>NC_133732.1:6944159-7619159 GCF_048934315.1 Petromyzon marinus
CTACACGGAGGATCTTCGTAATGTACTCTAACGTGGTGGGGGGGGGGAGTGGTGGCCGAGTTGTTAGCCTACTGCGTTATGAACTACTGCGTTAGTGCCAGGCCAGGTGCGCTATGAACTACCGGGCATTTGGAGGCAGTTGCCCTTCTGCGTCAACGGAGGGCAGAGGAGCGACGCTCACAACAACAAAGATCGGAGCGCCGGGTGGATAAAGCGCAGGAAGTTGTCACAGTAGGGGGTACACCTGGTGCATCTGCCAGTCATCTCGGTCAGTCGACCCATGGCACCTGGGTCTGTTCCGTGACCTCCTGCACTTAGCCTGGCACAGCAGTCAACCCATGGCACCTGGGTCTGTTCCGTGACCTCCTGCACTTAGCTTGGCACAGCAGTCAACCCATGGCACCTGCGTCTGCCCCGTGACCTCCTGCACCTAGCTTGGCACAGCAGTCAACCCATGGCACCTGGGTCTGTGCCGTGACCTCCTGCACTTAGCCTGGCACCGCAGTCAACCCATGGCACCTGGGTCTGCCCCGTGACCTGCTTCTGCACCTAGCCTGGCACAGTAGTCAACCCATGGCACCTGCGTCTGCCCCGTGACCTGCACCTAGCCTGGCACAGTAGTCAACCCATGGCACCTGCATCTGCCCCGTGACCTCCTGCACCTAGCTTGGCACAGAAGTCAACCCATGGCACCTGCGTCTGCCCCGTGACCTCCTGTACCTAGCTTGGCACAGCAGTCAACCCATGGCACCTGGGTCTGCCCCGTGACCTCTTGCACTTAGCCTGCCACAGCAGTCAACCCATGGCAACTGCGTCTGCCCCGTGACCTCCTGCCAGCAGCGAGCCTTCGACACTTCACATGGCCTCAAGGTGCACATGGCCTGGCACAAGCGCCTCGGTGATGCAATCATCACAGAGCGTTGGGCCTGTGTTCGGATCGATGATGGTGCAGGAGTTCGCGCACCGTGCTATCACCCTAGAGACCCGAGTTCGCTTCCCGTCACGGCTAACACCAGTGACGAATATCTGAACCGGTCCTGGGTCTCCGTTAAATCGCCTTAAATGACCGTGGTCATCCAGAACAGACAGTACACGACACATGGCAGCGCAATGCCCCAATCCTCAAATACGAAGGAGACATCACAGCGATGATGATGATGATACACTGCTCCGCTGCTCCTCCTGACGCGGTTGTCTGGGCTTGACCACGCGAATGTGCAATTGCCGTTACGTTGCGTCTACGTCAGCCGTGCAAAAGAAGAGGAACGAGTACCGGATGCGATGTGTAAACATCGCCACTGGGGATGCAAATGTGCCATAGGCATCAGATGTATATGGCTCACCTGGCGAGGTGTGTCTGTGTGTCTTTCCTCTCAGATGGCTTCGCACGTTGAGTTGCCACTCATCAAGCAAGAGCACGATGAGACTCCAAACCCCAGGGTGTATCCTGACGTGACTATGGAACGTGGTTATGGTAAGATCGCAATGCCTGTGACCCGTTATAACTACGGAATGGGCCAAATCTCGGCACATCGTGCAAACCCATGCGAGTCATGCTTGGATGTGCAACCGCCACGCATGACGAGTTGTTGTGGCGCCGTGTGTTCGAATGAATGGCGTTAATTTTGCCTGCGTTTAATTGCATAGATCGCTTACGTCTCGACTGGTTAATTTAGAATCGATCGGTACACACAGTGTCACTACATCCTCTACACCGGTGGTTCTCAACCTTTTTTTGTGGCTATTCTAAACTACCCCTTGTTGAATTTTGTCTCAACCGTGCTACCGCCTTGCCTGACCCATCATGGTTCTGAGAAATCGATGTATGAGTAACGAACATCGATATTTTAACCAATCGTCCATTTTGTCGGGCATCCTACCTAGCTGCTGGTAACTGCAGCAATGCCTGCCCGCAATTTTGTTTACGCTCGCTGGTTACTCTTGGAAACCACACTGCTTACAATCAGTGTGTTTAGAAAGGTCTTTTATATCATTCTAGGGGAGCATTTTGATTCACATTTTATCGTAGTTATTTTATATTGGCAGATTCATACATGATTATTCACCAATGACTCTCACGTAAGATATAATTTCACACGTTAATAAATCATCTCACGTTACCGCCTGGGACATTGCCACGTGTACCCACCAGGGTTCAGCGTACCACCCCCGGTTAAGAGCCACCGATCAACATGAGCCATAACTGAATTAACGGTGACGTCACCACAACTCTTGTGCCGGGCAAGGTGCACTTTTGAGGTCACGTGAAGTGTCGAAGGGTCACTGGCAGGAGGTCAGAGACGAGACCCCCGGATATTTTGGGTTAAATGCCTCAGATGACTGACATACTGCAAGACCTATGCTCCCCACTGTGCCACCTTTGTGTGTTTTAGCCGCCCGGCGCTCCGTCCGTTGCAAGCGCCGTGCTTCTCAGCCCTACGTTGTTGGTGGAGGGGGCAACTGCCTCCCAACTCTCCAAATACCCAGTAGCGTATATACTTTGGAAGCCCCCATAATCTTCAAGGGGCCTGACGTCACGTATTTTGTGCGTGACATCGGTGGGCTGGCATGGCACAGTTGCTCGGATGTGCTACTGGAATAGCGGTGTAAGTGACACGAGGCGTTGTGGCAATAGAACCCTGAACCACCCGGATATATCTGTGGCTCTGCCACCTTCTGGAAGTTATCGTCTGCGAACGTGGAGTGTGAACGCGCGTGTATATATGCAGAACTGGGCGTCAAGGAAGAAGATGATGGGAATCTCGACACTAAGATAATGGAGATTGCGGTGAAAACCGAAGTGAAGGAAGATGGTAAGATGCCTGCATACAGCTCAGTAGAGCAAAACTAAGAATTAAGAGCCAAACAAAGGCAAGATATCAAGAATTATAAGGGTATACGGATAAACGACTGTAGCTGACCAGCTTGATAGCATTATCACCTGCATTATTTTCCCCATCCATTAAGGAAACCATTGTGACATTTTATATATCGCAGCTCCAGATGTGAATATTGTTAAAGTTGAAGGAGACGGTGAGAAGCCAGAGGCGACTGGGGATTCCCACGGATGTCCGGCCACTCCAGATCAGAACTTCATCGAAGTGGAGTTATCAGAGGATGACGTTGGTGAAGGTGAGTTTCCTTTGGTCACGTCACAAATAACAGACCTCATGGGAAAACTAGGGTTGCGTTCCTGGGTACGAAATGATCACCCCCTGCAGCAAGATCACTGAGCATGTAACTGGTCTTCATCTTTCGTACGGCTGCTGTAGATGCAGATCAACAACTACAATTTCAAGCCAGATAACCACGTCAGGAGCAGCGGAGTGTATCGCTGCGATGTCTCCTTCGTATTTGTGGATCGGGGCATTGCGTCGTTATACGTTGTGTACGGAGAGTACGGTCTGTTCTGGATGACCACAGTCGCACACTACTGGAGATTTTTCTATTTTCCATTTGTGCATCAGATATCCGCATCTGACATGGTTTGTGCGGATGTGGTTTCGGTCGGACTATGAGCTACGTGTAAGATTAAACCTAAGGGTATTCTTCGTTGTATCTTTCACAACAAGGTGGTGTTTGTTTGTGAGTTCCTTTGAACTCCATTTATTCCAAGCATCATCTCGTATTGTTAAATGTTAAACACATGGATCCAGAAGGGCTTGCTTAACTTCATTGCAATTGGTGCTGTTCTGGCACTCATTTTTTTTTTATCTTGCATCAGTTAATCGAAATGTCCTTTTTCATTTTCAAAATGCGCAGCAGGTGAAGGAAAAGAAATGGACCTTCTGTGCAAAGAATGCGGGAAGGGCAGTTGCTTCAAAACAAATACGACGGACAAGGCAGAACGCACCAGCAACAAGAACCGGCGAGCCTGCAAGCAGTGTGGGAAGGCACTTGAAGGCATCGCGTTGTGCACGGCAGTGGCTACCGATGGAAGGAAGCACGTGTGTAAGGAGTGTGCCAAGGGGTTTACAACGCGTTTTGGTTTAGAGACGCACATGAGAACACACACGGGCGAGAAGCCGCACGTGTGCAAAGAGTGTGGCAAGAGGTTTACAAAGCGCTCTACCTTAGCCAGACACGCGATATCACACACGGGAGAGTGGCCGCACGTGTGCAAGGAGTGTCAAAAGGGCTTTGTACAACGTTCCGATTTAGAGAAACACGCACGAACACACACGGGCGAGAAGCCGCACGTGTGCACCGAGTGCGGGAAGGGCTTTTCACAACGTTCAGATTTAGAGAAACACGCACGAACACACACCGGCGAGAAGCCGCACGTTCGCATGGAGTGCGTGAAGGACTTTTCAAAACGATCTACATTAGAAGTGCTTGTTAGGACACACACCGGTGAGAAGGTGCATGTGTGCAAGGAGTGTGGGAAGGGGTTTACAAAGCGCTCTGCCTTAACCACACACTGTATGTCACACACGGGCAAGTGGCCACACGTGTGCAACGAGTGTGGGAAGGCGTTTTCAAAACGTTCCGATTTAGAGAAGCACGCGAGAACACACACCGGAGAGAAGCCGTACGTGTGCAACGAGTGTGGGAAGGGGTGTTCACAACGTTCTACATTAGAGGCGCACATCAGAACGCACACCGGCGAGAAGCCGCACGTGTGCAAGGAGTGCGGGAAGGAGTTTGCAACGTTTTATACTTTAACCACACACTCCCTATCGCACACCGGCAAGTGGCCGCACAAGTGCGCAGAGTGCGGAAAGGGATTTGCACAGCGTTCTGATTTAGAGACGCACACAAGAACGCACACCGGCGAGAAGCCGCACGTGTGCAAGGAGTGCGGGAAAGGCTTTTCTAAGCGATCGACATTAGAGGCGCACACTAGAACACACACAGGTGAGAAACCGCACGTGTGCAACGAGTGCGGGAAGGGGTTTATAAAGCGTTCCAACTTAGCCACACATTGTATATCACACACGGGCGAGTGGCCGCACGTGTGCAAGGAGTGTAATAAGGGCTTTGCACAGCGTTACGATTTTGAGAAGCACGTGAGAACACACACCGGTGAGAAGCCGTATGTGTGCAACGAGTGCGGGAAGGGCTTTGCAACGTGCTACACTTTAACCACGCACGCGATATCGCACACGGGCGAGTGGCCGCACGTGTGCGTCGAATGTGGGAAGGGCTTTACGCAGCGTTCCGATTTGGAGAAACACACACGAACACACACCGGCGAGAAGCCGCACGTGTGCAAGGAGTGTGGGAAGGGATATTCACAACGTTCCGATTTGGAGAAACACGCAAGAACACACACCGTTGAGAAGCCGCATGTTTGCAACGAGTGCGGAAAGGGGTTTGCAACGTTTTATACTTTAACCACACACTCCATGTCACACACTGGCGAGTGGCCACACGTGTGCACGGAGTGCGGAAAGGGATTTACGCAGCGTTCCGATTTGGAGAAGCACACAAGAACGCACACCGGCGAGAAGCCGCACTCGTGCCAGCAATGCGGGAAGAGCTTCGCGCAGCGTTCAAATTTGGAGGCACACGCGAGAACGCACACCGGTGAAAAGCCCCATGTGTGCAAGGAGTGCGGGAAGGGCTTTTCCCATCGTTACAATTTAGAGAAACACACTAGAACACACGATGTGGCGTGAAAATCTGAATCAGAATTTGCTTCGTCTTGAAGGCAACGGTGGATGATATTTTTTTTGCAACTTGACAAGAGCCGGGTACAAAACACAGACTGCAACAAGGTTGGGGGGGGGGGGTGTACAGGAGGAACTCCGCGTACTAAATCCCGAACCCTGTGCTCCTGGGTCTAAAGATGGGGAGCAGATTGGGCTTACTGCCCCCACTCACACCGGAACTACGAGCGGGAGCGAAGGTTTTCATACGGTGAGGGGGAAAGATAAATAGGAACAAACACAGGGGGAGCCTACGTGCGCCAGGTGAATTTATCGGGGCAGTGATTAACTCTTGTCCATCCCCCGCGGGGGGGGGGGGGCATGATAATGGCCATCTGTTAAAAAGAGCTTTATGGCTCATCAGATTCCTCCAGTATAAATATTCTGATACCACAAAGTGCTCGGCCGCCCCGACTTCCTTGCATGCGCACCTCATGATAAGCTCCGTAGGAATGGGGCCCACCTGGTTTCGAACTCCCCGTTAACCCTGCCTTTTAAGCTCGTGGCTTAAATGTTCTGCTCCCGCAAGGACTAAGAATGGTACCGCGCCACTGAAGTTTTTGCCGGCATGGCCTTCCTAGCCCTGTGAAAGCGGACCGTAGTGGTGCGTGCTAGACATTTTTGACGCACCGTTTGGTTTCAGGCCCGGCCCCCCACCCCCCCCCCACCTGCAGGGTTGAGGAGCTTAAGTTTTTTAAAGTCCAATTATGTCCGAGCAAATGTACTGGTGGATTTTTCTTTTTTCAAACCACGGGTGTTGGGGAGTAAATATTTGCCGAGACTTACCACAGGTGCAAGCTTGGGTTAGGCAAAGAGGGCATTAGGCTTCGATGGTACAATGAACCATCCAAAAGAAGGGGGAACAGCTCGACTAAAAAATGAGGGGGAAAAAAGACACAAGCATCCCTCTGGGGTCTCGGGACTAAAAAGGAAATAAATTAATGTTTAACAAGAAAAAAAAGAGATCGTTTACTGGCTTGGAATCTGAAGTAGGGGTTTGAGAGGCCCGTTCAGCGTCGCTCACTCGGCCATGTGTGTGTAATGCGATTGTCGTAAATGGACCTTAAAGATACGAGCCACACTAGTGCGACTCTGGCTATCCAACCCAAACTGTGGATCCTCTTGTAAATGCCACAGCAGTCTGCGCTCCTTCAATGGAGAAGGAATGGCGAAGCCACACGCACTCTTCTCCTGAAGCAATCTCGTGGCCGGCAGATCTCGACATTGGCGTTGAGCTCCTGAACATTAATTTGCTTGCTCTTTTTGTTTATTTTACCAGGTGTAACCGGCTCACCATATATCCCTCTCCTCCCGTAATCGTTGCGAGGGGGCAGGCTGGTTAATAAGTACAAAAAAACAGCTACGATAATGGTCGATGAGTTCGGAGGCGATGAGTGGATACTCTGGGTTGTGTTCTGCCCTCCTAAGAATCGGACGATTCCACCGACAAGGGACACCAGAGGATTGTGTAACTGCAACTCTTTAAATTTCGATTTAAAGCTTTCGTGACTGCAAGGATTCACCTTCTTTGGTTCTTTCGGTAAAGTCACGTAGAATGAGAATAAAATAATAAAATAAAACAATAAAATTCTCACGATGTTTCGGCCACAACACAAGTGGCCTTCTTCATGCTAAATTCTCCTGTTTGATATGTAAACCCCATTGTCAAGGTGCCTCACTTCTCTCAACCAGCTTAAAAGACGCTGCGAATCTTAGCAGCGTTCATTGCAGCTCTGTCGTCCCGACAGGTTTGTTCCTTTCACCTGAATTAGGCCACTTGTGTTGTGGCCGAAACGTCGTGAGAATTTTTTTGTTTTATTTTATTATTTTATTTTCATTCTACGTGACTTTACCGAAAGAACCAAAGAAGATGCAACTCTTTATTTCAAAGTGTTCTTCTGAGGAGCATTTCGTGCATCTGTAATTATGACCAGATGCACAGCAATCAACCCCAATTAACACCATCTCACTGCTCAACCTATGTACCGTACAATGTCCACCATAATCTGAATAATGATAACACCTGCTTATCATATACAATACACATTCAACGTATAACATCTGAAAGATTTGACAAAAACTTATTAAATATTTAACAAAACTATCTTCTAGAAACATCTAGATTATTTCCTAAATACTGTATTCTAGTCAGCCGCTGTGATAATACTGCACAAATTAAATACTAATATAATAAGCCAAGAATGTGTGTCCCGTGCGTGACGTCACTCCATATGAGCCCCCCCCCCCTTATTAATAAACGTCTTTTTTTCTTTATTTTATTCTTTTTTTAACCTATCTACGTGGCTTGACCTAAAGACCCGAAGAATATGAATTCCTGCAGTCACGAAAGCTTTACGTCAATATTTACCTGTACATTGTCCATCTGGATATGTGCCCTGTACCCTAAATTTGGTGGGCGTGGCCTACTGTGCATTCACGTGACTCTATTGGTCCAATCCATGGTCATTATTACTTTCATTCACAATTATACTTGTGGTCAAATTTCGATTTAAAGCTTTCGTGACCGCAAGGATTCATCTTCTTTGGTTCTTTCGGTAAAGTCACGTAGAATGAGAATAAAATAATAAAATTAAAAGACAATAAAATTCTCACGACGTTTCGGCCACAACACAAGTAGCCCTCTTCAGGTGAAGTAACAAAACTGTCGGGACGACAGAGCTGCAATGAACGCCGCTAAGATTTGCAGCGTCCTTTAAGCTGGTTGAGAGACGTGATGCACCTTGACAAAGGGGGTTTACATATCAAACAGGAGACTTTAGCATTGAAATAGCTGAGGGATTAGCTTGTGACTGGTCACAGAAATAGCTGTGTTAAAGTCAAAGCTGCGAATCTTAGCGGCGTTCATTGGAGCTCTGTCGGCCCGACAGTTTTGTTACTTCACCTGAAGAGGGCTACTTGTGTTGTGGTCGAAACGTCGTGATAATTTTATTGTCTTATTTTATTATTTTATTCTCATTCTACGTGACTTTACCGAAAGAACCAAAGAAGATGCACCTGTGGTCATTTACATTAGCCCATACCGGCTACAGATGCAAGGCCCCACAAAGCTACTATAGCGTTCTTTTTATACACGCTTTTTATTAACTCACTCTGTTGCATCCTCAAATCTTGTAACTCAATTTTTACCCGCTTCCCAATGTGGAATCGACTGCAAACTTGGTATACTTATGTCATACTGATGACAATAACTATATTCTATCATTAACTATAAAAAATAAATATTTTTCAACATTTGTTTTAATGTTATGTTTCGGCTTGGGTCTAATTGTACCACGCTCAACTCACGTTGGCTGTAAATCGCCACCACGGTCCCCTTACTAGAGTCGTGGCAAGCCTCGTGGGCCACTTCCTGGAATCGTGGAGTTCCTCCATTACTAGTACGGTACATTTAATTAAAGCGTGTTTAAAAAAAAAAAATGTTTTACTTATTTCAGAAGCAAACCACCTGGCTATCACAAACGAAGTGGCTTTTTCGCGTGGACATTTATATCGGCAGCCAAACACTCTAAACGCGTGTTTCTCAGTGTGGAGGGAAACACCAGAGGGCCTGGATAATAAGGGGCCGTCCATAAATGACGTCATGCGAGTTTGTACGAATTTTGACCCCCCCCCTTCGTCACGGCGTCACAAAATGTCAGACCCCCACCTCAAATATGACGTCACAAAGCTCTGCCCCCCCCCCCCCCCAAAATATATAAAACATGCTTCAAATCGTACTATCACTACCCCAACCACTATCACTACCCCAACCCCTATCACTACCCCAACCACTATCACTACCCCAACCCCTATCACTACCCCAACCCCTATCACTACCCCAACCACGATCACTACCCCAACCCCTATCACTACCCCAACCCCTATCACTACCCCTATCACTACCCCAACCTCTATCACTACCCCAACCACTATCACTACCCCAACCACGATCACTACCCCAACCCCTATCACTACCCCAACCCCTATCACTACCCCTATCACTACCCCAACCTCTATCACTACCCCAACCACTATCACTACCCCAACCCCTATCACTACCCAACCCCTATCACTACCCCAACCACTATCACTACCCCAACCCCTATCACTACCCCAACCCCTATCACTACCCCAACCCCTATCACTACCCCAAACCCTATCGCTACCCCTATCACTACCCCAACCCCTATCACTACTCCTATCACTACCCCAACCCCTATCACTACCCCAACCACTATCACTACCCCAACCACTATCACTACCCCAACCCCTATCACTACCCCTATCACTACCCCAACCACTATCACTACCCCAACCCCTATCACTACCCCAACCCCTATCACTACCCCTATCACCACCCCAACCTCTATCACTACCCCAACCACTATCACTACCCCAACCCCTATCACTACTCCAACCCCTATCACTACCCCAACCACTATCACTACCCCTATCACTATCACTACCCCAACCCCTATCACTACCCCAACCCCTATCACTACCCCAACCACTATCACTACCCCAACCCCTATCACTACCCCAACCCCTATCACTACCCCAACCCCTATCACTACCCCAAACCCTATCGCTACCCCTATCACTACCCCAACCCCTATCACTACCCCTATCACTACCCCAACCCCTATCACTACCCCAACCCCTATCACTACCCCAACCCCTATCACTACGCCAACCCCTATCACTACCCCATCCCCTATCACTACGCCAACCACTATCACTACCCTAACCACTATCACTACCCCAACCACTATCACTACCCCAACCCCTATCGCTACCCCTATCACTACCCCAACCCCTATCACTACCTCTATCACTACCCCAACCCCTATCACTACCCCAACCCCTATCACTACCCCAACCCCTATCACTACGCCAACCCCTATCACTACCCCATCCCCTATCACTACGCCAACCACTATCACTACCCTAACCACTATCACTACCCCAACCACTATCACTACCCCAACCCCTATCGCTACCCCTATCACTACCCCAACCCCTATCACTACCTCTATCACTACCCCAACTCCTATCGCTACCCTAACCCCTATCACTACACCAACCCCTATCACTACACCAACCCCTATCACTACCCCATCCCCTATCACTACCCCAACTCCTATCACTACCCCAACCCCTATCACTACCCCAACCACTATCACTACCCACCCCTATCACTACCCCTATCACTACCACTACCCCAACCCCTATCACCACCCCAACCCCTATCACTACCCCTATCACTACCACTACCCCAACCCCTATCACTACCCCAACCCCTATCACTACCCCAACCCCTATCACTACCCCAACCCCTATCACTACCCCAACCCCTATCACTACCCCAACCCCTATCACTACCCCAACCACTATCACTACACCACACACACTATCACTACCCCAACCCCTATCACTACCCCAACCCCTATCACTACCCCAACCCCTATCACTACCCCAACCCCTATCACTACCCCAACCCCTATCACTACCCCTATCACTACCCCAACCTCTATCACTACCCCAACCACTATCACTACCCCTATCACTACCCCAACCACTATCACTACCCCTATCACTACCCCAACCCCTATCACTACCCCAACCCCTATCACTACCCCAACCACTATCACTACCCCAACCCCTATCACTACCCCAACCACTACCACTACACCACCCACTATCACTACCCCAACCCCTATCACTACACCAACCCCTATCACTACCCCAACCCCTATCACTACCCCAACCCCTATCACTACCCCAACCCCTATCACTACACCAACCCCTATCACTACCCCAACCCCTATCACTACCCCTATCACTACCCCAACCCCTATCACTTCCCCTATCACTACCCCTATCACTACCCCAAACCCTATCACTACCCCTATCACTACTACTACCCCAACCCCATATCACTACCTCTATCACCACCTCTACCCAAACCCCTCCTTAGCCACTTCCAACTGTTCTGTGACCAGAACTAATCTCATCACCGTCAATCACCATCTCATCTCAATCCTATAATGGAGCAAGTGTGAGCTTTTTTTAAAGCCCATTTATTTGGAGCACGTAACATTTGTGAAACATTACAAAAAAGCATTTGATATCAACTTGATTTGGTGCTTTCGTGACTGCAGAAATTACGCTTTGGTTTTTTCGGTAAAGTCACGTATAAATAAGAAATAATAATAAAATAAAATTACATAATACTATTATAAAATTCCATAATACTATTATTTTATTATTATTTCTTATTATTTCTTATTTATACGTGACTTTACCAAAAAAACAGAGTAATTTGATATCAAGTTTGGAACACATTACATCCGGTTTGTCGGATTTTCATCGGAAACAGGAAAGGGTTAACCCTTTCCACATACGTCATTCCAATGACGTGCACACGCGTACACGTCATCGGAACGGAATCGGAAAAAGAACTAATAATTTAAAAAAAAACTTTATCAGTACGTCTTCCGGTCGGAGGTCGTACCGAGGCTCTCAGAAGGCGGCGCGGGGAGGGCGTCTGGCACAGTTTGACGCCAGCTATCGTAAGGTGCGGCGGTCGTGTCGCAACGGTTCTCTGCGATGAGTACAATGTCTTCGCAAACATCGGCGCGACGCCTCTGTAAATAAAATTAACGGTGAGCCGCGAGCGCGTGAACGGGGCCCAACCCCGCAACTTGCAGTCGCCTCGGAACGGGAAAGGGTAATACAAAGTTGAAGAAACAGACGGTTCGAGTCTTGTCCCTGCATCTTGTCGCCTTCGTGTGCCTCAACCCACCCCGCCCCGTGGGGCTCTTGCGCCCTCTGAAGAAGGAGCCGTAGCCCGAAACGTCGCCCAGTACGGTACAGGTCCCCCCCTCCCCCGCTCCCCCACGCACGCGTGCGCAGAGTGTTAGTGACGAATGCGTGTTTGTTATTTGTGTTTGTACAGCACTAACAACGCAGCAGCAGCATCACCACCACTAGATATTATCTCTGCATTCGCCTTGTGTGTGCGACTATGTAACTTATAGGTCGACTCAGCCTCAAATGAGTACCCAGTGTATGGTAAATTTCACCACTGGGGAGACAAAGGCGGCCGGGCGTGGTGATTGCCCCCCCCCCCCACCTCGTGTATCGTGCCAGCCTTTATATTAGCTGCTCGCTCGCAGCACTTGCCCCAACAGTCTGTTCAGGTTGTACGGGGGACCTTTTTGTCTTTGTGATGTGTAAACTTTGCAACTAGGGGAGACAAAGGCGGCCGGGCGTGGTGTTTGTCACACCAGCACCTCAATAAGTGCTCACCAACATCACTTGTCCCATTTGCTTCCGTGGCTATGTGGGTATAGTTTGTCTTGTACGTTGTTGATGCACATCTGACGAGGTGTGTCTGGGTGTCTATCTCCTCTCAGATGGCTTCACACGTTGAGTTGGCATTCATCAAACAAGAAAGCGATGAAACTCCAAGCCCCATTATGTATCCTGACGCGACAGGGAATCGTCTCTCTGGTAAGATCGCACTGCCTCTGACCAAATCGTAGTATTGATAATAATAACAATAACACGGCATGCGTCCAATCTCGCCGTTGTGGAAAGCTGGGCAGGGCTTCAATCTGGAAACCCTGGATATGGGACCGCCATGCATGACACATCTAGCAGCGACTTCGGCATAACTCGGCCTCCTGAGTCACCCTGGGTTGGCTTGGAACGACTTTTAAACTATGAAACCACCTTTAAACGTCCTTTCGAGTGATACTAAAAGTGCATAAATTGCCCCAATTATTTACCACAGGAATGGTTAGTTTATCTCAGTATTAAAATTAGAATACTCTTTGGTTCTTTCGTTAAAGTCACGTAGGTGTAAAATAAAATAAATCACGACGTGTTGCGCCCAAAACGTCGTGATTTATTATATTTCTACCTACGTGACTTTTTCCAAAAGAACCAAAGTGTGGATTCGTGCGTTCACGAACGCTTCAAATCAAGATTAAATTAGAACGTTTCGCAAATGTCTGATTTTTAGTTTTCATCTCTGGTTCTAAAAGTACAAAGTTAACTTTATACATATAAATTACTTTTTATTTGACCAGTTAAGGCCCCACTGAGCTATGTAGCTCTTTTTCAGAAGTGACTTGACCACGAAAAGATAGCTGAACGAAGTACCTTGTCATTGTGTGGAAATTGTATAGCATCCGAAGAATACTCTAAATGCGTGTTTCTAAATGTGGAGGGAAAAAATGCAGGACCTGGAGAAAAATCCACACCACCATTGGGGAGAGAGACATGCAAACTCCAGATATAAAGGTGTTGGGGTCGGGATCGAACCCACGACCAGCCGCATACCGGGCGAGGTAGTTCACATCTCGCCACCATGGTGCCATTGACCTTGGCGAGGCTCGGATGTGTTACTGGAAGAGTGTAAGTAACACGAGGCATTGCGGCAATAGAACCCTGAACCACCCAGATAAATCTGTGGCTCTGCCACCATCTCGAATATGTCGTCTGTGACAGTCCAGTGTGAACGTGCGTGTATACGCAGGACCCGGCGTCAAGGAAGAAGATGATGGGAGTCTGGGCACTGAGATAATGAACATTGTGGTTAAAAGCGAAGTGGAGGAAGATGGTAAGATCCCTGCATACAGCTCGGTAGAGCAAAACCAATCGTTAAGAGCCAAACAAAGGCAAGATGCAAGCAGTCTACGGGTTACGGAAGAGTTCGGGTTCAGAGAACAATCCGTAACCCGAATTTTTCGTACGTCGGAAACTGAACAATTTCCCCCCAAAATTAAAGATTAAATCCCATCGCCGGGAATAGTTGTGCCTCCCCTACCATTGTTTCTCAGTACTCTAATCACACTGTCCGTTTGCTATCGCTACCTCTGTCGTATCGCTGTACATATGCTCTGCACACCCTATGATTCTTTCATTTAATTGAATATCTACCCTAACACTACCCATAATTAAACTATATTATTTGTTAACAGATAGCAGCCACTTCTGAATGTTCGTTTACCATGCATTAGGCTAGACCTAGACTTCATACACGTGAAGTGTTGTACACCGAGGCACACACTCTGGAGTTGGAGGCAACACGTTTATTAACAACTTCCTGCACAGGGTAACACTAAACGTAACTCTGGTTCTATAGTAGGTGATACGGTACTCTCTGGTTCTTTCGGTAAATTCACGTAGATAGAAAAAATAATAAAAGAACACGACGTTTCGGTCGCAACACAAGCGTCCGTCATCAGGATGCTTGTGTTCCTGCAGTCACGAAAGCTTCAAATCAAGATTAAGTGATACGGCTAACTATGTGAGTAGCGAGTTAACTCTAACGAAGACCCGGAGACGATGGATGAGATGCGGGACCCAGGCTTGATTCCACAGACGAGCCCCGTTCCCTGCCAGGGCTTCCCCTTTATATCCCCGGTCGTGGCTCCGCCACGCCCTTGGCCCCGCCCCCTACTGTATGAAGGCGGGGCTCTCGGCCCCCGTTCACGTGTCCCTGCAGTAACCGGCGCTACAGCGTAGTGACAGTATATGTCACTGCACACGCGCACAATGGCAAGACAAAGGCAAAGATCCCCCGTATAGCCTTTAGCAGACTGTTGGGGCAAGTGCTGTTAGCGATCACCTATGGAAGCCGGCACGGCACACGAGGGGGTGGGTGGCCAACACCATGCCCAGCCGCCTTTGTCTCCCCAGTGGCGATGTTTACACACCGCACCTGGTACTCGTTTTGAGGCTAAGTCGACCTCGGGGAGGCCCATGACCGATTCAGATAATCGTCACTGGTGTTGGCCGTGAGCAGGAATCGAAACTCGGGAACCATTTACCTCAATCCTCGTGAAGCTCGGGGAAGGTGGCATTTTTGTGGAGCGAGGCGTAAGGTGGGGCCGCCTTACGCCTCGCTCCGCGGTATTCATCCGCAAACCTCACCGCGCTGCACTCTTTGCGCCTACGTAACTAACGCAAACATTTCCGCACACTGTATTGATTTTTTTTCATGATATATGGGAACATTTCCATGAAGTCGGATTTCCGTAAGTCGGGTCTTCCGTAACCCGGGGACTGCCTTTATCACAAATTCTAAGGGTATACGGATAAACGACTGTAGCTGACCAGCTTGATAGCATTATCACGTGCATTGTTTTCCCCATCCATTAAGGAAACCATTGTGACATTTTATATATCGCAGCTCCAGATGTGAATATTGTTAAAGTTGAAGGAGACGGTGAGAAGCCAGAGGAGACTGGGGATTCCCACGGATGTCCGGCCACTCCAGACCAGAATTTCATCGAAGTGGAGTTATCAGAGGATGACGTTGGTGAAGGTGAGTTTCCTTTGGTCACGTCACAGATACAATGCATTGTCTTCTTGCTTTGTCACCAGTCTTATTCCAGTCGTGCTATGACTGGAGCCGTGGCTGCAGTTAAATAAATGTCCTCATGGAACTCATCCAATCAGTACGATTCATAGAATGGCTCTTGAGGATGACACAACGTAACTTACTTCTCGAGTACATTGTCAAGGTCTCACTTGATCAATCATTTTAACTTGCATCACCACATCTACTACCATCCTTAAGGGAAATAATGGTAATCTACACTCCAACCCATGTATGATTTGCTGAGCTTTTCTGTGAGACTTTTGAGGAAGGGCAAGTTATCTAAAACCACGAGAGGCCTCGTGAACAAAGGTACAGATATCAAAATGGGTATTACAGTGCTAAACATATCATTAAGAATCAAATTCAGGAAAATATTTGAGAATGTATGTAGCCATACTAATTAACGTATTGGGCAATAAAGGAACACAAATATAGGCATGGACAATGAGAGATACAGCAATATGTTATGCTCGATGATCGGTGTATTATGTGGTCAGAAGATATTCTTGGTTCTTTCGTTAAAATCACGTAGAATGGAAATAATAAAATTAAAATAAAACAAAATTCTCACGACGTTTCGATTGCAACACAAGCAACCATCATCAGGTGGTGATTGCTTGTGTTGCAATCGAAACGTCGTGAGAATTTTATTGTTTTATTATTTCCCTTCTACGTGACTTTACCGAAAGAACCAAGAATATGAAACCCTGCAGTCACGAAAGCTTCAGATCGAATTTGGTCAGAAGATGTTTAATAAAAATTGGGCTCGAACCGGTCAAGAATAGCAGAAGGGCAGCATAGAGGGATGAAGTGCTGGAGGTATGTTGGGTATGGTTTAGATGTGTTACATAGGGAGGTTGCCTACAGACTGGGTAGACTCATTTAAGGACATCGGGCAGCAAAAGGATGTTTCTTTGCCAAAGTTGTGTTTGTCTTCCACGTTGTTTGATGTTGTACTTGGTTATGTATTCACAAATAGCAGAGAATGGAGTTGGCATAGCAATAAAGCCGGGGGTAAATGCAGGTAGAGTGAATGCGTTGCGATTTCGGAGTATGCAAACAATGCGGGTTTGTTAGTCTAGGACTGCCACTGAGGCTGGACACTGGCTCCCTTTACCCTTTACCCATTCCGATGACGTACAATTATATATGGTAAGTTTTCCTTCCAATTCCATTCCGATGACGTATGTGCACCAAGTAAAATAATAATAAAAAAAATCATTAACTATCTATGTCAGTACATCACCTGGTTGGAAGATGTATCGAGGCTCCTACAAGGTTATGTGGGAAGCCGTGTGGCTCAGTATTGGCGCCAGTTGTCGTAGAGTGGCGGTCGTGCCGCTGTAGTTCTCTGTGGTGTGGTTGTATTCTTTACGTAAAGTTCACCAATATTTTCGGTGCTATTTGATTTCTTTAATTTTTATTTTATCAGTGGTGCTGAGAACACTGGTGAACATGCCGAAAATGCATCCATCCCGAAAATCAGTGTCTAGTGCGCGCGAAGATGTGGAGAAAACACCGATACCTCTTCGGAGCGTAGCTGGCTCTGCCATTACAGATGCTGCTGTGCATGGACCTCGTGAGGCAGGCACGGCTTTTGGGCCCGCTCGAGAATTTCTGCTTGAACACAATACCGACGAGAGTGGCAGCGACATCGAGGAGGCGTCCTGTGCCTTTGAAGAAGATGTTGGTCGGAGGAGAGGAAGGAGGCCACGTGGCCATGGCAGAGGTGGACGGCCATTCCCGCCCTCCTCACCCTTGGGTGAGTGGGCCACCCCTACCCATGGCGATAGTGGAGATGAGGACCGAGCCAGTGATGGCGGACAGCAGCAACCGCGTGCTGGAGAATGGACGGAAGACAACGCCGGAGTGCGCTTGCTCGATTTCACCGCAGTTCCAGGAATGCAGACACCGGTTCCCGCCACTCCTTTGGGTTTCATTCAGCTGTTTATCACGCGGGAGTTGCTCATGTTTTTCACGAATGAAACCAATTCGTATGCTAACTGTGCCTTGGCAAACAAATCAGCAGAGGAGAGGGCAGGGTGGGAAGGTGTCAATTTGATGGACATTGCAAACTATTTGGGACTAACCATGGCGATGGGCGTTGCATCTCTTCCCGAAATTCCAATGTACTGGTCAACAGGGAAACCCTATTCGATGCCAGCCTTCAGGGAGACAATGTCGTGCAAGCGTTTCAAAAGCATTGGGAGATTTTTTAATTGCCATAACAGCTGTGCAGTGCCTCGCGACAACACAGACCGGTTGCTGCAAGTGCGCACGGTCATGGAATATTTTCAAAGTAAATTCAAGGCGTTGTACGCCCCGAACAGGGAACTATCTTTAGATGAGGCCACGCTGGAATGGAAGGGGAGACTGCCTTTCAAAGTTTATAACCCGCAGAAACCGGAAAAGTATGGCATCAAATTTTACATTCTTGCTGAGGCTCAGACAGGATATGTATTTAATTTTGACATATACGTGGGGATTGAGAAGTCAATTCGCAACATTGTGTTTGGACTGATGGGACCTCTGCTGGATAAAGGCTACCAGTTGTATATGGACAACTACTACAACTCGGTGAAGCTAACAGAAGAACTCTATGAACATGGAGTCCATACTTGTGGAACTTTGAGGCTGTCAAGAGGAGCCCCAAAGGATCTGCAAGCCCTGGCAAAAATGAAGATTCCACGTGACAGCATTCATTTCAGGAGGAAGGGAAATACCTTTGTCATATGCTGGATGAACACGCGCCTGGTCACACTTATAACCAATATTCACAATGCCGACACTCACAACTTCGTTCGGCAACAAAAGACCAGGAAGAGGGATGGCACTGCACTCCTAAGTCGAATTGAGCTGCAGCGACCTAACGCCATAGCGGACTACATGGACCACATGAGGGGCGTGGTTCATTTTGATCAGATGATCCAATACTACCACTTCACAAGGAAGACTCATAAATGGACCAAGAAAATCGTGCTGTATTTCCTGCAAATGGCACTGCACAATGCCTATGTGTTGTACAAGAAATATAGCACAGACGAAAAGAAGTTGACATTGCTCGCATTCCATGAGGTGCTGTTCAACGCCCTCATTCATTTTGATCCTCAGGAGTGGGCCGTAAGCGTAGATGTCACCCCCCATGCACCCAACCTGCCTCTGGCACTCGTCGGTGCACCCGTCACCCCACGCATCACCATCGCCCGAACCAATGCCGCCGCCGCCACCAGCACCACCACCGCCGCCGCCACCGGAGACGAACAAGAAGCAGGGCCTTCAGGTGTATCCACCACAAGAAGGCAGCGGTTTGCACCTGGCAGTGACGTGGACGACGAGGCACCGGATGACCCTTCTCCAAGCGCTCCTGCGAAGCACAAAAGGCCAAGGCTTGTTGACCCTTCGTGCAGGTTAACGCAAGTGACCGAGCATGCCATGACCTCCATAATGCCAAGTCAGCGACGATGCCGGGTGTGCTACAGGAATGGTCGACGGCGTGACACCACCTGGGAATGCAACGTATGCAAGATTCCTCTGTGTTTACGGGGAGATTGCTTCGTTCAGTACCATTCCCAGAAGCAGTATTGGACCCCGCCGCCCCCATCAACACGGAAGAAAGACACTGCTTCAAAGAGGACGGCCACGGGCTCCAAGAGGGAATGAACCTCTTTGGCTCTCCCCCTACCGATAAGAAAGCCACAACATCAAAAATCTACAACCTGTCACCTGAGGTTGTAGTTTGGTAAGTGGGGTGGGGGGTGAATGAAAGAGCTCTTCAAGGAAGAAGGTGGTGAGTACAGCCATACTTTTGATTATATTATTACATCTATGTGTATGCATGATTACGTGTGTTTTGTCTTTATTTTCATGCCAAAGAAATGGTATATCTTCGTAAATAACCTTAAGAAAGATAAAATATATACTGACATTTACAGATGATTCATTTTACCATTGAATATTTATTATTACGTGGCAAAGTTTTATATACCATTTTCTTGGCAATTTAATCATTTCTAAAATGATTAAAATTTTTATATATCTTCCAATCTTGATTTACAGCAACAATAATTTTTGTTTACACGTAGTATACCAAAAAAAAATCACATTTTGCATTTTTTTAAATAATTTTTTTATAGCAATTTACTTTCAAAATGAGACCAAAATGAGTCCAATATCTTTAAAAACAATGGCGCTACTACGCCTCTCAAAGTCAAATTATCGCTAACCACTTGCCGCTTTTTCCGAGATTCAGCGGTGAAACGGGACACACACCCTGTAACTTGCAGACGTCTCGGAATGGGGAAAGGGTTCAGATTAAGAGTTCCTTAAGACAGAGTTGATGGGGCGGGAGTTAGAGACGAGGCTACTTGCAGGAGGATCACATAAAATGTTACTGGTTCTGTTTCTGGCGGTCAGCTTTTACCTTTCTTGCATCGGTTAATTTAAATGCACTTTTGCATCTTTCAAAACGTGCAACAGGTGAAGCACAGCAAAGCGAACTCGTGTGCAAAGAATGTGGGAAGGGCAATTGCTTCAATACAAAGACGACGGACAAAGCAGAATGCACCGGCGACGCGACCCTGCAAGCCTGCAAGCAGTGCGGGAAGGCACTTGAAGGCATCGCGTTGTGCATGGCAGTGGCTACCGATGGGAGGAAGCACGTGTGCAAGGAGTGTGCCAAGGGGTTTACAACGCGTTTTAGTTTAGAGACGCACATGAGAACACACACCGGCGAGAAGCCGCACGTGTGCAACGAGTGTGGGAAGAGGTTTACGACGCGTTTTACCTTAAGCACGCACGCCATATCACACACGGGCGAGTGGCCGCACGTGTGCAAGGAATGTCAAAAGGGCTTTGCACAACGTTCCGATTTAGAGAAACACACACGAATACACACGGGCGAGAAGCCGCACGTGTGCTACGAGTGCGGGAAGGGCTTTTCTCAACGTTCTACAATGGAGGCGCACATCAGAACACACACGGGCGAGAAGCCGCACGTGTGCAAGGAGTGTGGGAAGGGGTTTACAAAGCGGTGTAATTTAACCACACATTCTATATCACACACGGGCAAGTGGCCGTACGTGTGCACGGAGTGTGGAAAGGGTTTTGCACAACGTTCTGATTTAGAGAAACACACACGAATACACACCGGTGAGAAGCCGCACGTGTGCATGGAGTGTGGAAAGGGCTTTTCGCAACGTTCTACATTGGAGGCGCACATCAGAACACACACAGGCGAAAAGCCACACGTGTGTAAGGAATGTGGGAAGGGGTTTTCCAATCGTTACAATTTAGAGAAGCACGCCAGAACACACGATAATATTGTTGATGCAGAAACTATTGTCCTGCCATGTACGTGGGCGTTGTGAACGGAGAATTGAAGACAAGCCACAGTAGTGCGATTTTGGTCATGCATCCCAAACTATGGATGATATAGTAAACTGCTGTAGTCTGCGCTACTTCAATGGAGTAGGAAAAGCAAAATGACACGAATTCTCTCCTGAAGCCCTCTCGTGGCTAGCTGGCTTCGATATTAGCATTTAGCTCGTGAACGTATTTCTTTTCGCATGAATAGAGTTGAAACACATGATCAGACGCCAATTTACTGGTCCACTATATTGCTTTGACGCATATTATTTTTAGAATACACAATCACTCTAGCCTTCTATTCAAATCCTGAAGACAACTTGAATTATCCTCGATTCGTATGTCATTCTATCGCTAAACTATTCCAACTATCCGAACCTCTGTTGAATGTGTTTTGGGCTGTGAATCCAAGGAATCTTTTTCAATAAAACAATGCTTGTATTCCTAATCAAGTGTTTAATAGTACTGTTACAACAGGATGTGTCACCAATAGCAATGAAATGCACCAAAACCTTGCCCATCGTGGGATTTCCCAACGCGGATTTGACTACTCGCGCTTTATAGAGGTACAGTTCAACCAATCGCGTGCCCTCCTACCCCCCGCCTTGGCTCAACAATTTCGCGGTTGACTGCGAGATTCCTGCTGTACGCGTCGTAACTGCACTGCTCGCATTGACGCTGCCGCGGAAGAACAGCACGCGGCGCCATCTTGTCTCCCACACAGCCCATCGTGCGTCCCAGGCCACGTGGCGGTCTTCCCCACCTCCAATGAGGGAGGAGGAGGAGGCAGCGAGGTTCAGCTGTGAACCGCGATTTGTCTTCTTGTCGTGTACAATACTGGACACTACATTATTTGTTTTTTTTTCATTCTACAGGCGACCCCCCCCCAACCTTACGACCTAATTGGTAACTGGACGACGGTCGTATGTCGACTGTCGTAAGTCGAACACCTTATTTCTCATAGGAACAATGTTATAAATTGGGGATTCCGTTCTTGGAAAACCATTGCATGCCTTTTTAAAAGCGCCGAAATTTACCGCGAACATAAATTCGAATAACTCCAACAAAAATTTTTTGTAAATTAACATCACTTTTACAAACGTGAAGTGAAAAACAAAACATTTGAAAATGCTTAAGTACTTTTCTGCATGTGCATCACATTTCCTCTTCTCGGACATAGCAAAAGGCAAAACAAATACAAAAATGTGAAGAAAACATTTGTAAAAAATGTTTTTTCAAGAGCGTTGCGAAAGAGACGCTGCATCCGCTCTAGGCGCACCTGCAGACTGACGGGCCATAATACTATACACACGCGTACGGTGGAAGAGCAAAGCAGCGCCGTTTGTCGACGAGTGCCATGTGCGCGATGCGCGAAGGCTCGTCGCCAATTGGCTCGGCGTCGGTAGCAGTCGTTGGGCTTGAAATCAAGACTGAACAGTTTATTTTGAACTAGCTGTACGATTCGGCTTCGCCCGAGACTTGGATTCTTATAGTAATAGGTTTTACCCTTTTAACTGGCACAAAAAAACTGACACCTTTATTCAAGGCATCATGTCAGCAATAACCGCAACACAAGCAGTCAAAATGCAAACAAAAAGACAACTCTGATAATGATATGCACTGTCCTTGAATTTGATTGGTCCACACCCGAGACGGCTTTCTTTAGAGCCTAGTCTCCACTGGTGTTGGACCAGAAGATTAATACACGGCCTATGCGGAGGGTGGGGGGGGAGGGTGCGTGACGTCAGCAGGCATACTGCGTGACGTCAGCAGGCATACTGCGTGACGTCAGCAGGCACACTGCGTGACGCTGCCCGCATGCGGGTGACATCACAGATGTGACGTCACCGCTCACTTGCCGTGAAAAATATATCCATTATAGCGCCCCCCCCCCTCCCCCCCAAAATACAAAAGTCTATTTTATACTTTTTTCATTGTGTACAGTCTGGAAGCTACCCACATGCCAAATTTCAAGTTTGTTGCATGTTGCGAAGTATGCTTAACATTAACCTTTTATATATATAGAAGATGCCCTGTGAGCTAAGAAGCTCTTGAATCAGGTTTCATCACCCAAACAGAAAAAACTTATCAAATGAAAAATACAACGTTTTGCAACAGGTCGCATAAAAATATATATAAATACAACACATACAGCAATAAAAAAAAGTCAACGAAATAAAAAAATGTACAATATATTACTTCATTATAAATTCAACATTTAACTAAACTGAACATTGAGATAAAATAAACATACAGGCGGTCGTAGATACGAGTTTTCGTCGTTACTGTGGGGGCCTTGGTGTAAGAAAGGTCGGAAAAGTGGCGGGGGTGTTGAGCCGTCGTAAGTCGGGGTTCACCTGTATACAGTTACTGAACAAGTTCTATTTTGAACACGAGATAATATGAACTCATTTTTATCATTCAAAACACTTCCTCTTTCGTGCCTGGGTTGATGTAAGATGTAAGGCATCGGCGGAGTTTGACTTCTGTATTTTGGGGGGGGGGGGCAGTGGTTTGCTTTGTTCCTCACATTGGGAATAGCGGGTGCATTTAATTAATTCATTTTTTTCAAATCTTAATCGTAAACTACTGAAAAATGTATAAAGTTGTCCAATTTGGGGGGGGGGTGGGCTTTGCTTCCATTGAGAAGGCAGTGAGATTCAGCTGCTCACGGTTTTCAGAAAATAGATTGTGCGAGTTATATTTAACACTAACATTTTTTTTTATTTGTACATTCAAAGTACTTCCTGTTTAATGTTTGGGTTCATACTTGATTTGAAGCTTTCGTGACTACAGGAATTACTCTTTGGTTCTTTCGGTAAAGTCAAGTATGAAAGAAAATAAATTAAATAACAGAATACGACGTTTTGATTGCAACACAAGCAACCGACATCAGGTAAGAATGAATGAGAAAACAAACCTAGTAACTTTTAAATATAATTCAATACAATACAGACAGTCGGCTAACACAACAGTCAACACCCTACCTACAGTGAGGGAAAAAAGTCACGACGTTTCGGCCACAACACAAGTGGCCTTCATCAGGTGAAGGGACTGGACTGTCCAGAGGACAGCGTTGGAGTGAAGACAGCAAGCCCAGGTCGCGTCCTTTAAGCTTGTCGTCGCGGCATCTTTTGAGGAAGGTCAGCGTCTCGATGAGCTTTGACTTCTTGTCCCGTTGTCTGTTGAAAGCTCTAACAGATAGGTGAAAGCCCTCCCCGTATTGGTTATCAATTCTAGATTTGAAGCTTTCGTGACTGCAAGGATCCATACTATTTGGTTCTATTCGGTAAAGTCACGTAGGTAAAATAAAATAACAAAAAATCACGACGTTTCGGGCGCAACACAAGTAGCCTTCATCAGGTGAAGGGACTGGACTGTCCAGAGGACAGCGTTGGAGTGAAGACGTGACTTTACCGAATAGAACCAAAGAGTATGGATCCTTGCAGTCACGAAAGCTTCAAATCTAGAAGGGAAAAAAGTATTTGATCCCCTGCTGATTTTGTACGTTTGCCCACTGACAAAGAAATGGTCAGTCTATAATTTTAATGGTAGGTTCATTTGAACAGTGAGAGACAGAATAACAACAAAAATCCAGAAAAAACGCATGTCAAAAATTTTATGAATTGGTTTGCATTTTAATGAGGGAAATACGTATTTGACCCCCTCTCAATCAGAAAGATTTCTGGCTCCCAGGTGTCTTTTATACAGGTAACGAGCTGAGATTAGGAGCACACTCTTCAAGGGAGTGCTCCTAATCTCAGCTTGTTACTTGTATAAAAGACACCTGTCCACAGAAGCAATCAATTCCATTCCAAACTTTCCACCATAGCCAAGACAAAAGAGCTCTCCAAGGATGTCAGGGACAAGATTGTAGACCTACACATGGGCTACAAGACCATTGCCAAGCAGCTTGGTGAGAAGGTGACAACAGTTGGTGCGATTACTCGCCAATGGAAGAAACAAAAGAACTGTCAATCTCCCTCGGTCTGGGGTTCCATGCAAGATCTCACCTCGTGGAGTTGCAATGATCATGAGAACGGTGAGGAATCAGCCCAGAACTACACGGGAGGATCTTGTCAATGATCTCAAGGCAGCTGGGACCATAGTCACCAAGAAAACAATTGGCAACACTACGCCGTGAAGGACTGAAATCCTGCAGCACCCGCAAGGTCCCCCTGCTCAAGAAAGCACATATACATGCCCGTCTGAAGTTTGCCAATGAACATCTGAATGATTCAGAGGACAACTGGGTGAAAGTGTTGTGGTCAGATGAGACCAAAATGGAGCTCTTTGGCATCAACTCGCCGCGTTTCGAGGAGGAGGAATGCTGCCTATGACCCCAAGAACACCATCCCCACCGTAAAACATGGAGGTGGAAACATTATGCTTTGGGGGTGTTTTTCTGCTAAGGGGACAGGACAACTTCACCGCATCAAAGGAATGATGGACGGGGCCATGTACCGTCAAATCTTGGGTGAGAACCTCCTTCCCTCAGCCAGGGCATTGAAAATGGGTTGTGGATGGGTATTCCAGCATGACAATGACCCAAAACACACGGCCAAGGCAACAAAGGAGTGGCTCAAGAAGAAGCACATTAAGGCCCTGGAGTGGCCTAGCCAGTCTCCAGACCTTAATCCCATAGAAAATCTGTGGAGGGAGCTGAAAGTTCTAGTTGCCGAACGTCAGCCTCGAAACCTGAATGACTTGGAGAAGATCTGCAAAGAGGAGTGGGACAAAATCCCTCCTGAAATGTGTGCAAACCTGGTGGCCAACTACAAGAAACGTCTGACCTCTGTGATTGCCAACAAGGGTTTTGCCACCAAGTACTAAGTCATGTTTTCCAGAGGGGTGAAATACATATTTCCCTCATTAAAATGCAAATAAATGTATAACATTCTTGACATGCGTTTTTCTGGATTTTGTTGTTATTCTGTCTCTCACTGTTCAAATAAACCTGCCATTAAAATTATAGACTGATCATTTCTTTGTCAGTGGGCAAACGTACAAAATCAGCAGGGGATCAAATACTTTTTCCCTCACTGTAGTTGATTACATTCTTCCAAATATTGCTAAATTTGAGAGAGAGACAAAACACAGACACGGAGACACAGACAGACACAAGCAGAGATAGACACAGAGACACAGAGAGAGACACATGACACACATGTCTCTATCTATGTCTCTCTGTGCTTGTGTGTCTATATGTCTCCGTATCTGTGTTTTGTCTCTCTCTCTCTCAAATTTAGCAATAATTGTTTGCGTTCATGTAGGGCAGGGGTGGGGAACGCGAAATCATTTGGGTCTGGCCCTGCCAAGGCAACCGCAGGCGGGACTCGAAATTCAATAAATCTAGGAGCAAACCTGTTGCGAGTAGCAACATCATCAATACCAGCTAACATCATCACCACGCCTCGCCAAAGAGAAGCAGTTCCAGCCCATCGCATTAGCGGTGAGTTAATTAAATGTTTGACCAAATATAACGGGCTAATTTTTAAGTTGATGATTTTGTATGGCCCCGCGAATGATGTTACAAATATCCAAATGGCCCTTGGCAGAAAAAAAAGGTTCCTCCACCCCTGCTGCAGGGAAACAAAAAGAAGGACGCGGGTGGATGTCCTATTTGGAACCGTGAACCAAACCCCTCGTCGTGAGTTTGCGGACCGTGGATTTACCGACTACGGCAGTTTTCAAGAATGTAACCACCGTGATGAGCAAGTTTTTAAAGTAGACCTCGCATCCTAGATGATCATGGTGGAAATGGGCCGGTTGTGGAAATGGGCCGGAACACCGTGGTATGAGTGAGAATTTAAACCCGACTGCATTCGGGAAGGAATCAAGGATCGTCGTATTTGTTTAATTCACAGATAGACACTTTTTACTATTTCTCTTTACAACCACCGACATATGTAACGTAGGCTAAACGATTGACCCTGTAATTGATGGTAAATAAATGGCGAGAGCCCGTCGGATTGAAGATACTTTTTTATTATTATTTACAGCGCAGAAAATTAGAAACTTGAGTCGAGAGGCAAAGCACAACTCGACTACGAAGCGAGACATTAAAGAATGAAAACAGATCTGAGGCTAAAATTGAATCTCTATGCCAGGGCAGGATTAACCCATAGGCTAATGAGGGCTTACGTCTTATTTTGTATGCCCTTCAATCCACGGTAGCGTGTCCATCAGAAATGTTTTGCCTTTGATGTATGTTGACAATATTCGTGACTTTAAATTACATCGATATCATGTGTGACTTCGAATTACGACGACATTATTCGTGACTTTGAATCATGGTGACGTCTTTCGTGACTTGAATCACGGTGACATCATTCGTGACTTTACGATGACATCATTCATGCCTTTGAATCACGATGACGTCATTCGTGACTTTGAATCACGATGACATCATTCGTGACTTTTAATCACAGTGACATCATTCGTGACTTTGAATCACGATGACATAATTCGTGACTTTGAATCACGGTGACATCGTTCGTGACTTTGAATCACGGTGACATTTTTCGTGACTTTGAATCACGGTGACATCGTTCGTGACTTTGAATCACGATGACATCATTCGTGACTTTGAATCACAGTGACATCATTCGTGACTTTGAATCACGATGACATAATTCGTGACTTTGAATCACGGTGACATCGTTCGTGACTTTGAATCACGGTGACATTTTTCGTGACTTTGAATCAAGGTGACATCGTTCGTGACTTTGAATCACGATGACATCATTCGTGACTTTGAATCACGATGACATCATTCGTGACTTTACGATGACATCGTTTGTGACTTTGAATCACGATGACATCGTTCGTGACTTTGAATCACGGTGACATCATTCGTGACTTTTAATCACAGTAACATAATTCGTGACTTTGAATCACAGTGACATCATTCGTGACTTTACGATGACATAATTCGTGACTTTGAATCACGGTGACATCGTTCGTGACTTTGAATCACGATGACATCATTCGTGACTTTGAATCACAGTAACATAATTCGTGACTTTGAATCACGGTGACATAATTCGTGACTTTGAATCACGATGACATCGTTCGTGACTTTGAATCACGGTGACAATTCGTGACTTTGAATCACGGTGACATCGTTCGTGACTTTGAATCACAGTAACATAATTCGTGACTTAGAATCACGGTGACATCATTCGTGACTTTGAATCACGATGACATCATTCGTGACTTTGAATCACAGTAACATAATTCGTGACTTTTAATCACAGTAACATGATTCGTGACTTTGAATCACGATGACATAATTCGTGACTTTGACCTTGAATTGTGATACCATTCGTGACTTTGAATCACCGTGACATAATTCGTGACTTTGCCACAGCTCAAGCTAGGAGAGGAAAGAAAATAATGTTTTCCTTGAAGAAATTAGTGTCGTGAGCGATTCGTATTACATGCATTTACCGCGAGCCGAATTAATGTGTCAATTTTACAGTGGTGAATAAATAAATGTGTTTGATGACTTCATACTTATTTTCGTTTACAATATGTAGTACGTTTACATAACTAGGCCCTTCCCTCCTATTAGCCTTAGGCCGCTCATATGCTAATGCCATAGAATGCTTAAACATGCGTTTAGACTATTTTGCTGATTGACATTTCCACATGGTAACAGGCGCTCGCGTCTGATTGGCTATTTACAATTCCCAGAATGCGCACGCAATTTGGCATCAAGAGGCATTTCACTTCGCCGCTGCCCCAAAGTGTTTGGGAGCCACCTTGGCATCTCCATTCTGCCATCTCTGTTCTCATTTAAACCGACTCTGTTTTTAAAAATCACAAAAATGTTAAGTGCGAATGTAATTTTACAACATAAATTCCATTATTATTAAGTATGTTTAAAAAAAATCTATTGTAACTGAAATGCTTTTATGTTGTTGGGTGGGAAATCAACTTCTGATTGCAATACAGAGGGTGGTCCAGATGTCCTGTGACCCCCCCCCCCAATTTAATTCACTAAAACGTATTCTTTTAAAGTAAGGTTTGTTTAAAACTTAAACGAATATGCCAATAAATAAATACAAAATTCGAAGGGTCAATTCATTGGGGGTCACATGACATCTGAAACCACCCTGTACACCGACTACCACTGCACTAAAAAAAAAAATCTAAACAGGTAAGGCCCAATCTTGATTTGAAGCTTTCGTGACTGCAGGAATCCATACCCTTGGGTTCTTTCGGTAAAGTCACGTGGGTATAAAATTAAATAAATCATGACGTTTCGATCGCAACACAAGCGGTCGTCGTCAGGCAAAGGAGTCAGCCTCTAAAAATATGTACTCTTTGGTTCTATTCGGCAAAGTCACGTAGGTAAAAAATAAAACAAAAATCACGACGTTTCGGCCACAATACAAGCGGCCTTCATCAGGTGAAGGGAGCAGATTGTCTCGAGGACAGCGCTGGAGTTATACACAGCCACGCTCAGACCGCGACCTTTAAGCTGTGTGTCAAGGCACCTTGTTTCCTCGCACACAGCTTAAAGGTCGCGGTCTGAGCGTGGCTGTGTTTCACTCCAGCGCTGTCCTCGAGACAGTCTGCTCCCTTCACCTGATGAAGGCCGCTTGTGTTGTGGCCGAAACGCCGTGATTTTTGTTGTTTTATTTTTTTACCTACGTGACTTTACCGAAGAGTATGGATCCTTGCAGTCACGAAAGCTTTAAATCTAGAATCTAAAAATATGCCCCGCGACTATATCATCCCTCGTCACAGCCATCTCTGAGACACACTTAAGCGTTTGTGCTTTCGCTACATTGTCGCCACCTGAAGAAGGACCACTTGTGTTGCGCCCGAAACGTCGCGATTTAATTTAGTTGTTTTCATTTTTTATTATTTTTTTACCTACGTGACTTTACCGAAAAAAACAAAGGAGTCAGCTTCTAAAAACAGTTCGACCTTAGAGGCTGACTCCTTTGCCTGATGACGACCGCTTGGTGTTGCGATCGAAACGTCGTGATTTGTTTTATTTGAGTTCTACCTTCGTGACTTTACCGAAAGAACCAAAGAGTACGTAAGGCCCACTGAGGCTGCTTATGCAGCTTTTTTTCAGGAGCGACGTGACCACCACAGATGATGGCTCGGACCAAGCGGCTTATCGTCGCGTGGAAACTTACAGCATGTTCATGAGTGTGGAGGGTCAGACCGGAGCGTCCGGAGAAGAATCCACGCGACCACGGGGAGACCACGCAAGCCCCAAATATACTGCAGGTGTCAAGGGTCGGGATCGAACACCACGACCTCCTGTATACCAGGCGAGGTAGTTGACGTCTCGCCACCAATCAACTCCCCGACGTACAACACAACAATACTGCACGCCTTGACAACATATACTAACTGCACAGTAAGCCAATCAATCAAATCCCATTAAGCTAGCCAGGCGAATTCACAATATAGCACATTCACGCATGTTATGTATTTCATTACCATTATAGAATATATAGGTGTACATCCACCATCATTGGACTATACTGTACATGCGTCACTAGGGAAATAACAGATTTCCGATTAAAATTGCGATCCCAAATCATGATAATATGCACAGTCAAATCTCAATCAGCCCTATACTTTGTCGTGTTGTGTGTAATATTGTAACCTTCTGACCCCATGCCTCTACTGGACATCGGATTCCTCCTACAGTATAAATATTCTGATTCTGATCTCAGTCAACCCATGGCACCTGAAGCCTGTTCCGTGACCTCCTGCCAGCGGGCCTTCGACACTTGCCGTGACGGCCTCGGAGTGCACCCAGCCTGGCACAGGCGCCGTGGTGACGTCACCGTCACTTAGTGGTGAACGGCAGCTGCTGTTGTTGTGTTCTAACATGCTCCTTTAACATAGAACTTCGCGCAAACCCCTTCCCCACACTCCGTGCACACGTGCGGTCACTCGCCCATGTGCGTGACATCGCAACATAATCGCTATTATTGTTGGTTTTTAAAAAATCTGTAATTGTGGAATGCTTTGATGCCGACCGCCCAGCCGAGTCGCCCCCCCCCTCCCCTTTATAAAGAGCTTCTTAGCTCTACGGGCTTTACTCGGTGGGAAATGAACTACCGTTTCCGACTGAAGGAATTATTTCCGACGATTAATAGAATAAGGAACGGCAGCCGAGGGCCAGAATGCGTCCGCGAGGACATCCGGCGGGGAGATGGAGGGATGAAATCGGAGCTGGGTTGACGATTTACATCGCCGGATCATTGGGGGATGGCGGCGGTGGCTCTGATGATGATGATGATGATGAAACAAATCCATGAACCCTTCTCCCGCTCCGAGACGTGGTGTCCACGTTCACCGCCGAATCTGGGTACGCGCGAGCGCCTCGGCATTGTTATTTAGAGAGGCGTAGTGGTTTCAGCGGCGTTGTTGTTGTTGTTATAAAGACGTCGTCGCTCACCGCAGAGAACCGTAGCGACACGACCGCCGCCACTCTACGATAGCCGACCCTCCCGCGTGGCCTTGTGGTGGGAGCCACGGTGCACCGATGAAGTTGCTTTGTTTTAGTTTTTCCTCCGGTTTCGTTTTCGATGATGTACACACGTACGTCATCGGGAACGGGAGAGGGTTAACGGAGACAAAAAATTAAAATGCAAATGTGTTTAAGTCCAGAGTTTTTACGGAACATCTGTTTTTAGAGAGAGATCCGGGAAGCCCTTCCCGTACACGTCTGGTACACCTAAAGGAGCTTCTCACCGGTATCCCATCGAAAGTTTTCTCCCAAAATGTAAACTTCGGTTAAACTTCTTCACCCGCGCTCCTCGCGGCAGCGTGCGGAACCTCACCGGGTTGCGTCCCCGGAGCGTTTCGCCGAGCCGAGCTGCCGTGTGCACACCTCGCCCCGCCGACGTGCGTTTTGGAGTGCGTCTCTAAGTTGTAGCGGGTCGTAAACCTCTTCCCACACTCCTTGCACATGTATGGCTTCTCGCCGGTGTGCGTCCTGTAATGCATGTTCAAGGTGAAACGCTGCGAGAAGCCTTTCCCGCACTCCTTGCACACGTGCGGCCTCTCGCCCGTGTGCGTTAGGGAGTGCGCCTCCAGGCTGGAACGCTGCGCGTAGGCCTTGCCGCACTCCTTGCACACGTGCGGCTTCTCGCCCGTGTGCGTCCTCGCGTGCATGTTCAAGGTGAACCGCTGCGAGAACCGCTTCCCGCACTCGGCGCACACGTGCGGCTTCTCGCCCGTGTGCGTGCGCGCGTGGTTCTTGAGCGTGGAGCAGTGGGAAAAACCCCGGCCGCACTCCCGGCACACGTACGGCCTCTCGCCCGTGTGTATCTTGGCGTGCACCTCCAGGTTGTAGCGCTGCGCGAACGCCTTGCCGCACTCGGCGCACGCGTGCGGCCTCTCGCCCGTGTGCGTCGCCGCGTGAGCCTCCAGGCTGGAGCGCTGCGCGAAGCCCCGGCCGCACTCGGCGCACGCGTGCGGCCACACGCCCGTGTGCGTCGCCGAGTGCGCCCGCAGGTTGGAGCGCTGCGCGAAGCCCCGGCCGCACTCGTCGCACACGTGCGGCTTCTCGCCCGTGTGCGTGCGCGCGTGCCTCTCCAGGAAGGAGCGGTGGGCGAAGCCCTTGCCGCACTCGGCGCAGGCGTGCGGCCACTCGCCCGTGTGCGTGCGCGCGTGCGTGAGCAGTTTGAAACGCGTCGCGAACGCCCTGCCGCACTCCTCGCACGCGTGCCTCCTCCGGTCGGCGTCGACGGCCGCGCCCCCCGGCGCTTTGCCGCGCCGCTTGGGAGCCGGCGGGGAGGCCTCGCCCCCGGCGGGTTCCGCTCCGTCCGTTCGCGCTCCCGAGCGGGCGTCCTCTCCGCACTCCCGGCACGCGAGTTCCGTCCCTTCCGCTCGATCTGCCGCAGAGAGCGCACCGGTGGTGAACACCTCGGCCCCCTTTGCCGTTTCTTCGATCAGGATCTGCTTAGAGCAGTGGTTCTTAACATTTACAGCAGCCTTGCACCCCTTTGGTTCTCAATCGTAAAAACAAAATTTGCAATCTTGACTTGAAGCTTTCGTGACTGCAGGAATCCATACTCTTTGGTTCTTTCGGTAAGGTCACGTAGTAGGTAGAAATTAAATAAAACAAATCACGACGTTTTGATAGCAACACAATCAAACAAATCACGACATTTCGATAGCAACACAAGCCTTTTGGCGTCCTCTGCTCTAACACCGTTTGAGACTCAGCTCGAAAGAAAGCTGTCTCTGGTGTGGACCAATCAGTTTCAAGGACAATGCATCATACTATCAGATAATGTTTTTTATTTGCATTCTGACCACAAGTATTGTGGTTAATGCAGACGTGATTCCTTGTAAAAGGTTTCAGTTTGGTGTTTTAAACATCTTAACACAGCTGTTCTGTTGCCAGAAAAAAGGGGAAAACCCTATTCTCATAACAAAAATAGTTTTAAAATAGTTAGTGATGTGATTTTCTCTGTGATGTCGTCAAAGTGGGGGGGAGTGGGGGTGGGGGCGGGGAGGTGGGGGGGGGGATACTGACCTTCACAAATATCCTCCTCTGATAACTTCACCTCGATGAAGTTCTGGTCTCCGGTGTCCAACAAACGTCCGTGGGGTCCCCCTCCGTCTCCTCGCCATGCACCGGCCTCTTCGTTGTCGACGGTCATCGGATAGAGCGCTGCAGTTTCATACAAAAGCACGCAGATTTATTTCATTTTTTGTATTTGTCTTTTGCATGCTTGGGGAGGTTCTTAATAAGGTCCGAGGCAGTTGCAAAAGGTTCAGGCCCTTGGCCGTTTCTCGTGGCACTTGGAATGATCGGCATCAGTGCAGTCGAGCCCATTTTTTTCGAGCCTTGCGCGATGGAAGGCGATGAATCAATAAATTATTATTCGCGCACAGCGGTGGCATAAAAAATGTAAAAATGTAAAGCGCCGTTTGATAGGCAAATTCAGCGGCGCTAATGCGTTTTCAAGACATCTATTTTCAATCGACGGGCTTGCTTTTTGCACACTTTGTCTTCAGTATTGATGTGTAGACTGTAGAGGCACTACGCGAACTAGCGGTCACGAGTGGTAATTACAGGTGTAGAGACAGTATAGAGGGCTAGCGGTCATAAGTGGTAATAACAGGCGAGGTAACAGAATAGGAACGATCTGGGATCTTCGGGAAGGTTCAAGAACTTGCGAGAGAGTTCGAAAAGTAGGGACGTGGCCAGGGGTGGAGGGATGGCCACGCCGGGGATATAAAAAGGGGCGAGGAGCCAGGTTCGGGGCTGCTGTGGGAGTCGGGGTCGTCGCTGTCCGGGGAACGTGTCTTCAAGTCGTCGCTATCTTCGATGTCGTCGCTGTGAAGTGATCGTGTCTTCGATAAAGAAAACCCTCGCAATTCCGTGTCTCCGAGAGTCATTAGAGATGCACAAACACCTGTTGTATAATGACGGCTGACGTTGATGTAGGGCAGCGACCATAATTTTACATTGAAGTGGTTGAGCCACATGACTGCATCGTCGCTCCGAATTGTAATCGTGGTGCCATAGTGCGGCCTAGACATCTGTGGCAAAAGAGCTTTAGAGCTCATCGGATTCTTCCAGTTAACGTACGTTGTGTTTGTATGTGTGTATGCCGAACTTCTTTCGCACCACCCTACATAGCCAAAGAAGTGAATTTTCAATTTAGTATAGTGGTGTAGTGCATAGTAGTGTAATGTGTAGCTGAGTGTATAGTGTAGTATGTAGTGGAAAGTGGTGTGTACGGTGAGGGAAAAAAGTATTTGATCCCCTGCTGATTTTGTACGTTTGCCCACTGACAAAGAAATGATCAGTATATAATTTTAATGGTAGGTTTATTTGAACAGTGAGAGACAGAATAACAACAGCAAAAAATCCAGAAAAACGCATGTCAAAAAAGTTATAAATTGATTTGCATTTTAATGAGGGAAATAAGTATTTGACCCCTCTGAAAAACATGACTTAGTACTTGGTGGCAAAACCCTTGTTGGCAATCACAGAGGTCAGACGTTTCTTGTAGCTGGCCACCAGGTTTGCACACATCTCAGGAGGGATTTTGTCCCACTCCTTTTTGCAGATCTTCAAGTCATTAAGGTTTCGAGGCTGACGTTTGGCAACTCGAACCTTCAGCTCCCTCCACAGATTTTCTATGGGATTAAGGTCTGGAGACTGGCTAGGCCACTCCAGGACCTTAATGTGCTTCTTCTTGAGCCACTCCTTTGTTGCCTTGGCCGTGTTTTGGGTCATTGTCATGCTGGAATACCCATCCACGACCCATTTTCAATGCCCTGGCTGAGGGAAGGAGGTTCTCACCCAAGATTTGACGGTACATGGCCCCGTCCATCGTCCCTTTGATCCGGTGAAGTTGTCCTGTCCCCTTAGCAGAAAAACATCCCCAAAGCATAATGTTTCCACCTCCATGTTTGACGGTGGGGATGGTGTTCTTGGGGTCATAGGCAGCATTCCTCCTCCTCCAAACACGGCGAGTTGAGTTGATGCCAAAGAGCTCCATTTTGGTCACATCTGACCACAACACTTTCACCCAGTTGTCCTCTGAATCATTCAGATGTTCATTGGCAAACTTCAGACGGGCATGTATATGTGCTTTCTTGAGCAGGGGGACCTTGCGGGCGCTGCAGGATTTCAGTCCTTCACGGCATAGTGTGTTACCAATTGTTTTCTTGGTGACTATGGTCCCAGCTGTCTTGAGATCATTGACAAGATCCTCCCGTGTAGTTCTGGGCTGATTCCTCACCGTTCTCATGATCATTGCAACTCCACGAGGTGAGATCTTGCATGGAGCCCCAGGCCGAAGGAGATTGACAATTCTTTTGTGTTTCTTCCATTTGCGAATAATCGCACCAACTGTTGTCACCTTCTCACCAAGCTGCTTGGCAATGGTCTTGTAGCCCATTCCAGCCTTGTGTAGGTCTAAAATCTTGTCCCTGACATCCTTGGAGAGCTCTTTGGTCTTGGCCATGGTGGAGAGTTTGGAATCTGATTGATTGATTTCTTCTGTGGACAGGTGTCTTTTATACAGGTAACAAGCTGAGATTAGGAGCACTCCCTTTAAGAGTGTGGTCCTAATCTCAGCTCGTTACCTGTATAAAAGACACCTGGGAGCCAGAAATCTTTCTGATTGAGAGGGGGTCAAATACGTATTTCCCTCATTGAAATGCAAATCAATTTATTACATTTTTGACATGCGTTTTTCTGGATTTTTTTGTTGTTATTCTGTCTCTCACTGTTCAAATAAACCTACCATTAAAATTATAGACTGATCATTTCAAATAAACCTACCATTAAAATTATAGACTGATCATTTCTTTGTCAGTGGGCAAACGTACAAAATCAGCAGGGGATCAAATACTTTTTTCCCTCACTGTATATTAGTGCAGTGTATAGTGTAGTGTATCGTAGTGTAGTGTATTGTAGTGTCGTGTATAGTAGTGCAGTGTATAGTGTGGGATGTAGTGCATAGTGGTGTAGTGTAGTATTTATTGTAGTGAATTGTGTGTCGAACTTCTTTCGCACCACCGTACATAGCCAACCTATTAATCGGAGGTATGTGGGGGGTGGGGGGGGAAGGACGACAAACTGAACACAACAACAATCAGTGCTAAAGAAATGAGATTTGGGACGTTACACGTTTCATGGTCTCTGTTCTGAGCGACCACAGTATCCGCACACAGCTGGAGAGTTTTGAATGGAGGGGTTGTGCCCCTAAGATTTTTGTTAGCGGGCGCCACGGTGGCTAGGAGATGTTAACTACCTCGCATGGTATGCAGGAGGTCGCGGGTTCGAACACGGCCCTGACGCCTGTTGTACATTTGGAGTTTGCGTGTCTCTCTTTCTCCCTCTCCCCGTTGGTCGCGTGGATATTTCTCCGGGTTCCTCGGTTTTTCCATCCACATCACGTGTTTAGGGTATTTGGCTGCATTAACCACACGGACTTGTGGTGAACATGCAAACAAAAAACATGCTCTGATAATGATTCTGTTTGGTCTTTTAACATCTTGACACCTGTTTTATTGCCAGAAAGGGTAACACCTATTGTTATATTTTAATACTGGCAAGAAAGGTCCCCATCATCTGCATGCGGTTTATCCGATTTGGCGGATTAACAGCGCACCGGAGATTTTGACATCAATTACTATCGCGTGCATTTTTCCTTAAGCCCAAATTAATAATCTAAAAACAGCTATACGTTGTTATTCTCAAAAATCTTAAAAACAAGTCACGTGCTTCAACCGAACAAATGTTGCTCTGGTTAATCTAAAATCCACGTGATCGCCTCTACAGTACAGTAGTTGCCATATCTTTACAACAGTGGGCGGAGTTTTATTGATTTTACAGTAGTTGCCATATCTTTACAACAGTGGACGGAGTTTTATTGATTTTGATTGGCGTGGCTCTGCTGTTGTCCACTTAGTGGGCGGAGTCTTCTGCGCGGGAGCAGGAAAGTGATCCTATCACTAAGCAGGCACATTGGTCGATCGTCGTTAGTATTCGTTTTGAATCTAAAGAGTAACAATCATCGAGTAATTTGTCCAATCATTCATTTTGTGAGTTTTAATTTTACGGAAACTGTGTGACGGCAGAGATACTTAAAACATAATTTATACCGACTTGAGTAGGAAATTCTTAAAATTTTGGACCATCCACGATGTTCTAGATTTGAAGTTTTCATGACTGCAAGGATCCATACTCTTTGGTTCTTTCAGTAAAGTCACGTAGGTAGAAAACAAATATAAATAAATAAATGACGACATTTCGGTTGCAACACTAGCAATCATCATCAGGTGTGACAACCTTAGCAAGGAAATTTTAACCCCCCCTACTCTCCCCCTCTCTGGCTTATTTAACTGCCCTAACCCTGGTCTCTCTCTCACTTCAGTAAACATTTCCTTGCTGTGGTTGTCACACCTGATGATGATTGCTTGTGTTGCAATAGAAATGTCGCGATTTATTTATTTCTATTATTTTTTATTCCATATTATTTATTTAGTTATCACCGGCGTGACTTTACCGAAAAAAACAAAGAGTACCATCCGCGATGGTCCAAAATTATCCACGGCCGTCCTGCCCGTCATTAGCGGCAGATAATCGAGAGTCCTCACTGCAGTTGGCGATGTGATCAAAGTGGCCTCACCTTCGCCAATATCCTCCTCCGACAACTCCACCTTGATGAAGTTCTGGTCTGCGGTGGCCACATATCCGTAGGGACTCCCCGTCTCCTCTGAACCCTCATGGGCTTCAACTTTAACAATCTTCAGCTCTGGAGCTGTCAAGGAGAAGAAGAAGAAGAAACATGGTCTTTGATGGACGGGAGGTCTAGTACATAAAACGAAACCATTTTTGGTTCGACACGGAGGGCTTTCGCGACCAATATTATCAGTAATAAAGGTTTATTTTAGTTTGTTTTGGGGTAGAGCGCGTTAACGTAAACCCACCCACCACCACCCGACACACAGCCAGCTAGTGAGGTTTGTCACCTAAACAAAACATGCCAATTAGTTACTACGTCACCCCACCGGTTGTGTTGGAGAGTACATCCATAACATTTACAATTTGAGTATCATCATGTTTCGAAGTACAGTAGAGCCCCTCTTAACGACCACCCCTGCTAACGACTAATCGCTTACCGACGGGCCTCCATAGAGCCCGATGTGTAGTGTATAGTGTAGTGTATAGTGTAATGTATAGTAGTGTAATGTATAGTAGTGTAGTTATAGTGTAGTGTATAGTAGTATAGTGTATAGTGTAGTGTACAGTGTAGTGTATAGTGTTGTCTATAGTGTAGTAGTGTAGTGTATAGTGTAGTGTATAGTAGTGTATAGTGTAGTGTATAGTGTAGTGTATAGTAGTGTGGTGTATAGTAGTGTAGTTTATAGTAGTGTAGTGTATAGTGTAGTAGTGTATAGTGTAGTGTATAGTAGTGTAGTGTATAGTAGTGTAATGTAGTGAATTCAACTGAGTCGCAGACGTAGACTTGGAGGCAACACATTTATTTAACTCCAACAGACGGGGTAACTTTCTCCTTAACAGAATAACAACCTGTGGTGGTGACCACCAGGCTAACTACACTAGTTACAACGTAACTGCTACTACGGACCGGGACCAACAGCTTGGGTCCAGGTCCACGTGTTGGACTCGTTGAACGGAGAACGTAGACGAAGGTTTCTTCCAAGATGAACAACAACAACCCCGGTACCTGTCGGAACCCGGCTTATATTCCCTGCGGCGTGGTCGGCTCCGCCCTTGGCCACGACCACTTTCTAGAACCCTCGGGAAGGATCTGGGTCCCAACCACGTGACCACCCCTCGCCCCTACTTGGGGGGCCCTTTGTAGACTTAATTGGTCACGTGTCCTCAACCAGAGTGCCATGGCCTCGAGTAACCTCATCCCTCGGCCGGCACCCACACACCCTGTCCTGTAGTGTTGGCACTGCACGCAAAGCGTGGGGCCATCCAGCGCTATCAATCAGCGCTCACCGGACCCCTCTAGGGCCGGCACTACGCCCACACCCTTGTGGTATCCGCGATGTCGTTACACCGCACTCCGTGCCTCTCTAGGGCCGGCACTGCACATTGACATCCCGCGATGTCACTACAGGAGTGTCATGTATGGTATAGTAGTGCAGTGTGTAGTAGTGTACAGTGTAATGTATAGTAGTGTATAGTGTAGTGGAGAGTAGTGCGATGTATAGTCGTGTACAGTAGTGTAGTGCCTCCATAGAGCCCAATGTGTTCGCTTACCGACCATTCTAACGACGGGCTGACAGTAGTTACTGTAAATATTAATGCATCAATTAATATTACGTGTTTATAATCTTGTTAGCATCTTTCTGCATTAATATCCATTGTTTACATATTATAAAGTACGTTTTTTTGGGTGAAAAAGGGGCAACTTTCCATGCTATCGGAACGAATTAAGCCTTGAACCGTGTATTTCCGATACTCGCTTTACGACAAAATCACTTAACGACCGGTTTCGTGGAACCAATTACCGTCGCTAAGAGGATGGGTTCTACTGTCATTGAATCCAGCATCGATGGGCAATGTTACCAGAGATGTTATTTTACCAGGCAAGGCTCCACGGAGCTACTGTGTGGGTTGTTTACAGAAGCGACGTGGCAATCGCAAATGATGGCTCAACGCAGTGCCGGATTGCCGGAGTAGACAAAGTAGCTACATATTGCTACGGGCCCCCGCACTTTCAAAGTCCCCGCGCTAAATGTTTTCGAGCTATCAATTCCGGTTCAGTGATTCTGCACTTGCTCTATTAATATAGTACTATACCGCCTTCAACTTTTACGAACGACTGGGTGTTTAAGGTTAGCGATTTGTCGTATTATCTGGCTGTATAGCAAATGAAAAAATACAATTACTTTACTAAGCAACCAAAAAAATGTGTGTTTTAATATTTACGTGTTTTTTTATTTTATTTAGGGACCCTTTATAACGTACGCTACAGGCCCCGCACGAGCTTCATCCGGCACTGGCTCAACGAAGCGGCTCCTCATCATCGCCGTGTGGGAATTTAAAGCAGCAGCCAAATACCCTGAACGCGTGAGACGTTGATTCTAAACGTGGGGGGAAAAACCGGAGGACCCAGAGAAAAATCCACGCGACCACGGTGACAGAGAGAGAGAGAGACACGCAGACTCCAAATATGCAGCAGGCGTCAGGGTCGGAATCGAACCCACGGCCTTCTGCATACCAGGCAAGGTACGTAGCCTGGTATTCAGCTACCGAGGAGTGGCGGCGGTCATGTTGCTACGGTTCTCTGCGGTGAGTAACGACGTCTTTATAAAAACAACGGAGCCGCTGCAACTAAGCCGCTGAGCTGCTCGCGCACTGCTCCGAAATTCGGCGGTGAACGGGCCACCACCCACCCACCCACCACCCTGCAACTTGCCAGACATCATCGGAACGAGGAAAGGCCTTCGAAGATACGTTGGAACATCCAGCACAAACTCCTCACTGTCTCACTCTACCTGTCTGTAGAGCAATGGGTCTTACCGGATCCCTTCAGTGCGGTTTGAGGCACGCTTCTCAGCGTTCCGTCATCCAGGCTCCCGTCATCTTCTTGCTTCACAGCTACTCCTGCACAAGCGCACAAAAAATATATAAACTATTTTTTATTTACTTTCCCAGCTAAGGCCCCACTGAACTATGTAGCTCTTCTGTCAGAAGCGACCTGGCGGCTAGCACAATCGATAAGCACAACGAAGTGGGAGGATCGTCACCATGTGGAATTCTATAGCAATGCGTGACGTCAATTCTAAACGTGAAGCGAAAAACTGGAGGATCCGGAGAAAAATCCACACCACTTTGGGTAGAGAAAGAGGCACGCAAACTCCAAATATACAGCAGGCATCAGGATAGGGCTCGAACCCACGACCTCCTCCATACCAGGCGAGGCGGATAACATCTCGCTACTTAATGAGCGTTTACACGTGAGAGTAAACCGGAGCACCCGGAGAAATCGCATGCGTGCGAGGGTGCAACACTCTATCCCCGTACATACGGGACAGGTGGGGTTCACATTCATGCTGTACCGCCTTCTACCTGGCAGAGCCAGGGGTTACGGCTCCTCCTTGATTCCCACTCATGGGAAGGGAGTTTCACAACCCTTCTGTGAGGTGACCAACCAACCTCCTCACTGCTGCCTCCTCCACCAGTGCTGGATTGTAGGCCGCATCCGCCACCACCGCCTGGCTAAATTGGAAACCCAGCCTTAATGCTTTATTAACCCATGGATGCAGCTGTGTTCAAGGGACCTGACATTGCGTCTTTGATTATATATGTGTGACAGGTTCTTTTGCACCGTACATAGTCAACCGTGCCAATCGGAGGTGCGGAGGGGGGAAGGACAACAAACTAAACACAACAACAAGCAGTTCTAAAGAAATGAGTGTGTCAAGCTAGACGAAGATTTTGAAGTGCATTTCCCCGGTGGCTTCCTAATATCGGAAGAGCGTTCCAGACGGCCCACAGAAGCGCATCCGAAAGCGCTGCGCGATGCGGCGACCGTCTTTGTTCGATGGCTGGCCAAAAGCCGCTGCTGCGAGGATGATGACCATCGGAGTTGGCGTGATGATGGCTTACACCCCTTGACGAGGTAGGCGAGGTATTGTGGGTAATATTCACGGCGAGCATTTTGTGCCCGTGTTGAATCGGCGCGACTTAAAAACGCGCTCGCTCGGCAACCGTAAGCAAATGCAGCTCGTCGAGCACCGGGCGGACACGGTCGGACCTTGCGGCACCCGTCACGCAGCTTGCTAATGCTCTTGCACGACCACACACGAAATAATTTATTAAAATAAGGAATAAAAGTCCTCTTTAGACTAAACGAATACCACGGTAAAACATTGGATTGCGAGTAACTTGGTCTGCGAGTGTTTTGCAAGACGAGCAAAAATGTTTACTAAATATTAATTTGATAAACGAGCTAGGGTCTTGCAATACGAGCAGTGTAACGCGTCTACGCTTTGTCTGCCGAGCGTCACGTGTGCTTTGGATTACAAACATGTTTCCGGAACGAATTATGCTCCTCGCAATCCAAGGTTTTCCTGTACATCACTGCTTGCACTGGTTTTCTTTTTTCAGATCAGGCTGCGTCCCGAGGGTCGAGTGGTTTGTTGTCGAGCATCAAAGGACGCTCCAACAATGATTTGAACAATTTAATGACAGCTGTCGTAACTTACCAGCGTGAGAGTCTTCATCTTTCACCGTCAATACAGGACCCATCCCTGGGTACGGATTGTCTTCATTTTCTTGTTTGATGAACGGCAATTCAAAGTTTGAAGCCATCTGATGAGCAAAATTGAATACAATGTCTCATTATTATTATTACTGCCGTATTACTGTGAGCGTACAAAGTCACTCTACGTAGGGTATTGCCGAAGTTTGCACTACAATTTCTCATATGCGGTACGTAGTGTATGTATCAGGGACGTGCGGTCAGGGGAGGCAGTGGAGGCAGAGCCTCACCTGTCATACTCCAATGAAAATAGCTGTTACGAAAAGTAAAAAAAGTAATGAAATAAAAATTAAGATTTTTTTTTTCACTGATCTGTGTTATAAATGTAATTTCTGTATGATTCCAATCATTTTCATACAGAGAGATAGTAACAGGCACGCGCTTATTGCCCGCGCTCCATCCAGTTTCTGAGGGGTCGCGCTATCAGAATGGAGGCTGAGCCCATCGTTGCGTCTCCTCTCGTCTCTCCCTGTATTTGCAGCGGAGAACAGCAAATTTGGCGATCTTGACTTTGAAAATGATTGGAATCGTACAGAAATGACATAACACAGATCAGTGGAAAAATCGAAAATTTTATTTTATGATTTTTTACTTTTCGTAACAGCTATTTCCATTGGAGTATGACAGGTGAGGCTCTGCCTCCCCTGCCTCCCCTGACCGCACGTCCCTGGTGTGTATGCTGAACGTCTTTTGCACCGTATCTATCCAACCGTGCTAATCGGAGGTGCGGGGGAAGGACAACAAACTAAACACAAAAAGCACTTCGAAAGAAATGAGCTTGAAAAACGTGGACCCCTTTAAAAGAACACCTGTGCCAGTTTGATACATTCAGGCTGGCCTGCCTACGATCCATCCTGGGTTGAGCCTGCAGACTAGATCACGGTGCGAGGAGCCCGCAGATCCTTGGGGTATCTCTGGAGGCAGTCCCCATCATCGGCGAGGTCCTCCGGCAAACCATGTAGCCCGCATGCCAAGCCACCGCACGCGCGCAAACGTACACAGAGAAGGGAGGGGCATGACTGTGGCCGTGAATCCCCCCAGAACTTCGTATGGAGCGACAGGCCAGGAAAGCCTCAAGGCAGGCAAGCGCTACCGCAGCCGATTTAAAAGATAACGCCGCCGAAGCCAGAGCCGGTCATCAGCGCGCTTGGCTCAGGTACGCACATTTCTCCACTCTCTCCACAACTTGCTACATCGCTCGTGGGGAGTGGAACCAGTGGGGGGGGGGGGGGGCTGGAGTGATTGATGACTTAAAATAAAACAACCAGGCAGGTGCTTTGTTTACGGTGGCACTATCCAGGTTCAGCAACAGCAGAGCCTCCCAACTCCTTCTCAGAGCGGGCAGCAATTACAAAGGTCATCGGCGATACACAACATGATTGATCAATACGGGAGCCGTCCCTTGGACCGCACAACGGCAGTGTATAAAGATCCCGCCCCCCCCCCCCCCCGTATAGCCTGTTGGGGCAAGTGCTGTTAGCGAGCACCTATTAAGGCCGGCACGGCACACGAGCGGGTGGGTGGCCAACACGACGCCCGGCCGCCTTTGTCTCCCGAGTGGCGATGTTTGAACACACGGCACCGGGTACTCATATGAGGCCCAGTCGACCTAGGCACACACGAAGACAAAGATCCCCCGTGTAGCCTGTAATAGACTGCTGGGGCAAGTGCTGTTAGCGAGTAGCAGCACCTTTGGAAGGCCGGCACGGCACACGAGCGAGGTGGGTGGCCAACACGACGCCCGGCCGCATTTTTTACGCACCGCTACACCAGGTACTCAATTAAGGCTGAGTCGACCTAGGGGAGGCCCAGGACCGGTTCAGATAATCGTCACTGATGTTGGTGGGCGTGAGCTGAAATGGAACCCTGGGTAGCCGGGTTCTTAGTGCAGCACGCTAACCATTGCGCCACCACTCCCCGTGCTCACACCACAAAGATAAAGATCCCCCGCATAGCCTTTAACAGTCTGTAGGGGTAAGTGCTGTTGGCGAGTAGCAGCAGCGCCGTGTGGCGTGGTGCTGGCCGCCCCACCCCTTCGTGTGCCGTGCCGGGCTTTATAGGCGCTGAAATACACCAACACCAATACACCGCCATTCGCCACTTCACCACGGTGCCTGTGCCAGGCTAGGTGCACTTTGAGGCGTTGAAAGCTCCCGCTGCTAGCAAGGAGGGTAGGAGACAGACCCAGCAGGTGCCATGGGGTTGACTGCTGTGCCAGGCTAGGTGCAGCAGGAGGTCACGGGGCAGACCCAGCAGGTGCCATGGGTTGACTGCTGTGCCAGGCTAGGTACATCAGGAGGTCACGGGGACAGACTCAGCAGGTGCCATGGGTTGACTGCTGTGCCAGGCTAGGTACAGCAGGTTACTGGACAGACCCAGCAGGTGCCATGGGTTGACTGCTGTGCCAGGCTAGGTACAGCAGGTTACTGGACAGACCCAGCAGGTGCCATGGGTTGACTGCTGTGCCAGGCTAGGTACAGCAGGAGGTCACTGGACAGACCCAGCAGGTGCCATGGGTTGACTGCTGTGCCAGGCTAGGTACAGCAGGTTACTGGACAGACCCAGCAGGTGCCATGGGTTGACTGCTGTGCCAGGCTAGGTACAGCAGGAGGTCAGGGGACAGACCCAGCAGGTGCCATGGGTTGACTGCTGTGCCAGGCTAGGTACAGCAGGTTACTGGACAGACCCAGCAGGTGCCATGGGTTGACTGCTGTGCCAGGCTAGGTACAGCAGGTCACTGGACAGACTCAGTAGGTGCCATGGGTTGACTGCTGTGCCAGGCTAGGTACAGCAGATTACTCGACAGACCCAGCAGGTGCCATGGGTTGACTGCTGTGCCAGGCTAGGTACAGCAGGTTACTGGACAGACCCAGCAGGTGCCATGGGTTGACTGCTGTGCCAGGCTAGGTACAGCAGGAGGTCAGGGGACAGACCCAGCAGGTGCCATGGGTTGACTGCTGTGCCAGGCTAGGTACAGCAGGAGGTCACGGGGACAGACCCAGCAGGTGCCATGGGGTTGACCGACTAAACGGACCAGCCGTGCCATCTCGCAGCACGATTTGCCCCACCCAGCGGATTAATAACAAACCCGTGACAGTCAGAACGAACATGCAACAGTAACAACAACCGACCAGCAGTGGATAAATCATTCACCCCCCCCACCCCCCTCTGTTTACCGGTTGCGTAAACGCCACCCGCTCCACCCTTCCCGGACGCGTCGATGCGTCCTCTCGCCAGCCGGGGAGGTGACGGGGAGCGGAGAGGTACCGCGGACAGCGACTCGATGCGGCGCAAGACGACGACCCTGGGCACCGAGAGATTGTCTCAGTTTCATTTCAGTTTCATGTAACAGGTCCCTGCAGGGTGGGCTGGTAGGACAAGTCTCTGCGCGGTCTATTGCTGATTTTACACCCCAACAGCACGAGATTTCACTTCGTTAAAGTATTGAAAGGGGACGGACGGACACATTAATCTATTGCAGGCTGGTACACTCAGTTCACAACTTCGTTCCTACCAGTATTAGGGTACGAGCTGTACTACCCGGCTTCGCCCGGGACTTGGATCCACCACGCGCGCCCGCATTTGTCTCCCCAGTGGCGATGTTCACACACCGCACCAGTTACTCGTTTGATGCTGAGTCGACCTAGGGTGAGGCCCGGGAGCGGTAAAAAAAAAATAATCGTCACCGGTTGGTGGCCGTGAGCGGCGGGAATCGAACTCGGGTCGGCGGGTTCGTAGCGCAGCGTGGCGCGCTAACCACTACACTACAATGCGTTACGCTTCCACACAGATACACACACACAGACACATACACAGCGCGCTAACCACTACACTACAATGCGTTACGCTTCCACGAAGATACACACACAGACACATACACAGCGCGCTAACCACTACACTACAATGCGTTACGCTTCCACGTGCGCGGGTCACGTGACAGATGTGACGTCACAGCTCACTTGCCGTGCAAAAAAAATAAATTCATTATTGAGCTCCCCCCCACCCAAAAAACACAAAAGTGTATTTTTATAATGTTTGCATGGTGTACAGACTGGAAAGTACCCACATGGCAAATTCCAAGTTTGTTACATGTCGGTAAGTACGCTAAACATTTTGAACAGACACACAATCACAACTTTTATATATATGGAGATGTATGGAGATAGCCCCTGTGAGCATCATGCGGCTCTCGACTCGGGCGCAACCGCAACAAACAAAAGCATGAACGAAGAAAACATCTTAAAGTGACTACTACACGCAAACAGAAACATCCAGGAAAAAACGAAACACAGCAAAAGTCTTCCGGAAAAAAAAAAACAGTACCGCGTATCAACGCTGCGTGCAAAAAAATCCCAGGTGGGATGCGAGTCGAAAAATAACAACCATAAGACAATTTAGATAACGTTATCAGGCTAACTCCTCGTACTTCAACAAACAAGCATGGCTTAAACCATACGTTTTCGAAATCACCAAAATAAAGCTATACAAACAATGATCACAGAAACTGTTGATTCAAATGTAACAATAAACAATATACGTAACATGTACCACCAAATTTCGATTTAAAGCTTTCGTGGCTGCAATGATTCATCTTCTTTGGTTCTTTCGGTAAAGTCACCACGTAGAATGAGAATAAAATAATAAATTTATAAAATAAAATAACACAATAATATTCTCACGACGTTTCTTCTCACACAGCTTAAAGTTCGCGATCTGAGCGTGGCTTTTTCACTCCAGCGCTGTCCTCCAGACAGTCTCGTCCCTTCACCTGATGAAGGCCGCTTGTGTTGTGGCCGAGACGTCGTGAGAATATTATTGTGTTATTTTATTTTATCAATGTATTATTTTATTCTCATTCTACGTGGTGACTTTACCGAAAGAACCAAAGAAGATGAAACCACCAAACTTTTGGAGCCACAGCTGGGTGAGTGGAACGGTACTCGGGATCCTGGTATTTTGGTACTGCAGCAGGAAGAAGTCCAATACCGTACCTGCTGTGCGTGACTGTCAATACCTTATCAGTTGCCCTACCTTATTACGGATCAATTAAGACGTTATTGATCACCCCGTGCCCCTTATAAACCTCAACGTTCATCCTACAAAGTTCCCATCACGAGGGAGAAACACAATTAGATAACCACCACTAGTACACTCACCACTAGTACACTCACCACTAGTACACTCACCACTAGTACACTCACCACTACACTCACCACTAGTACACTCACCACTACTACACTCACCACTAGTACAATCACCACTACACTCACCACTACACTCACCACTAGTACACTCACCACTAGTACACTCACCACTACACTCACCACTAGTACACTCACCACTACTACACTCACCACTAGTACACTCAACACTACTACACTCACCACTAGTACACTCACCACTACTACACTCACCACTAGTACATTCACCACTACACTCACCACTAGTACACTCACCACTACTACATTCACCACTATACTCACCACTACACTCACCACTAGTACACTCACCGCAACTAAACTCACCACTAGTACACTCACCACTAGTACACTCACCACTACACTCACCACTAGTACACTCACCACTAGTACACTCACCACAACTAAACTCACCACTAGTACACTCACCACTACACTCACCACTAGTACATTCACCACTACACTCACCACCACTAAACTGACCACTAGTACATTCACCACTACACTCACCACTACACTCACCACTAGTACACTCACCACTAGTACACTCACCACAACTAAACTCACCACTAGTACACTCACCACTACATTTACCACTAGTACACTCACCACTAGTACATTCACCACTACACTCACCACCATTAAACTCACCACTAGTACACTCACCACTACACTCACCACTACACTCACCACTAGTACACTCACCACTAGTACTCACCACTAGTACACTCACCACTACACTCACCACTAGTACACTCACCACTAGTACACTCACCACCACTAAAGTCACCACTAGTACACTCACCACTACACTCACCACTAGTACACTCACCACTAGTACACTCACCACGCCTACCTTATTAGAAACCAATTCAGATCTTATTGGTCACCCCGTGCCCCTTATAAACCTCAACGTTTATCCTACAAAGTCCCCATCACGAGGAGACAAACACAAACAGACGAATGTTTTGTTTGTGTGCCCGTATTGAAACGGCTGTACGCCGTATGGGCCTGAAAACTCAATTTCCCTGCACAATAATACGGGGTAAACCGTACGTGTTGACACGGTATGCGGCAACCACCACCAACAACAACAAACAATAGCGGTGACGATTGTCTGAATCGGCCCTCTGTGCTTAGCTAGTCCAACTCAGCCTCAAACGAGATGCTGTGGCACCGACTTACGAACGAGACGCCGTGCCCGTCACCGACTTACGAACGAGACGCCGTGCCCGTCACCGACTTACGAACGAGATGCCGTGCCCGTCACCGACTTACGAATGAGACGCCGTGCCCGTCACCGACTTGACGAACGAGATGCCTGCCCGTCCCCGACTTACGAATGAGATGCCGCGCCCGTCAAGGACTTAACAAACGAGATGCCGTTCCCGTCCCCGACTTACGAACGAGATGCCGTGCCCGTCACCGACTTACGAACGAGATGCCGTGCCCGTCACCGACTTACGAATAAGACGCCGTGCCCGTCACCGACTTACGAACGAGATGCCGTGCCCGTCCCCGACTTACGAATGAGATGCCGTGCCCGTCACCGACTTAACGAACGAGATGCCTGCCCGTCCCCGACTTACGAACGAGATGCATATTCGTCCCCCGACTTACGAACGAGATGCCTGCCTGGCACCGACTTACGAACGAGACGCCGTGCCCGTCACCGACTTACGAACGAGACGCCTGCCCGTCCCCGACTTACGAACGAGATCCTGCCCGTCCCCGACTTACGAACGAGATGCCGTGCCAGCCCCCCGACTTACGAACACGCTTCACTTACGCCCGCACTTACGAACCGCCCCTCAGCTGCTATTGTTGTGACAGATGATTTGACGACCCTTTAGCTGGACGTATCGCCCGCGTGCGTGCGCCTGTGTCCTTACGCGCGCGCGTGCGTGCCAAAACGGAACCCGGCGGAGGAACTATTTCGTTCCGGCGGAGCGATTCCGCCGGAACCCACCACCAACACCAACACCTCCACCCCCCTCCTGCTCCTCCTCCCGCTCCACTCTTCCTCCCACCGAGAACGCGCGTGGGCCGCTTCTCCCTCTCTCTCTCCACCCTCCCGAGCCCCATCACCGCCACCGCCGCCGCCAACCCCACGACTTCTGCCGCGCAGAGTGAAGAGCCGAGGCGGCCGAGGCGGCGGCGGTGGTGGCGGTGGAGGCGACGTTCACCGCTCGCCATCACCGCTCGGCTCCACAACAACAACAAACACAAGTCGCCTCTCACGCCGCCGCCGCTGTTCGTAACTTGGTTTGTTTTAGGGGAGGAGGAGAGGGGAGGAGGAGAGGGGGGGAGGTTTGAACGTCATCCTCACCACCACCCTCACCACCCCCTCACCACCACCTCACCACCTCCTCACCCTTACCACCCTCATCACCACCCCCTCACCACCACCACCCTCACCATACCCTCACCACCACCCCCCTCACCACCCCCTCACCACCCTCTCACCACCCCCCTCACCTCACCACCCCCTCACCTCACCCTCACCACCCCCTCACCTCACCACAACCCTCACCACAACCCCCCTCACCCCCACAACCCTCTCGCCATGTCGGCCAAACGGAAGCTCGACAACCCGGCAAACGACGACCACAACAACGACCACAACAACAACGACCACAACGACATCATCCCAGCATTAGACGACGACAACGACATCGACGATGACCCCGCGGCGCCGCCACCGCCGCCGCCGCCTCCATCGAAGCGCCGCCGCCGGCGACCCCGCCACACCATCAGCATGAGGACGAAGGTCGCCATCATCCGCTGGTGGGAGGGCGGTGGCACGGCCGCGGGCATCGGCCGAGCGCTGGGCCTCAACCGCTCCACGATCTACACCATCATGAGGGACCGGGCGCGGATCGTCGAGCACGTGAGGGCCTCGGCGCCCGTCGAGTCGACGATCATCACCAAGAGGCGTAGCGGCGCTGGCGGCGTCGAGGAGATGGAGAAGCGACTCGTGGCGTGGCTGGAGGAGCAGAGATTCGGTGGTGGTGGCGTTGATGGCGGAGGTGATGGTGGTGGTGATGGTGGAGCTGTCGTGGTGCCACTGAGCTTCAGGGCGATCCAGAGGAAGGCGAGAAGCCTCTTCGAGGAGTTGACCGCTGCTCGCCTCGTCCACGACGACATGGACGTCCACGACGTCGTGGACCGAGACGGAGGAGGCCGAGACGGCAGAGTGCCCCCGCCGTTCGTGGCGAGCCGCGGCTGGTTCGATCGCTTCAAGGCGCGGGCGAATCTGCAGAGCGTGAGGCTCTCCTGCGATGGTCGATGCTGCGGTGATGATGGTGGTGGTGATGATGGTGGTGGTGTTGTTGTTGGTGTTGAAGGCGGCTCGGGTGAATTCCCCGATCTGTTGGCGCACGTTGGTAGCATGCGAGGCGGCGGTGGTGTTGGTGGTCGTGGTGGTGGAGGTCGTGGTGGTGGTGGAGGTGGTCGTGGTGGAGGTCGCTGTTGTTCTCAGCGCCTCACTCTCTACGCGATCGGCAAGCCGCCGGCGACGGCGAGGCTGGAGGTAAGACGACGGAGAGATGAAGGCAACTCTTGGCGCCGTTTTGACACCGACGTGTAAAGCAGCGCTTTCGCCACCAATGTCATCATCCATGGGTTTTGGAGGGTTAGGTCGCGCGTCATCTCTATATATATAAAAGTTGTGATTGTGTGTGTCTGTTCAAGATGTTTAGCGTACTTCCCGACATGCAACAAGCTTGAAATTTGCCATGTGGGTACTTTCCAGACTGTACACCATGCAAGAATTATAAAAAAAAATACACTTTGTGGTTTTTTAGGGGGGGAGCTCAATAATGCATTTATTTTTGTTGCACGGCACGTGAGCTGTGACGTCACATCTGTCACGTGACCCGCGCACGTGGAAGCGTAACGCATTGTAGTGTAGTGGTTAGCGCGCTGTGTGTGTGTATCTGTGTGGAAGCGTAACGCATTGTAGTGTAGTGGTTAGCGCGCCGCGCTACGAACCCGGCGACCCGAGTTCGATTCCCGCTCACGGCCACCAACCGGTGACGATTATTTTTTAACCGCTCCTGGGCCCTCCACTAGGTCGGCTCAGCCTCAAACGAGTAACTGGTGCGGTGTGTGTGAACATCGCCATTGGGGAGACAAAGGAGGCCGGGCGTGGTGAATCCAAGTCCCGGGCGAAGCCGGGTAGTAAAGCTAGTATTTATATAAATGTGTCGTCAAAGGCCGCCACCACACGACGCGGCCGACTAAGTGAGGGTTGTCACGTGAACAGAACGTGGCCAGTTCGTCACTAGTACAGCACAGGCTGTCTGTCGCCTGATGAAGCCGGTTGTGGTTACTGGCGAAACGTCGTACTCGGATTGTAAATGTCGTGGCTTGGCTCGCCAACACACCGTGCTGTACTAGTACACTCCACTATACACTACACTATACACTACACTATACACTGGTGCTGTACTATACTACACTATACACAACACTACTATACACTACACCATACACTACACTATACACTAGTGCTGTATTAGTTTACTACACTATACACTACACCATACACTACACTAGTGCTGTACTAGTGACGAATTGGCACGTTCTGTTTACGTGGCAACCCTTACTAGTTGGCTGTGTCGGGTGGTGGCGGGTTTAACGACACAACATTTATATATTTTGATTTAAAGCTTTCGTGACTGCAGTAATTCATATTCTTAGTTTTTTCGGTAAAGTCACGTTGAAGAGAAACAACAAAATAATAAAATATATATAAAACAATAAAAATTCTCACGACGTTTCGACCATAACTCAAACGGTCGTCTTCAGGTGTGTTGGTTCGCATAAATTTATTTTTAAACGGCGCATTTATTTATTTATAAAAAAACGTTAGCGCCACGCGCAACGATTTGGCAGTTTACCCAGGACTAGTCCATCTATATTCTGAAAAGAGGAGGGGGGAGACGAAATTTTTTATAATGTATGCTGTCTGAAAGCCACTGTAAGCGTGAACAATCAATTAAGACCTGAAATGGTTTATCAAATCTTTCCAATGATGGTGCTGTTTGTATTGTGGGGCGTACAATGAAGACAAAGATTCTGGACTAACCCCCACAGTGTAGCCTGGAACAGACGCACCACCAAATAGGCACCTTTTTCCAGGAATCTGCTCACCCCGAGCTATGTGAATACCCTGATACGTGCATTGCCCTTGTACTGTGTTCACCTTAGGGCGTTGTTCTCCGGGTCTGACACTGGTAGTGAGACTAGGCACTTAAAGAAGGCTGCTGCAGTCACTGGTGTAGGCCAATCAAGTTTCAAAAACAATGCCCATTAATATCAAGAGCGTGTTTTGTTTGCATGTTCACCGCAAAGTACCGTGCGTGTGGTGAATGCACGACATTATTCCTTGCAAAAGGTTTCCATTTGGCGTTTGAACATCATAACACGACTCCTGTTGTATTGCCAGAAAGGGTACAAAACTGGTAATGTTTTTTTTCATCCTTTGATACTGTTAACAAAATGTCCCATTTTTGTAGCTGCTCACCCCTAGCAATGAATGCTCTGATACGTGAATTGTCTTTGTACTGTTCGCCTTAGGGCGTTGTTCTCCGGTCTGACACTGGTAGTGAGACTAGTCCCTAAAGAAGGCTGCTGCCGTCTCTGGTGTAGGCCAATCGAGTTGCAAAGACAATACCCAAATATATTATGAGAGCGTGTTTAGTTTGCATTTTCACGAGGTACCCGTGTGTGGTTAATGCAAGACATGAGTCTTCGCTTTGCGGAAGTGCTGAGCATCTCTTGCCTCTTTGAAGATTTCACGGCTGTGTTGTGTATTGTCCTTGTGCGTGTATAGCACGCTTGGCTAAGTATGGTGCGAAATAAAGGTTCCACGTACGGTCTAACAGTGCGTGGAGTTTTCAAAACGCGAATTTGATGATGAAATGACGCGATGACGAACGTATTAAGGGAACGCATTTTTTTCATGGCCGCGGATGCGAATTGGATGTACTAACGCGATCGAGCGAACGGAACTGCGTCGCGCGAGTAGGAACAAGCGGCCGTAACGGCTGCCTCTGCGAAGCATCATCGTCGCACGAGGCATTGGGATGCTGCTGGATGATTCTAGACGCTACGCACGCGCCTCAGTCTTTGTTCAGCCTGTGTACGCATCATCTCACACGCTATTGCGACCTGTGCTTTACCCCTTACATGATATATCATTTATTGAGTTATTCAGGAACGCAACTACTACCACCGCCGTGTTGTAGGAGAACACGCTGTACGTGCATGCAAAAGTCTCTATTTCTGTTCCTTCTCAGATGGATTCGGGCATTGGGTTGCCCTTCATCAAACAAGAATACGATGGAAATCCATTCGCCGTGATGTCTTCTGACTTGACGGTGAAACGTGAACATTCAGATGTTGGTGAGACACTTAAAAAAATGCACGTCTCCCGCGTGGTCACATTTCAATCGTTGTTAACAGCATGTCCTCCATTGGCACACAGTGAACAACAAAAGCGCGGAGAAAGCAGTGGCCTTCATTGGGTTAAGAAGAGATCGAGGCCATCGTTCGTGATGGCCTCGTCGCTCCTGCAGAAAAAAATGCGACATCGCTCAATTTGGGGGCCTTTCACCAGGTCAAATAAAAAACAAGTTTAGTTTAGGAGACTGCTGTTGAAATTGCTCCGTGGTGTTTTAACCTTGGGGCCCTTCCCCGACAACGTGAGGTTCTGCCGGCTGTGGGAATAACTCGATTAAGCACGTTGCTGCATTTCGTGATATAAACACAACTCCGCTATGAATTTTGTTTTCCCTCACATTTGTTCAAGTTCCGTCAATGTCAAAGGCATTTAAAAAAATGTTATTTTACCAGTTAAAGCCCCAGTGGGCTGCTATATGTAGCTCTTTTTAAGAAGCTGACGTGGCTAACACAAATAATAGCTCAACAAAGTGGCTTTTCACGTGTGAAATTTATACCAGCAGCCAAATATTCTAAACCCATAGCGCTACAGACCCATAGATATACGTAGAGACCCACCGAGACCCATTTTCAGAGAGAGCCATAGAGACCCACAGAGATCCAAGACTCCTATAGAACCAGAGACCCACATAGACCCATACTCGCATGTTTCTAAATATATTTCCATTCACATTACCCGATCTCTTGGCGATTGAGACAACGCACGATGTCGGTAGAATGCCGACAGAAATTACTTCACAAGATGACTGTAGTCACTTAAAATCTTCCCTTTCATCTCCGGAGCAAGCGTGTTACGTGACTATAATACCTGTACTTCTCGTGTCAGTGAAATAAAACTTTTATCGCTCACTGATGGGTTAAGCTGCGTAGAGTCAGACAAATCTAATGTGAGAATTTCGTGTGTTAATTGGTCTTCTACTTTCGTACAGCTGCTGATGTAGATGGCAGGGAAAACAATTACAATTTCACATTCAGTTTAACACGTAGGCTTTCGCGACCAATATTATTCACAATAAAGGTTTTTGGGTTAGATCGCGTTATTTATAAATGTGTCGTAACCCTCCACCACCCGACACGGCCAATCAGCAAAAAAGTGTCACGCTGACAAAAGACAAATAGTTCACTACTTTAGCCCACCGCTGTGTTGAAGAGTGAATCCACAACATTTACAGTTTGAGTACGACATTTCACTGGTAATTACATCCAGCATCATCGGACAATTCTGGCGAATTGCCCGATGATGCTGAATGCCAGAATTCCCTGATGATGCCAGAATGCTCCATTCTGGCGAATTGCCCGATGATGCTGGATGTAATTACCAGCGAAACGTCATACTCAAACTGTAAATGTTGTGGATTCACTCTTCAACACACCGGTGGGCTAAAGTAGTGAACTATTTGCATTTTGTCAACGTGACACTTTTTTGCTGATTGACCGTGTCGGGTGGTGGAGGGTTACGGTACATTTATAAATAACGCGATGAAACCCAAAAACCTTTATTATGAATTTCACATTCAGTTTGGTCATGCCCAGATAACCACGTCAGGAGCAGCGGAGTAGTCTATCATCAACTCTGTGATGTCACCTTACTAGTTGGTAGATCGGGGAATTGCGTTATACATTACACGGTCTGTTCATTGGCGATTGGGCTGTACCCATCGACTCGCTACATTTGGGAGGCGCAGTTTTAATCGCAGGCTTCCGAAACCCCAGATACAAACTGCAGGATGTCGACGGTGCTGGCTCAGGAGTATCTGACAATCATCGTCTCTCTCTAGCCCTTCAGACACCCCTGGCTCCGCCACCCCGCGCCAACGATTTGTCCGTAATGGTCGATTGAACGCACGGCGTGTGCAGGAGCAGTGGCGACGCAAGAAGATGAGGGGAGTCTGGGCACTGGGATTTTGAGGATTGTGGTGAAAACCGAAGTGGAGGAAGATGGTAAGACCCCCCCTTCCTACAGGCAGGCAGAGCGGAAAGCAATAAACAAAATGGCCAAAAAAACACCGTCGACAACAAGACGTCAAGAATTATACGATCCTTCTGTAGAAACACCCCTCGCCCAGTCTTTATTATTTGTATGCTATGTTTGGTGGTGTTCCTTTGGCAGTGGTGCACAAGCACAACCAACAGCAATCATTTGTCAACAACACTGCCCCGTAGAACGTAACTATACATATGCACAGGCATATACCCCCTGTTTGCGCCCAGGATGTGTTCCTGAAGAGCAGAACGTAAATGGAAAGAACTTGAATCGAAGAAAGGAGATGGGATGGGGTAGTGGGATTGTGGATTGTAGCGTGGTACAGTAGCTACTCCTACTTAGTAGTACCTACTACGGCTATGTAGTAGGTACTATTAGAGATGGGACAGTGGATTGTTACGTGGTACAGTACCTAAACAGAGGATGCTCCAGTAACCCATTGCGCATATATACCACAGCACCGTCGGTGTGAAAAGTGTATATTATTTATATATTCATTTATATTACTATCTATTATATTAAATGTATTACTGTTGGGTTTTTATCGTTGAAAAAAAATTTCGGTGTGGGAAAAAATAGAAAAAAATATGGTACAGTGTACACACGAGACTATCCAGTCAGGGACACCAACGCTTGCGCGCCATCTGGCGCACGAATATCGCATTGCAACGTCAAAATATTTGGGTCTAGAGGGTGGTAAACAAAAAAAATAATACAGGGACTCCTCTACTGACGAAAATTATGAACAAACCCTGTTTGTACGTCCAGTTGCCTGTTTTGACTGAGAGTCGTAAGTGCAATATAGATGGCGGTGATGGCATCTTCCATCTGCAGAACGTTAATAACCAGTGGCATTTGCATCTACAGGAGATTATACGTTTAAAGCCATCCCCCGTGTTTAATGTACGTGCCGTACAACATGTTTGGAATCGACGGGAGTAAAGTTGGCCTTCCGAATAAACCAAATTGCGGACATACCTCTGGAACCTAACCCATTTGTAAATAGAGGAGTCCCTGTAATCTTTTTACCCGTTCTGGAAATAACACAGGAGTTGTGTTATGATGTTCAAATGGACACACACTTATAGCAAGGCATCATCAAGTCCGCATGAACCACAATACTTGTGGCAGCACATGCAAACAAACATGCTCCGATAATAATACTATACACGGATTGTCTTTGAAATTGATTGGTCTAAACCTTGTCTCACCACCTGTGTGAGACCAGAGAATGCCAAAAGTTAAACGGCGTAAATAAAGAATTAGTGGCTCGGGTTGAGCAGTTATATCGAAACGATATAAAAAATAAGAATAAGTTTTATACCCGTTCTGGTAATAAGACAGGTGCGTTAAAAACCGTTGGGGTCTTGGTGATAAAGTTGGTAAATGTCGAGTACGTTATGGCGCGGTACCCACGGTACATAAATCAGGACTGGGTCTCAATGGTAGATTTAGTTGAGTTCGGTAAATATATTTGAGTCTGCTTTGAAAATCCATCTCTTTAAAGTGGCCTTCCCTCTTTAGTTTGGTCGGTTGCCCCCTGGTTCCGTTTTTTTGTTTCCTGCATTCCACGCATTGCGCATTGGGATCCTAGGATGGAACGCACAGTATAAATTTGAATGATTATTTTTCGATTAGTCGAGTACGTTGTCGCGAAAGTACGTAACAACGGGAGGGGCGTGAATCGGGGCGTTATTGTGAGAGGCAGCATCTGGTGTAAGGGCTCCCTTCTCCAGAGCACACTGGGTCAGTGTTGCTGACAGATGCGTTGATTTTTTTTTTAGTTCGTTTTGTTTTTGCCTTTCGACACCCCTGAATGCATCCAAAGGCCACGGTGCGTTTTATAAATTACAGCTGCAGATCTGCAAATTTTGAAAGTCGAAGGATGCAGTGCGAGCGCATGGGAGAAGGGGGATTCCCTCGAAGGACGTCCGGACACTTCACACGAGAACTTCATCAAGGTGGAGTTGCCGAATGAGGACGTTGGTGAAGAAGGTGAGTTCTCCTCTGGAGGGCCCACTTTAAATCTTGAGTTCGTAGGTCATGGAATGCCTCTCTTGCGTATTGGGGCGCCGCTGTAGCGGGATGTTAATTCTCTCGCCTGATATGCAGGAGGTCGTGGGTTCGTTCACTGACCCTGACGCCTGCTGTATATTTGGAGTTTGCATGTCCTCCCCGTGATCACAATCGCAGATGAAGTGCAATGCTTTTTTAGTTTTTTTACTAACAATCTTATCCCAGTTGAATAAGAATCTTCACGTAAAACTATAAACTAAACATTTTTTTTATTTTACCAGGTAAGGCCCCACTGAGCCACCCTACGTAGCTCGTAGCTCATCACAAATGACAGCTCAACGAAGTAAGCGGCTCACCGTCATCACGTGGAAATTTATAGCGAGAAGCCACGAGGAGATGTTAACTACTCTCTCGCCTGGTATGCAGGAGGTTGCGGGGTTTTTTGTTTGTTTGTAATTTCGCTGAAGGAGGGAGACGCGGGGGGTGGGGGGGAGGTGTGGGCCCGTGGGGATTCCGAGCTACGTTTTCTAACGTAACTCGGACCAGGAAGCAAGTTATAATTTTTTTTCCCCGCTCGCTCCGTTAAAAACCAGGCGCAGTGCAGAAGAATTCGGCAAAGTTCCGGGGGGTGGCGTCGCGGCCGCTCGCCAAACGGGGGCGCCGTCGCGTCGGAGACCCCAAGGGGCCACGCCGTTGCTCGCACTCCGCCACGGGCCGTTCGGCCGCAGCGACGGGCCGCTTGGCGCCAACTTACACGGACACTACGACGGCGACCGCTGCGGCACCGGCGGCGGCGGCCGCCCCCCCTCGCTCGTCGAGGAGAAGGGCGAACTTCACGTCGGACGAGTTGGAGGCCCTCGTGCGCTGCGTCGGGGCCCACCTCAGCGACATCGACCTTGTGCCCAACGGCCAGAGCACGCGCCACGCGAGGAAGGAGCGCGCGTGGCTGGACGTGGCCTCCGGCGTGAGCGCCGTGGGTCTCTGTCGATCCGTGGCGGAGGTGAGCACCGACCGGTGACGCGAGTCTTTAAATCTCTGTGGCCTCGTGCCCCCCGCTCCTCTCATCCTCTTCGTTCCCAGTCTCTGTCTGCCCCCCCCCCCCCTTCTCCCAGTGCCCAGTGCTGTGTTGGGTCCTTCTCCCTCCTTGCACCCCTCCACTGGAATCAACTTCCCCCATATATTATGAGCAGCACTGCACCATAGACTCAACACTGCCCACAGACTCAGCACTGCCCATAGACTCAACACTGTCTATAGATTCGACACTGCCCGTAGACTGGACACTGCCCAGAGACTCAACACTGCCCATAAACTCAGCACTTCCCATAAACTCAGCAGTGCCTATAGACTCAGCACTGCCCACAGACTCAGCACTGCCCATAGACTCAGCACTGCCCACAGACTCAGAAGTGACTCAACACTGCCCCTGTACATGAAGCAGTCCCCCCTCATTAAGCTCCTTCCATTCTTCTCTCAAAGCCTCACCTCTTCTCCATCATCGCCCATCGCCTTCCTCTTCCCTTCCCTTTCCCCTCCACTCCTTCCTGTCCCTCCCCTGTAGCCCCTTTCGTCACCCTCACGTGCCCTCTGTTACCCCTGCCAACTGAACCGCTCGGTATTTGTTACCACTTTTAAACTGTCGAGCGCTTTCTAAAGATATTTTAAAAACGTAAGAAAGTTGTTGATATTCTTGGTTCTTTCGGTAAAGTCACGTAGAAGGGAAATAATAAAATAATACAAATAAAACATTTTCTTGCTGTGGTTTTCACACCTGATGATGATTGCTTGTGTTGTAATCGAAACCTCTTGAGAATTGTATTGTTTTATTTTTATTTCCCTTCTACGTGACTTTACCAAAAGAACCAAGAATATGAATCCCTGCAGCCATGAAAGCTTTAAATAAAAATGTGCAGTATGTTAGAAATGTGAAAGCTTTCGCGACCAATATTATCCATAATAGAGTTAAAAAAATAGTTTTTTATGTATCTATATTTTTTTTAAAGACCGAAGCAGGAGGATTTCTCCACAAATCTGTCCGTCGCCTGATGATGCTGTTGGGGTAATTACTGGCAAAATGTCACAGCTACTCGAATTGTAAATGTCGCAGTGGGTTTTACTCTCCAACACACAACTGGTTAGTGCTGTACTAGTAACGAATTGGCCACATTTTGTTTACGTGACAAACCCTTTCCTAATTGGCCGTGTCAGGTGGTGACGCGGTTTTAATTACGCATTTATATTTACGCAATCTAACCCAACAAAAACATCTCGTGTGATTGCTTTCGTACGCTCCGGAACCCCCCCTTAAACCGCTTTGCGCCGCTGCAGAAGATCTGCGGTGGTGATGCGGTAGCTGACGACCCCTTTCGAATTAATTCACGAAGGCGTGGGTAGGCAGAGGACACTTGGCGTTGCCGGACATCCGCGAGTGAAAAATAAACGAGGGCTTCACGTCCCGTAGGATTCCTCCGCGCCCCAAAATAAATCCAACGTCCCGATTTCTGAACGTTAACTCGGTGCACGTCCCCGTCGTTCGTTCGTTCGTTCGTTCCAGGTCAAGAAGAAGTGGTTCGACCTTAGGAGTCAAACGAAGAGGAAGGCGGCAGCTCTGAGACGGGAGGCCGCGGGCGCGGGCGGCCTTCTGCTCGCCGCCCTCCAACTCAGCCCCATCGAGGAGAAGGTGGCCGCCATGTTGGAGACGACCGAGGCCATCCGGTGCCTTGCTCCTCGCATGCTTGGTAAAGGTAGGTTTGGTTTTATTTTAAACTTAAACGACTATTAACTTTTTATGTATTTATTGTTACCAGGTGCAAGGCCCCCCCCACCCGAGGTACTACGTAGTTCTTTTTCAGAAGCGACACCTGGCCATCACAAATGATAGCTCGACGAAGCGGCTTATCGTACTTAATGTGGACATTTATAGCAGCGGCCAAATACTCTAAAAGCATAGAGATGGACTCGCATATACCCGTAGAAACCCAGAGATCCAGAGACTCGTGTCGAGTCACAGGGCCATATTCAGAGAGCCATAGAGACCCATAGATTACCAGAGACTCGTAGAACCTTAAGAGACCCACAGTGACCCATACTTGTATAGAATCTTAGAGACCCATATTTAGGGAGAGCCATAGAGACCTACAGAGATCCAGAGACTGATAGGACCATAGGGCATCGTAATGCAATTCTTTCTTGTTTTACAAACAATCATATCCCAGTTGAATCAAAATCTTCACTTAAAACTATAAACTCAACAATTTTTCTTCATTTTACCAGATGTAAAACCCCCACTGAGCTACAACGTAGCTCTTTTTCAAAAGTGACACTGGCCATCACAAATGATAGCTCGACAAAGTGTCTCGTCTTGTCGTCGTCCTCATCATCGCGTGGAAATTTTTAGCAGCAGTTAAATAATGTAGACGAGGGGTCGGCAAACCTGCGGCTTCTGAGCCCCACGCGGCTCTTCGAGGACTGCTTCTTCGTGGAGGTTTATTTATTTATTTATTAAGGATCCACCACCGTCTCGTATGCGCGCTGCATTGCGGCTCTTGAAACAATAACTTTATTTGACCAGCGTTATCGTGTACACTTGAACCCTTTGCCATTTCCATACGCATACCGACCAGGACCAGCCGCTAATGCGTCCGTCATGAGTTTTTCGGACGATTTTGTTCTGATGAATGACACGGGAAGAAAAACTAAAATCAAATAACTTTTTATTCCTAGTTTTTTCGGTAAAGTCACGTTGAAGAGAAACAACAAAAACGGTCATCTGAAGATGACCGTTTGAGTTATGGTCGAAACGTCGTGAGAATTTTTTTATTGTTTTATATATATATATTTTATTATTTTGTTGTTTCTCTTCAACGTGACTTTACCGAAAAAACTAAGAATATGAATTACTGCAGTCACGAAAGCTTTAAATCAAAATTCAAATAACTTTGTCGGAACACCGAGGCTTCCACCACAAAGCCCACGCGGTGAGGGGCGTGTCGCATGGTTTTGCCGCCGACTATCGTAGAGTGGCGGCGGTCGTGTCGCTACGGTTCTCTGCGGTGAGCAAACGGCGTCTTTATAAAAACAACGGAGCTACTGCTGCTTCTACGCCTCTCTCTGAATAAAATTAACGCTGAGCTGTTCCGCGCGCGTTCCGAGATTCGGCGGTGAACGGGGCACCCCACCCGCACACCACCCTGCGACCTACCAGACGTCATTGTTGAACGGGAGAAGGGTTAATAAAGTGTCTCACCGGCATCTGAATGTTCACGTTTCACCGTCAAAGTCAGAACACATCCCCGCCAGCGATTGGACTTTCTTCATTTTCTTGTTTGATGAACGGCAACTCGAAGCTTGACTCCATCTGAGAGAAAACTAAAATGGAGATCTAGACACCCTATTGAATTAGCATATCCGCACGCACACACAGCAGTTTATTCTCTCGTTATTCACGAACTTGCAATTCTGGCTATCCACCACCCTGCAACTTTTTCCAGACGCCCAAAAGACGGAGGATAGAGGTGTGTAAAAATTCCCACGTCTCACGAGACATCTGACCAGCATGGAAGAGTTGGCCAACATTCCCTCTCAGTGAGGGGGTGGGAGGGGGTCGTTCTCTGGCACTCTGTCTCGCGTGAAGCCCTTCCAGTAGCAGTGGCGTGAGCAAGGAATTTCAGGGCTGCAGCTTTTTTACCAGGTCGCACTCATTAGACAAAGTGTATCTCTTTCTCTCGCATACTCATGCATGCATACACACGCGTGTGTGTGCGTGCGTGTTTTACCCGGCAGAGCATCCCCGTCTTACCAAGGCAGTCACCACCAAAGTGGCTCCCCCAAGCCACGCAACCTCCACCGCCGCCAGTGACCAGGACAGCCGCTTGGCCGCCGCGCCGTTGACATCCGCCCAGCCTCTGCGTCCGTCGAGCACCACCTTGCTCGATCCTCTGGGCCCCGACGAAGATCACGTTCCCGCCAACGACGACGGGCCTCCCGCGTGGACGGCCTGCCCCGGACGGCCCCCTCCCGGCGGCCCCGACGGCGTCGCCGATGTCCCACCGAGCTCCCCGGAGCGTCACGGTGCCCCGCTCTCCAAAGGCCTCGCGGCTCCGTCGAAGCGGGCCTGCCGGGGTCGTCCACTCAGGGGCGGACGTGGCGGGCGCGGCGTGGGTGGCGGCGAACGTTGGGACCCCAACGACGGCGGCGGAAACGCGCGCCTCGTCCGGCTGATGGAAGAGCAGACGGCGCTGCTGCGAGCCGCCGCGGACAAGCTGAGCAGGGGGCTGAGGACCATCGAGGAAGACCTCAAGGGGTTGAGGAGCTTGGCCGAGTCTCAGGCAGCCCTGTGGAAGAACTGGCTGGAGGTGGGGCAGAGCGGTCGACCGTGACGCTGAGCAAGTCTCGTGCGCGCCCGCACGGGCGAACTCGTTCGTCGGCGATTGCTGTCGCGTTTGACGTCGGTTGTGAGTTCTGTGCGTGCGGACAAGGACGCGGTTTAAAAAAAAAAAACTAGCGAAAATTGCACGGAGTGTTCTTTGTCGGAAGGAGGAAGATTTAAAAAAAAAAGGTCGTCAAAGTCGACCTCGCGATTATCAAAACACCGAAATCTCACAAATTCAAATGCTCGTGACGATTATCTGAACCACCAGCCCTTGGGCCCTCCACGAGGTTCCAACTACCAGACTCAAAATGAGTAACCACCACCCCCCCTTTTGCCGTGTAAACATTGCCACGAGGTAGACAAAGGTGGCGGCAGCCTTGATCACTCCACTGTTAGATTTTAAAAAAAGGACCTCTTTACCTCGCTACCTCACGCGAGATTCATCTCCAGTTGCACAACCGTAACGGGTTGGCCGGGAGAATTCCTACCGGAATTGCCGTTCCATCTCTTCCGCGGCGGGTATTTTAAGGAAGCGATCCTGGAGATTTTTTTTGTAACGGGTTATAGTTAACTAAAATGTTAACTAATCACATCCGTCAACCCATATGGTTTGCCCGTATTCTTGTACAGGAAAATTTAGTTTTCAGTTCCATACAGTGTACAGCCGTTTCAATATGGGCTATTTTTTTGGTCTGTGTTTCTCTCTTGCGATGGGACTGCAGGATGAACATTGATATTTATAAGGGCACGGGGTGACCAATAAGGTCTGAATTGGTCTGTACTAAGGTACAGCACTGATAAGGGATTGACAAGTATGCACATAGAACCTTAGACCCATATACAGTGGTACCTCGGTATACATCGTTAATTCGTTCTAGAAGGGGTAGGACTTATACCAAAAATGACGAATACCAAACCGAATTTTTCCAATAAGAAATAAAGGGGAAGGAAATAATCCATTCCAGAGTATATGAAATTATATTTTATATGGCATATTATACATTAATGGGGTTGTGTAAACTAATTTAGACACTACTTATTACTAAAATGCATACATTAAAATAAATGCATAAATAAATTAAAATATAGCAAGGGTTGTGCACTGAACGAGATCTACAGGCAGACTGAGGAGCGGCGCTTTGTCTCAGTCGTGAACGGGGTCTACGCGGGGACGCGGTGACTCATCCCTGCCCGTACAAGTTCTAACAAGCGCCTCGTATCCCAAGCAAGACGTCGTATCCCAAGACATTTTTCTTCTCGTGAAAACACAACGTGTACCAAATTCGACGTATTCCAAAGTGGTCGTATACCGAGGTATACAATGCTTGTTTGACTAACAATGACACCCCAGTTGAATCAGAATCTTCACTTGAAACGATAAACTAAACCTTTATTTTACCAGATGTCAGGACCCCCCCGCCCACTGAGCTACCACGTGGCTCTTTTTCAAAAACGACACTGGCCACTATTGCATTAGCATCTACGCACACAGCAGTATACAGGTAGTCCCCGAGTTACAACGGTCCCCGAGTTACGATATTTGGATCTTACGATGGCGATAGCGATACGACGAAATTGTTAAATATTTTAAATTTTGCGCGTCAGGCAAACGCAGCAGCGTACTACGAGGTACGATGCTGTACGTTGGGACGCTGCCGGGATGTACGCACCCTCCCGCCTTGTGTGATGCAGATAGGATTGTTTCCTGCAAAAACTTTCTATTAAATTCCAGTTCATATAGGTAGGCTAAGAATTTACCTTGTTTTTTTTACTTTACATTTTACTGTGCAATACAGTATTGTAATTAATAAATACACAGTATATAGTTTATACAGTACGGTACTGTAATTGCTCTGTTTTGCTGAATTATGACCATTCTTTAAGACTCCTGGGTAGGCGAGGCAATCTTCGACTTACGATATTTTTGCCTTATGATGGGGTCTTCGTAATGCATCTCCATTGTAAGTAGAGGACTACCTGAATTCCCTCGTTATTCACGAACTTGCGATTCTGGCCATCCACCAACCTGCAGCTTTTTCCAGACACCAAAAAGATGGAGACGTGTGACAATTCCCACGTCTCGCGAGACATCTGACCACCGGCATGGAAAAGTTGGCCAAAATTCCCTCTCGGGGGGGGGGTTGGGAGCGGGGGTCGTTCTCTGGCACTCCGTCTCATGTGAAGCCCTTCCAGTCGCAGTGGCGTGAGCAAGGAATTTCAGGGCTTGATTTGAAGCTTTCGTGACTGCAGAAATCCATACTCTTTGTTACTTTCGGTAAAGTCATATTTCATACCTACGTGACTTTACCGAAAGAACCAAAGAATATAGTTTCAGGGCTGCAGATGTTTTACTTTGTCCCAGGTCGCACTTATTACACACAGTGTATCTCTTTTCTCTCGCTTACGCATGTATAATGGGTTCCGGAGACACTTGTAGAGGCCACGTATTTATTACACACACACCACTAACTACTGTACACTAACTACTCGTACAGTCTATCTCTAAATAGGCTTCCGCACAGCCCATCATACGCCGCCTAGGTTTACGCTCCCAGGTCCTCCGGCTATGATACCCTACGGGAGGCTGTCTGACCTGACCCAGCCAAGGTACAGGTCTAACCACTGGCTCCTCAGTCATGGCCCTTACAAGGACATCAGGTAAGGGAGTCCCAGGGTCCACCTCTGGCCTCACAGAGCCCCGGCCCTTACAAGGACAGCGGAGCTAGGGGTCCATGGTCCTATTCTAGCAGGTCTTGGACTGGCCTCGAACCCCTCCAGAGGGGTCCCTCTTTTATACCCTTCTCAGCCGAGGGGCGGGGCTCTGTGGGATCGTAGAACACCCCGCAGCGCCCTCCATCCGTTGGGGAGGGGGGGGGGCTGCGAGGGATCCCAGAACCCCCCACAGCCCCCCACCCGCTTCTGGGCTGTCTACCGTTGCAGACAAGTGCAGCCCATCTACGGCGCTACACATGCACGCACACATACGCGTCTGCGTGCGTGGCCTATCGTCGTCATCGTTGCCTGGAAATTTATAGCAGCAGCAGCTAAATAATCTAAATCCCAGGAGTCGGCAAATCTGCGGCTCGTCAAGGACTGCTTCTTCATGACAGGCATTTATTAAGGACATACCAACGTCTCGTATGGCACGCTGCATTGCAGCTCTTGAAATATTGACTTTTTTGGTTTGTTTGCCGAATCAGCCACTGATAAGGTGGTGGATGAGCGGGTGGGTTGACAGGTTATGACCAATATACAATGAACGCACAATTCACACGGGAGTTCATTCATTGTTTACGAGAGAGATTTACAAAAAAAACGTAACCGTCCGTGGATTTCTTTTGACGGCGTAACGACGCAGTGCGGATAATGTGGAGTGGAGGTACTGTCGGAGCTGACGCGAATGTCGTCTGTACGTCCCCTTACAAACGTTGCCTGGATGTTTCCACCCAAGTGCATTCCCGGTCGAGCGATATACATTAAAACATTTGAAACGTATTTTGTTGTTAGCTAACAGTTCAAAAGATGAACCCTAAACATGAATTACGGTAGTGAGCAGATCAGTGCTAATTCTTGAGCTAATGTAATTGTTTTTCCATCATATATCTTTTTTGAGTTAGATCGCGTAAATAATAATGTCGTGTTGTTAAACCCGCCACCACCCGACAGCCAATTAGTAAGGTTTGTCACGTAAACAGAACACGCCAATTCGTATTTTTGTGCAATATTTATTATCCGACATTCACAACGGTTATATCTTAACAATGCATAGCTCCAAATGTACACATTTGTTTTAATCAATGACACTCAAAAGAGTCAACGAAGCTCCCCCCCGTGTAGCCTACTGGCTACCTTCAGAGATTTGTTTATGAAGCCATCCAGATATATAAACATAGACACAGCTTCAACCGAGGGGATGGGTACAAACTGAGCAATCATTGGAAGGACGTTATTAACCAGGTAAAGTCTTAACTGACTGTGATGTTTCCATCCTACCTGCCTATGCCAGCTGTTATTTCATGCTAATCTCTCACATTATAGCTACTGCCGTGCCTAGTTACATGCTAATTTCTCACTTTAACATCATGCTAATCTCTCATTATCATAGCTACTTCCGTACCCAGTTACATGCTAATTTCTCACATTAACATCACTAGACCCAGCCACTCCTTTATAACCCTTGGGCTACACCCATTTCAGACCTTTGGAACGGTCTGCATCAGCAGCAGGCCACGCTTTCCCACCTGATGACGGATGCTTGTGTTGCGCCCGAAACATGATTTATTTTAGTTTCTACCTACTACGTGACTTTACCGAAAGAACCAAAGAGTATGGATTCCTGCAGTCACGAAAGCTTCAAATCGAGATTAGACTGTAGGGGCAAGTGGCTGTTAGTAGCAAGTAGCAGCACCTATGAAGGCCGGCAGCTGTGGCAACACAAGGAGGGGGTGGGTGGCCAGCCTCACGCCCGGCCGCCTTTGTCTCCCCAGTGGCGATGTCTGCTGCACACAACCAGTTACTCATTTGAGGCCGAGTCGACCTAGGGGAGGGCCCAGCACCGGTTCCAGATAATCGAACTCGGGTAGCTGGGTGCGTAGCGCAGGGCGCGCTAAACGCTACACCACCGCTCCCCACATTTACACGCTCCTTACACCACCACCACAATAAAATCTGAATATTTCTACTGCAGGAGAAATCCGATGAGCTGTTAAGCTCTTTGTTCACAGATGTCCAGTTGGGACACGGGGTAAGAACGTTACAACAACGGACAGTACACAAAAGCAATACGAGCACAAAGTATAGGAAAGGTAAAGAAATCGCTTAACAAAAAACACTGACGGCTTGACATTGTGAACTAGGATAAATAGAAATAATTGCGTTACGTTATGTTGGAAGAGGGAACACCCACAAACATTTCTCCGAATGGATTCAAAGTCAAGAGTTGGCAACCCCATAACCTGTTGGTGGCTACTGCAGGGGTGGAGCCAGGATTTTGACTTTGGGGGAGGCTGAATTCAATATTCTGAGATATCCAGTGTAATGTTTTCCAAAGGGCGCCATAAATGTATAAAACAAATTTTATTGAATTTGAACGCGGAGTTTATTAATGGGTCGGAGCCGCTAATGTGGCTAATAAGTTCGATAAGTTCGAAAGGCTGCCGCTCAAGCAGCCTGCAGGGCAGCACAAGGTGGCAGCCTGCAGGGCAGCACACGAGGTGGCAGCCTGCAGGGCAGCACAAGGTGGCAGCCTGCAGGGCAGCACACGAGGTGGCAGCCTGCAGGGCAGCACGAGGTGGCAGCCTGCAGGGCAGCACACAAGGTGGCAGCCTGCAGGGCAGCACACAAGGTGGCAGCCTGCAGGGCAGCACACAAGGTGGCAGCCTGCAGGGCAGCACACAAGGTGGCAGCACGAGGTGGCAGCCTGCAGGGCAGCACAAGGTGGCAGCCTGCAGCATTTTGCAGCAGCCGGATATCCGGTTATCCCGATTACTGACTCCCAAAATTTCAGGGGGGGCTAAGCCCCCCCCCAGCCCCCCCTGTGGCTCTGCCCCTGGTGGCTAGGAAACGTTACCTCCCTCGCCTGGTATACAGGAGGTCGTGGGTTCGATCCCGACCCCGACGATGCCTGTTGCATATTTAAATATCTCTATAATAAAATAAATGTAAGTTTACTATTTGGAGTCCGCGTCTCTCTCTCCCCATGGTGGTGGTTGCGAGGCTTTTCCTGCGGGTCATTTGGTTAATTTCTCTCCACGTTTAGGATCAACATAACGCGTTTAGATTGTTATGGGTTTCTGTGTATCTCTGGTTCTAACATGTTTACACGATGTAACACGATTTTTGTTCCTGGGTGGTAAGTGATATTATTATTCCCCACAAACTTTGCTTTTGTGACCAGGACTTTGTGAAGGAATGACACATGCACACCACGTTTTCTCATTGAAAATAGGTAAATTTCAAAATATCACTGTCCTGGTCACAAAAGCAAAGTTTGTGGGGAATAGTAGCCACTTGCTGTACTTTTGAGGCATTAGCAATTCGGAAATAACACTTACTACCCAGGATTTTTTTGTTACACTTATCTGGGTCTCCGTGAGTGTGGGTCGGTCTCTATAAGTCTATGGATCTACATGCGTCTCTGAATCTGTGTGGTTCTCTGGCCGTCTCTAAGTATGGGTCTCTGTGGTTCAATACGAGTCGGGCTGCTAATGCACAGCAAGTTGGCACAGTAGGGGGCACATGTGGTGCATGGGCCAGTCGTCTCAGTCGACCCGTGGCACCTGGGTCTGCCCCGTGACCACCTGTCAGCGGGCGTTCGACACTTCACGTGGCCTCAACGTGCACCTAGCCTGGCACAAGCAACGTGGTGACGTCACCGCCACTTAGTGGCGAATGACGGTTGTTGCTATATGAGTCTATGGTTCTGTCTTTAAGTATGGGTCTCTGTGGGTCTCTGATTCTATATGTGTCACTGGAATCTGGGTTTCTGTAAGGAAAGATGAGTATGGGTCTCTGTGTCTCTGTGGATCTCTGTGAGTTATGAGTCTGTGTGTCTCTGTGGGTCTCTGTGAGTATGGGTCTCTGTGTCTCTGTGAGTTATGGGTCTCTGTGAGTTATGGGTCTCTGTGAGTATGGGTCTCTGTGAGTATGGGTCTCTGTGTCTCTGTGAGTTATGGGTCTCTGTGGGTCTCTGTGAGTTATGGGTCTCTGTGAGTTATGGGTCTCTGTGAGTATGGGTCTCTGTGCCTCTGTGAGTTATGGGTCTCTGTGGGTCTCTGATTCTATATGTGTCACTGGAACTCTGGGTTTCTGTAAGGAAAGATGAGTGTGGGTCTCTGTGGGTCTCTGTGGATCTCTGAGTTATGAGTCTGTGTGTCTCTGTGGGTCTCTGTGGGTCTATATGAGTCTCTGGAACTCTGTGGGTCTCTGTGAGTTATGGGTCTCTGAGTTATGGATCTCTGTGAGTTATGGGTCTCTGTGAGTTATGTGTCTCTGTGGGTCTCTGTGAGTTATGGGTCTCTGTGTCTCTGTGGGTCTCTGTGAGGATGGGTCTCTGTGACTCTGTGGGTCTCTATGAGTGTGGGTCTCTGTGTCTCTGTGGGTCTCTGTGAGTTATGGGTCTCTGTGGGTCTCTGTGTCTCTGTGGGTCTGTGTCTCTGTGAGTTATGGGTCTCTGTGAGTTATGGGTCTCTGTGTCTCTGTGAGTTATGGGTCTCTGTGAGTTTATGGGTCTCTGAGTTATGGATCTCTGAGTTATGGATATCTGTGAGTTATGGGTCTCTGTGGGTCTCTAATTCTATATGAGTCACGGGAACTCTGTGGGTCTCTGTGAGGAAAGATGAGTATGGGTCTCTGTGAGTTATGGGTCTCTGTGGGTCTCTGTGAGGATGGGTCTCTGTGACTCTGTGGGTCTGTATGTGTCTCTGTGGGTCTCTGTGAGTATGGGTCTCTGTGTCTCTGTGGATCTCTGCGGATCTCTGCGAGTTATAGGTCTCTGTGGGTCTCTGCGAGTTATAGGTCTCTGTGGGTCTCTGTGAGTTATGGGTCTCTGTGTCTCTGTGGGTCTCTGTGAGTTATGGGTCTCTGTGAATATAGATGAGTGTGGGTCTCTGTGAGTATAGATGAGTGTGGGTCTCTCTGTGAGTATAGATGAGTATGGGTCTCTGTGAGTATAGATGAGTGTGGGTCTCTGAGTATAGATGAGTGTGGGTCTCTCTGTGAGTATAGATGAGTGTGGGTCTCTCTGTGAGTATAGATGAGTGTGGGTCTCTCTGTGAGTATAGATGAGTGTGGGTCTCTCTGTGAGTATAGATGAGTGTGGGTCTCTCTGTGAGTATAGATGAGTATGGGTCTCTGTGAGTATAGATGAGTATGGGTCTCTGAGTATAGATGCGTGTGGGTCTCTCTGTGAGTATAGATGAGTGTGGGTCTCTCTGTGAGTATAGATGAGTGTGGGTCTCTCTGTGAGTATAGATGAGTATGGGTCTCTCTGTGAGTATAGATGAGTGTGGGTCTCTCTCTGTGAGTATAGATGAGTATGGGTCTCTGTGAGTATAGATGAGTGTGGGTCTCTCTGTGAGTATAGATGAGTGTGGGTCTCTGTGAGTATAGATGAGTGTGGGTCTCTCTCTGAGTATAGATGAGTGTGGGTCTCTCTGTGAGTATAGATGAGTATGGGTCTCTGTGAGTATAGATGAGTGTGGGTCTCTGTGAGTATAGATGAGTGTGGGTCTCTCTGTGAGTATAGATGAGTATGGGTCTCTGTGAGTATAGATGAGTGTGGGTCTCTCTGTGAGTATAGATGAGTGTGGGTCTCTCTGTGTGTATAGATGAGTGTGGGTCTCTCTGTGAGTATAGATGAGTGTGGGTCTCTCTGTGAGTATAGATGAGTATGGGTCTCTCTGTGAGTATAGATGAGTGTGGGTCTCTCTGTGAGTATAGATGAGTGTGGGTCTCTCTGTGAGTATAGATGAGTGTGGGTCTCTCTGTGAGTATAGATGAGTGTGGGTCTCTCTGAGTATAGATGAGTGTGGGTCTCTCTGTGAGTATAGATGAGTGTGGGTCTCTGTGAGTATAGATGAGTGTGGGTCTCTGTGAGTATAGATGAGTGTGGGTCTCTCTGTGAGTATAGATGAGTATGGGTCTCTCTGTGAGTATAGATGAGTGTGGGTCTCTCTCTGTGAGTATAGATGAGTATGGGTCTCTGTGAGTATAGATGAGTGTGGGTCTCTCTGTGAGTATAGATGAGTGTGGGTCTCTGTGAGTATAGATGAGTGTGGGTCTCTCTCTGAGTATAGATGAGTGTGGGTCTCTCTGTGAGTATAGATGAGTATGGGTCTCTGTGAGTATAGATGAGTGTGGGTCTCTGTGAGTATAGATGAGTGTGGGTCTCTCTGTGAGTATAGATGAGTATGGGTCTCTGTGAGTATAGATGAGTGTGGGTCTCTCTGTGAGTATAGATGAGTGTGGGTCTCTCTGTGTGTATAGATGAGTGTGGGTCTCTCTGTGAGTATAGATGAGTGTGGGTCTCTCTGTGAGTATAGATGAGTATGGGTCTCTCTGTGAGTATAGATGAGTGTGGGTCTCTCTGTGAGTATAGATGAGTGTGGGTCTCTCTGTGAGTATAGATGAGTGTGGGTCTCTCTGAGTATAGATGAGTGTGGGTCTCTCTGTGAGTATAGATGAGTGTGGGTCTCTGTGAGTATAGATGAGTGTGGGTCTCTGTGAGTATAGATGAGTGTGGGTCTCTCTGTGAGTATAGATGAGTGTGGGTCTCTCTGTGAGTATAGATGAGTATGGGTCTCTCTGTGAGTATAGATGAGTGTGGGTCTCTGTGAGTATAGATGAGTGTGGGTCTCTCTGTGAGTATAGATGACTGTGGGTCTCTGAGTATAGATGAGTGTGGGTCTCTGAGTATAGATGAGTGTGGGTCTCTCTGTGAGTATAGATGAGTATGGGTCTCTCTCTGAGTATAGATGAGTATGGGTCTCTGTGAGTATAGATGAGTATGGGTCTCTCTGTGAGTATAGATGACTGTGGGTCTCTGAGTATAGATGAGTGTGGGTCTCTCTGTGAGTATAGATGAGTATGGGTCTCTCTGTGTATAGATGAGTGTGGGTCTCTCTGTGAGTATAGATGAGTATGGGTCTCTCTCTGAGTATAGATGAGTATGGGTCTCTCTCTGAGTATAGATAATTGTGGGTCTCTCTGTGAGTATAGATGAGTGTGGGTCTCTCTGTGAGTATTGATGAGTGTGGGTCTCTCTGTGAGTATAGATGAGTGTGGGTCTCTCTCTGTGTATAGATGAGTGTGGGTCTCTCTCTGTGTATAGATGAGTGTGGGTCTCTCTGTTGGTATAGATGAGTGTGGGTCTCTCTGTGAGTATAGATGAGTGTGGGTCTCTCTGTGAGTATAGATGAGTGTGGGTCTCTGTGAGTATAGCTGAGTGTGGGTCTCTGTGAGTATAGATGAGTATGGGTCTCTGTGAGTATAGATGAGTGTGGGTCTCTCTGTGAGTATAGATGAGTATGGGTCTCTGTGAGTATAGATGAGTGTGGGTCTCTGTGAGTATAGATGAGTGTGGGTCTCTCTGTGAGTATAGATGAGTATGGGTCTCTGTGAGTATAGATGAGTGTGGGTCTCTCTGTGAGTATAGATGAGTGTGGGTCTCTCTGTGTGTATAGATGAGTGTGGGTCTCTCTGTGAGTATAGATGAGTGTGGGTCTCTCTGTGAGTATAGATGAGTATGGGTCTCTCTGTGAGTATAGATGAGTGTGGGTCTCTCTGTGAGTATAGATGAGTGTGGGTCTCTCTGTGAGTATAGATGAGTGTGGGTCTCTCTGAGTATAGATGAGTGTGGGTCTCTCTGTGAGTATAGATGAGTGTGGGTCTCTGTGAGTATAGATGAGTGTGGGTCTCTGTGAGTATAGATGAGTGTGGGTCTCTCTGTGAGTATAGATGAGTGTGGGTCTCTCTGTGAGTATAGATGAGTATGGGTCTCTCTGTGAGTATAGATGAGTGTGGGTCTCTCTGTGAGTATAGATGAGTGTGGGTCTCTCTGTGAGTATAGATGAGTGTGGGTCTCTCTGAGTATAGATGAGTGTGGGTCTCTCTGTGAGTATAGATGAGTGTGGGTCTCTGTGAGTATAGATGAGTGTGGGTCTCTGTGAGTATAGATGAGTGTGGGTCTCTCTGTGAGTATAGATGAGTGTGGGTCTCTCTGTGAGTATAGATGAGTATGGGTCTCTCTGTGAGTATAGATGAGTGTGGGTCTCTGTGAGTATAGATGAGTGTGGGTCTCTCTGTGAGTATAGATGACTGTGGGTCTCTGAGTATAGATGAGTGTGGGTCTCTGAGTATAGATGAGTGTGGGTCTCTCTGTGAGTATAGATGAGTATGGGTCTCTCTCTGAGTATAGATGAGTATGGGTCTCTGTGAGTATAGATGAGTATGGGTCTCTCTGTGAGTATAGATGACTGTGGGTCTCTGAGTATAGATGAGTGTGGGTCTCTCTGTGAGTATAGATGAGTATGGGTCTCTCTGTGTATAGATGAGTGTGGGTCTCTCTGTGAGTATAGATGAGTATGGGTCTCTCTCTGAGTATAGATGAGTATGGGTCTCTCTCTGAGTATAGATAATTGTGGGTCTCTCTGTGAGTATAGATGAGTGTGGGTCTCTCTGTGAGTATTGATGAGTGTGGGTCTCTCTGTGAGTATAGATGAGTGTGGGTCTCTCTCTGTGTATAGATGAGTGTGGGTCTCTCTCTGTGTATAGATGAGTGTGGGTCTCTCTGTTGGTATAGATGAGTGTGGGTCTCTCTGTGAGTATAGATGAGTGTGGGTCTCTCTGTGAGTATAGATGAGTGTGGGTCTCTGTGAGTATAGCTGAGTGTGGGTCTCTGTGAGTATAGATGAGTATGGGTCTCTGTGAGTATAGATGAGTGTGGGTCTCTCTGTGAGTATAGATGAGTGTGGGTCTCTCTGTGAGTATAGATGAGTGTGGGTCTCTCTGAGTATAGATGAGTGTGGGTCTCTGTGAGTATAGATGAGTGTGGGTCTCTGTGAGTATAGATGAGTATGGGTCTCTGTGAGTTTAGATGAGTGTGGGTCTCTGTGAGTATAGATGAGTGTGGGTCTCTCTGTGAGTATAGATGAGTGTGGGTCTCTGTGAGTATAGATGAGTGTGGGTCTCTCTGTGAGTATAGATGAGTGTGGGTATCTGAGTATAGATGAGTATGGGTCTCTGTGAGTATAGATGAGTGTGGGTCTCTCTGTGAGTATAGATGAGTGTGGGTCTCTCTGTGAGTATACATGAGTGTGGGTCTCTCTGAGTATAGATGAGTGTGGGTCTCTCTCTCTGTGTATCTGTGCGTCTATATTAGTTGGCTGCTATAAATGTCCACATTTTGTACGATAAGCCGCTTCGTTGAGCTATCGTTTGTGATGGTCAGGGTCGCTTCTGAATACGTAATATTACAAACAAACTTTGTTTTAAAACACGCTTTAATGAAATGTACCGTACTGGTAATGGCAAAACTCCAGGAAGTGGCCCAGAAGCTTTGCCACAACGTAAGGGGACCGTGGCCAGTTACAGCCAACGTCAGCTGAGCGTGGACAATTAGACCCAAGCCGAAACATAACATGTAAAAATGTTTACATTTTGTATTATTATTTCTATTTTTATGATAGAATATAGTATTGTCATCAGTAATGACATAAGTATACCAAGTTTGCAGTCGATACCACATTGGGAAGTTGGTTACAATTGAGTTACAAGATTTGAGGATACAACAGAGTCGAGAATACAACAACGACAACAACAACAACGATAACAACAACAACGATAACAACAACGACAACAACGATAACAACAACGATAACAACGATAACAACAACGATAACGATACCAACAACGATAACTACAACGATAATAACGATAACGACAACGATAACAACAACAACGATAACGACAACAACAACGATAACAACAACGATAACAACAACAACGATAACAACAACAACGATAACAACAACGATAACAACAACAACAACGTGTACAAAGAGCTACACAGCAGCTCAGTGGGGGCCTTCCGCCTGGTAACACAAAAACAAAATGTTCGCGTGACCTGGGCCCACCCCTGCACAAGCAGCTCCCACATCGTCTTGTCCCCCATCTCCTCGTCTTGTCCCCCACCACCTCGTCTTGTCCCCCACCACCTCGTCTTGTCCCCCACCACCTCGTCTTGTCCCCCACCACCTCGTCTTGTCCCCCATCTCGTCTTGTCTCCCATCTCCTCGTCTTGTCCCCCACCACCTCGTCTTGTCCCCCACCTCCTCGTCTTGTCCCCCACCTCGTCTTGTCCCCCATCTCCTCGTCTTGTCCCCCATCTCGTCTTGTCCCTCATCTCCTCGTCTTGTCCCCCACCACCTCGTCTTGTCCCCCATCTCCTCGTCTTGTCCCCCACCTCGTCTTGTCCCCCACCACCTCGTCTTGTCCCCCACCACCTCGTCTTGTCCCCCACCACCTCGTCTTGTCCCCCACCACCTCGTCTTGTCCCCCACCACCTCGTCTTGTCCCCCATCTCATCGTCTTGTCCCCCACCACCTCGTCTTGTCCCCCACCACCTCGTCTTGTCCCCCATCTCATCGTCTTGTCCCCCACCTCCTCGTCTTGTCCCCCACCTCCTCGTCTTGTCCCCCACCTCCTCGTCTTGTCCCCCATCTCGTCTTGTCCCCCATCTCCTCGTCTTGTCCCCCCCCCACCTCGTCTTGTCCCCCCCCACCTCGTCTTGTCCCCCACCACCTCGTCTTGCCCCCCACCTCGTCTTGTCCCCCCCCACCTCGTCTTGTCCCCCCCACCACCTCGTCTTGTCCCCCCCACCACCTCGTCTTGTCCCCCCCCCACCTCGTCTTGTCCCCCCCCCACCTCGTCTTGTCCCCCACCTCGTCTTGTCCCCCACCTCGTCTTGTCCCCCATCTCCTCGTCTTGTCCCCCATCTCCTCGTCTTGTCCCCCACCTCGTCTTGTCCCCCATCTCCTCGTCTTGTCCACCACCTCGTCTTGTCCCCCATCTCCTCGTCTTGTCCCCCACCTCGTCTTATCCCCCATCTCCTCGTCTTGTCCCCCATCTCCTCGTCTTGTCCCCCACCTCGTCTTGCCCCCGCATCTCCTCGTCTTGTCCCCCACCTCGTCTTATCCCCCATCTCCTCGTCTTGTCCCCCACCACCTCGTCTTATCCCCCATCTCGTCTTCTCCCCCACCTCCTCGTCTTGTCCCCGCATCTCGTCGCTCCGACTGTGACGCCCCTTTGTAAGCAACGGCGGTGAAAGAATTCACTCAAGACGAGAGGTGAATTCACACCGCGGTTCGCTCTCTCGTACACCGCGTTCACCGTTGTCACGAGCGGCGAATTGAACATTCACACAGAGATTCACTCTCTCGTACACCGCGTTTACCATCGTCACGAGCGGCGAATTAAACATTCACACTGAGATTCACTCTCTCGCACACCGCGTTCACCGTTGTCACGAGCGGCGAATTAAACATTCACACTGAGATTCACTCTCTCGCACACACCGCGATCACCGTTGTCACGAGCGGCGAATTGAACATTCACACTGAGATTCACTCTCTCGCACATCGTGATCACCGTTGTCACAAGCGGCGAATTGAACATTCACACTGAGATTCCCTCTCTCGCACATCGTGATCACCGTTGTCACGAGCGGCGAATTAAACATTCACACTGAGATTCACTCTCGCACACCGCGTTCACCGTCGTCACGAGCGGCGAATTAAACATTCACACAGAGATTCACTCTCGTACACCGCGTTCACCGTCGTCACGAGCGGCAAATTAAACATTCACACTGAGATTCACTCTCGCACACCGCGTTCACCGTTGTCACGAGCGGCGGATTAAACATTCACACAGAGATTCACTCTCTCGCACACCGCGTTCACCGTTGTCACAAGAGGCGAATTGAACATTCACACTGAGATTCACTCTCTCGTACACCGCGTTCACCGTTGTCACGGGCGGCGAATTGAACATTCACACAGAGATTCACTCTCACACACACCGCGTTCACCGTTGTCACGTGCGGCGAATTAAACATTCACACTGAGATTCACTCTCTCGTACACCGCGTTCACCGTCGTCACGAGCGGCGAATTAAATATTCACACTGAGAGTCACTCTCTCGCACATCGTGATCACCGTTGTCACAAGCGGCGAATTGAACATTCACACTCAGATTCACTCTCTCGCCCTTCTTTTCTTTTATTAATTAAAAAATAAATAACTAAACACAAGATATTAAATGGAATGTATCACAAGAACGCAAAAAATGGGTATAGACATGAAGCAAGTAAATATTAAAGTATAAAATAATAGTTTATAAATTAACTTGTCCTCATCTCATCACTCCATCTCTCATCACTTTATCGCTTTATCTCACCACTTCTAGCTCTCTTATTTTTTTCTCTCTCCATGGGGTATTCGTGTCGACTTCCAGATGCGTGTCGCGGATAGCCATAATCGCAAGTTCGTGAATAACAAAGGGAATATGCTGCTCTGTGTGTGTGTGTGCTTATGAACCTCATGGCAGTATTCCGAGGTACCATAGTACCCCGGGCTCTCGCATAATGTCCGTGATGCAGTCATTTTTTTAGTTTGTTGATGGTCGGCAATGCGCCAATGGACTCATCTTGACGAGCTGTACACGATGCACTCGTCAAAGTTGAATTTTTCGATGACGGACTTTTTTCGCATGCCGATGTTTGGCGTTTCGCCATCGCGGACTGTGGCACCGATTTCGGATCGATTGGCACCCCAGGTCGCGGAGTTTGGTACAAACCCCTGGTTAAAAAAAAATAGTGCCCCAGAAATAAAATATTTAATTGCCTCGGACATTTTGTATTATTCGGCACCGGCTGGGTCTGTCCCGAGACCTCGTGTCGGCGAGCCTTCGACACTTCACGTGGCCTCAAAGTGCACCTGGCCTGGCACGGGCGCCGCGTTGCCGTCACCGTCACTTAGTGGCGAATGGCCGGGCATTGGTGTTGGTGTGCGCGTTCAGTCGGGTGTATGAGCCGCTACTTTTTGTTTTCTCTCAGATGGAGCCACGTCTCGAGTTGCCGTTCATCAAACAAGAAAACGATGAAAGTCCAATCGCCGGGGTGTGGTCTGGCTTGACGGTGAAACGTGAACATTCAGATGCCGGTGAGGCAATTTATTAACCCTTCTCCCGTTCAACGATGACGTCTGGCAAGTCGCAGGGCGGTGTGCTGGTGGGCTGTCCCGTTCGCCGCCGAATTTCGCAACGCGCGCGAACGGCTCGGCATTAATTTGATCTCGAAAGAGGCATAGCAGCAGCAGCAGCAGTGTTGTTGTTTTTATAAAGACGTCGTTACTCACCGCACAGAACCCTAGCGACACGACCGCCGCACGACTCTACGGTAGCTGGCCGCCGCACCTCCGATTTGCGCAATTGGTTACGTACGGTGCGAAAGAAGTTCACCGTACACACTGACACCCACATACACTCAAAGCTATAGAGACCCACAGAGACACCCATAGAGACCTTACAGAGAGCCACAGATTAGCACGGTTGTCTACGTACGTTGCGAAAGAAGTTCAGCGTGCATGGCACCAAAACCGTGCCACGTGCCCTCCCGCATGGCCCTGTGCGAGCCTCGGGGCACCGTCTTTTCCGGCCTGAAGAACGGTGACCGTTCTAGATTTGAAGCTTTCGTGACTGCAAGGATCCATACTCTTTGGTTCTATTCGGTAAAGTCACATAGGTAAAAAAATAAAACAACAAAAATCACGACGTTTCGGCCACAACACAAGTGGCCTTCATCAGGTGAAGGGACAAACTTTATCGAATAGAACCAAAGAAAACGGTGACCGTCTTCGTTTGACGGCAAGCCAAAAAGCCGCGTCCGTCTGCGCTGAGGGTTGTTTGTCTCCTTAGCTTTAATGTTGCCGGGACTCTGCTGTAATGCACCCTGAGGCCTTGTTGTGAAATGGCGGTATATATATACAGGGGACTATCGTGTTTAATTCAAAAAGAACGGATAATAACACAATGCAACATGATAACAAATGTAATGTTAACAGCTTCAAAAAGCCAAAAGAGTCTCCCATCGCGTTGCCTGGAGTCTTCTCCAGGTGGTCTCCAGAGCCCGGAGGCAGCACGCTTCTTGTGGTACTGTTGCAAATTCTCACAAGTGTTGAACATTGAAGCACCCTGCATACATACAACCGAGTTTTACTTTCAGTCGCTCTTAATAGCCGAGTGACCGCGCGGCACGTGTGTGCAGGGGAGGTCGTGACGCGAGAAGATGCGGGGAGTCCGGCCACTGAGACATTGAGGATTGTGGTGAAAACGGAAGTGGAGGAAGATGGTAAGAACCCCGCCCCCCCCCCCCACTTCCTAAGGTGCAAGGCAGAGCTGAAATCTTATATTTATATCTTGTATTTATATAACGCCTGAAATCCAAGGCGCTTTACAAGAGCTATAAATGGTACAATCGTTTAGCTACAAGTGATACGGTGGCATGTGTGAGGAGGAGGGGAAAGAGGGGAGGGGGACGGGGATGGGGGTATGGGGAGGGAGGTACAGTGGGAACGGTACAGTGGGAACGGGAATTACCGTGGGTGACCTAGGAATGGGAGGGAAGGATGGGGCCAGAGAGAAGAGGTGTGGGGTCTTGAGGGATGAGCCGAATGACGACGACGACGACAACGACGAGATGTCAAGAACGATACGACCCTTCGGTAGAAACATCTCCCGCCAGCCGACCAGCCGGTTTGACCTCCTTCCATCGTTGGGCAGATTGTTTGGTGATGCTGCGTTGGGCCGTGGTGCACAAGCACATGCCAACAAAGGCATAAAACAACAAACCATTGGTCAACACGCACTTCCCCGGGAGGAAAACTACAGAATGGGCAATATTTGGGGCAATGGCCCTCCTTCATACATACATGCGTAGTGTAAAGTATTGTATATTGTAGTGTACGGTAGCGTATTGTGAAGCATAGTGTAGTGTGTAATGTATAGTAGTGTATAGTGTAGTGTGTACTATAGTGTAGTGTTTAGTCTCATATGTAGTGTACAGTTGTGTGTAGTGTGTAGCATATTGTATAGTGCCATGTATAGTGTAGTGTGCAGCATAGTGTATAGTCTAGTGTGTAGTGTAGTGTATAGCGTAGTGTATATTGTAGTGTATAGTCTAGTATGTAGTGTATAGTGTAGTGTATCGTAGTGCACAGTAGTGTATAGTGTAGTCTATCGTCGTGTATAGTGTAATGTATGTATGTTGAACATCTTTCGCACCATACGTAGCCAACTATGCTAATCAGAGGTGCGGGGGATGGACAATAAACTAAACACAAAAAAGCAGTTGTAAAGAAATGAGTGGTGTAGTGTATAGTCTAGTATGTAGTGTATGTATGTTGAACTTTTTTCGCACCGTACGTAACCGACCATGCTAATTGTAGGTGTGGGGAATGAACAACAAACTAAACACAACAACGAGCAGTTCTACATTGCACATTAATGTCGGCAGTGATTGTTGCGTCATTGATGTGAGTGTTTTTTGCGTGGGGTTTTGCCCGTTTATCGGATGCATTTGACCTCGTTAATCAAAAGGCAACGGTGCATATGATAAATCACAGCTCCAGACGTGAAGATTGTTAAAGTCGAAGGATGCAGTGCGAGTCCAGAGGAGACGGCTGATTCCTTCGAAGAACGTTCGGCCACTTCACACCGGAGCCTCATCGAGTTGAAGTTGTCGGAGGGGGACGTTGGTGAAGAAGGTGAGTCCCCATCTGGAGCGCCCACTTCAAATTTCGTAAAAGAGAACAAAAACGTACATGGAGGAATTCGTACAACGAGGAATGCCTGCATCTTGCTTATTGGGGCACCGCGGTGGCTAGGAGATGTTAACTACCTCGCCTGGTATGCAGGAGGTCGTGGGTTCGATCCTGACCCTGACGCCTGCTGTATATTTGGAGTCTGCGTCTCTCTCTCATCGTCGTCACGGTGGTTAGGAGATGTTAACTTCCTCGCCTGGTATGCAGGAGGTTGTGGGTTCGATCCTGACCCTGACGCCTGCTGTATATTTGGAGTCTGCGTCTCTCTCTCTCATCATCGTCACGGTGGCTAGGAGATGTCAACTTCCTCGCCTGGTATGCAGGAGGTCGTGGGTTCGATCCCGACCCTGACCCCTGCTGTACAGGGTACTTCCAAAAAAAATGTTAACACTTCTGAGAATTTGCAACAATACCACAAGAAATGTGCTGCCTCTGGGCTCAGGAGACCACCTGGAGAATATTCCAGGCACACGTTGACAACGATGGAGACTCTTTGATTTTTTGAAGCTATTAACATTACATTTGCTATCATGTTACAGTGTTATCCGTTCTTTTTTTCCATTTAAAAAGATAGTCCCATATAAGTGTCAACATTTTTTCGAAGCACCCTGTATATTTGGAGTCTGTATCACTTTCTTTCTCTACCCGTGGTCACGTGGATGTTTCCAGGTCTTCCAGTTTTTCCCTTACACATTCGGTATCAACATGCATTGAGAGTAATCTGGCCACTGCTATAAATTTCCACGTGGTGATGATGATAAGCCACTTTGTTGTTGTTTCGTTTGTGGTGGCAAGGACGCTCATGAAAAAGAGCTACGTAGCTCAGTGGGCCTTACGCCTGGTGAGATAAACATGCAGTAGAGCATCGATTATCGGGTGGTAAGGGGGCGCCGAATTTTAAAAAACGCCGGATGATTATCCGTCGTCTTTGAAAATCCGATTATAATCGCAAAATTATCATTATTGAAATAGCTTATTTTTGCACATGCTCGCCTAGAATATGTTTAGGTGCTGTGTATATGCTTTTTAGTGTTTGAAATTTGTTTACGATATGAAATTGGTTACCGTATTTTCTGTACCATACTTACCACTCCAATCCCGAAGACTCTGCACGGGGTGATCTATGTACTACTACTATGCTTTTGTTTCAACAACCATACATTTAACGATTGCCAGACAGGGTTACAGCCTTTGGAGCGGTTTTGCCGGATCAGCCCGGGACCGCTGGATAATGTTGAAAGCCGCCGGATAATCGATGATCAACTGTAGTTAATAGTTCATCGTATTCTAACGGTGATTTGAGAAACACTCCTGCTTGAACTTAGCAACGGCCTTCCTTTAATGCAGTGGGTTCTCGACATTTGTTTGGCTACCGTTACTCCCCCTTGTTGAATTTAGTTTAAACCGAGGAGTTTTACCCCCCTTGGCCTGACCCCGACCAACGTGGTTCCGAGAAATAAATGTCATGAATAATGAATGTCGGTGTTTTAACCAATTGTCCATTTTGTGAGGTATATTATCCCTAACTAGCTTCTGATGATTGCAAGCGAATGCAAAAAAAACATTCAACGGACGCTCTGCATTAGGTGAAATAATTGTTTTCGCGCTCACTGGTCACTCTTAGAAACCAGGCGTCGTTTACGATCAACGAGTTTCGAAAGGTCGTTTATATCATTCTAGGTCACCATACGAATCTAATCTTTAATGTAGCTATTTTATATTGGCAGATTCACACAACGTGACTATTCACCAATGACTCTCTCACGCGTTATTTCATTTCACACGCATTTATAAATCACCCCTCGAAGTACCCCCTCCTGGGACATTGTCGCCACGTACCCCCAGGGCTCCGCGTAGCCCCTATTGAGAACCAATGCTCAAACTAACACTGGATCGGGGTCTACTGTCACTTATACTGCACTGGGATCTACTGTTACTGTTACACTGTACCGGGATCTACTGTCACTGTTACACTGTACCGGGGTCTATTGTCACTGTTATACTGTACCAGGGTCTACCGACACTGCAACATTGTACTGAGATCGTCTGACACTAACACTGTACCGGGGTCCACCGTCACTAACGGTAGCACTGTAATGACACGAACATTATCCGCATCGCATGACATTCTTATAAACACTGTAACTGTTCCAGCGTACTTCCTCATTGTCGTCTGGCCCTGTAACATTGCACTGGGATCTCCTCCCGCTGTTTTAATGTCTCAGACTTTCCATGCGCGAAAGACGTACAGGCGGTACGGTTTTTGTTCTTGTTTTTATCGCTGTTCCAGGTGTGAAGATGGTTCAAGTTGGTGAGAGGCCAGAAGAGACGGCAGATTATTCCCATGAAGGATGTTCGGCCACTTCAGACCGAAACTTCATCGAGGTGGAGTTGTCAGAGGAGGACAACGGTCAAGGTGAGTTACCGCTTTGATCACGGATTAAATAAAAAAAACGTAATATATTCTTGTTCTATCACCAATCTTAGCTCAGCGGTGCTGCAATACACCCAACAGTAAGAAAGTCTACAACTACAGGGACTCCTTTACTTAAGAACATTCTACTTACGAACTTTCAGAGATTTACGAACAAACCTGTCCGTTATGTCCAGTTGCCTGTTCGGGCGGAGAGTCGTAAGTTCAACCGCCGCGCAATAGATGGCGGCGATCGCATCTACATCTGAAGAACACGAAGAACCAGTGGCATCTACGTCTACGGGGAGATTATACAACTTTTAAAGCCATTCCGCATGTTTAATGTACATGTCATACAACATGTTTATAATCAACAGGAGTAAATTTGGGCTTACGAACAATTTGACTTGTGAACAGACCTCTGGAAACTAACTCATTCGTAAGTCAAGGAGTCCCTGCTTACAACTATCTTTTTTTATTTACCAGGCATAAGGCCCTACGCTGAGCTATGCAACTTATTTTTGAGAAGGGACCTGGCCGTCGCAAATGATAGCTCAACGAAGTGGTGGCTTGTCGTCGTGGTCGTGTGGAAATTCATAGCGGTAGCCGGCGAAGGTGGGCGAAGTCCCACTTCTGATCACGTCGCAGAGAAATGTCGGACGTACTTATTCATTCGTTCGTTCATTGCAATCGCGAAATCGCATCCCGTTTTTCTGCATTCACGGACACGAGGAGAAGGGGGCGCCCTCGGTATTATTTGGGTGTCTGTGGGGCACAGCAGGCGCAAACAAAGGGGTTCAGAGTGCCGTAAGGTTAAAAAAACGAAAACGTCTCTCGTTTATATAAGAATGTCGTTGAAAATGAGTACTAGCTTTTTCGTTTCCTTTCTTAACCCTTTAGCATTACGGCGACGCACATACGTACGTCACCAGCTTTTTTCCCGGGTTGGCGTACGTGCGCATGTGTACGCCATCGGAACTAAAACCAAGTAACTTTATCGGTAGACCGAGGCTCCCGCCATCAGGCCACGCGGGAGGGGCGTGTGGCAAAGTTTTGGCGCCCGCTATCGTAGAGTGGCGGCGGCGGTCGTGTCGCTGCGGTTCCCTGCGGTGAGCAACGACGTCTTTGCGAAAGCAACGGGCGCTGCTGCCGCTTCTACGTCTCCCCCTCAATAAAATTCACCTTGAGCCGCTCGCGCGTTCCGAGATTCGGCGGTGAAAGGGGGACACCCACCCGCGCACCACCCCGCGACCTGCCAGACGTCCGACGCTCACTCTTTTGCTCTACTTCGTCTTCCTTGCGTCAGACGACGGAACGGATGAAGCAAACGAACCGGAGGCCCCGTGCGAGGAGTGCGGCGGCAAGGGCGGACGCCCCGGCGTGGGCACGGAGCGGGCAGCCCGCGTCGCTGGGCAGACCCCGCCAACCTGCGGGCGGTGCGGAAAGGCGCTCGGGTTCGCCCCGTCGCGCCCAGAGGCCTCCTCGACGTTCGGCAAGAACCACAAGTGCAAGGAGTGCGGCAGGGGCTTCACGTCGCGCTCCAGCTTGGAGACGCACCTGAGAATACACACGGGCGAGAAGCCGTTCGTGTGCAAGGACTGCGGGAAGGGCTTCACGCGGTGGTTCACTTTGAAGATCCACTGCAGGAAGCACACGGGCGAGAAGCCGCACGTGTGCGGGGTCTGTCGCAAGGGGTTCACGACGCCTTACCTGTTGCACGCGCACTCCATGTCGCACACGGGCGAGTGGACTCACGTGTGCAAGAAGTGCGGCAAGGGGTTTGCGTACGGCTACAAATTGAAGGCGCACGCGAGGACGCACGCCAAGGGGAAGCGGCACGCGTGCGGGGAGTGCGGGGACAGCTTCGCGCGTCACCCCGACCTGGAGAGGCACGCGAAGATGCACGCCGGTGAGGCGGGGCACGCCGGTGAGGAGGGGCACGCCGGTGAGGAGGGGCACGCCGGTGAGGAGGGGCACGCCGGTGAGGCGGGGCACGCCGGTGAGGAGGGGCACGCCTGCGCCGAGTGCGGGAAGATCTTCGCGCTGCGTCCCGCCCTGGACGCGCACGCGAGGACGCACGTCCCGGGCGGGGAGCGCGGGGCGGCGTTGGCGGCGTTGGCGGCGTTGGCGGCGTTGGCGGCGTTGGCGGCGCGCCCCCCAGCGGACGCGCACGCGAGGGCGCGCGTCCAGGGCGGGGAGCCGGGCGGGAAGCCGCACGCGTGCGGGGAGTGCGGGAAGTCGTTCGCGGAGCGCTCCACCCTGGAGGCGCACGCGAGGACGCACGTCCCGGGCGGGCGGGCGCACGCGTGCCGCGACTGCGGCAGGGGCTTCGCGACGCGCTCGAGCCTGCGGACGCACGCGCGGATACACGCGGGCGGGCGGCCGCACGCGTGCGAGCGGTGCGGGGAGGGGTTCGCGCGCCGCTCCCACCTGGAGGAGCACGCCGCGAGGGCGCACGCCGGCGGGAAGCCGCACGCGTGCGCCGAGTGCGGCAGGGCGTTCGTGCGGCGCTCCAACCTGGAGGAGCACCTGAGGGCTCACACGGGGAAGTGGCCGCACGCGTGCCCGCAGTGCGGGAGGGGCTTCGCGCACCTTTCCAATCTGGAGAAGCACGTGCTGAAGCACGCCGCGGAGTGAGCGCCTTGGTGGGTCGCGGTTCAAACTGAATGGAACTGTTTGGAAGAAAAAAAAAAACTATTTAAAACAAAAAAACTTTAAAGGAGGACGTCGGTGAAGGAGGCGAAGTCCCCCCCACCCCCCCCACCGGAGCGCTCAATTCAAATTTTGTAAAAGCAACAAAAAAGAACGTTAATCTGGAGTTCGTAGTTCGAGGAATGCCCGTCTCGCTTATTGGGGTGCCGCGGGGGCGAGGGGTTGTTAACTCCCTCGCCTGGTACGCATGAGGGCGTGGGTTCGATCCCGACGCCCGTATATTTGGAGCGTCCGTGTTCTCCCCTTTGTCACAATCGCAGATGAAGTGCAATTCTTTCTTGTACTACAACAATCATGTCCCAGTTGAATCAGAATCCTCACTTTCAACTGAACGTTTTTTTTTCATTTTACCAGGTGTAAGGCCCCACTGAGCCGTTATGTATGTAGCTCTTTTTCAGAAGCGACCTGGCCATCACAAATGAGAGCTGCTCAACGACGTGGGCTCATCACCGCGTGGAAATTTATAGCAGCAGCCAAAAAGGCGCGACGTTGATTCTAAATGTGGAGAGGGAAAAAACCGGGGGGGGGACCCGGAGAAAAATCCACGCGACCACGTGGAGAGAGATAGAGAGAGAGACACGCAAACTCCAAATACGCAGCAGCACGCGTCGGGATCAGGATCGGGATCGAACCCGCGACCTCCTGCATACCAGGCGAGGGAGTTAACACCTCACCACCGTAGCAGTTCAGTTCATTGAAAGTGGAGTGTAAATATGGGGGTCGTCTCCAGCCCGAATCATAATATTGATATCAGAATGAAAATGTACGCTGAACTTGCTTCGCACTGTACGTAGACCGACCGTGCTAATCGGAGGTCCGGCGGAAGGACAACAAGCTGAACACAAAAAAAGCAGCTCTCAAATAAATGAGTTTGTCAATCGAGATGATGATGATGATTTTAAAGTGCATCATAGCTCCAAGCGGCTTCTTAATGTCGGAAGGAAGAGCGTTCCAGACGGCTGCAGGATCGCATCTGAAAGCGCCGCGCGATGATGACCGGAGTTGACGTGGTGATGGCTTATGCTACTTGACGAGATCAGCGTAGGTAGTGTGGTGAATATGTGGCAAGAACTTTGTGTGTGTGTAATGATTGCGACCTCATAGCAATGATATGCACGTGTACATCGAAGTAATAAACTGTTTACAAGTAACCCTTCTTCGCGTGATAATTTACATATCCGCATTAGCCACACTCGGTTGTGTTGTCACACGTAGCTGGAGCATAACTTCACGCCCCTTATGGCATCGCTAGTTTTTGCCTTCCCCATTCACCAGGAACATCAATAACGACCCTCGCCATCACTTGAAGTCACGCCGCAAGCCCCTTTGGGGCCGTCCATAAATGACGTCACGCACCTAGGGGTGCGTGGGTGGGGGGGGTCAGACATTTGTGACGATGTGTGACGAGGAGGTGGGTGGGGGGAGTGTTTGAGAAATGTGACGTCACATCAAAATGCGCAACTTTGTAAATAAATATAGACAACGCGTTCTACTTAATTAAAGAGACTTTTTTAAATAAATGTTTTCTCCCACAACATCAGAGTGCAGCGCCACATTAAATACGCAACTACAATGACGACATATTCTTGGTTCTTTCGGTAAAGTCACGTTGAATGGAAACAATAAAATAATAAAATATATATAAAACAAAATTCTCACGACGTTTCGACTGCAACACAAGCAGTCATCATCAGGTGTGAAAATCAACGGCAAGAACATTTGAAAGAAGTGGCGGGTTTTATTGATTTTTAAACGTTAGCACCACGGAGAGCGATTTGACAGTTTGTTTAGATGGACGAGTCCATCTATGTTCGGAAAAGAGGAGGGGGGAGACGAAAAATTAATGTAAAAGAATTCGTTTCGCATTAGAAGAAGTTACAACAGCAGAGGTCAGTGTAAATGCGAGTGGTATTACCCCAGAGTCGCGGCATCTCTTCAGAAAGGTGAGAGACTCGATCAGCTGAGCCTTCTTATCCCGGAGTTTGTTGAAGGATCTTAAAGTTATGTGGAAACCCTCCCCGTAGAGGCAGTTAAATTTTGATTTAAAGCTTTCGTGACTGCAGTGATTGATATTCTTGGTTCTTTCGGTAAAGTCACGTTTTTCGTTTCCCCCCTCTTTTCCGAACATAGATGGACTCGTCCATCTAAACAAAACTGTCAAATCGCTCTCCGTGGTGCAAACGTTTAAAAATAAATCAATAAAACCCGCCACTCCTTTCAAATGTTCTTGCCGTTGGTTTTCACACCTGATGATGACTGCTTGTGTTGCAGTCGAAACGTCGTGAGAATTTTATTGTTTTATATTTTTATTATTTTATTGTTTCCCTTCGACGTGGCGACTCTACCGAAAGAACCAAGAATATGCATCGCTGCAGTCACGAAAGCTTTAAATCGAAATTTTACAATGACGACAGTTTAAAGCGATTTGCGAAAGACCCAACGCGGAAGAGACCCTGGGGATTGATCTTCCACGAAGCTGCTCGTGGTGCCCACCCCTAAACCGCAGTCACCCACTGCGCAAGCCACCACAGCAGTCTTTGACAACGTGCGCGGAGTTTGTTTGCGAGTTCTCTTGAACTCGAGTTCAGCTCTCAATCCAAGCTTAATCGGGGGTTGAGTTGAACTCGCATAGTTGAAGCTTCAAGCGCAAGGGCTCCCAAAATAATTTTAGGGGCCGTCCATAAATGACGTCACGCGATTTTTGACCCCCCCTCAAATATGACGTCACAAAGCTCTGCCCCCCCCTCCCCCGCCCAGAAAACCATATTTCCATTTTGAAAATAAAAGATGCTTCAAATCGCTTTAAACTATCGTCATTGTAGTTGCGTATTTAATGTGGCGCTGCACTCTGATGTTGTAGGAGAAAACATTTATTAAAAAGTCTATTTAATTAAGTAGAACGTGTTGTCTATATTTATTTAAAGTTGCGCATTTTGGTGTGACGTCACATTTCTCCCCCCCCCCACCACCTCGTCACACATCGTCACAAATGTCTGACCCCACCCCCTTAGGTGCCTGACGTCATTTATGGACGGCCCCTTAGAGCCGCAATGCACGCAAATGAAACTTTATATACATATAAAAAATGTTCACCAGGTAAAGCCGACTGGCCCACACAAATGAGAGCTTCAACGGAGTGGCCGCTTCCTACGTCACCATCATCCTGTGGAAGCGAACATCAGCGGCCAAATGACTCTAAACGCTGTGACGTTGACTCTAAATGTGTGTGGGAGAGGGCTTGAACCCCAGAGGACCCGGAGAAAAAAAACTCCACGTGGCCACGGGGAGAGACAGAGAGACGCAGACTCAAAATCTACAGCAGCAGCAGGCAAGTGTCAAGGTCGGGATCGCACCCACGACCTCCTGCACACCAGGCGAGGTAGTCAACATCTCCTAGCCACCGTGATGATGATGGTGAGAGAGAGATGCAGACTCCAAATATACAGCAGCAGCAGGCAGTGTCAGGGTCGGGATCGCACCCACGACCTCATGCACACCAGGCGAGGTAGTCAACATCTCCCGTGAATGCATGGGACCTTCATCCGAGAGTTGGAAACCGCCGCTACCGCCACCACGGCGTCGTCTCGACGTTCGTCTTGTGCCGCATCTCGCCGCCTCGTCCCGCGTCTTGTGCCGCATCTCGCCGCCTTATCCCGCGTCTTGTGCCGCCTCGTCCCGCGTCTTGTCCCGCGTCTCGTCGCTGTGCTGCGTGGTCGCTGCTGCTGCGTTGGAGCGATCTCGCAAGGTTGGTGGTGAAATTCACTCAAGACGCGAGGTGAATTCACACTCACGCAGCCATTCACTTTCACTGTGTGTCTCTCACACCGTGTTCACTGCTGTCACGAGGGGTGAATTTACACTCACGCAGCCATTCACTCGCACCGTGTCCACCGTTAGCTACAAGGAGTGAATTCACATTCACACTGCGATTCACTCTCGCCTCGTGTCCACTGTTAGCTACAAAGGGTGAATTCACATTCACACTGCGATCCACTCCCTCGCACCGTGCCCACCCTTAGCTACAAAGGGTGAATTCACATTCACACTGCGATCCACTCCCTCGTACCGTGTCCGCCGTTAGCTACAAGGGGTGAATTCACATTCACACTGCGATTCACTCTCGCACCGTGTCCACCCTTAGCCACAAGGGGTGAATTCACATTCACACTGCGATCCACTCGCTTGTACCATGTCCACCGTTAGCTACAAAGGGTGAATTCACATTCACACTGCGATCCACTCGCTCGTACCATGTCCACCGTTAGCTACAAAGGGTGAATTCACATTCACACTGCGATCCACTCGCTCGTATCGTGCCCACCCTTAGCTACAAGGAGTGAATTCACATTCACACTGCGATCCACTCCCTCGCCTCGTGTCCACCCTTAGCTACAAAGGGTGAATTCACATTCACACTGCGATCCACTCCCTCGTACCGTGTCCGCCGTTAGCTACAAGGGGTGAATTCACATTCACACTGCGATTCACTCTCGCACCGTGTCCACCCTTAGCCACAAGGGGTGAATTCACAATCACACTGCGATCCACTCCCTCGCACCGTGCCCACCCTTAGCTACAAGGGGTGAATTCACATTCACACTGCGATTCACTCTCGCACCGTGTCCACCCTTAGCCACAAGGGGTGAATTCACATTCACACTGCGATCCACTCGCTCGTACCATGTCCACCGTTAGCTACAAGGAGTGAATTCACATTCACACTGCGATCCACTCCCTCACACCGTGCCCACCCTTAGCTACAAGGAGTGAATTCACATTCACACTGCGATCCACTCCCTCGTACCGTGTCCACCCTTAGCCACAAGGGGTGAATTCACATTCACACTGCGATTCACTCTCGCACCGTGTCCACCCTTAGCCACAAGGGGTGAATTCACATTCACACTGCGATCCACTCGCTCGTACCATGTCCACCGTTAGCTACAAAGGGTGAATTCACATTCACACTGCGATTCACTCCCTCGCACCGTGCCCACCCTTAGCTACAAAGGGTGAATTCACATTCACACTGCGATCCACTCGCTCGTACCGTGCCCACCCTTAGCCACAAGGAGTGAATTCACATTCACACTGCGATCCACTCAGTTTTATTCATTGCATCGCCCGACCGGGGCCACTGGCGGCCCTTCGTCGGCCTTCAGTGCGGCCCCCCCCAACAATACAAAGACAAAGATCCCCCGTGTAGCCTGTAACAAAATGTTGGGACAAGTGCCGTGAGCGAGCACCTACGAAGGCCGGAATGGCACACGAGGGGGTGGGTGGCCAGCACCACGCCCGGCCGCCTTTGTCTCCCCAGTGGCAATGTTTTACGACACACCGCACCAGGCACTCATTTGAGGCTGAGCCGACCTAGGGGAGGCTCGGGACCGGTTCAAATAATCGAAAATGGTGTTGGCCGTGAGCGGTAATCGAACTCGGATCGCCGGGCTCATAGCGCAACGCGCTAACCGCTACACCCACCGCTCCCTGACAATACAACAACAACCGCCATTCACCACTAAGTGGCGGTGACGTGACACCACGACGCTTGTGCCAGGCTATGTGCACCTTGAGGCCACGTGAAGTGTCGAACGCCCGCTGGCAGGAGGTCACGGGGCAGACCCAGCAGGTGCCACGGGTCGACTGACTGAGATGACTGGCTGATGCACCACCTGTGCCCCCTACTGTGCCTGACAATACAGGCACTCCTTGACATGCACGTTAGATGCGTTACTGGAAGAACGCGCGTATCTCATAATCGCATATGTCAAAGGCAATTTTTCCCACCAGATATAATGGTAAAGGAGGGGGTTAGGGGATTTCGCTCACACTCGCAGAAGTAATCGCCTCTATTATCCCCGGCTTATATCAATACAATGCATGTACACACAATATACTCCTAAAAAATTCGTAAATACACAGCGCGCGTTGCTCCAAAATGACAAAAGCGCGTACAACCGAGGATTCCCTGCACAACGCCACCCCCATAATCATCGTCGTCGTCATCGTGCTTCTGTCAAACCCCCCAAACGGTTTCAAATCATGCGTGGCGACAACCTGACGAATCGCTCACTGCAGGTGACGATGCTGTCTTTTTATCGGCAACGGTGGCACACCACCACCACCCACTACCACCTCTGAACAATTAGCGACGGACACGGCTCTCGATGTCCGTTGCCCCTCAGATGAATCCTCACCCCGACGTGGCGTTCATCAAGCAAGAGCGCGACGATGGCGCGTGTCCTGGGACGTGGCCCGACTTGACGGTAAAGCGTGAAGACGTCGTCGATGCTGCCGGTGAGATGGACGGAGCCGCCCCTGTGTGTCTCTGAACCCCGTCCCCAGTGAGATGGACGGAGGCGCCTCTGTGTGTCTCTCAGAGTAGGTAAGTACCGTATTTTCCACGCATGTAGCCCGCAGACGCATATACCCCGCAAAGGTAGCGTTTCGTGTGAAACTAATTTCAGATAGCCCGCACCTCCGTACACCCCGCATGCATTCATATCTTTAACGTCGTTACCGCAGCTTAATTCCATCATATTAATACGAAGTTTACATTTGTAATACATTCTGCCATCAATCGTTAACATTAAAATCAAAACGTGCACAAAGAACAAAAAAACGAACCGGAAACGAGTGAACTTAAAACAGTAAATAAGTAACAAAAGTAAATATCCAATAAATAAGTAACACATAACTGGTAGATATGTAAGTACAGTTTTAGCACTGGTAGATTGCGCACTGCGCAGATAATTGCGGCACTACGGTGACGCCGTTGCCTTGCCCCACCCCTCCACCTCTCCCTCCCCCCAGCTCTCCCGTCGCCGGTAAACAGTGCGCGCACTTCAAACATTGTCGTTTAATTGTACAAAGAATTCATTTAAAATGTGATAACACGTGCAATTTTAGTGCGAGTGGTTTACTCAGCAGTGCTTTAGTCGAAGGTAAGTGTTGCATAGTGGATAGTCATAACATGAAAAAATGTAAAGAGTTATGACGTGTCACACGTGTAAAATATTTTTGTGGATAGCCCGCACCTCCATATACCCCGCAGGGTCTTGTTTTGTTTGTCAAAAGTGGTATACCCCGCGGGTTATATGCGGGAAAATACGGTCATCTACGTCACCTTGCGTCACGTGGGATAAATACATGAACCCTTGTCTTGACTTTCACGAAAACATCACTCCGATCTCAGTGTGTGCACGTTGAGCTTCTGTCGCACCACCGTCCGTAGCCGACCACGCTAATCGAAGGTGCGGGGGGAAGGACAACAAACTAAAGCGGTTCTAAAGAAATTCGTTTTCAATCGGGATTTAAAATTGCATCATAGAACCTGCTGGCTACCTAATATCGGAAGAGCATTCCAGACGGCCGCAGAAGCGCATCTGAAGGCGCCGCGAGATGAATCGGTGACCACCGTCTTTGTTCACGAAATGTCTCTGTTATCATATTGCCGTTCAGTCTATAATGAACTCTTGTGCGTTTTTTCCTTTCCCAAATCACAGTTCAGGATGTTAAGATCGTCAAAGCCGAGGGACCCACTGTGATGATGCCGGAGGAGACGGGGAACCCTCACGGAGGATGCCCGGCCACTGCAGATCGGAACTTCATCGAGGTGGAGTTGCTGGAGGAAGATGTTGGTCAAGGTGAGTTCCACTATGGTTGCAGAGAAAAATGCAATGTTTTCCTGCTGAATCATTAATCAGTGTCATGCTATGGTGAATGAGGTGGACGTTGAAAGTGAGGTGGCAGAACAATTTGTGTTCTGGAGGTTCTGACGTGTTGAGACAGGAGTGATATGATATTATAATGGAAGAAACAGCAAATGAGTAAACTGTTAATTATCTTAAAAAGTAGAAACAATTTTATTTATATTCTTGGTTCTTTCGGTAAAGTCACGTAGAAGGGAAATAATAAAATAATACAAATTAAACAATAAAATCATCACGACGTTTCGATTGCAACACAAGCAATCATCATCAGGTGTGAAAACCACAGCAAGACATTTTTTTAAAGAAAGTGGCGGTTTTTCTAAATTTCTTGCTGTGGGTTTTCACACCTGATGATGATTGCTTGTGTTGCAATCGAAACGTCGTGATAATTTTATTGTTTAATTTGTATTTTATTATTTCCCTTCTACGTGACTTTACCAAAAGAACCAAAAATATGAATCCCCTGCAGTCACGAAAGCTTTAAATCGAAATTTATTTTTATTTTACCAACTGAGCTGTTTAGCTCTTGTTTCAGAAGCCAGCTGGCCACAAATTATAGCGCAACGAGAGGTGGCTTATGACGTGGACATTTATAGCAGCCAAATACTCTCTAAATGCTTGAAGTTGATTCTAAATGTGGAGGGAAAAACCGTAGGACCCGGAGAAAAATCCACACGACCACGAGAAGAGAGAGAGACACGCAAACTCCAAATATACAGCAGGCGTCAGGGTCAGAATTGAACCCGCGGCCTTCTATATACCAGGTGAGGTAGTTAACATCTCCTAAGCCACCGTGCCACCCTTCTTCTATCCCACAAGCTGAAGAAGACCACCACCAACGTTTAGTTGACAAACCCTGCCCTAGTGCATTGAAGATGCAGCCCAAAAAAAAACGTCTCGTCTAGTTAGATACCCAATGAAAGCTCAATTTTGTTACTGCCAATCAAGCCTTCGTAGTGACTCCCAGTGAGATCACCGCGGTGATGTTGATTTAAAAAATACCGGAGTTGTGCCGCGCACACCGCGGACTGTTTTGCCCGCATCACGCTTTTGCATGATTGCAACATTTTTTTTCCGTGTGCAGCAGATGAAGGAAATTCAACCGGACTACTTTGCAGAGTGTGCCAGACGGATCGTGGCCGACGGTTAAGAAGGAAGGTGGATGAGGCGCAAGGCATCGGTCAGGCCCTGCGAGGCTGCGTGCGGTGCGGGAACAAGCTTGAAGGCTCTGCGCCACGCACGAACAGGAGGAAACGGAGCGGAGAGAAGACGCGCCCGAGTGTACCACGCGGGAAGGATTCCGCATTGGCGGAGGAGTCAAGAGGGTGCGAAGTGACGGACGCTGTCGGCGATAAGCCGCACATCTGCAAGGAGTGCGGGAAGGGGTTTTCAAAGCATTCCGCTTTAAACATGCACTCCAGAACGCACGCCAGCAAGAATCTGCACGTGTGCACCGAGTGCGGGAAGAGGTTTTCAAAAAGTTCCAGTTTAGAGACGCACTCGAGGACGCACACGGGCGAGAAGCCGCACGCGTGCAAGGAGTGCGGCAAGGGGTTTTCAAAGCGTTCCAATTTAGAGACGCACTCTAGGACGCACACGGGCGAGAAGCCACACACGTGCCAAGAGTGCGGGAAGAAGTTCTCGAAGCGCTCCAATTTAGAGGCGCACTCGAGGACGCACACCGGTGATAAGCCATACGTTTGCAAGGAGTGCGGGAAGAGGTACATACAGCGTTCCAGTTTGGAGATGCACTCTAGGACGCACACCGGCGAGAAGCTGTACCTGTGCAAGGAGTGCGGGAAGAGGTTCCCGCAGCGCTCTCATTTGGAGATGCACTCTAGGACGCACACCGGGGAGAAGCCGTACGTGTGCAGGGAGTGCGGGAAGGCGTTTTCGCAACGCTGCGCCTTAAACACCCACTCCAGGACGCACACGGGCGAGAGGCCGCACGTGTGCAGGGAGTGCGGCAAGGGGTTTGCGGCGCGCACCTACCTGAACAAGCACTCCAGAACGCACACGGGCGAGAAGCCGAACGTGTGCAAGGAGTGCGGGAAGGGCTTCGCGCAGCCCTCCGACCTGAAGACCCACTCGCGGATACACAGCGGGGAGAAGCCGCACGCGTGCAAGGAGTGCGGCAAGAGGTTCACCCAGCGCTCCAACCTGGAGACGCACGCCAGGACGCACACCGGCGAGAAGCCGTACGCGTGCGACGAGTGCGGCAAGAGGTTTTCGCAGCGCTCCAATTTGGAGAAACACTCGAGGACGCACACGGGCGAGAAGCCGTACATGTGCGAGGAGTGCGGAAAGAAGTTCACGCAGCGCTCCAATTTGGAGAAACACTCCAGGACACACACGGGCGAGAAGCCACACGTGTGCAAGGAGTGCGGGAAGGCGTTTTCGCAGAGTTACAATCTCGAGACTCATTCTAGGACGCACACCGGCGAGAAGCCGTACGCGTGCAGAGAGTGCGGTAAAAGGTTTACGGAGCGTTCAAATTTAGAGAAGCATTCCAGAACGCACGCCGGTGGGAAGCCGCACGTGTGCAAGCAGTGTGGGAAGGGGTTTGCAGCACTTAATGAGTTAAATAAGCATTGTAGGACACACGTGAGGGAGAATCCACACTTGCTAAAGGAGTGTGAGAACTGAATTGAAGGCATTTTAGAACGCACCCGAAGGGAGAATCAAAACGTGTCCAAGAATTGCGGAGAGGGTTTTGCATAGCGTGCGCATTTAGACGTATTTAGCAGTCCCCCTCCTTAACCCCCCTTCCATTCCTCTCTCAAAGCCTCACCTATTCTCCATCATTCATTCCCTTCTTCTTTCCTGCCTCTCCACTCCTTCCCCCTAAGCACCCCTTCATCGTTACTGTCACTCCTAAATACCCTCATAGCACTTCTCCCGAGTGCCAACAACATCACTCCATTCTGCGTCGCCATTTCATTCGGCTATGTCAAAGAGAGCGCCTTGATTGAAGGCGCTGCCTCTATTAGGATACAATTAGATTAGAATTGGCGAGGTGCCAAACAGTCGTACAAGGAGAGTTGGAAAGAGTATTGTTCGTGTGTCAACACCGGTTAAAAGACAAAAACTAGAATACGCATTGTGTGTAAAGGATTGTGGGACACGGTTTTCATTGAACGATATTGTGAACAGCCATTTTATAGAACACACTATTGAAGCGTTTTATTTTTAAATGTAAAGCGACGTTGAATGTTTTTAAATGCTCTTTTATTTCTGACTGCGCCCACGACAGTGCTTGTAACGTTTTTTTCACGGTTGGATTTAACAAACAAAAACAAAAAAACTATAAACATCAATTGAAGATCATTCCAAAATGCATGGTCTGATGCATGTATGCTTAGCGTAGAAAAATGTATTTCACAACTGAATTGTTACATTCCGAATGAATGTTATTGTTAATGGCTGCCTATCACCAAATCATATACTTGCGAAAAAGTCTACAAAGCATGCATACATATCCATAATCTAACGTTTTCTCTGTGATATGCATTACATATGTAGTGACGCACTCAGAGACACTAGGAGTAGGAGGCACTTCACAGCTCACAAGAGGTAACTACAACTCTCAGGACAGCTGGCAGACTGCCTGACTGACGATGCCGAGAAGGTGAAGACATAGACGGCGACGGAGACTCCAGCAGCACGACGGGATCCCACTCCAAGCAATAGCCCTGAGCCTTCGCTGGGGGTCCCCTTTTATCCTCCTAGCGTGACCTCGCTCTGCCCTGGCCAGGCCCCCCTTTATAGAACCAACTCGTGGGTTCCCGGGGCTTACCTCACGTGCCTCCTCTACCAATCTCTCTCTGACTTATCACATGACCTGCAGACAGACAGGGCTGCTGCAACTACAGATCGCCTTATCTGCCAGCAACCCGCGCTTTGCTACGTAGTGACCCATTCCATGCCACTAAACATTTGACAACTGCATTTCCCTCCCGATCTGAAACCACGTTGATTTTCCGCAGTTTATTTTCTTCCATGCCAGCCGTGGATTTGTCAACCGCAGTTTCATGTTATTTCACGGTTTTGTTATTTGTATAACAAACCAACCGCGGCCTGGGAAATTTGAGTATCCACGGGTAAAGCACGGTTTTAATGAAGTCACGGAATTAAGGCATCGCGTCATATGCATTACAGCGTGACGTCATTGTATTGCGTGACGTTGCAAATTTCCCGGGGGGGGGGGGGGCGTGGTTCGCCACAGCGCCACCTGTGGCCCTGCACGGCCGATCGGCTTCTCGTGCGTTTTGTTGTTACTGTACTATAGAACCCCTCTCTACGAGCACTCTTTAATGACTAATCGGTTAACGATGGGGCCTCCATAGAGTCCAAAGCGTTCGCTTACCGACCATTCCCCTGTTAACGATGGGCTGTTTCAGGTACAGTAAATATTCATTAATGCATTGATTGACCATGTTTCTTTTAATATTGTTTATAATGTAAGTATGTTTGTGTATTCATATCCATTGGTTAAATATTGTAAAGTATGTTTTTTTGGGTGAACAAAGGGGTAACTTTCGATGCTATCGGAACGAATTAAGCCTTTAAGCGCGTATTTCCCCTACTCGCTTAACGGCCAAATCACTTAACTACCCGTTTTGTAGAACCAGTTACCGTCGTTAAGAGGGGTTCGACTGCTACTGTGATTCTCGCAGCGCATAGACCGCGTCGCATCGTCGCAACCACATTCACGTTAATGTTGCCCCTTAATCATGGACCCGCAGCGTGGAAGCGAGTGGTGAAGGGGAGTGAGTGAGTGAGTTGCGTCTGTGGCCTGGAGGAAGAGTCAAGAGAAGGAGGAGGGGGAGCTGAGCAACTCCTCATTCTAACCAGCCCCTTCTCCATCATCTCATTGTCATAGTCATCATCGTTAATATTAAAGGTATGTAAAGTTAATGTCATGTTTATGTATGTTATTGTGTAATGTGCTGTATTCTATTCGGTGTTTAGTTAATAAACAGGCGACTTAGTTAAGTTATGACGAGTCTGACCACGCGTATTTTCCATATACCCCCTCTACCAACCGCAAATTTGCCTACGGCGGCATTTTCCGGGAACCTAACCCCCGCGGTTGGTGAGGGATCGGTGTAGGAGGAGTGGCCCTACCACCACCAATTCATAGCTCACCAGCCCCATGTCTCTCCATCGCTGGGTTTGATATGCACGACGGAAGAGGGAATGTTGAAACCAGGAACAGTGGATGATGGCATAGTTATTCTCGACGGCAATTTGACGAGAACATCTTTGAAGACAACATTTTCACTTCAGTTTTGGTAACTTTCCGCACGTGGCTATGTATGGAGAGAGGGGATTGATGGCGGGAGATGAGACACGGTCTGAGGTGTGACAATCTGTGGTTGGTGGATGCGAATTAATGAGGGGATGGGCAGGGATGGGAGAGTGGACCGTGGGGAATAAGAGGGGACTTTGGAGGAGGGATAAGGGAAGTGAGCGAGAGGAGTGGAGAGAGCTATGGATGACGGAGAGAGGAGAGGGCCGAGGGGAGAGAGCTGTGGATGAAGGAGGGAGCTGTGTGGAGAGAGCTGTAGATGAAGGGGGGAGCTGTGTGTGGAGAGAGTTGTGTATGGAGGGACGAGGAGACAGCTGTGGATGAAGGAGTTGTGTGGGTGACGCAGGTGGAATTAACGGACTGGAATTCTGACCTGTCTCCACGTGTTGGTGGTGAGAGTGTCCGCTACATATTTATGTAGTTAGCATAGTGAGTAATGTGTTGCTGTACCACCGCCTTCTACCTGGCAGAGTCAGGTAGAGGGTGGGGTATGGGTTTTTTAAAAATGTAATCTGTATTCAGGAGCAGAGAGGTCGTCAAGATTTAATGTAGCTTAGAGTTTTGACGCTGGGAAGATTAAACTAAATGAAACATCATGGGACCTCCTTTGCCAGTACCAAAATATAATAGGTTTTTCCCCTTTTTTCTGGCAACAAAGATGTTAAGATGTTAAAACGCCAAACTGAAACCTTTTACAAGGAATCATGTCTACATTAACCACAATGCTTGTGGTCAGAATGCAAACAAAAAACACTGATAATATATGCATTGTGCTTGAAACTGATTGGTCCACAAAACACTTTTATTTAACCAGGTAAGGCCCACTGAGCTATATAGCTTTTTTTCAGAAGCAACCTGGCCACAAATGATAACCCAATAAAGTGGCTTATCATCACGTGAACATTTATAGCAGCAGCCAAATACTATAAACGCGTGATGTTTATTTCAAATGTGGAGGGAAAAACCGGAGGACCTGGAGACAAATCCAAGCGACCACGGGGAGAGAGAGACACCGCAAACTCCAAATATAAAGCAGGCGGTCAGGGTCGGGATGGAATCCACGATCTCCCATATACCAGACGAGGTCGTTAACATACCCTAGCCACTGTGGAAACATCCAAACAGTCGTCAATTATTGAAAATAACATCAGGGACTCTACTTATGAACGAGTTAAGTTCCAGAGGTCTGTTCGTAAGTCGATTTGTTCGTAAGTCCAACTTTACTCCTGTCGATTCCAAACGTGTTGTACGACATGAACGCGAAGCACGGGGAATGGCTTTAAAAGTTGCATAATCTTCCTGTAGATGTAGATGCCACTGGTTCTTCATATTCTGTAGATGTAGATGCCACCACCGCCATCTATTGCGCGGCGGTTGAACTTACGACTCTCCGGCCGAATAGGCAACTGGACATAACGGACGGGTTCCAATCTCCGAAAGTTCGTAAGTCGAGTGCTCGTAAGTAGAGGAGTCCCTGTAATTTGCAAGACACACAAAACACACAGATGGGGCCAACGGTTGGATCCAGGGGCGGCCCTCGATTAGCTTGTGAGCAACCTGGCGCCCGAGGGCGAACCGTCCAAACGACACCCCCAGCCCTAAACCCCAAGGTCAGATCGAGCCTGAGGTTTGTTGGTAAACTCGGAAACGTTTTGCCCCCTATTTTCCGTTTAATGTCTTTGTGAGCGTATTTTTAGTTTTAAACAAGAGGCATAATTATTCGATTTGTCCGTACAACCAATAAATTCTTCAAAACGTTGAGAAACGAATTCTAATTCATATCCCCCCAAGCCCGCCCTGTACGTGCCCGCAGGGAATTGAAATGATAACATCTTCGTTATTTTAATTAGTCCATAAGAGTTTTTTTTGGGTTAGATCGCGTAAATATATAAATGTGTCGTTAAACCCGCCACCACCAGACAGCCAACGAGTAAGGGTTGTCACGTGAACAGAACGTGGCCAATTCGTCACTAGTACAGCACAGGCTGTCTGTCGCCTGATGAAGCTGGTTGTGGTTACTGGCGAAACGTCGTACTCGGATTGTAAATGTTGTGGCTTGGCTCGCCAACACACCGGTGTGCTGTACTAGTATACTCCACTATACACTACACTATACACTACACTATACACTAATGCTGTACTATACTACACTATACACTACACTATACACTACTATACACTACACTATACACTACTATACACTACACTATACACTGCACTATACACTACACTATATACTACACTATACACTACACCATACACTACACTATACACTACACTATATACTACACTATACACTAGTGCTGTACTATACTATACTACACTATACACTACACTACTATACACTACACTAATATACACTACACTATACACTAGTGCTGTACTAGTATACTACACTATACACTACACTATATACTAGTGCTGTACTAGTACACTACACTATACACTACACTATATACTAGTGCTGTACTAGTACACTACACTATACACTACACAACACACTAGTGCTGTACTAGTGACGAATTGGCACGTTCCTGTTTTCGTGACAACCCCTTACTAGTTGGCTGTGTCGGGTGGTGGCGGGTTTAACGACACAACATTTTGGTGACCGCCCCAGGTCACGCCCACATGGCCGGCACCGCCCCCTCGTTGGATCTACGACTTCGTGGACTCCTTGAGCGGCCGGGCCGGGCCAGGGCTGGGCTCGTTCGTTTTGTTGCGTCTCGCGCTGCATCTTGCCGCTTCGCTGGACGGTGAATGTGGTGGGGGGGGGGGCTACAAGAGACACGAGGACAGAGAGACAGAGACGTGAAGAGAGACAGAGACGTGAAGAGAGACACAAATACAGAGACGTGGAGAGAGACACAAATACTGAGACGTGGAGAGAGACAGAGACGTGGAGAGAGACACAAATACAGAGACGTGGAGAGACAAATACAGAGACGTGGAGAGAGACAGAGACGTGGAGAGAGACACAAATACAGAGACGTGAAGAGAGACACAAATACAGAGACGTGGAGAGAGACACAAATACTGAGACGTGGAGAGAGACAGAGACGTGGAGAGAGACACAACTACAGAGACGTGGAGAGAGACACAAATACAGAGACGTGGAGAGAGACAGAGACGTGGAGAGAGACACAAATACAGAGACGTGGAGAGAGACACAAATACAGAGACGTGGAGAGAGACAGAGACGTGGAGAGAGACACAAATACAGAGACGTGGAGAGAGACAAATACAGAGACGTGGAGAGAGACACAAATACAGAGACGTGGAGAGAGACAGAGACGTGGAGAAAGACACAAATACAGAGACGTGGAGAGAGAGACATACAGAGACGTGGAGAGAGACATACAGAGACGTGGAGAGAGACACAAATACAGAGACGGGGAGAGAGACACAAATACAGAGACGTGGAGAGAGACAGAGGCGTGGAGAAAGACAAATACAGAAACGTGGAGAGATAGACATACAGAGACGTGGAGAGAGACACAAATACAGAGACGTGGAGAGAGACAGAGACGTGAAGAGAGACACAAATACAGAGACGTGAAGAGAGACAAAGACGTGGAGAGAGACACAAATACAGAGACGTGGAGAGAGACACAAATACAGAGACGTGGAGAGAGACAAATACAGAGACGTGGAGAGAGACAGAGACGTGGAGAAAGACACAAATACAGAGACGTGGAGAGAGAGACATACAGAGACGTGGAGAGAGACACAAATACAGAGACGGGGAGAGAGACACAAATACAGAGACGTGGAGAGAGACAGAGGCGTGGAGAAAGACACAAATACAGAAACGTGGAGAGATAGACATACAGAGACGTGGAGAGAGACACAAATACAGAGACGTGGAGAGAGACAGAGACGTGAAGAGAGACACAAATACAGAGACGTGAAGAGAGACAAAGACGTGGAGAGAGACACAAATACAGAGACGTGGAGAGAGACACAAATACAGAGACGTGGAGAGAGACAAATACAGAGACGTGGAGAGAGACAGAGACGTGGAGAAAGACACAAATACAGAGACGTGGAGAGAGAGACATACAGAGACGTGGAGAGAGACACAAATACAGAGACGGGGAGAGAGACACAAATACAGAGACGTGGAGAGAGACAGAGGCGTGGAGAAAGACACAAATACAGAAACGTGGAGAGATAGACATACAGAGACGTGGAGAGAGACACAAATACAGAGACGTGGAGAGAGACAGAGACGTGAAGAGAGACACAAATACAGAGACGTGAAGAGAGACAAAGACGTGGAGAGAGACACAAATACAGAGACGTGGAGAGAAACAGAGACGTGGGGAGAGACGGAGACATACAGAGACACAAACACAGAGACGTGGGGAGAGACAGAGACAGAGAGACAAAGACCTGGAGAGAGACAGAGACGTGGAGAGAGACAAACACAGTGACGTGGAGAGAGACAAGAGACGTGGGGAGAGACACAACACTGTGTGGTGAGTCATTCAACTCGCCCTTGACAGGGCGTGGGGAAGTATGGTCAAATAACCTGCGCACGACCTCTGCGAGGCGTGATTTGGGTGGGTTGTGGGTGGATGATCCATCCAGCAGTGGATTGACACCCAGGCGCCTGGTAAAGCCGCACAGGCTGAGCGTTACTCACCCTCGCATTAAAACTTACAAGAAGACGTTTAAGAATCACAATGTCTGTTGTCCTTCCCCCTACGCCTCTGTCGCGGTTTGGCTACGTACGGTGTGAAAGAAGTTCAACATACTACACTATACACTTAAATATACATTGCACTACATACTACACTACATACTACGCTATATACTACACTATACACTTAATATACACTACATTATACACAATAATACACACTACACTACATTCTACACTATACACTGCAATACACACCACTACATTCTACACTATACACTGCAATACACACTACATTCTACAGTACTATACACTACACTATACACTACATTATACACAATACACTATACTACTATACACTACATTCTACACTATACACTACAATACACACTACACTGCATACTACACTATACACTGCAATACACACTACAATACACACTACATTCTACAGTACTATACACTACACTATACACTACATTATACACTATACACGACATACTACACTACAATACACACTACACTACATACTACACTACACTCTACAGTACTATACACTACATTACACACGACATACTAGACTACAATACACACTACACTATACACTACAATACACACTACACTACATACTACACTACAATACACACTACACTATAAACTACATAAACTATACGCTACACACTATACAATACAATATACTACACTATTATATTCTACACTACTATACTATACACTACACCATTTCCTTAATTAAATTTATTTAGAACTGATATTTGTGTTTAATTTGTTGTCCTTCCCCCATGCCTCCGATTGGCACGGTTGGCTACGTACAGCGTGAAAGAAATTCAACATATACTACACTATACACTACACTATACACTACACTATACACTCTACAGTACTATACACTATACACTACACTATACACTCTACAGTACTATACACTACACTATACACTACACTACACTATACACTACACTCTACAGTACTATACACTACACTATACACTACACTCTACAGTACTATACACTACACTATACACTACACTATACACTACACTATACACTCTACAGTACTATACACTACACTATACACTACACTATACACTCTACAGTACTATACACTACACTATACACTACACTATACACTACACTATACACTCTACAGTACTATACACTACACACTAGACTATACACTCTACAGTACTATACACAGTTTTTCTCCTGCTTTTCATCACTGTTGGGTCACTTCATCCTCAGAGCCACCACCAACACCGGTGTGACGATTATCTGCACCGGTCCTGGGCCTCCTCCCCTAGGTCGACTCGGCCTCAAATGAGTACCTGGTGCGGTGTGTAGTAAACATCGCCACTGGGGAGACAAAGGCGGCCGGGCGTGGTGTTGGGCCACCCACCCCGTCGTCTGCAGTGCCGGTAGCCTTCATAGGTGCTCGCTAACAGCACTTGACCCAACAGTCCATTGTCGGCTACACGGGGGATCTTTGTCTTCGTGCGTGTCCCCATAATTTCCACGCGCTTCAGGGGGTGACTGCTTATCCGCGATCTATCCCATGGGCGTTTAGAGTTTTACCACGGAGAGATTCCGGCGCCGGGGGCAACAGCGGCAACCGTCGATGGGTAATTGAGCTTCTCCGCTCCTCCTCAGATGGATTCGCTCTTCGAATTGCCGTTCGTCAAGCAGGAAAAGGAAGAGCATCCAAACCCAGGAGTGGCTCCTCACCTGACGGTGGATCGTGCAGTTGCTTACGCTGGTGAGAGTCTGCCTTCAAAACGTCGGCTGCAAAGCAATTATTATTTGTTGTTAGTACGTAACAGTCACGGCGCTAATTGACATGCAGCGAAAAGGGCATTTGACCCTGAATGCAACTCTTGAAATACTCAAACGCTGTTCCAGGGATCTGCTCTGCATGCCCTGTGCATCCAATTAATGTTCACGTGTTTGCACAAGAGGGCACAGATACATCTCATGCACCGAGATGTCTTGTATGGGTGCCACCGTGTCGAGATGTTAACTACCTCGCCTGGTATACAGGAGGTCATAGGTTCGCCTGTATATTTGGTGTTTGCGTGTCTCTGTCTCCCCATGGTCGCGTGGATTTTTCTCTGAGTACCTCCGGTTTTTCCCCTCCACATTTAGAATCAACGTCATGCTTTTAGAGTATATGTCGGAGAGTAAACCCACGGCAACATTTACAAATCCAGTACCATGAGTAGTGGGCCCAAGTTGCTGAGGAGATGGAATCTGCCTCAGTAGCCCGCAATCACAAATCACTATGTAATTCCATCAAAAGAGTAACTTGCAGCGCTGCACCTATCACCATCCTTCAGGAAAATAATGGCAATCTGATCTCCAATCCCCTGGAACAGGTCTGCAAATTTGCAGAACATTTCAGTGAGGTTTTGAGGAGAGGGGAAATCCCTCATTCCAGACAACATCATGGGGCAAGGTGGGAACAACCCTGCTAGGGCTGTGGTGCCTGAAATATTGGCAGAAGTAGCCACCCCTTCTGAGTGGTTGGCTGAGGGGCGATCTGGAATCTAAGACCAGGAAAAGTGCTGGGCAAAGACGATCTCCCAAGCGAAATTCTGAGGGATGGTAGCATCTGTGTGCAGACACCCCTACATGACATCATAACAATTGTCTGGACCACAGGATGAGTTCTGCAGGATTACAACAACTACAGGGGCATCTGTCTCTTCTCAGTGTGCTGGGAAAGGTCCTGGCAAGGATTATTCAACATCGCCTTTCCAGGCATGTTGAGCAGAGGCTTGCGGAGCCCCAATGTGGTTTCAGACCAGGGCGGTCCTGTACAGATGCCTATTCTCTGTCTGCTACAGCAGAGGTGTAGGTAATTTCAACAAGACCTACATCTCTGTTTTATTGACCTAGTCAAGGCCTATGATACCATCAATAGGCCAGGGCTGTGGGCTGTTTTTCATGCTTCCAGAGTTCCTGACTCTCTGCTCACAATCATTAAGGACCTTCATTATGGTGGCCAAGCCTGGGTAAAGCTACGTGGCCAGGAGTCAGAGCCATTCCTTGTCCAACTTGAGGTGCGACAGGGATGTCCTCTGGCTCCTACATTATTTCATATCATGTTTGACCATGTAATCTGGATTTGAAGCTTTCGTGACTGCAGAAATCCATACTCTTTGGTTCTTTCGGTAAACTCACGTAGGTAGAAAATAAAATAAATCACGACGTTTCAATCGCAACACAAGCAACCGTCATCAGGTGAGACAATCACAGCAGGGAAACTGCTGACTATGTAGTTTGATAAATTTTCCATGGCTGTAACTGAGGAATTTCCATCTGGTACAGATACAATGGGAGGCCGGATGTGGTCGAGGGATGGTTCCCTATTGGTCAGCCATGGTATGTATGCTGATGATCTGGTGATTGCTGCTCACTCAGAAGAGGAGTTGGAGATGCTGCTGCTGAACCTGGAGTGTGCCACTAAGAGGTGGGGTCTTACCATCAGCCCCACCAAAACTAAGTACCTGCCAAGGTATATTGTGCCATCAAACACTCCACCCCCTTAGCTCCCCATTGGTGATGGAGCAGTTGTGCAGAGAGTGGATAGTTTTCCATACCTGGGCAGTGTGCTCATCACCAGCTCCGGTTTCACAGCAGAGGTCTCACTCCGAATCAGTCAGGCGGCATTATTTTTTCATTGGCTGCGTAATGCTTTGTGGAAGCTACCTGGTCGCTCGACAAGAAGATTTGGATCTTCTCGGCCATGGTCATGCCCTCCCTGCTCCATCCTGGGTTTAACTAGGCTGGATTGTCTGAGGAGCTCACAAATTCTTGAAAGATCTGGACACATTCCCATCAGTGAGTTCCTCCGGCAGGTAAGGCTGCGTTGACTGGGTCATGTAGCCCACATGCCCAGCCACCGCATGCCCAAGCAGCTTCTGTTTGCCCACATAGAGGGGGACAAATGGGCACGACACGGGCTGGAGAAGAGATGGACTGATGCGGTACAGGAGGATCTGGAGTTGAGTGGACTTGCCAAAGACTGATACCAGCAGTGTTAAAATCTGCCACTATGGAGGAGGCTCGTTAAGGACGTTACTGGGCAGTCGGAGGCAGTCACCCTCCAACAGCAACTGAGGGCAGAGGAGCGAAGCTCACAACAACGAGTGGAGCGCCGAGTGGATAAAATACAGTAAGTTGGCACAGTAGGGGATACAGCTGATGCATCTGTTAGTCATCTTAGTCAGCCAACCCATGGCACCTGATGGGTCTGTCCTGAGACCTCCTGTCAGCAAGCCTTTGACACTTCACGTGGTCTCAACGTGCACCTGGCCTGGCACAGGCACCAAAGTGAGGTTACCGTCACTCAGTGGCGAATGGCGAGTATTGTTATTGGTGTGTGTACGTGCGTGTGAACGGGAGCGGTAGTGTAGCGGTTAGCGTGCTGCACTACGAACCCGGCGACCCGAGTTCGTTTTCCACTCGCTGCCAACGCCGTTGACGATTATCTGAACCGGTACCTGGGCCTCGCCGAGGTCGACTTAGCCTCAGATGAGTACCTGGTGCGGTGTGCAAACATCGCCAATAGGGAGACAAAGGCGGTCGGGCGTGGTGTTGGCCACCCACCCACCTGGTCTGCTTTTGCTGGCTTCATCGGTGCTCGTTAACAGCACTTACCCAAGAGTCTGTTAAGGCTACACAGGGATCTTTGTACTCATGCACAGGAGCAGTCGTGAAGCAAGAGGATGAAAGGAGCCCCGGCGCTGAGACACTGAGGATGGAGGTGAAAACCGAAGCGGAGGAAGACGGTAAGACCCCTTCCTACAGGCAGACAGAGATGCCAAGAATCGGAGGCAAAACTAAGCCAAGATTTGTACGTACACATGTATGTATGTTGAATTTCTTTTGCACCGTTTGTAGCCAACCATGCTAATCGGAGGTGCGGGGGCAGTGTTGAGTCAATGGGCAGTGTTGAGTCAATGGGCAGTGTTGAGTCAATGGACAGTGTTGAGTCTATGGGCAGTGTTGAGTCTATGGGCAGTGTTGAGTCTATCGGGAGTGTTGAATCTATGGAGAGTCACGTATAAATAAGAAATAATAAAATAACATAATAGCGTACAACGTTTTGGTTGCAACACAAGCAGCCATCATCAAGTACAGAAGAGCTAAATTTACTAGAGAGAGGAATTTTGCTCTTCTGTACCTGATGATGGCTGCTTGTGTTGCAACCGAAACGTCGTACGCTATTATGTTATTTTATTATTTCTTATTTATACGTGACTTTACCGAAAAACCCAAAGAGTAATTCCTGCAGTCACGAAAGCTTCGAATCAAGTCTGAACCACCTCTACGGGGAGGTATGAGGTCTGTGTCTTTGTGTTGTATCTGCTTGTGTATCTGCCTTTGTGTCTTGGCTTGGATTTGTGTCTCTGTGCTGTCTCTGCCTGTGTGTGGGCCTTGGTGTTTCCGAGTATGTGCTGCCGCGCCCCCTTTGCTCCATGCATACCTCATGCTAATTTGTCCCATTGTCTCTCAGCCTTACCTTCTCTGCCTATTTAAGGCGACTTCACTGTGCGTGTCTGTGCTGGTTCGCTCTACATGGATGTCTATGTGTGTGTGCGCGGTCTGTATTTTAAATTTCATACTTAACTTGCAATTTAGCAATCTTTGAAATAGCGTAATCAACCAGACTATGCGTTAATTGTGTTTTGACCGACCGTCTGTGTTGCTTTATATGGTTTCCAAATTTTGCTAAACCCTGTTTGTTTGGTATGCTTCTCTCTCTGTGTCCTCTGTTGTATCTGTGTTAGTTCCCCCCTACTTGGGTGTCTGTATATACATCTGGGGTTCTGTGTTTCCTCTCTCTCGTAAATTTAGCTCTTCTGTACCTGATGATGGCTGCTTGTGTTGCAACCGAAACGTCGTACGCTATTATGTTATTTTATTATTTCTTATTTTTACGTGACTTTACCGAAAAAAACAAAGAGTAATTCCTGCAGTCACGAAAGCTCCGAATCAAGTCTATGGAGAGTGTTAGTTTTTGGACAGTTTTGAGTCTACAGGCACGCACTGTCCTACCTCTCCCCTTTCATCTCTACTCCCCTCCACGCACTCTCCGACCTCTCCCCCCCTCATCTCACTCTACTCCCCACCACGCACTCCCATTTTCCAAATCACAGCTCCAGATGTGAAGTTTGTTAAAGTCGAAGGAGCTGGCGAGAGCCAGCTGGATGAGACGGGCGATTGCCGTGGACTTGCGGATGCTCCGGACCAGAACTTCATCGAGGTGGAGTTATCGGTGGAGGACACGGGTGAAGGTGAGAGTCCCCGTCTGATGGCTACACAGAGCAATTGCGACACTTATCTTGTTTTGTTTTCATCACCGACCATACGTCGCAGTCGTGCTACTGCTGGAAATCGCGACGTGAGCGGAAGAAAAAGAACCACAATCACTCGCTGATCTCATCAAGGAGCATTCACCATCATCACCACGCCAACTCTGGTCATCCTCGTAGCAGCAGCAGCAGCAGGGGCTTTTGGCTGGCCATGGAACAAAGACGATGGTCACCGCATCATCGAGCGGCGCTTTCAGATGCGCTTCTGTGGCCATCTGGAATGGCCTTCCGATATTAGGAAGCCACTTGGAGCTATGATGCACTTTTAAATCATAATGTAGTTTGAAAACTCATTTCTTTAGAACTGCTTTTTGTGTTTAGTGTGTCGTCTTTCTCCACACCACCGATTAGCACACTTGGTTACGTACGGTGCGAAAGAAGTTCAACGTACATACACACTGGTGCCATCCTTTCTGGACATCGAACCTAAGTGGTCGTCGAACCAAAACTCAAATGACATTGCCCGTGAAAAGCCTACGCATAAAATGAACAAACCATACAATCTTGATTTGAAGCTTTCGTGACTGCAGGAATTCATACTCTTTGGTTCTTTCGGTAAAGTCACGTAGATAGAAAACATAACTAGTGAATCATGACGTTTCAATAGCAGCACACGCCATCTTCTCCAGGTGAAACAATACAGCAGGCGGACTGCTGAGGCAGGTGGAAATGTAGTGAGAGAGCTACTGCAACCAGAGGTTATTTACGTTTGTGGTGGGTACAACCCAAGGGTAAGTGGGCGGGGCTAGGGATGGGGAGGGGCTGCCGTAACGGGCGAAAGGGTGGGGGTGAAATTTACAGAGGGAACAAGGTGAGAGAGAGAAAAAATAAATCAAACTTGGCAAACTTAGAAATGTAATCTCAGAGAGTCGGCCAACACAAAAGTTAACACTATACCTGGTTGATCAACGTCCTTCCAAAGATTGCAAAATTTTGCATCCATTTTCTCGGTTGAAGTCATGTCCCCTCGGATTAGCCAAGGTATGCTAGCTCTGCGATCTTACATTTACTTGCAAATTCCATCCCTAGCCCCGCCCACTTACCCTTGGGTTGTACCCACCACAAACGTAAATAACCTGTGGTTGCAGTAGCTCTCGCTACATTTCCTCCTGCCTCAGCAGTCCGCCTGCTGTATTCACCTGAATACGATGGCTTGTGCTGCTATCGAAACGTCGTGATTTATTAGTTATTTTTCTATCTACGTGACTTTACCGAAAGAACCAAAGAGTATAAAAACCATAAAATGTTATTCTTTGGGTCTTTCGGTAAAGTCACGTAGAACAAAAACATTTACAAAAAACTACGACGTTTCGATCACAATGCGATTGCTTGTGTTGCGATCGAAACGTCGTAGTTTTTCTGTAAAAAGAAATGTTCCACGTAACTTTACCAAAAGACCCAAAGAACATGAACTCCTGCAGTCACGAAAGCTTTAAGCCGTACAACGTTTACCGGTGACCGTATCTCACATTCATCGTAGGTTTTTTTTTTCCAGCGCATCGGTTAAGTCGAGCCGTCGCGTTTGCACCCTTTTGTTTAACGCGCGCGCTACAGCGGACGAAGTGATGGCGACGACAGAACCGCTGTGCGAGGAGTGCGGCAAGGGCAGAGGCCGCAGAACAACGGTGGACAAAGCGCAGCGCATCGACGATGCCGATGACAGTAATGACGACGACGACGACGACAAGATCCCCCGAGCCTGCGCACGTTGTGGTAAGGCGCTCGAAGACGCCGCGACCGCCGCCGCCGCCGCCGCCGATCGGAGGAAGCCGCACGCTTGCCAGGAGTGCGGCAAGGAGTTCGCGACGCTCTCGAATTTGAGCACGCACGCGCGGACCCACACGGGCGAGTGGCCGCACGCCTGCGCCGAGTGCGGCAAGGGCTTCGCCCACCTCTCCAACCTGGAGAAGCACGCCAAGGCGCACGCGGGCGGGAGGCCGCACGCCTGCGCCGAGTGCGGCCGGGCGTTCGCCCACCGCTACAACCTCGAGCTGCACTCCGCGTCGCACGCGGCGGAGAGGAGGAGGCCGCACGCGTGCGCCGAGTGCGGCCGGGCGTTCGCTCGGCCCGCCGAATTGGAGGCGCACGCGAAGAGGCACGCGGCCGAGAGGCCGTACGCGTGCGAGGAGTGCGGCAGGGGGTTCGCGCAGAGCTACCACCTGGAGGAGCACCGCGCGTCGCACACGGGCGAGAAGCCGCACGCGTGCCCGGTGTGCGGCCGGGGATTCGTGCGGCGCTACCACCTGGACGAGCACGCGAGGACGCACACGGGCGAGTGGCCGCACGCGTGCGACCAGTGCGGCCGCGGTTTCGCCCACCGCTCCGGCCTGGAGAGGCACGCGAGGGCGCACGCGAGGGCCAGGGCGGGCGTGTGGCCGCACGCCTGCGGGGAGTGCGGGAAGGGCTTCGCGCAGCTGTCCGGCCTGGAGAGGCACGCGCGGACGCACACCGGCGAGAGGCCGCACGTCTGCGAGGAGTGCGGCGCGGGCTTCACGCAGCGCTCCAGCTTGAAAGCGCACTACGGGACGCACACGGGCGAGAGGCCGCACGCGTGCCGGGAGTGCGGGAAGGCGTTCAGCAGGATGTCGGCTTTGAATAGGCATTCGGCGACGCACTCGAGGATGAAAACCTTGCTCTAGAGCAGCGCGGTCCTTCACCTTTACCGCAAGCCTTGCTTGGTTCTCAATCGCGAGAAAATGTACGATGCTAATAAATACAGAGGGTTTGATGAAACAATTTAATTGTGCTTACGTGCCCGTGCTTCATTTGTGTTTTCGATTATTTGCTTTCTGAAGAAAGAAAACGGCCATGTCTCGCACCCCCAAGAAGGGCGTCTCGCACCCCCAAGAAGGGCGTCTCGCACCGCCAAGGGGTGCATGCACCCCAGGTTAAGAACTTTTGCTCGAGAGCAAGGGGGGGGGGGTCGGCCAACCTTTCAAAGAAGAAAGAGAATAAGGAGGAGAGACATTTTTTAGTCATTTGCCTTTGACCAAAATAGTTCCGAGAGCCGCATCACACGCGTTGCAGTGCTACTTTTCACACGTACGCAGCGGCGGGTATACAGCAGAAACATCCCATTCTGCGTTAATAAACAAATAAGTAATATTAAAAAAAAAACATTTTTAACACGCTTTCATGAAATGTACCGTACGAGTAATGGCAGAACTCCACGACTCCAGGAAGTGGGCCCGAAGCTTGCCACAACGTAAGGGGACGACCGTGGTGATTTACAGCCAACGTCAATTGAGCGTGGACAATTATACCCAAACCGAAACATAACAAAAAATAATGTTTAAAAATATATTTTTAATGATAGAATATAGTGTTGTTATCAGTATGACATAAGTATACCAAGTTTGCAGTCGATAGCACATTGGAAAGTGGGTAAAAATTGAGTTACAAGATTTGAGGATACAACAACAAAAAACGTGTAAGACAATTCGAACCAAGCCGAAACAAAACATATAAAAAAGAATGTTTAAAAATATATTTTTATGATAGAATACATTATTGTCATCAGTATGACATAAGTATGCCAAGTTTGCAGTCGATAGCACATTGGGAAGTTGGTTAAAATTGAGTTACAAGATTTGAGGATACAACAACAGACAGTGAGTTAATAGAAAGCGTGTAATAAAAATAGGTGATGGAATTGACTTGCGTCATTTAGGGTGTTGTCCCACCCTTAGTTCTTCCTTAGCAATGCAGTTTGTGACCGTCGTACATTTTGTTGTAGTCACCAATACATTCAGAGTAAAATAGAGGTTCACGTACGTCCATGTACATCATCGTACCAGGGGGAAAGGGGTTAATTGTGTGAGGTACGGGGACTCTACTTAAGAACATTTGACTTACGAACTTTCAGAGATACGAACAAACCTGTCCGTTTTTCATGCAGATGCAACATGACGAACCAGTGGCATCTACATCTGCAGAACATTAAAAAAACAGTGGCATCTAAAGGAGAATATACAACTTTTAAAGCCATTCCCTGTGTTTAGTGTACGTGCCGTACAACATTCTTGGAATTGACAGTATAGTTGGACTTGGGAACAAATCGGCATACAAACACCTACATCTGTATCCTAACTCGTTCGTAAGTAGAGGAGTCCCTGTATTCGGAATGTGCCGATTTGACTCGCCTGAGATATATATATTATCAAGATTAGTTGATCACAATTGCATTCACAAATCACGTGGATCCTCTCTCTCTTGTGGCACATGCAGCATCGATATATGACAGGCGGAGGAGGGTTGTGTAGATTATATACTGGGACAAAATACCCATAATCCCACTGAGCGTAGCTGTGATTAATCGCACGTATAATTGTGCACTCTGCTACGTGTTGCTGTAAGTTCTATGGAGAGCCACGTGCGTTTTTTTATGACGGCATAAGGGATATGCAATGATGATCAGAGATAGGATCCCAAGCAGCACGTGCATAGCAGGCCAAGCTCAGCAGTGCGTAGAATATTCAGAGTACGGGGCACACCCAGCAGTGCGCAGACTATTCAGAGTACGGGGCATCCCCTCCACCAATTCAGATTTTGGGGACCGAGCCGTGTGACGTGCGGGGTGATGTGGGAGGGGCTGTGTCTGGTGACGGTTGCAGTCACGTGGACGCTCCTCGCGAGAGAGCACGTGGACGCTCCCCGCGAGAGAGCACGTGGCTGCTCCTCGTGAGAGAGCACGTGGCCGCTCCTCGCGAGAGAGCACGTGGCTGCTCCTCGCGAGAGAGCACGTGGCTCCCCGCGAGAGAGCACGTGGCTCCGAAGCGCCGTTGCCGTTTCACGAACCTCCGGTGCCCATCCGTTGTGGAGTCGCTCGACTTCCCCAGGAGGACAGAACACAACGCTGAGTGTCTACTAGTCATCGAACTGTATTGTTATTGTTGCCTATTGAGCCGACCTGTCCCCCTCGTTACGATCCAGAGAGGGATAGGGCAGGGCTCCTACACGTAAGATAATTATCCATTCACGCGTTATTTGATGCAAGTACTTCGATCTTGAGAATACATTTTCATCGTTACGTAAATATACGCAGTTAAAATGCATATATTTAATAGTATTCGTTTTCTATCCACTGCTGGATGAAGATATAGCAAGGCCGTGTCGATCATTGGGGAGATTTATTTGGTCAAACCAAGGCCGTAGTCATGGAGTCAACATTAGGGGGGACCAAGTCTTGCAGGGGTTCCCCCTCCCAGAAAAAAAAATCTAAATTTGAAAATGAATTTCCTGCCTAAAATATACAAAAAAATTAACTAACACATAGGATTAACTTCTTATTTATTTGTTACAATAATGTCTAATAGTGTATTGTATTACATTGCTCTGTTTTTTCTTTCTTACCTTTTCTTGTTTCATTGTATATAATAGCAGAGATTAAGGATTAATAAAGTACAACCATAACCACAATCATATAAACAAATCTATTTTATAGCAATATATTGGGGGGGGGGACATTTTGAGCATATTTGAATATTGGGGGGGATGTGTGTCTCCCAATATATATTATAATTACGGCCTTGGGTCAAACCTTTTATGCCAATACACGCGGGTCGTGAACGGCATTATTAATGTGTGAGCATTATTCTGGAAATGTTATATAATATCGGGCAAAGCAGGACTGAACAATTAGCTTCTAGGAGCATCCAGCAGCCTTGTGGTGAGTACGCTACACCGAGGTAGCAGTTACGACTGCTTGTTCCTACTCACGCGATGTAGTTATGTTGACTCGATCGTGTTACTATATCCAATTCGCATCCGTGTTATAAAAAAAATTGTTCCCTATAATACATTCATTGCGTTATATCCAATTTCCGTTATGAAAACAACATGCATTATAGGACACAGACTGTAACGAAGTGTCGTGTTTTGTCCTCTCAAAGCTCAGTCGATTTCCCAAACCTCGCCCCGTCGAGTGCACTAACCTGTTTCCATCTGTACGGGGATATAGCGTTGTCCCCTCATACATGTGAGTTTTCTCCTGGTAACCGCCAGAGAAAGAGTCCTGCAACTCAATGTGTTCATAATAAAGGTTTTTGGGTTAGATCACTTTAAGTATAAATGTGTCGTAACCCTCCACCACCCGACACAGCCAGTAAAGTTTGTCACGTAAACAACGCGCCAATTAGTTACTAGTATAGTCTATAGTGTAGTATACTACTGCAGCCCACCGTTTGTGTGTTGGAGAGTAAATCCACAACATTTACAATTTGAATACGACGTTTCGCTGGTAATTGCATCCAACATCATCGGGCGATTTGCCAGAATAGTGAATCCATCCACCTGCTTCTGGCCTTAAATAGAGCAAGACGACGACTTGGTACCACCCTCCTTATCCCTCCTTTTCCCCCCATATCCCTCTCTCTTCCTCCCTCCGCCACCACCATCAGGACATTGCTGGCCCATGCATCAAACTTTGCCGCACTTTTCCTGAAGCGCCGCACGCCAGCCTCCTCTTCAGCTGCCTCCTGAGCTCCTGGTCTCTGAGGCCGTAGACGAGCGGAATGACCATTCGGGAGGTCACGAAGAGCACCATGTAGAGGGAGATCCTGCAGAGAGTGAATATCTTCGCGTTGCTCGTCACGAAGACGAGGAGCAGCAGGAAGACCTCGTTGCCCAGCGCGCTGAGGTAGAGGAGCAGCTGGAGGCCATGGAGAGCCACCGTGTTGCGTGCCCTGCGCGCGGAGTTCAAATCTCCTTCACCACCACCACCTGTTCGGGATTCCGAGCGAGGTGCCGCTGGGTTAGACTCCAGCTCGTTCAGAATGCAGCGGCTAGAGTGCTTATGCACACCACACCGCTTCGTGGGCATACCGTCATTATCATCATCACACGCCCACTCTCTTGTCTCTCTGCACTGGCTACCAGTCAAGTATGGAGTGGCCGACTGTAAGATTCATCTGCTGCTGACTACAAGGCTCTCAATGGCTTAGCCCAACGAGGTCACTGAGATCTTTTGATCGCCTTCTCAGTACTCCAAGGTCAGGGTTTTGGTCCTGGTGTGATTGAGATTTTGCCACTTTGCAACTCCCAGACTGCTAAGAAGACAATCAGAATCGTGAGCAGTACTCAAGTCTATCTTGAAACTCGCTTTTACCCCCCTATAGTTCTGGCAGTTTTCCCTGCAGGTTTTGTTTATTTCCTGCTTCCCGCACCTCCGATTAGCACGGTTGGCTATGTATGGTGCGAAATAAGTTCAACACACGTACATTTCCTTACACGGTGGTGCATTGGTGGGATCTACGGCTGACACGCGCCGCATCACAAATTTAAATTGTTATTTAAAAATTATTATTACCTCCGTCACCTCCTCCTCTGCCTCCAGACGCTGCACTCTTCCTGGCCGCCCTCACGATCTGCGTGTAGGTGAAGAGCATCGCGGCGACGCTCGTTATGAACGTGACGCTGTTCGCCAGCTCCCGGAGCGCGACCAGCGCCGTCCGGTGGCGGAGCAGCGAGTCGATCCGATTCGGCATGCATAACGACGTCTGGTCGAGGCTCGGCTCGTCGGAGCTTCCACCGGAGAAGGCCAGCATGGCCTCCACCAGCGGGCACACGCTCGCCGCAGACCAGATGCAGGCTATGGCGCGGAGGGTGGCGCGCAGACCGAACCAGCCGTGGTAGCGCAGCGGGTGGCAGACAGCCGCATAGCGCTCGACGGACATGGCGGTGACGAACATCGCGCCGGCGTGGTTGAGCACCGATGCGAGCGTGATGTACATGTAGCAGGGCACGAAGGCAATGGTCACCCGGCGCCACACGAGGGTGGCCATCGCGTTGGAGTTGACGAGGAAGCAGCTGTCACACGCGAGGAGGTTGACGAAGAGGAGGTAGCGTGAGCTCTCGCGGAGGGCGGCGCTGCCCAGGACGGTGGTGAGGGTGATTATGAGGAAGGCAACGGACGGTAGCGTCATGAGAATGTTGAATATCTGGACGAATGTGATGACGACGATGAACGCGTAATCGGCGGCGGTGGTGTTGGCGGCGGCGTTGATGCCCGTCGCGTTGCCCCACGTTGAATTGATGGGGTCACTTGCGTTCATCAGACGCTGCTGCATCTCGGAGGTGGTTGGATTCGAGTGGCTCGGAGGTGGAGAGCTCCGGAGCCGGCACCGCTGAAAATCGTCAGGGAGTTTCTTTTTTTTGTTATCGCCCAACCACGGCGATCGCACCGAGGTCACGGGTGTGGTGAGCTGATGGCCTCAGCTCCGGTCACCAATGACTGCCCAGGAACGACAACGGCAACAACAAACACCGCGTTAATTGTTTTTTTCTGTGTTGAGTTTTTTTTTTTCCCTCCTTAATTCGAGCTTCGGATTAAAATTAACCACGTCAATTTCACCTCGATGACGGTTTTAGTGGTGGTCAGTGCGACGTTAAAAAAAAAAACCCACTTAATTGGCCGGGCACTGGCCTGGCTTCCTTCGCAGCCGCCTCCCACCGCCCCCCCCCTTTCCCTTCCCTTCCTCGGGATCAGAAGCTGCACAGGGGGGTGATGGGTCAACATCCAGGATGCGAATTTGGAGAGAGCTTCGGGAACGTGACCAACCACCACTCCTACATGGGATGGGGGTAAGTACAACACCTCGCCTTGCTGCAGAGGGGACTAAAGCCAAACAAACTCCCCCAAATCTCAAGACCCACAGCATGCGGAGCCACCACCTACAACAACATTCAGAAAGCTGACTAACTGCAGCCCAGCTGGTGGGACACAACGCAGGAGGAAGCGGTAGTTGGTTCTCCCTCCTTAACATCATCAGACTCCACAATTACTGTTACTCCACGACCACGGTTCTCAGTTCACATTAATAGGCTCGGTTACAGTACAACACTTATTAGCTAGGCCTTCCGCACTCTGTAAAAAAATGTGCCACCCCTCCCCTCCATAGGGGACTGCGTGACCCTCCACCCACACACAGTGACACAGATGCATAGAAATCCATGGGGTGGAAGATGGCAGCCTTCACACGGCCCACTGTGTTAAGTAAGAAATCACGACGAATGCCATCAATGCGGCGACCGAGTATATATCGATCATCAACTTCCCGGTCTCCCGAGCAACAACAACGTGGCACAGATAAGCCCTGGGACAAGGATCCCTCAACTGAACATTGAGGGACTCTCCCGGATGATGTACAAGTATCTCGCGACCATAATGGAAACCCTTAACATTTATGTCCTGGCGTGTAAGAAACCCACATCTTGGATGACTCCTACATGCTGGTCGCTACCACATCCACGGATATAACCTCACGACGAGCCACTACCACACGAAATATGGCATGGCCATATGCGAAAAGAACACCATCGGAGAGCTCTACACCTTCCCACCAACTGAAAAAGAAGACACCTACACCACCAGCGTCAAAATAGGGGAGCTGCACATTACCAAACGTGTACAAAGCCTTTAGTTAAAATAGCCAAAGCCAGCGCTCCCAAGTGCACCAATCCCAGTTCTATACGTTGGTGACTTTAACAGCCACCATACTATGTGTGGCTATGCAGTAGATGAGGCCGACGGAAAATACCTCGCTGACTGGATGTCCGCCGAAGATCTGCACCTGGTTTTCGATCCCAAGCGGCAAATCAACTTTCCACTCTGGTCACTAGCAACGCAACTACGACCCAAGGCGAAGGTTATTGCAATCCCCAAACTGGGTGAGCCAACCGACGACTCGGAAAGCGATAGGCCAATATCACTCCTGTGCATGACCTATAAACCACTGGAATGCAGCATCCTCTGGAGAATCAGGCCTCTTGTTGAATTAGTGATCCCTTAATAAGAAGCGCAGAATTCCGGCCTGGTCGCAGCTGCTGAGACCAAGTTTTGGGTCTGGCGACGCACATTGAGGCCGGACTCCAGAAGCAATCCAAGACTGGCGCAGCCTTTGTGAACTTATTATCATCCTACAAGAGTCTGGATTAAGGGGCTTGATGTTGCAGCTGGCAAGGACCATTCCCTGCCTCGAAACAATACACCTGATATGGACGATGGCTGAGCAATAAGCGACTGCGTGTCTCTATGGGTGACAAAGCCAGCTCAAACCGGTTCCTCAAACAATGAATTGCCACAAGGTTCAGCAGTAACTCGCGCCAATGCTCTTCAATGTCTACACGAGCGGCATGCCAGCAACCGGGTCATGCGCATTTTTTTGATATGCCGCTTTCAGCGACATAGAATCCGTGGGGCCCGACGTCCACCCCACCATCCCTCGCTGGGCAGGTAGGGCGCGAGTGACGGGGGCCCCCCATGCTAGCGTCCTCTCCGAGGGACATGCTCGTGCTGCTGGCCTCGGAGATGCACGGGGTTAAAACGCATGCCCACGCACAATTGCGCAATTACCTCACTCGCGCAAACGTGGTAGCGATCCCGCGAACAACCCTCTGCGTTTCATTCTCGCAGCACGTTTCCTCCACCGCTACCCCAGGAGTCAGCCTGCAAACGCAGCCGCTCCACACAGAAATCGCAGACACCGCACCGCCTATGCTCTGTGCTGACCTTTATTCTCGGCGCAAACCAGAATCCCTTAAAGTAAGCTGCCCAGTCGGCACTACCTGGGGTGGGGGGGGGATGTATCTTGCGAGAAAAGCCTAGCCTACTGCTGCCTACATTCTCGGTCACTTAAACGTCCTACCATGTACCTCGTAGCTGTACTCAACGGCGTCGCGCGGACGCCGTGAGAGGCGGAGGGAAGAGGACGAGAAAGCCTCGCCTATCACTGCCTCGTAGCGGCACTCGCTGGCATCGCATGGATGCTGCGAACGCCTGCAGAAGGCAGGACGGCAGGGGGGGGGGTCTTGTCAGCCAAGATGTTGAAGATCAACTTTTTGAACGGCCCCCGGGCTCCCCTTTTACCCGCTTGATTTCAAAAGCCCGGGGTCACGCCGTACCGCGCGGCCAATCGTGCACCTACCTGTTGGTAACAGCTCGGCTTTCTCCCCTTTTGCCCTCACGTGGATCGCTGTGGCCGGTGCTTCTGCGATCGTTTGTCAGCCCTTCCGCGCTCAAGAATGCATCACTCGCCGTCGTTAATCCGGAATAACACCCGACTGGCGAATGCACGCCCTGCGAGTTGTGAATTCGGTAGGGGGTTCGGGGGGGGGGGGGGGGGGGGTTGTGGCGCTGTGCTCTCCTGACTTCACCGTCTGCCTTTCTCGCTTTTTACACCCCAGCTTCTGATGTTGTGAATGACTCAGAGCGGCTGGCCCGGTAAACCCTCTTTACGCCCATGCACTATAAAGCCAACTCTGGGACACCGCGATGTGACCTGTCCTGCGAGGGTCGGCCAATCCCCTGGCACCGGGAAACCGTGGGACTTTCCTCGTCGGGATCCTTCGGATTAAAACCCGTTGTGCCAAGCAATCCCACGCGAGGGCACTGCGTGTATGTGCTGTGTGTGTGTACTCAGTGTGGGGGTCGGGGGGGGGGGGGTCGTGGCGCTTTCAGAGTGGCTTCGAAGCCATGGCACCACAAATCCATTCGGAGCCAAGATCTAAACACCATGGGGGAATATTTCTTGAAATGGAGACTCAAGCCAAATCCCCACAAAACAAGTCACTCAATTTCATCTTGATAATACTAGCACCAAGCACACTCTGAAAGTGACTTTCTACGGCAAAACACTGCTGTGCGATATGACTGCACTCCAACCTATCTCAGAGTGAAGTCGGACCGTATGCTAACCTTCCGCGACCACCTGAAAAAGATAGCCACCATGACCAAAGAAAGGGTCAACCTAGCCCAGAAACTAGTAAGCACAAGCTGAGGAGGATCATCACCCAGTGCTACGGACATCAACGATGGCCCTTGTGTACTCCATAGCCGAGTACTGTGCACCAATCCGGACCAGAAATATTCACACCCGATTTGATGTCCACCTGAGCACTGCAATGCGGTGGTGTATCGCTGGCATCCTCAAGTTGACCCCAACGCCCTGGGCTGCCCATACTGTCAGCACATCCCTACCCCACCCTTCTGCCGCAACGCTGCCGGAAGTCCTGCAAATCGAGGAAAACAGTCGCCCTTTCCCATTCACAAGGGCCTCCATAACATCCCTCATCATTGCTTGGGGTCACGCCAGGCCCCTTTTGCAACCATGTGCTTAACCTTCAACAATGCGTGTTCAATCCTGATGAAGCTTGGCAAGCTGAGTTCAAAAGAACTCACAAACACCTTGTTGCAAGAGACACAACGCACACGATCCCTTGGTTTTGATCTTCCGAGAAACTCATGGTCTACCTCTAAATCGCATCTACTGCACAAAACCATGGCAGCAGATACGGACACCTGATGCACAAATGGAAAATTAAAAACTCTCCAGGAGTAATAATCTAGATTTGCAGTTTTCATGACTGCAGGGATCCATACTCTTTGGTTCTTTCGGTAAAGTCACGTAGGTAGAAAATCAAATAAATTAAGTGATTTTAATGATTTGATTTTATACCTACGTGACTTTACAGAAAGAACCAAAGAGTATAGATCTCCAGGAGTAGTGGTGCGACTGTGGTCATCCAGAACAGACCAAAGAGCGTATAACGACGCAATGCCCCGATCCACAAATACGAAGGAGACATCAGAGTGATGATACACTACTCTGCGGCTCCTGACACTGTTGTATGGTTTGACCACCTAAACGTGAAATTGTAGTTGCTGCTCTGAGTCTACATCAGCCATACGGAGGGATAAGATACAGATCCACAGAGACCCAAAGCGATACACAGAGACGCAAATATATACACAGAGACATACAGATACGTTAAAGACACAAGCCACAATTGTGTGATTGTGGCCATGTAACCCATACGATGAACTGTATGATAAACCCAGTGTAGCCTGCGCTCCTTCAACGGAGGAGGAATCACAAAACTACGCGGTATCTCTCCTGAAGCCCTCTCATCGTGGCCAGCAGGCCTCGACATTGACTCACATAGAGACACAGAGAATCACGCAGACACGCATACTCACATACGTGATGCAAAGACTGACACAGGAGACGCAAAGACATAGAGACCCAGGAACACAAAGAGACCCACTGACTCACATAGGAGTCATAAAGACACAAAGAGACCCACTGACTCACATAGCAGACCCACTGACTCACATAGGAGACACAACGCCTAACATAGAGACGCCCTGACACATAGCGACACAAACTTACGTAGAAACGCATAGACTCACAGACACATTGACTCAAATAAGAATCTAAAGACGCACACAGATAGAGACTCACAGAGAACGCATAGACTCACATAGGAGAACACAGCCTCATATAGAGACCCACTGACTCACATAGAGACCCACTGACTCACATAGGAGACACAAAGACTCACATAGAGACCCACCGACTCAAATAGGGACCCACTCACTCACATAGGAGACACAAAGACTCACATAGAGACCCACTGACTCACATAGAAGACGCAAAGACTCACACAGCCTCATATAGAGACCCACTGACTCACATAGAGACCCACTGACTCACATAGAAGATGCAAAGACTCACACAGAGACCCACTGACTCACATAGGAGACACAAAGACTCGTATAGAGACCCACCGACTCAAATAGGGAACCACTCACATAGGAGACACAAAGACTCACATAGAGACCCACTGACTAACATAAAGACCCACTGACTCGCATAGAAGACGCAAGGACTCACACAGAGACTCACATAGAGGCCCACTGACTCACATAGAGACACAAAGACTCACATAGAGACCCACTGACTCACATAGGAGACACAAAGACTCACATAGAGGCCCACTGACTGACATAGAAGACACAAAGACTCACACAGACTCACATAGAGGCCCACTGACTGACAGGAGACACAAAGACTCACATAGAGACCCACCGACTCAAATAGGGACCCACTCACATAGGAAACACAAAGACTCACATAGAGACCCACTGGCTAATATAGAGACCCACTGACTCGCATAGAAGAAGCACAGACTCACACAGAGACACACAGAGACCCACTCACTCACATAGGAGACGCAAAGACTCACATAGAGACCCACTGACTAACATAGAGACCCACTGACTCACATAAAAGACGCAAAGACTCACACAGACTCACATAGAGGCCCACTGACTCACATAGGAGACACAAAGACTCACATAGAGATGCACTCACATAGAGACCCACTCACAGAGAGACACACAGACTCACATAGCAACGCTTAGACTCACAGACACATTAACTCAAATAAGGACCCAAAGACGCGCACGGATAGATACAGACTCACAGAGAACGCATAGACTCACATAGGAGAACACAAAGCCTCATATAGAGACCCACCGACTCAAATGGGAACCCACTGACTCACATAGGAGACACAAAGACTCACATAGAGACCCACTGACTCGCATAGAGACCCGCATAAAAGATGCAAAGACTCACACAGAGACTCACATAGAGACCCACTGACTCAAATGGGAGAACACAAATACTTAGAAACTCACTGACTCACACAGACATCCACTCACTTATGAGATGCAACGACTCAAATGGAGATCTACCGACTCAAATAGAGACCCACTCACTCACATAGAGACACAGACTCACGTAGAAACGCTTAGACTCACAGACACATTGACTCAAATAAGGATCCAAAGACGCGCACAGATAGATACAGACTCACAGAGAACGCATAGACTCACATAGGAGAATACACAGCCTCATATAGAGACACACTGACTCACATGGAGACGCACTGACTCACATAAAAGATGCAAAGACTCACACAAAGATCCACTGACTCACATAGAGACCCACTGACTCAAATGGGAGAACACAAAGACTCACAAAGAGACCCACTAACTCACATAGGAGACACAAAGACTCACATAGAGACCCACCGACTCAAATAGGGACCCACTCACTCACATAGGAGACATAAAGACTCACATAGAGACCCACTGACTCACATAGAAGACGCAAAGACTCACACAGCCTCATATAGAGACCCACTGACTCACATAGAGACCCACTGACTCACATAGGAGTCCCCTGTCTCACATAAAGACCCACTGACTCACATAGAGATCCACTGACCCACATAGAAGATGCAAAGACTCACACAGAGACTCACATAGAGACCCACTGACTCACATAGAGACCCACTGACTCAAATGGGAGACAACAAATACTTAGACACTGACTCACACAGGCATCCACTCACTCATGAGATGCAACGACTCAAATGGAGACCTATCGACTCAAATAGAGACCCAATCACTCACATAGAGACACACAGACTCACATAGAAACGCTTAGACTCACAGACACATTAACTCAAATAAGGACCCAAAGATGCGCACGGATAGATACAGACTCACAGAGAACACATAGACTCACATAGGAGAATACAAAGCCTCATATAGAGACCCACCGACTCAAATGGGAACCCACTGACTCACATAGGAGACACAAAGACTCACATAGAGACCCACTGACTCACATAGAGACCCACTGACTCAAATGGGAGAACACAAATACTTAGAAACTCACTGACTCACACAGACATCCACTCACTCATGAGGTGCAACGACTCACATGGAGACCTACCGACTCAAATAGAGACCCACTGACTCACATAGAGACACACAGACTCACATAGAAACGCTTAGACTAACAGACACATTAACTAAAATAAGGATCCAAATACGCGCACAGATAGATACAGACTCACAGAGAACGCATAGACTCACATCGGAGAACACAACGCCTCATATAGAGACACACTGACTCACATAGGAGTCCCCTGACTCACATAGAGACCCACCGACTCACATAGAGATCCACTGACAGGCATGGAAGATGCAAAGACGCACACAGAGACTCACATAGAGACCCACTGACTCACATAGAGACCCACTGACTCACACAGACACCCACTCACTCATGAGATGCAAAGACTCACACAGAGACTCACATAGAGACCCACTGCCTCACATAGAGACCCACTGACTCACATAGAGACTCACTGACTCGCATAGAAGATGCAAAGACGCAGACAGAGACTCACATAGAGACCCACTGACTCACATAGAGACCCACTGACTCAAATGGGAGAAAACAAATACATAGAAACCCACTGACTCACACAGACATCCACTCACTCATGAGATGCAATGACTCACATAGAGACCCACTGACTCACATAAAGACCCACTGACTCACATATGAGACACAAAGCCTCACATAGAGACGCCCCGAGACACAGCGACACAAACTGACATAGAAACGCATAGACTCACAGACACATTGACTCAAATAAGAATCTAAAGACTTACACTGATAGATAGAGACTCACAGAGAACGCATAGACGCACATAGGAGAACACACAGCCTCATATATAGACCCACTGACTCACATAGAAGATGCAAAGACTCACACAGAGACCCACTGACTCACATAAGAGACACAAAGACTCACATAGAGACCCATTGACTCACATAGGAGACACAAAGCCTCACATAGAGACCCACTCACTCACATGGAGACACACTGACTCACATAGAGACCCACTGACTCACATAGAGACCCACTCACTCTTATAGAGACCCACTGACTCATATAGGAGTCCCCTGTCTCACATAAAGACCCACTGACTCACATAACGATCCACTGACCCACATAGAAGATGCAAAGACTCACACAGAGACTCACATAGAGATCCACTGACTCACACAGAGACCCACTGACTCAAATGGGAGAACACAAATACTTAGAAACTCACTGACTCACACAGGTATCCACTCACTCATGAGATGCAACGACTCAAATGGAGACCTACCGACTCAAATAGAGACCCACTGACTCACATAGAGACACACAGACTCACATAGAAACGCTTAGACTCACAGACACATTGACTCAAATAAGGATCCAAAGACGCGCACCGATAGATACAGACTCGCAGAGAACACATAGACTCACATAGGAGAACACAACGCCTATATAGAGACACACTGACTCACATAAGAGTCCCCTGACTCACATAGAGACCCACTGCCTCACATAGAGACCCACTGACTCACATAGAGACCCACTGACTCACATAGAGACCCCTGACTCACATAGAAACCCACTGACTCACATAGGAGACACAAAGACTCACATAGAGACCCACTGACTCACATAGTGACCGATTGACTCACATAGAGACCCACTGACTCACATAGAGACCCACTGACTCGCATAGAAGATGCAAAAACGCACACAGCGACTCACATAAAGACCCACTGACTCACACAGGAGACACAAAGACTCACAAAGAGACCCACTGACTCACATAGAGACCGACTGACTCACATAGATACCCACTGACTCACATAGAGACCCACTGACTCGCATAGAAGATGCACAGACGCACACAGCGACTCACATAAAGACCCACTGACTCACATAGAAACACAAAGACTCACATAGAGACCCACTGACTCACATAGGAGTCCCCTGTCTCACTTAGAGACCCACTGACTGGCATAGAAGATGTAAAGACTCACACAGAGACTCACATAGAGACCCACTGACTCACATAGAGACCCACTGACTCAAATGGGAAAACACAAATTCATAGAAACTCACTGACTCACACAGACATCCACTCATGAGATGCAACGACTCACATAGAGACCCACCGACTCACATAGAGATCGACTGACTGGCATAGAAGATGCAAAGACTTACACAGAGACTCACATAGAGACCCACCGACTCACATGAAGACCCACTGACTTACATAGAGACACAGACTCACATAGAAACGCTTAGACTCATAGACACATTGACTCAAATACGGATCCAAAGACGCGCACAGATAGATACAGACTCACAGAGAACGCATAGACTCGCATAGGAGAATGCACAGCCTCATATAGAGACACACTGACTCACATGGAGACGCACTGACTCACATAGAAGATGCAAAGACTCACACAAAGATCCACTGACTCACATAGAGACCCACTGACTCAAATGGGAGAACAACAAAGACTCACATAGAGACCCACTAACTCACATACAGACCCACTGACTCACGTAGGATAACACAAAGACTTACATAGAGACCCGCTGACTCAAATAGGTGACGTACATACTCACATAGGAGACGCAAATAGAGATCCCTTGACTCAGGTAGGAAATGCAAAGACTCGCATAGAGAACCATAGACTCACATAGGTGATAAAAATGCATAGAGACCCACAGACTCACATAGAAACGCATCGTCTCACATAGATACATTGGCTAACATTAGAACCCAGAGACACGCATAGTCTCACATAGAGACCCACTGACTCACGCAGACACACACAAGACTCGCATAGAAATGCATAAACTCACTTTTAGACCTATGACTATTTATTTTATATATCTATAAAGAGATCTCTCTCTAACGCTTCTGTACAACGTTGCATTCAGATACAATTTACTATCCAAACTGTGTTGCAAATGCACACCCCATCTCTGCTCTTATATACACAACAACACGGTGATGCAGGGGGGGGGGGGGGCGAGGTGTGTGTGAGATGGGTGGAAATTTGTGGGGAGCGGTGGTGCAGCGGTTAGCACGCTGCGCTCACGGCCAACACCAGTGACGATTATCTGAACCGGTCCTGGGCCTCCCCTATGTAGACTCAGCCTCAAATGAGTACCTGATGCGGTGTGTAAACATCGCCACTGGGAAGACAAAGGCGGCCGGGCGTGCTGTTGGCCACCCACCCCCTCGTGTGCCGTGCCGGTCGGCCTTCATAGGTGCTGCTACTCGCTTACAGCACTTGCCCCTTACAGTCTGTTAAGGCTACGTGTGGGATCTTTGTCTTTGGACGCCTGTGCGAGGAGCCTACCAACATCCACGTGCGTGCTTTGGGGGACATTGTGATCCCACGTGGGCAACGAGGTGGATGTCACGCAATTCCTAACGCCACCTCGACGAGCGGCCCCTAAGCGTGCAAGTTTATCGCAGCCAAACACTCGAAACGCATTGTTGATTTTGAACGAAGCTGAATTGAAAAGTGTGGCTTTTTGTATTTGACCAGGTAAGGTGCCACTGAGCTTAATGTTGTCAGAAGCGACCTGGCCATCACAAATGATCGGTCAACGAAGTGGCTTATCATGATCATCATCATCACCACATGGGGATTTAAGGCAGCAGCCAAATACTCCAAATGTGTGATGTTGATTCTAAATGTGGAAGGGGTAAAAAAAACCGGAGGACCACGAGGAGAGACGCAAACTTCAAATATACAACAGGCGTCAGGGTCGGGATCGACCCCACGACCTCCTGTATACCAGGCGAGGTTCCTACATACAGGGTATCATTAGTACCGGCTAAGTGTCTCTGACATGGCCATTGTGACCCTACCAGAGACGCACAGATCCAGGGCTTGAACCCAGGGTATCATTAGTACCGGCTACGTGTCTCTGACATGGCCATTATGACTCTACCAGACACACAGACCCAGAGCTTGAACCCAGATAGTCATCGGTAACAGCTAAGAGTCTTTGGCATGGCCATTGTGACTCTACCAGACACACAGACCCAGGGCTTGAACCCAGATAGCCATCGGTAACGGTTAAGTGTCTCTGACATGGCCATTGTGACCCTACCAGACACACAGACCCAGGGCTTAAACCCAGGATATCATCAGTATCGGTTAAGTGTTTCTGACATGGCCATTGTGACTCTACCAGACACACAGACCCAGGGCTTAAACCCAGGATATCATCAGTATCGGTTAAGTGTCTCTGACATGGCCATTGTGACTCTACCAGAGACACACAGACCCAGGGCTTGAACCTAGAGTATCATCAGTACAGGCTCAGTGTCTCTGACATGCCCATGATCATGATGATATATCTGGAGAGATACACACAGTGGCCAGGAATAGGCTGTTGTTATTCTAAACAACACGACACACACGGTGGCGTGAAGTTTCGATACCCGTGGGGATAGAGGTGATACTTCAATAATCTGCCGCTTGCTATTTATACATTTGTATCCACAAACAGTTGCCGCTTAGCGACACAAATCACGGGGATAATTTTTTAAACGGAGACTGGGATTACGGAAAAACACAAAGCAAACCAGAAGCATCAACATAATTTGTTCATATTTATAAGAAGTTAGGTTACATATTTCACGGATAGACTGTTTTAAACTCTTTTTATTTTATTTCATTTGACCAGGTAAAGCCACACTGAGCTGCAATGTGGCTCTTTTTCAGAAGCGACCAGGCTTTCACAAATGATAGCTTAACCAAGTGGGCTTATTGTCATCATCATCACGTGGAAATTATAGCAGCAGCCAAACACTCTTAACGCATTGATGTTGATTCTAAATGTGAAGGGGGCCAATCTGGAGGAGGACCCAGAGATAAATCCACTCGACCACAGGAAGAGAGAGACGCAAACTCCAATTGTACAGCAGGCGTCAAGGTCGGGTTCGAACCCACGACCTCCTGCATACCAAGCGAGGTAGTCAACATCTCCTAGCCACCGTGATGATGATGAGAGAGACTCCAAATAGACAGCAGCAGGCATCGTCAGGTTCGGGATCGAACCCGAGGGGGGTTGGGGTGGGAGGGAGGAGGGTTGGGGTGGGAGGGAGGGAGGGGGGTTGGGGAGGGAGGGGTTGGGGAGGGAGGGGGGTTGGAGTGGGTGGGAGGGAGGGGGGTTGGGGAGGGAGGGGGGTTGGGGAGGGAGGGGGCTTGGGGAGGGAGGGGGGTTGGAGTGGGAGGGACGAGGGTTGGGGATGTAGGGAGGGGGGTTGGGGAAGGAGGACGGTTGGGGTTGGGGTGGGCGGGAGGGCGGTTGGGGGGGGAGGGACGGGGGTTGGGGAGGGGGGTTGGGGAGGGGAGAGAGGGAGGGGAGGGAGGGCGGTTGGGGAGGGGAGGGAGGGAGGGCGGTTGGGGAGGGGAGGGAGGGAGGGCGGTTGGGGAGGGGAGGGAGGGGAGGGAGGGCGGTTGGGGAGGGGAGGGGAGGGAGGGCGGTTGGGGAGGGGAGGGAGGGAGGGCGGTTGGGGAGGGGAGGGAGGGAGGGCGGTTGGGGAGGGGAGGGAGGGAGGGCGGTTGGGGAGGGGAGGGAGGGAGGGCGGTTGGGGAGGGGAGGGAGGGAGGGCGGTTGGGGAGGGGAGGGAGGGAGGGCGGTTGGGGAGGGGAGGGAGGGAGGGCGGTTGGGGAGGGGAGGGAGGGAGGGCGGTTGGGGAGGGGAGGGCGGTTGGGGAGGGGAGGGCGGTTGGGGAGGGGAGGGCGGTTGGGGAGGGGAGGGAGGGCGGTTGGGGAGGGGAGGGAGGGCGGTTGGGGAGGGGAGGGAGGGCGGTTGGGGAGGGGAGGGAGGGCGGTTGGGGAGGGGAGGGAGGGCGGTTGGGGAGGGGAGGGAGGGCGGTTGGAGGTTGAGGTTGGGGCGGAGTGTCCCAACCGCACCGTTTTGTTCGGCGTCTGTGCCGACATCGAGTCGCCGTCCCTTCGCGGCTTCTCTGCCTCTGTCACTGCCACCACCACCACCGCCGCCGCTGCCGCCACTTGCCGCGAGGTGAATTCGCCATTCGCCATCACTGCCAATTTCTCTCTCCGGGCCCTCGCTGGCCTCAACATCATTATTCTTGTTGTTGTTAGCCCGCGTGTCGTGGGGGTGGTGTTGGTGGTGGCACTGCGTGCGTTCTGTTCACTGCGGAGCGGCGTGGTGGTGGTGGGTGGTGGTGGTGGGTGGTGGTGGTGGGTGGTGGGTGGTGGTGGGTGGTGGTGGTGGTGGTGGGTGGTGGTGGTGGGTGGTGGTGGGTGGTGGTGGGTGGTGGTGGTGGGTGGTGGTGGGTGGTGGTGGTGGGTGGTGGTGGTGGGTGGTGGTGGTGGTGGGTGGTGGTGGTTGGTGGTGGTGGTTGGTGGTGGTGGTTGGTGGTGGTTGGTGGGTGGTGGTGGTTGGTGGTGGTTGGTGGGTGGTGGTGGTGGTTGGTGGGTGGTGTTGGTTGGTGGTGGTGGTGGTGGGTGGTGGTGGTTGGTGGTGGTGGTGGGTGGTGGTGGGTGGTGGTTGGTGGTGGTGGTGGTTGGTGGTGGTGGGTGGTGGTTGGTGGTGGGTGGTGGTGGTGGTTGGTGGTGGGTGGTGGTTGGTGGTGGTGGTTGGTGGTGGTTGGTGGTGGGTGGTGGTGGTGGTGGTTGGTGTTGGGTGGTGGTGGTGGTTGGTGTTGGTGGTTGGTGGTGGTGGGTGGTGGTGGTGGGTGGTGGTGGTTGGTGGTGGTGGTGGGTGGTGGTGGTTGGTGTTGGTGGTTGGTGGTGGTGGGTGGTGGTGGGTGGTGGTGGTTGGTGGTGGTTGGTGGGTGGTGGTTGGTGGTGGGTGGTGGTGGTTGGTGGTAGTTGGTGGTTGGTGGTGGGTGGTGGTGGGTGGTGGTGGGTGGTGGGTGGTGGTGGGTGGTGGTGGGTGGTAGTGGGTGGTGGTGGTGGGTGGTGGTGGTGGTCAGCGCCTCGCTGTGCCTCGAAAACCCCGGGCCGGTGCCGAGCTCCATTCCCGCTCACGACCACCAACACCCAGTGACGATTTATTTTAACCGGTCACGGGCCCTCCACCTAGGTCCAACTCAGCCTCAAATGAGTACCTGGTGCGGCTGCGTAAAAAGCATCGCCACTGGAGAGACAAAGGCGGCCGGGTCGTGTCGGTGCTGGCACTTGCCCCCTTGCAGTCTTGTTCAAGGCTAAAAGTGGGTTGGCTTCCTTTCGAAATGCCTCATTGGCTTCACGCAGAGCCACCCACTTGCATGCCATGAGTCCAATTCGATGAATTCTGCCGTCAAAGTAATGGGTTTTCTACATTTTTGCGCGCAATTCAAAGTGTGCGCGTTGAACAAAAAAAAACTTGCTTGGGATGTGCTCGCAATCTATTTCGGCGTCTTAATCGATATATTATTTGCTCCCCTCCTCCCCCTCCTCCGCCACTTCCTCCAGAATGGCTTCTCAGATCGACTTGACGAACATCAAACAGGAATACGAAGAAGATGCGAGCCTTGGGATTTGGCCGGATTTGATGGTGAAGGATGAAGACTCCGAGGCTGCTGCTGCTGTTGGTAAGGCTTCCTACCTTGCCCTGCCCGCCCGCCCGCCCGCCCGCCCGCTTCTTGTTGTTTTGTTGACACAGAACCGACGACCAAATGGGGAGAACCCGCCGGGGAGAGGGTTCTTGACATCCAAGAGGGAGCCCAGTTCTGGACCAGGATCAGGGGCTCGGGTGTTGAGATCAAAGGAGCTCAATTCTGGACCATGTCGAAGAGCTCAGGTTCTGTGAACCCCCAAAGGAGGGTTCTTGACATCCAAGAGGGAGCCCAGTTCTGGACCAGGATCAGGGGCTTGGGTGTTGAGATTAAAGGAGCTCAATTCTGGACGAGGACAAGGAGCTCGGGTTCTCTGAACCCCCCGCTTGGGACAATCTGTGACAAAGACCTTTACAGCTCATTGGATTCCTCCTCCAGGATGAATACATGTTCTGATTCTGATTGAGGTCGGGTCGCCACTGTTTCCTGGAGATGTTAACTTCCTCGCCTGGTATGCAGGAGGTCGTGGGTTCGTCCCGACCCTGACGTCATCTGCTGTAAATTTGTAACGTTCCGATCCCATGCCCCTTCTGGACATCTGTGTAAAAGAGCTTTATAGCTCATCGGATTCCTCCAGTATGAATAAATATTCTGACTCTTGATATTTGGAGTTTGCATGTCTCTCTCTCCGTGGTTGCGGGGATTTTTCTCCGGGTCCTCCGTTTTTTTCCCCTCCACATTTAGAATCAACATCACGCATTGAGAGTATTTGGTTGCTATAAATTTCCACACGATGATGATGGTGATGAGCAAATTCGTTGAGCTGTCATTTGTGATAGCCAGGTCGCTTTTGATAAAGAGCTCCACGGCTAAATGGTGGGGCCTTAAATCTGTTTTCTTGTATGTGTGTGTGTTTATTAGAATTGCCGTTCATATCGGAAACGATTGTGTACTTTGTGTTTTTGTCCTCTTTCCAAAATTGCAGTTCAGGATTTGAAGATGATTAAACCGGAGGTGGCCAGTGGGAGGCCAGAGGAGACGGGGGGGAGTCCCTACTGGGGTTGCCCGGCCACCGCCGATCAGAACTTCATCGAGGTGGAGTTGTCGGAGGAGGACGTTGGTGGCGAAGAAGGTGAGAGGGAGCGGGGTCCCACTTTGGTCGTCGCATCGGCGGAGAAAGCCAGGAATTGGACGGCCGGTTGGTGTAAGGGGTTTGCGTCGCGTTAACAAAACGTGGCCAATTCACCATTTCAGCACGAACCGGTGGTTGTGTGCTGGTGAGTAAAACCCACAACAACGTTTCCAATTTGAGTAACCGTGACGTTTCGCCGGTCGGCGACGAATTTAACGACGACTCTTGGAACTTTACCGGGCAGCACGTCCCACTGGGCAAAGACCCCAGGGCCGGCCCAGGACACGCTGGCGGGACGATGTCACTCGGCTGGCCTGGGAATGCGTGGAAATTCCCCAGGAAAAGCTAGAGTCTGTGTATAGTAGTGTAGTTTATAGTAGTGTGTAGTGCATAGTGTAGTAGTGTAGTTTATAGTAGTGTATAGTAGTGTAGTGTATAGTAATGTAGAGCTAGAGCAGGGGTGGGCAAATTTTTTGACTCGCGGGCCACAATGGGTTCTAAAATTTGACAGAGGGGCCGGGCCAGGAACAGATGGATGGAGTGTTTGTGTGAACTAATATAAATTAGAAGTAAAAATCATTACATGAAAGGATTTGGCCTTTAACAGGTAGCAAAGCATTTATTTGCAAGGCAAAGTGCGCCATCTAATGGGGACATGGGGGCATTACAGGAGAAAGGTAAAATTTAATTGAATAATAATAATATTTGGACAAAGTTCGACGGGCCGGATTAAAAAGCCCAACAGGCCGTATACGGCCCGGGGGCCGTACTTTGCCCATGTCTGAGCTAGAGTCTGTGTATAGTGTATTAGTGTATAGTAGTGTATAGTCGTGTAGTGTATAGTAATGTAGAGCTAGAGTTTGTGTATAGTGTATTAGTGTATAGTAGTGTATAGTCGTGTAGTGTATAGTAATGTAGAGCTAGAGTCTGTGTATAGTGCATTAGTGTATAGTGTAGTAGTGTATAGAGATGTAGAGCTAGAGTCTGTCTCCAGGAAAGGGAGGTCTGGACCGTCCTACTCGACATGCTGCCGCCGCGACCATCATCAGGACTTTCGGATTGAGAAACAAACGAATTGACGAATTTCGAATCTTTGTCCTGGAGGAATCCGGTGATGAGCCAATGGAGCTAACTTTTTTTCCTCGAGCGAAATGCATTAAAGAAGCAGCCGTTAAAAATCTAAGAGCTCTGGATCTGGTAGATACCTCAACCGAGGCTCTTGTCTTCCACGTTGACCGTCCGATCCAGTTTGAAACGTTGTGAACGGAGAGACACGCGCGCGCGCACGCGCGCGCGGATAATCCACCGAACCTTGCTGTTATTTTTTTATGTGCTGCACCTTAAAACTCCGCGCTCTTTTGCGTTTCGTTTTATGCGTTTGTGTCGGCACCCGCGCTGCAGACGAGGGAAGCGCCCCGGGGCTGCTGTGCGCAGACTGCGGGAGGGGCCTCGGCGGGCGACCGACGACGAGGACGGGCCGAGGGAAACGACGCGTCGTCGGCCAGACGCTGCGACGCTGCACGCGCTGCGGGAAGAAGCTCGGGGCCTGCGCCCCGGGCAGGAGGAAGCGCAGCAGGAAGAAGCCGTGCCCCGCTGGGGCACCTCCGGACGCTCCCGCGCCGGCGGTTAAGCCCGCCCGTCGTAGGGTCGTGGCGAACGCGAGCGGCGAGATGCCGCACGTGTGCAAGGAGTGCGGCAAGGGCTTCGTGCAGCTCTCCGTGCTGAAGAACCACTCGCGGACGCACACGGGCGAGAAGCCGTTCGCGTGCGGCGAGTGCGGCAAGGCGTTCACGCAGCGCTCCAACCTGGCGACGCACTGCCGGGAGCACACGGGCGAGAAGCCGCACGCGTGCGCCGAGTGCGGCAAGCGGTTCTCGCACTTCTCCCAGCTGGACAAGCACTCGAGGACGCACACGGGCGAGAGGCCGTTCGTGTGCGGAGAGTGCGGTCGGGGATTCACGCAGCGCTACAGCCTGGAGATGCACCGCAAGACGCACACGGGCGAGAGGCCGCACGCGTGCGCCGAGTGCGGCAAGCGGTTCCCGGCGCGCGCCGACTTGAACAAGCACGCGCGGACGCACACGGGCGAGAGGCCGCACGCGTGCGCCGAGTGCGGCAAGGGCTTCCTGAAGCCGTCGGACCTGAGGGCGCACGCGAGGACGCACACGGGCGAGAAGCCGTACGAGTGCGCCGAGTGCTCAAAGAGGTTCTCGAAGCGCTCCCACCTGGAGACGCACTCGCGGACGCACAGCGGCGAGAGATCGTACGCGTGCAGGGAGTGCGGCGAGAGGTTCCCCCAGCTGTCCGACCTGAGGGCGCACGCCGCGTCGCACACGGGCGAGAAGCCGCACGTCTGCGCCGAGTGCGGCAAGGGCTTCTCCCAGCCGTCCGCCCTGAGCGCGCATTCGAGGACGCACACGGGCGAGAGGGCGTTCATGTGCGAGGAGTGCGGCAAGGGCTTCTCGTATTCGTCCAACCTGAAGAAGCACTCGAGGATACACACGGGCGAGAAGCCGTACGCGTGCGCAGACTGTGGCAAGGCCTTCTCGCTGCGCTGCGCCCTCAACACGCACCGCAGGACCCACACGGGCGAGAGGTTCATGTGCAGCGAGTGCGGCAAGGGCTTCCTCTACTCGTCCACGCTCAAGAAGCACGCGCGCACCCACACGGGCGAGCGGCCGCACGCCTGCGCCGAGTGCGGCAAGCGCTTCGCGCAGCGCTTCGACCTGGAGCGGCACGCGGGCACGCACACGGGCAAGAAGCCGCACGCCTGTGCCGAATGCGGCAAGGCCTTCACGACGCGCAACTCTCTCGGCAAGCACTCCCGGAGGCACGCGGCCGGGAACGGGACCGGGATTGCGGCCGGGAACGCGGCCGAGAACGCGGCCGTCTGAAGGGAAGCGAGGGGCGGGGCCGGTGGGGGGTGGAGGGAAAAGGAATTCGCGCGATGCGGTGATTGCGATGATGCGAAAGCGAGGCGTAAAACAAACAACAAAAACTCGCCTCGCTGAGAATCCACGCGCGTGGGGTGAGCCTCTGGAAGCGTTTTTGACAGGAACGATTACTCTTAATTAGCCATTGAAATCTAAATAGTTTTCTTTGGGATATTATTATTATTCTGTTGTTTGTTTACCTGCGAAATTATCTTCGCCGAGTCTCAATAGCCATTTTCGAGGAGGGTTGTCGTGCCGAGTTTTTTCGCAGTGTCATTTTTCGCCATCCTTCATGTTTTTGCCAATGTTTTAGCACACATGCGATTCGCTTCTCTCGCGCCGTGTTCACCGTTGTTACAAAGAGGTTCAACATGCATGCGTACGTACGCGCAACATCGGTTACATTGTACTTTTATTTCGCTGCGGGAGGAACCTCAGACGAACCTGTAGTAATTTTTATTTTATGTTACGTCATTCATGCAATTGCATCCCACAACACTGCACATCATTACGCTCCAACCGGCTCATAACTTTTTGGACACTCTACCACCGCTCCTGTGAAGGGTCTCCTTAAATCCGGTGAAATGTTGGGATTGTGTTCTGGGCCATTGAGGCCGAACGGATTTATTTACAGTAAAACCTTGGATTGCGAGGAGCATAATTCATTCCAGAAAATGTGTTTGTAATCCAAAGCACTCGTATATCAGTTGTGATCACGTGACGCTCGGCAGTACAAAGCGTACACGTACACTGCTCGTATTGCCAGACCCTCGCTCGTTTATCAAGTTAATATTTGTTTAAAATTTTTGCTCGTCTTGCAAAACACTCGCAGACCAAGTTACTCGCAATCCAAGGTTTTACTGTAACACTTTCTGTGATGATCATTCTCTTGTTATGTGCATTTTTTGTAATCGTTATTCACTTATTAATGTTTAACTTTTTGATTTGCTAAGTAAGTGGGGTTTTTTTTATATCATCTATATATCTATATATAAGGGACTGGGTAATTGATGTGTTGCGTTGTGGGATGGAAATTGCACGAATTGCGATATGGTAAATTAAATTATTATTGTTATCAATTAGCCAGTCCCTTACACAGATGGTAAACGGCTGAAAAAAATCCCCCCCACTACTTAGCAAATCAAAAAACTAAAAGTTGAATGCAAAAATAACGAGAGAGCAAACAAATGCACACAACAAGAAAATGATGGGAGAAAAATAAATAAAAACACATAAATCCGTCCGGTCTCCCATACCTTAGACCACAATCCTGACATTTTCGCCGAATTACGTACAAACTCCACTCTCGCGGGAAGACGCCCCAATCGGGAGTCGAACCCAGGCCTCCCTTTCTTGCCGTGAGGCCGCGAGCGTTGCCACCGCACTGCCATTCGACGTTGCCGCTAAACGACTCGCGCGTCCTCCTTCCCTGCAGACCGCATCGCACACTCCACTTGAATCAAACTGCACCGGCCCAGAGCGTGTATTTACAAATCTCATCGATGTAGATTGAAAGTTATTTCTTAAGAGCGACGTCGTAATGCGTGTACCCCCCCCCCCCCCCCCGTGAGCACGGGGAATGGATTTAGTACCCGAATCGTTACACGCGCAGTAGAAGACCTCCTCTCAACGACGGTAAATTGGTTCCGGCGAAATGGGTCGTTGAGTGATTTGGTCGTTAAGCGAGTATAGGAAATACGCGGTTAAAGGCTTAAATTCGTTCCGATGGCGTCGAAAGTTACCCCTTTTTCACCCCCCCCCCCCCCCCCCAAAAAAAGTATTTTATCATATGTAAACAATGGTTATTGATACACAAAGATACTAACAACATTATAAATACATAATGTTAAAAGAAACACGCTGAATCAATGCATTCATTCATTCATATTTACCGTACCTACCAACAGCCCGTCGTTAGCGGGGGAATGTTCGGTAAGCGAACACATTGGGCTCTGTGGTGGCCCCGTCGTCAAAGCGATGAGTAGTGAGGGGCCATCCATTGAGTAGGTACGCAACAATCTGTCAAAATTTTACCCCTCCCCCCCTCCCTGTAGGCACGTGTACTTCTTACACACCCCCCCCCCCCCACCACCTGCCTACGTTCACTTGACGCATGCCCCCCCCCCCCCACCCTCGAATCCTATAGAACGGCCGATATTTAATCCACGCAGAAACGATCAAGGATGAATAATATGAACGCGTTTAAGCAAACAGATAGTCCACCGCCGGACTATCTAACTCATTTGAAGGCCAATGTAGACAAATTATTATCGAGGCTTCACCACCCCCCCCCCCCCCGTTTCCTATGCGCACATTGTGAGTAGACCCCCCCATACTTACGCATACGCATTTGGGTTAACCCCCCTGCCTCCCCCCTCCATGCGTACGTCCTCAATGGATGGCCCCTTAGCAGAGGTGGACGTTAAGAGGGGTTCCACTGGATACGGCTACATAAAGGGGCTCTTGTTTTGTTGACATTTAATGTCTATGACGACTCGTGCAGAAATCGAATCTCGTCACGTCCAACAAACAAAAAAGATGTTTTGGATGTTGCCACTGAGCTACGTAGTAACCCTTTTTCAGAAGCGACCTGGCCATCACGCTTTTCCCTATGGGGCCGTCCATAAATGACGTCACAAAAAGTCAAACCCCCCTCAAATATGACGTCACAAAGCTCTGCCCCCCCCCCCCCCCCCCAATAAAACATACTTCAAATCGCTTTAAACTATTGTTGTCCTTGTAGTGCGTATTTAATGTGCCGCTGCACTCTGATGTTGTAGGAGAAAACATTAATTAAAAAGTCTATTTAATTAAGTAGAACGTGTTGTCTATATTTATTTATAATGTTGCGCATTTTTACGTGACGTCACATTTCTCAAACCCCCCCCCCCCCCCTCGTCACACATCGTCACAAGTGTCTGACCGCCCCCCCCAGGTGCGTGACGTCATTTATGGACGGCCCCCTACCATCCTCCCCCTTCCTCACTTCGCTCCCTTTCACAATCATTACCCTCCCTTGACATAATTTTCCCAACACTCAAACCCACATCCCTTTTTTCCCGTCAGCCAATACTGGTGTACCATTTATCATTCTTGTAAGGCGCATTGACAAAAGCGCTTTTTTAAAAATAAAATCCGAGATGGGATGAGAAAATGTTTGCAGTTTAAAGGGGCCGTCCATAAATGACGTCACGCACCTGGGGGGGGGGGTCAGGCATTTGTGACGATGTGTGACGAGAGGGGGGGGGTTGTTTGAGAAATGTGACGTCACATCAAAATGCGCAACTATAAATCAATATAGACAACACGTTCTACTTAATTAAACAGACTTTTTGACAAATGTTTTCTCCTACAACATCAGAGTGCAGCGCCACATTAAATACGCACTACAATGACGATAGTTTAAAGCGATTTGAAGCATCTTTTATTTGGGGGGGGGGGGGGCAGAGCTTCGTGACGTCATATTTGAGGGGGGGGGGGTCCCGCGCAAGTGGATATCACGCAACTGCTTCCGAGATCCCTTCAGGCGACCTCTTGTTCCACAGCGGAGGGAGGGCTCTGCTTTTCCACCTGCCCTGCGCTCGTACGAATGCTCACCAGTGCTTGTTGACGTTTGAATTACAATTTGGTCAAATTTTATTGGGGGTGGGGGAAACACATTTCTGCTTCTTTTGGGGGCAGTCTTTGGTCGCCAGAATGTGAACATGAACTAACCTGCATCGTCCGTTCCTCCCTTAGAACAACCCCCATCCCTTCTCCCCTAGCCCAGCATCATCCTGCTGCTGATACCGCCTAACCCCAAGCTACGACCAGGCTTACCCAAACCCCTATCACTTCCCCTATCACTACCTCTATTGCAACCCATACCCATATCACTACCCCTAGCACTACCCATAGCCGTATCACTACCCTATTACTACCCCAACGCCTATCACGTCCCTATTACTAACCCCAACCCCTATCACTACTATCACTACCCCTATCTCTACCCCGAACACAACCCTTAAACCTACCCCTATCACTACCCCAACCCTTATCAATACCCATACGCGAATTACTACCCCTAGCACTAACCATATCCCAATAACTACCCATACCCGTATCACTACCCTATCATTACCCCAACCCCTATCACTACCCATACCCCTATTATTACACCTGTTACTACCCCTATCACAACCCCAACCCCTCCGTAACCACTCCCGCCTGTTCTGTCACCATAACTACATCACCACCACCACTTTTAATAAGAATCCCACTCTTCATTATCTCAACCACTATACAATTGTATAAATGTTGTAAAAGCGCTTATGGAGTAAGACGCTGCAGTATAAAACTAGACGCTAATTTTAGATTTCACTTCAGAACCCGGTTAATTCATCATGGGCAGCTTGCCGGATTTGACCTACCGGGGTCTTTAGTGGTGTCAGCCCTGCACTTTGACCTCTTTCCCGTTCCGATGAAGTACTAGACATACGTACGTGTGTGTGTGTACGTCATCGGAAAGGAACCAGAAGAAAAAACTAAGATAAGTTAACTTTATCGGCACACCCAGGCTCCCACCACAAGGCCACGTGGGGGGGGGGGGTGGGGCGTGTGGCACAGTTTTGGCGCCGGTTATTGTAGAGTGGCGGTGGTCGTGTCGCTACGGTTATCTGCGGTGAGCAACGACGTCTATATAAAAACAACGGCGATGCTGCTGCTGCTACTCCGCTCTCTAAATAAAATGAGCGCTGAGCCGCTTACACTGTTCTGAGATTGGGCAGTGAACGGGACACCACCCGACCCACCACCCCCCACCACCCCTGCAACTTGTCAGACGTCATCGGAACGGGAAAAGGTGAAGTCACCTGTTCTTGTGGCCATATCAAACCTAAAGAGTGGTTATTACCGTGGCAACTTGGCGATTGTTTCATACATATTAAATAGTGTAGTAATTCTTAATCTTAACACGTTGGCTTCCGCGAACCAATATTCACAATAAAGGTTTTGTTGGGTTAGATCACGTGAATATAAATGTGTCGATAAACCACCACCAATTAGTAACGTTTGTCACACGTGAACTACTACTTCAGCACACCGGTGTGATTGTACAATAATCCTGGCAAATCGCCTGATGAAGCTCTTGTAATCACCAACGTAACGTTACGGCACTCGAATTGTAAACGTAGCGAGTTCGCTCTCCAGCACACCCGAACGTGCTGAACCGGGTAACTCGTTGGCATGTCTTTTTTCACGTGACAAACCTTACTAATTCGTCATACATACGTTGAACTTCTTTCGCACCGTAGATAGCCAGCCGTGCTAATTGGAGGTGTGAAGGGTTAGGCTTTGTCGGGTGGTCGGGGGTTCACGACACATTTTATATTTAAGCGCTCTAACTCCGAAAAAACCCCTTACAATGAATCCTTGGTCTTGTTCGAATTACTATATTTGTTGTCACTTTGAAGCACCGTCATTCTATTTCCGTTGGAACATTTTTTTGTTTTTGTTTTGCCAACGTGCTGTGAATTGGTTCCTAACAGGCCACGGACCGGTATTGGTCCGTGGCCCGGGGGTTGGGGACCATACACTACACTGTACACTACACTATATACTACACTATACACTAGTGCTGTACTAGTATACTACACCATACACTAAACTATACACTAGTGCTGTACTAGTATACTACACTATACACTACACTATACACTACACTATATACTACACTATACACTAGTGCTGTACTAGTATAGTACACCATACACTACACTATATACTACACTATACACTAGTGCTGTACTAGTATACTACTACATACACTACACTATACATTACACCATACACTATACTATATACTACACTATACACTAGTGCTGTACTAGTATACTACACCATACACTACACTACTATACACTACATGATACACTACACTATACACTAGTGCTGTACTAGTATACTACACCATACACTACACTATACACTATATACTACACTATACACTAGTGATGTACTAGGATACTACACTATATACTACACTATACACTAGTGCTGTACTAGTATACTACACCATACACTACACTATACATTACACCATACACTACACTATATACTACACTATACACTAGTGCTGTACTAGTATACTACACCATACACTACACCATACAATACACTATATACTACACTATACACTAGTGCTGTACTAGTATACTACACTATACACTACACCATACACTATACACTACACTATACACTACTCTATACACTACACTATACACTAGTGCTGTACTAGTATACTACACTATACACTACACTATACACTACACTATATACTACACTGTACACTAGTGCTGTACTAGTATACTACACTATACACTACACTATACACTACACTATTGCTGTACTAGTATACTACACTATACACTACACCATACACTATACACTACACTATACACTACTCTATACACTACACTATACACTAGTGCTGTACTAGTATACTACACTATACACTACACTATACACTACACTATATACTACACTGTACACTAGTGCTGTACTAGTATACTACACTATACACTACACTATACACTACACTATACACTAGTGCTGTACTAGTATACTACACTATACACTACACTATACACTAGTGCTGTACTAGTATACTACACTATACACTACACGGTACACTACACTATACACTAGTGCTGTACTAGTATACTACACTATACTATATACTAGTGCTGTACTAGGATACTATACTATACACTACACTACTATACACTGCATTATACACTAGTGCTGTACTAGTACACTACACTATACACTACACTATACACTAGTGCTGTACTAGTACACTACACTATACACTGCACTATACACTACACTACTATACACTACACTACTATACACTACATTATACACTAGTGCTGTACTAGTACACTACACTATACACTACACTACTATACACTACACTACTATACACTACACTATACACTAGTGCTGTACTAGTACACTAGACTATACACTAAACTATACACTAGTGCTGTACTAGTGACGACTTGGCACGTTCTGTTTATGTGACAACCCCTTACTAATTGGCTGTGTCGGGTGGTGGCGGGTTTTGACGACGCAACATTTACACATTTACGCGGTCAAACCCAAAACAAATAAAACCTCGATTATAAATTATGTTTTATTTATATTCTTGGTTCTTTCGGTAAAGTCACGTAGAAGAGAAACAATAACTAATAAAAATATAAAACAAAATTATCACGTCGTTTCGACTGCAACACAAGCAATCATCATGTGTGAAAACCACAGCAAGGATGCTTGTGTTGCAGTCGAAACGTCGTGAGAATTTTATTGTTTTATATTTTTATTATTTTATTTTTTCCCTTTCTACGTGGTGACTTTACCGAAAGAACCAAGAATATGAATCCCTGCAGTCACGAAAGCTTTAAATCAAAATTTATTTTGTTACTCATTGGTTTTTTCGGTAAAGTCACGTATGTAGAAATACAATAAAATTATATTTAAACAAAAAACAATCACGACGTTTCGATCACAACGCAAGCGATCTTCATCAGGTGTCAAGAACAAATCACGGAGGTAAATACAACAAAAAGATGAGAGACGAGAATTCAACAAACCTGAAAAAACATTATGTGAAGCACATCCAGTCAGGCCAACAACACAGTTAGACACTTCCTGGCGGACCACGAATTTCAGAAGAGTGTTAAATTTCGTGTTCAACCTTTGGATTGCACATACCAGCATAGATAGAATGAAAAATACGAGGTACACGGTCAGTAGAAATACATATACAAGTCCACCAAGAGGTAAGGACAGAGGAAAGACGGACAGGGAGGCAGAGAGAGGGGGGGGGGGGCGGGCCGGTGGGATGAACAGAAGCTTAAATAGGAAATACGGTTGGAGGGGGGGAGGGGCCAGAGCGAGAGCGGCAGCTCAAACACGCACATCTTACACATACAAAACGGCAGCTCAAAAAAGGACCACCTCTTGTAAATACAAAACGGCATCTCAAAAAATGACCACCTCTTGTAAATACAAAACGGCAGCTCAAAAAAGGGCACATCTTACACATAATTACAACGGTAACTTCCCCGTAGAAGTGTGATAATAAAGTATTAAAGCTTTCGTGACTGCATAAAATTACTCATTGGTTTTTTTCGGTAAAGTCACGTATGTAGAAATACAATAAAATTATATTAAAACAAAAAACAATCACGACGTTTCGATCACAACACAAGCGATCTTCATCAGGTGTCAAGAACAAATCACGGAGGTAAATACAACAAAAAGATGAGAGACGAGAATTCAACAAACCTGAAAAAACATTACGTGAAGCACATCCAGTCAGGCCAACAACACAGACACTTCCTGGCGGACCACGAATTTCAGAAGTGTTAAATTTCGTGTTCAACCTTTGGATTGCACATACCAGCATAGATAGAATGAAAAATACGAGATACACGGTCAGTAGAAATACATATACAAGTCCACCAAGAGGTAAGGAGGGAGGAAAGACGGACAGGGAGGCAGAGAGAGAGAGGGGGGGCGGAGGGATGAACAGAAGCTTAAATAGGAAATACGGTTGGAGGGGGGAGGGGCCAGAGCGAGAGCGGCAGCTCAAACACGCACATCTTACACATACAAAACGGCAGCTCAAAAAAGGACCACCTCTTGTAAATACAAAACGGCAGCTCAAAAAATGACCACCTCTTGTAAATACACCAGATGAAGATCGCTTGCGTTGTGATCGAAACGTCGTGATTGTGTTTTGTTTTAATATAATTTTATTGTATTTCTACATACGTGACTTTACCGAAAAAACCAATGAGTAATTTTATGCAGTCACGAAAGCTTTAATACTTTATTATCACACTTCTACGGGGAAGTTACCGTTGTAATTATGTGTAAGATGTGCCCTTTTTTGAGCTGCCGTTTTGTATTTACAAGAGGTGGTCATTTTTTGAGCTGCCGTTTTGTATTTACAAGAGGTGGTCCTTTTTTGAGCTGCCGTTTTGTATGTGTAAGATGTGCGTGTTTGAGCTGCCTCTCTCGCTCTGGCCCCTCCCCCCCTCCAACCGTATTTCCTATTTAAGCTGCTGTTCATCCCTCTGCCCCCCCCCTCTCTCTCTGCCTCCCTGTCCACCTTTCCTCCCTCCTTACCTCTTGGTGGACTTGTATATGTATTTCTACTGACCGTGTATCTCGTATTTTTCATTCTATGCTGGTATGTGCAATCCAAAGGTTGAGCACGAAATTTAACACTCTTCTGAAATTCGTGGTCCGCCAGGAAGTGTCTAACTGTGTTGTTGGCCTGACTGGATGTGCTTCACATAATGTTTTTTCAGGTTTGCTGAATTCTCGTCTCTCATCTTTTTGTTGTATTTACCTCCGTGATTTGTTCTTGACACCTGATGAAGATCGCTTGCGTTGTGATCGAAACGTCGTGATTGTTTTTTGTTTTAACATAATTTTATTGTATTTCTACATACGTGGCTTTACCAAAAAAAAAACAATGAGTAATTTTATGCAGTCACGAAAGCTTTAATACTTTATTATTTATTTTGTTATTTGTCCATGTAAGGCGCCAACTGAGCTGCGATCCAGATCTATGTTTTTCTTCCAGAAACAAGCCGATCGCAAACGATAGTCAACTCAACGAAGTTGGCAGCTCATCATCCTCATCTATCCAGGCTCAAAAAAAAAGAAATGCAATCCTCATCCGCTTCTGTGATGCATTCGGGTCGAGATCTCGTTCCCAGTGCGTCGTCTTGTTCAGCATCGCGTCGTCTTGGTCAGCATCTCGTCTTGTTCAGTATCGCATCGTCTTGTCCCGCATCTCGCCGTCTTGTCCCGCATCTCGCCGTCTTTTATCCGCATTTCGGCGTCTTGAGCCGCATCTCGCCGTCTTGTCCCGCATCTCGTCGTCTTGTTCCGCATCTCGCCGTCTTGTCCCGCATCTCGCCGTCTTGTGCCGCATCTCGCCGTCTTGAGCCGCGTCTTGTCGTCTTGTCCCGCATCTCGTCGTTTTGTCCCGGGTCTCGCCGTCTTGTCCCGCGTCTCGCCGTCTTGTCCCGCATCTCGCCGCTCTGCTGCGTTGGAGCGACCCACAGGTTGGTGGTGAAATTCGTTCAAGGCGCGAGGTGAATTCACACTCACACCGCCATTCACTCTCTCTGTCTGTGTCTCTCTGTCTCTCTCTCAAGCACCGTGCTCATGGTTACTAAAGTTGAATTCACATCGACACCGCGATTCACTCTCACACCGTGTTCACTGTTGTCACATGACGTGAATTCACATTCACACTGCCATTCACTCTCGCATTACGCTCACCTTTGTCACAAGAGGTGAATTCACACTGCCATTCACTCTCGCATTGCGCTCACCTTTGTTACAAGGGGTGAATTCACACTGCCATTCACTCTCTCCTACCGTGTTCACTCATTGTCACAAGACGTGAATTCACATTCACACTGCCATTCACTCTCGCATTGCGCTCACCTTTGTCACAACAGGTGAATTCACACTGCCATTCACTCTCTCGCACCGTGTTCACTCGTCACGACGTGAATTCACATTCACACTGCCATTCACTCTCTCCTACCGTATTCACTGTTGTCACAAGACGTGCATTCACGTTCACACTGCCATTCACTCTCTCGCACCGTGTTCACTCGTCACAAGACGTTAATTCACATTCACACTGCCATTCACTCTCTCGCATCGCGCTCACCTTTGTTACAAGAGGTGAATTCACATTGACACTGCCATTCACTCTCTCGCACCGTGTCCACTCGTTGTCACAAGACGTGAATTCGCATGTACAACCCTGGGTATGCAGGTAATTGTTTTTGCTGCGTACTTGTTCACATCTAACGTAACGTTGAGATTTTGCTGTTGTCTTCGTTGTGTGCTCCCCCACAGATGGCTTCACACGCCGAGTTGCCTTCCGTCAAACAGGAAAATGAAGAAGACAGCTTCGGCCTCGAGATGTGGTCAGATTTGACGGTGAAATACGAAGAGGAGGACGTCGATGACGGTGAGATCGGCGGATCTGGCCAGGAGGATGTTAACTACCTCGCCTGGTATGCAGGAGGTCGTGGGTTTGATCCTGACCCCCTGACGATGCCTGGTGTATAATTGGAGTGCGTCTCTCTCTCTCATCATCATCACGGTGGCTATGAGATGTTAACTACCTCGTCTGGTATACAGGAGGTCGTGGGTTCGATCCTGACCCTGACGCCTGCTGCTGTATATTTGTAGTATTTGTGTCTCTCTCTCATCATCACGATGGCTAGGAGATGTTAACTTCCTCGCCTGGTATACAGGAGGTTGTGGGTTTGATCCTGACCTTGACGCCTGCTGCTGTATATTTGTAGTATTTGTGTGTCTCTCTTTCATCATCATCACGGTGGCTAGGAGATGTTAACCACCTCGCCTGGTACGCAGGAGGTCGTGGGTTCGATCCTGACCCTGACGATGCCTGCTGCTGCTGTATAATTGTAGTATTTGTGTGTCTCTCTCTCATCATCATCACGGTGGCTAGGAGATGTTAACTACTTCGCCTGGTACGCAGGAGGTCGTGGGTTCGATCCCGACCCTGACGATGCCTGCTGCTGCTGTATATTTGGAATTTGCATCTTCGTGTTGGTCGTGTGGATTTTTCTCCAAATCCCTCCAGTTTTTCCCCCCACCACATTTAGAATCTACGTCACGTGTTTATAGTTATTTGGCTTCTGCTATAAATTTCCACACGATGATGATTGAGCTATCATTTGTGATCTAAAGAAGAGCTACATAGCTTATTTTGGGGCCTTATGCCTGATTGGCAAACTATAAACAGCCCAGTTCTGGCCCAGAATTTGTATTTTTATTTAAAAAACTATCAACTATTTTTTTTATTTTAACCCAAAAATAACCATTGGTCTTGCCGGCACGCACCACTTTTAACACGGCCGACATGAATAGAATTGACTGCTGATTCCATTTGAATTGAAAGCCCAGTGAGACAACATTTTTGTGATCCCCCGGCATCACATCCTGGTGTCACCGGGGTCTCGCCTGGCTTCGACGCGAAATAAACTAGAACTTTTACGAGACTCAAACATTATTTTTAAGACAAAAAGTGGTAAAGTAAAAAAAATCAGCAGCATCCGAAGCCGTTCTTTCTTAACGGCATCGTTCTTGCAAGTACAGGAGATCATAGATTATCCAGCGGCTTCGGGGGGAGGGGGCGCCGGATAAATCACTAAATCATTATTTAATAATGGTAATAGTTGACGATCATAAGGCACAATTCATCCGAGGATTTCAGTGTGCCGTACACTAAGTTAGGAAATATAAATAGTGTAAAGTCCACTGGGTCATACATGGGAAGTGTTGGCCAGGCGAGAAGACCTTAGCAAGGTTGAGTGACCTCGCCTGTTTGACCACGGGTGGCAGGCCATTCCGTAGTCTTGGCGCAGCGCATGCAAAGGCTCAGTCGTCCCACGTACAGAGTTAAGTTCTCGGCGCATGGAGCAGATTTAAATTTAGGGATCGGTAGAGGTCGTGACGGCGCGTCCGAGTGAAATCGGATGTTGAATGTGAAACGGTGCAAGGCCGTTTAAGGCCCTTGTATATTAGCAGCAACACTTTAAATTGGACCCTAAATTTAATTGCAAGCGAATGTAGAGATTTTATTATCGGGGTAACGTGGTCACGGAATGAGGTTTGCCTGAGCATCCTGGCAGCCGGCAGCGTTCTGGACCAGCTGCAGTCGACCCAAGGCCTTGGTCGGAACCCTGAGTAACAGAGCAGCTTACTTAAAATCGTTTTCTTTTGCACATTCTTGTATGACATGGTTTGTAGGTTTTTTATGCGTTTTACATTTATTAACTCTTTAAAATTGGCATGAATAAACGTACAAATAGATACAAAATAAATATCCTACTTTAAAAAGTGACTGTTTAATGTACTGTACTCAACACTCCAATCTCGAAGACTCTGCATCATGGGGTAATGTGCAGTATTTTCATTGTCTTACGTTGTATGCAGTGTATAATGTACTGTATATAATATTTAACGCTGAAATCAAGCATAGGTACTTTTTTTGTCACGGACATGGTGCCGATCGCCGGACTAGTTGCAGCTTTTGGAGTGCTTTTGCCAGTTTCGCCGGATTGGCCCGGGACTGCAGCTGGATAACGTTGGAAGCAGCCGGATAATCGATGATCAACTGTATTAGATCTCCTATCTAGCATTAACATTTGTGCTTTTAAAATTGTATTTATCAATTAACAGCTCAGGATGTTAAGATCATTAAAGCCGAGGGTCCCACTGTGATGCCAAAGGAGACGGGGAGTTCCCACGGAGGATGTCCGGCCACTGCAGATCGAAACTTCATCGAGGTGGAATTGTTGGCGGAGGACATTGGTCAAGGTGAGTTCCCACTTTGACTACGCATAAAAAAGAAGTAATGGCTTCTTATTCTTAGCTCTTTCGGTAAAGTCACGTTGAAGGGAAACAATAAAATAATACAATATATATAAAACAATATATATAAAAACAATATATATTTTATTGTTTCCCTTCAACGTGACTTTACCGAAAGAGCTAAGAATATGAATTACTGCAGTCACGGAAGCTTTAAATCAAAATGTAATGTCTTGTTGCATCACCGATCACAGCTCAGCAGTGCTGCAATACACCCACAGTAATAAACTATAAAACTATTTGTTATTTACAAGGTGTAAGGCTCACAGAGGTGCTGTCTAGCTGTCTTTCATAAGCGACCTGGCCATCGCGCAAATGATAGCTCAACAAAAGTGGCTGGACGCGTATAGGGACTGCTTACAAACGAGTTAGTATTCCAGAGGTCTGTTCGTAAGTCAACTTGTTCGTAAGTCCAACTTTACTCCCGTCAATTCCAAACATGTTGTACGGTATGTACACTAAACACGGAGAATGGCTTTAAACGTTCTATGATCATTAGACCTCCTTTGCCAGAACCAAAATGTAATAATATGGTTTTTCCCCTTTTTTCTGGCAACAAAACCGAAACCTTTTTACAAGGATTCATGTCTCCATTAACCACAATACCTGCAGTCAAAATGCAAACAAAATAACATACTATGATAATATATGCATTGTCCTTGAAACTGATTGGTCCACACCAAGGGACGGCTTTCTTTTGAGCCTCGACCCAATTGGTGCTCGACCAGATGACGCCAAAAGGCGTACAGCTCAAAGACAATGCACTATCAAAGTAATGAAGGCTCGGGGTGAGCATCTACATCATTAGACCTCCTTTGCCAGTACCAAAATGTAATAATAGGGTTTTTCCCCCTTTTTTCTGGCAACAAAACTGAAACCTTTTACAAGGATTCATGTCTGCATTAACCACAATACCTGCAGTCAAAATTCAAACAAAAAAACATACTATGCAAACATACTGTGCATTGTCTTTGAGCTGTACGCCTTTTGGCGTCATCTGGTCGAGCACCAATTGGGTCCAGGCTCAAAAGAAAGCCGTCCCTTGGTGTGGACCAATCAGTTTCAAGGACAATGCATATATTATCATAGTATGTTCTTTTGTTTGCATTTTGACTGCAAGTATTGTGGTTAATGCAGACATGAATCCTTGTAAAAAGGTTTCAGTTTTGTTGCCAGAAAAAAGGGGAAAAACCCTATTATTATAAGTTGTATGATCTCCTGTAAATGTAGATGCCACTGGTTCTTGATGTTCTGCAGATGTAGATGCCACCACCGCCATCTATCGCGCAGCGGTTGAACTTACAACTCTCGGTCCAAAAAAGCAACTGCACATATGGACAGGTTTGTTTGTATCTCTGAAAGTCTGAGTCGAATGTTCATAAGTAGAGGAGTCCCTGTAATGCTTTCCTCCTTACAACAGAAGAGTTGTCTCACTGGACATTCAGTATCTGCTAATGTGCGCGCACCATATGTAGCCGACCTCGCTAATCGGAGGTGCTTTGCCTGTCTTCAAGGAAGACGCAGCCCCAAAAACACAATTAGCTCTTATCTAGTGCATACCCAATCAAAGATTTTGTCTATACGAGTCGGAAAGTTTGTAACTGATAAACACGACTTCATGGTGAACTTTCAGCACAGCACAGTGGCCAGGAGATGTTAACTACCTCGCCTGATATACAGGAGGTCGTGGGTTCAATCCCAACCGTTAACGCCTGCTGCTGTATATTTGGCGTTTGCGGTATCTCTTTCCCCCTGGTCGTGTAGATTTTTACGCGGGTCCTCCGGTTTTTCCCTCCACATTTAAAATCAACGTCACACGTTTAGAGTATTTGGCTGCTTGCATTTCCACATAAGCCACTTCGTTGAGATATCATTTGTGATGGGCGGGTCACTTCTGAAAAAGAGCTGCAGAGCAGATCAGTGGGGCCTTACCCGGTAAAATAAAAAAAAAGTAGTTTTAGCATCACCGCTATAGAATGCTTTCTCAGTGCCATCACTGCAGCGATCATGTTACATATTTATGTATTTTTAAAGTTACCTGAGCCTCACCTCGCAAGAACCGACAGGTGCGTTTTTCTTTCCCCCCGCTTTTGCGCGTGTGGCCGTTGCGAAAACAAACCGCGCGCGGCGCTAGACGAAGGACGAGCCACGGGGATGCTGCCGCACGCCGAGTGGCGCCGGCAGGAAGACCTCGGCAGGCGACGGAGAGCGAGGGCGGACGAACCCGGGAGGACGACGCCCCAAGGCCTCGCGCTGCGCACCAACGTCAAGGGCCGGGGCAGGCGGAAGCCGCGCCCGGGCGCAGGTGGGAGGCCGCACGCGTGCGACGGGCGCCGCGAGGCCTTCCCTCAGCGCTCCAAATCGGAGACGCGCTCCGGGACGCACGCGGGCGAGAGGCCGCACGCGTGCGACGGGTGCGGCAAGGGGTTCACGCAGCTCTCCAAATTGGAGCTGCACTCGAGGACGCACACGGGCGAGAGGCCGTACGCGTGCGACCGGTGCGGCAGGAGGTTCACGCAGCGTTGCAACTTGGAGACGCACTCCAGGACGCACACGGGCGAGAGGCCGTACGCGTGTGACCGGTGCGGGAAGAGGTTCACGCAGCGCTCCAGCTTGGAGATTCACTCGAGGACGCACACGGGCGAGAGGCCGCACGTGTGCGGGGAGTGCGGCAAGGGATTCGCGGCCCGCACCTACCTGAGCAGGCACTCGCGGACGCACACGGGCGAGAAGCCGCACGCGTGCGCCGAGTGCGGGAAGGCGTTCGCGCAGCTCTCCGACCTGAAAACCCACTCGCGGACGCACACGGGCGAGAGGCCGTACGCGTGCGACCGGTGCGGCAGGAGGTTCACGCAGCGCTCCAACTTGGAGACGCACTCCAGGACGCACACGGGCGAGAGGCCGCACGCGTGCAAAGACTGTGGGAAGAGGTTCACGCAGCGCTCCAATCTCGAGGTGCATTCTAGAACGCACTGGCGATGATGCTGCGGGGCCATGAGAGGTGCGCAGGAAGAGGCTGTCACAGCATCGGACTCGTAGCCGGTCCGCCCCGTCCCTCTGCTCCCATCGATCATAACGAGGGGGACAGGTTGGCTTGATAGATGACACCAATAATAATCTAAGTTCTGAGATAATGATGAGTAGATACCCTGCGTTTTGTTCCAGGCCTCCTGAGAAGTTGGGCAATTCCACTAGAGATGGATCACCAAAGGTTTGTGAAATGGCAACAGTGCTTTGTAGCAAAGTGTTCTTCTGAGGAGCATTCACGTGCTTGCAATCATGACCAGACACAGCCCCTGCTACATCATCCTGCACATCACACCGCTCAGTCCTTCAGCACGGAGTCGACCCCAACATCTGAATTGGGGGCGTTCCCCGTACTCTGAATAGTCTACACACTGCTGGGCGTGCCCCATACTCTAAAATAGACTACACACTGCTGGGTGTAGCCAGTATGGGCTTAATGTAATGAATCACACGTATAATTGTGAATGTAGATAATGATGACCATGGATTGGACCCATAGACTCACGTGACTGCACAGGAGACCGTGCCCACCAATGTAGTAATCAATTCAGGGTACAGGGCACGTATTTAGATTCGGGTGGACACTGTACAGTACATGTATTGAGCAGTGAGGTGCTGTGTAACGTGGGTTTGATTGGTGTACATCTGGTCATGATTACAGATGCACGAATGCTTCTCAGAAGAACACTTTTAAATAAAGAATCGCCGTTCAACAACCCTCTGGTGCCACTTGGTGGTGGAGTCACCCGATCCTCGAGAGGAGGGCAAAACACAATACAGAGTATTCACTAATCGCCTCCGAACTCGTCTATTATTATTCTTGGTTCTTTCGGTAAAGTCACGTAGAAGGGAAACAATAAAATAATACAAATATAAAACAATAAAATTCTCACGACGTTTCGACTGCAACACAACCAATCATCAGGTGTGAAAACCACAGCTGATGAGAATTTTATTGTTTTATATTTTTATTGTTTCTCTTCTAACGTGACTTTACCGAAAGAACCAAGAATATGAATCCCTGCAGTCACGAAAGCTTTAAATCAAAATTCGTCTATTGTTTTTATTATCTATCCTGCCCCCTTGTTACGATCACTGGGAGGAGAGGGATAGGGCGAGCCGGTTACATGTGTGTACCTTTTTTCTCTGAATAGTCTACACACTGCTGTGCATGCGAGGCTTGGGGTCCTATCTCTGATCATCATTGCATTTCGCTTATAAAAATAAAACGCACGTGGCTCTCCGTAGCAATTGCAGCAACACGTAGCAGAGTGCACAACACACACTTGCGATTCATCACAGGTAAGCGCACACCGGCTACACAATTTAGAGACGTGCTAGCACATGGACACACGAGGTTACACGCGGGCGCCGCAGTAGTGAGATGTTAACTCCCTCGCCTGGTGTGCAGGAGGTCGTGGATTAAATCCCGACTGACGCCTGCTGTATATTTGGAGTTTGCGTGTCTCTCTCCCCGTTGTCGCGTGGATTTTTCTCCGGGTCCTCCGGTTTTTCCCTCCAAATTTAGAATCAACGTCATTCGTTGAGAGTATTTGGCTGCTGCTATCAATGTCCACGTGATGCTAAGCCACTTCGTTGAGCCATCATTTGTCATGGCCAGGTCACTTCTGAAAAAAGTCCTACACAGCAGCTCAGTGGGGCCTTACCAAGCCCCCAACGTGCGTACCCCGACAAGACAAAAAGCGACAACACCTCCCGTCATCATCGTGCTGCTGTCAAACCCCCAATGGTTTCAAATGGTTTGGCGGCCCTCCCTCACAATGCTGATGAAAGTGGCCCCCCTCTGAAAATGAGTTAAGAACACTGGTGCAGCCTGTTGTATAACGCGGTGGCAGTAGTTGCGTTCCCGAAGAACACCGCGTTTTGGGAAAAATGTTACAATAAATAATGTAATGGAGGGCTAAAGCACACGCAAGGTGATGCACAATGCAGGCCTGTACAAAGACTGAGGTGCGTGGGTAGGGTCTAGAGTAGTGGTTCTTAACCTGGGGTGCATGCACCCCTTGGGGGTGCGAGATGCCCTTTCTGGGGGTGCGAGGCAACGCCAGATGTTTTTTTTCGGAAGGCAAATCATCAAATTTAGCACGGGCACGTAAGTACAACTACCACGTTGTACTAACTACCTTGGTGTGGACCAATCAGTTTTAAAGACAATGCATATATTAGCAGAGCATGTTCTCTGCATGTTCACAAGTACGTGTGGTTTAATGCAGACAGGATTCCTTTAAAAATGATTATGTTTGGTGTTTTAACATCTTAACGCCAAAATTCCGATTTAAAGCTTTCGTGACTGCAGGGAATCATCTTCTTTGGTTATTTTGGTAAAGTCACGTAGAATGAGAATAAAATAATGAAATAAAAATAAGAGTGCCCAGCAGCACTCATTAAAGCACTGTCGTCCCGACAGTTCTGTTCTTTCACCTGAAGAAGGCCGCTTGTGTTGTGGCCGAAACGTCGTGAGCATTTTATTGTCTTATTTTTTTACTTTATTCTCATCCTACGTGACTTTACCGAAAGAACCAAAGAAGATCTTAACGCCTGTTTTATTACCAGAAAGGGTACAACCTATTGTTATACAACTGCCTTGTTTCATGAAACCTATGTATTTATTAACATAAATGTTTTTACTATTGAGAACCAAAATGGTGCAAGGCTGCAGTAAAGGTTAAGAACCACTGATCTCGAAGCATTCAGCAGCATCCCAAAGCCTTGTGCGACGGTGCCACGCCGATGCAGCCGTATGACAAACCACTGATTATTCATACTGGCGCAGTGATCGCATTACTATATCCAATTCGCAATTCGCGTTACATAAAAACAAAAATGTGTTCCCTGTGTCACCCGTGCCCACTGTGCCTTGGATCTTTCCTGGCCATGACCGTTATCAAGGACACACGGGGGGGGGTGTGGCGCTCTTCAATAATTAACTAAAATAAAGGTTTTGGTAGCACTCCTGCGTCGATTTTTCGTTGTTGGTTCCCTCTGCGACACGACTCTCGGCCTCTGGCTCCCAACACCGGCCACGTGCACACACACAACAAGGACTTTCAGAGGAGGGGGGTGGGGGGTGACGTGGTTCCAAAACGGCATCTGTTTATTCGTATGGTTCCCAGCGCACACACAAGGTACCGCCAATGGACCCTGTCATAGCAACGTTGCCGGCGTCACGTTTGGCCCCTCGATACGGTTCTGCCTCTCGTCAAGATCCCTAGTCCAGTGTTCACGTGACTCTGTAATAATCGACGTTTCTGGCGTCACAATTGTCCCGGGCCTCCCTCTTCAAGATCCCCTTGTCCAGTGGTCACGTGACTCTTGTAATATATCGGCGTTGCTGGCGTCACGATTGGCTTCTCGATACGAGCCTCCTGATATTGAAAATCCCTTGTCCGGTGGTCACGTGGCTCTGGAAATCGAGTCACGTGCCCGCCTAACGTTTTCTTTGGTTCTTTCGGTAAAGTCACGTAGAATGAGAATAAAATAATAAATTGATAAAATAAAATAACAATAAAATTCTCACGACGTTTCGGCCACAACACAAGCGGCCTTCATCAGGTGAAGGGACGAGACTGTCTGGAGGACAATTTATTATTTTATTCTCATTCTACGTGACTTTACCGAAAGAACCAAAGAAGATTAATCCTTGCAGTCACGAAAGCTTTAAATCGCCTAACGTTTGTTTGACGAAGGATCGTGGCTCTAACGCACCAACCCAGCTATCCCAAGCCAACCGTGAACCAGCAAGTCACGGGTTTAACACCCACTAATTATCCTGCAGCGCGAATGTACGCACCATTTATTGGTAACACAACCACACTGTCCATGATGAGAGGTTTTTTGGGTTAGATCGCGTAAAGGAAAATGTGTTGTTTAACCTGCCTCCACCCGACACAGCCAATTAGTAACGGGGTTGTCACGTAAACAAAACGTAGCCAATTTGTTACTAGTCCAGCACACAGTTGTGTTGGAGAATAAACCCACGACATTTACAATTTGAGTACGTTTGGCCAGTAATTACAACCAGCATCATCAGGTGACAGCCAGATTTGGGGAGAAATTCTCTTGTTTCGGTCTTAAATAGAGGGATAAATGTAATCTCAGTTTTCAGTTTCATTTATTTGGAATAACCATGTGAGCCATTCGGCTCTTGATTCGGGTGCAACCGCAACAAACAATAAAATTAAAAGATACATAACACTTGTGAGTCAATCAGGTGCGAAGGTTAGAGGGTGGGGGGTTAATGTTTGCATAAACATTACAAGGGATATCGAATTACTGGTTGGCTTATTTATAGGGTAATCAACATACATTTACGGAACAAAGCCTTACTTATTGGCTGTGTCGGGTGGTGGCGGGTTTATTGACACGTTTATATTAACGCGATCTAACCCAAAAACCTCATGGATATTGGGTCGCGAAAGCCCACGTGTTAAACAACCACACTGGTTACACCTATAATAACATTCACCGCGTTGTATATACATCAAATTTACGTTAACTAAACACGAGGCGTTAGAGACAAGACTGTTATACCCCGAGCTTTAAATGATCTGGTAGTACTCTCTGGTTCTATTCGGTAAAGTCACGCAGGTAAAAAATAAAACAAAAATCACGACGTTTCGGCCACAACACAAGCGGCCTTCATCAGGTGAAGGGACCAGACTGTCTCGAGGACAGCGCTGGAGTGAAACACAGCCAAGCTCAGACCGCGACCTTTAAGCTGTGTGAGAGAAATTAAGGTGCCTTGACAAAGGAATTAGCATAAAAAATAGCATTTAATTGGCCGACTTAGCATGATGAACGGTGTAGAGGTGGTGTACATGCGGGTGAACATGCCGGTTGGCGAGGGGGGGAGGGGGAGTTTACCTATTGATGGTGTGAAAAGGGAATTTTAAGGGCTGCGAAAGTTTGGGGTACCACTACTTGAAAAAATATACTGTACCATTGAAAATTAGTTTAATGTTTGGTTCGATTTAGAACATCTGGTAGTGCATTGTCTTTGTACTGTGTTTGCCTTTGGGCGTTGTTTTCTGGTCTGACACTTGTAGTGAGACTAGACCTAAAAAGAAGGCTGTCTCTGGTATAGGCCAATTCGTTTCAAAGACAATGCCTGTCTATTATTATTATCAGAGCGTGTTTGTTTGCATGCTCACAAAGTACCGTGTGCGGTTAACGCAGACTTGATTTCCTTGCAAAAGGGTATTTATTTGGCGTCTGAACATCTTAACACAACTCCCGGTTTATTTCCAGAAAGGGTTTAAATCTACGGCCTTCAAATTTTTAGTTTCTAAATATATACTCTTTGGTTCTTTCGGTAAAGTCACGTAGGTATTATTTGATACCTAAAAATTATACCTCTTCAAATCAAGATTTTTCATATATACTAAGACTGGCCGTACTGGCGGTTAAATTTCCATTTAAAGCTTTCGTGACTGCAAGGATTCATATTCTTTGGTTCTTTCAGTAAAGTCCTCCAGACAGTCTCGTCCCTTCACCTGATGAAGGCCACTTGTGTTGTGGCCGAAACGTCGTGAGAATTTTATTGTGTTATTTTATTAATTTATTATTTTGTTCTCATTCTACATGATTTGAAGAAGATCTTTCGGTAAAAGTCACGTAGAATGAGAATAAAATAATAAATTGATAAAATAAAATAACACAATAAAATTATCACGACGTTTCGGCCACAACACAAGCGGCCTCCATCAGGTGAAGGGACGAGACTGTCTGGAGGACAGCGCTGGAGTGAAAAAGCCACGCTCAGATCGCGACCTTTTAAGCTGTGTGAGAAGAAACAAAGCGCCTTGACAAAGGAATTAGCATAGAATTTAGCATTGAAATGGCTGAGTGATTAGCTTGTGACTGGTCACAGAAATGGCTATGTTAAAGTTAAAGCATACACATCCGCAGAGGCACCCCTTGACAAAGGAATTAGCATAGAATTTAGCATTGAAATAGCTAAGTTAAAGCATACAGAAAGAACCAAAGAAGACTGGCCGTACTGGCAATCCCCTCCCCCATCCCCCATCCCTGTGCAAAGCTCCTCCCCCTTACGCACTCAGCTCCGTCCGGTCGTCTTGTGCCCGCATCTCGTCGCTGTCCGTTGGAGCCTCCGCGTCATTGGCCACGCCCTCATCCTCCTCCTCCTCTTCTTCCTCTGCCTCCTCACGTCGATGGCGGCTGCCTCTGATCGCTGAGACCTGCGGGTGAATCTTCAAAGACGCTGCTGAGCAAGCCGCCCGGGTTAGCCTCGCCTGGAGGTGAATTTGTTAGCATTGCTCGCCGACCCGTACGGTTCACACACCACCACCCACCCCCACCCACCTCACCGTGTTCTTGTACAGGGGAAATTTGTGTTTTCAGGGGCCCATAACGGCATTACATTCGTTTCAATACGGGCGCACAAAGATGTGTCCATTTGCGTATCTCGCCTTGCGATGGGACTTTGCAGGATGAACGTTGAGATTTACAAGGGCACGTGATGATCAATAAGGTCTGAATTGGTATGTAATAAGGTAGGGCACTGGTAAGGGGTTGACAGGTATCTTATTTATCGTGTGTGTGTGTGTGATACGGTGCAGAAGTGGTGTGTGGTGTGTTGTATATTTTTTTACCAGCTAAGCCCACCGAGCTCCTATGTAATAGCTATTTTTTTTTGTCAGAAGCGACCCTGGCAAGCAGGCAAATCGCTCTAAACGCGTGTGCCGGTATGGGGAGTGGTAGTGCACAACGCAATATCGCCACTGGGGAGAGACAAAGGCGGCCGGGCGTGGTGTTGGTCACCCACCCCCTTGGTGTGCCGTGCCTGCCTTCAGAGGCGCTGCTACTCGCTAACAGCACTTGCCCCAACAGTCTATTACAGGCTACATATAAGGGGGGTGGGGGGAGAGATGTTATTTTGTTAATCATTTGTTAATCAGTGGCATAAAATAAAATGTTTCGCTCCAGGATGACCGCTGCAAAGTATGATCTGTATTTTGATTTAGCGTGCTGATCTTAAAGGTGCATTGAAAAAAATTTGGTACTCCAACTGATGCTCCTGTTGTTTGCGGAGTGACTCATGCAGTCAGCTGTGGCTCTATGGTTTGGTGTTACATGTTGTTTATGTAGTTTATTGTAAAAAATTCGGTCACAGTTCCTATGATCACTGTTACATTGCTTTTATGGCTTTATTTTGGTGATGTCGAAAACGTTTTTTGGTTTGGCCATGTTTTTGTTTATTGTAGTACGGAGTTAGACTGATGGCCTTAATCTAAGTTGTCTTGTGGTTGTTGTTTGACTTGCATCCCACTGGGATTTTTGCACACAGCGTTGGTGTACGGTGCTTTTTCAGCAATATTTTGCTGTTTTTCCTGGATTTTCTGTTTGCGCAGTCACACATAGTCACTTTAAGATGTTTTCTTGTTCATGTTTTTTTGTTTGTTGCGGTTGCACCCGATTCAAGAGCCGAATGGCTCACAGGGCTATACCAAATAAATGAAATAGATAATAGTAATTTTTTGTTTGTCTGCACTTTCTCAGATGGATTCTCGAATCGACTTGCCATTCATCAAACAAGAACGCGAAGACGACGCGAGTTTTGGCGTGCGCTACGATTGTCGGGTCAAACGCGAAGATGCTCTCCTTGCCGCTGGTGAGATCGGCCGGAGATGCCTCGGATCTCCGAAACCGCGACGCCTAATTTACACAGCCGACGCTCCGGTGGATGGCAGTCTTAAGAACGTGCTAAATAGAATGGTTGTTACTGTGGAAACTTTACAATAATTTTCATGTGTTTTCAATTTACGTAGCATTTTTCGTCACCACGATGGTTTGCATGGGGTTAGATCGCGTGAATGTAAATGTGTCGTTAAACCCGCCGCCACCACCCGACATGGCCAATCAGTATGGGGTTTGTCACGTAAACAAAACGTGGCCATTTAGTTACTAGTTCAGCACGAACCGGTTGCATGTTGGAGAGTAAAACCCACTGCAACATTTATAATTGTCCAATCAGGGGCACGGGGGTCTGAACGTTTTGACAACAAACATAATACAACGACTTGATAGTAGTACAAAGTATAGGAAAGGTAAACAAATTTCTTGAAAAAATATATATACAAATAAAACTAAACGACTTTTTTATCTGACCAGGTAAAGCCCACTGAGGTATTAACTTATTTTTCAGAAGCGACCTGGCTATCACAAATGATAAGCTTAACAAAGTGGCATATCATGTGGAAATGCATAGCAGCAAATTAATTTGAATCCCAAGCGGTCCTGTTTGACTATATAGCTGCTCAACCCAAGTTATTCGTGCGCTGATACCTGCATTGTCTTTGTACTGTTCGCCTTTTGGTGGTCTCTGCTCTGACATTGTTGAGACTCGGCCATAAAGAAGGCTGTCTGTGGTGTAGGCCAATCAGCTTCAAGGACAATGCATGCATTATTATCAGAGCATGTTTTATAACAATAGGGTTTTTCCCCTTTTTTCTGGCAACAAAACTGAAACCTTTTTACAAGGAATCATGTGTCCATTAACCACAATACGTGCAGTAACATGATTCCTTTTAAAAAGGTTTCAGTTTTGTTGCCAGAAAAAAGGGGAAAAACCATATTATTATATTTTGGTACTGGCAAAGGAGGTCTAATGATGTAGAGCATGTTTTGTTTGCATGTTCACCACAAGTACATGTGGTTAATGCAGACATGATTCCTTGCAAAAGGTATCTGTTTGGCGTTTGAACATCTTAACACAACTGTTTTATTGCCAGAAAGGGTAAAACCTATTCTTATTTTTCATACAATTGGACTACCTTGTTATTATAAATTACACATAAATTAGACCCACCGTCTATCATAAACAGTGTTTCTCATTTCCAAAAATGACAGGCCGGGATGTGAATTTTGCTTCAGGTGAAGAAGCCGGCGACGGACCAGAGGAGACGGGAGATTCCTACGGACGTTTGTCCACTCCTGGCCCGAGCCTCATCAAGACGGAGTTCTTTGAGGAGGACATTGGTCAAGGTGGGTTCCCACTTTGATCACGGATAAAAAAAACTGAATGCCTTCTTGTTTTATTGCCAGACATAGCCTGATCGTGCTGTATGTACGTATGCGCGCGGAACTTCTCCCACATCGTACGTAGCTAACTGTTCACCGGAGGTGCGGGGGAAGGACAATAAACTAAACGCACAAAATAATAAGTTCTAAAGAAATCAATTTTCAATTAAGTCTAGTGGTGTAGTGTATCTTCGTTTATACTGTCATGTTTAGTAGTGTAGTGTATAGTGTAGTGGACCATAGTGTATAGAAATGTAGTGTGTAGCGGAGTGTATAGTGTATATACTGTATAGTGTAGTATATCGTAGTGTAGTGTGTAGCGTATAGTGTATGTGACGCTTAGTCTCTTGTCTGCTTTCACAGGCTCACCTTTATTGGCGTCACTTATATATTCGTCAGCCAGGTCACTCCCGTGTTATTGTGGGTCGAGTCTAGCAAGAGCAATTGAGACCCTGCATCTGAGGCGATTCAATAGGGTTGGTCTGTCTTTAATTTTTAGACGAGCCACTATGGTAGTTTTCAAGCAGTAGCGTATCTCTAGAACACCACAGTGCACACTCAATATCTTTCAGAATGACCCCCCTTTATCCCGACACTCGCACCTAAGCTTACGTGTTCCCGAACACTCGCACACCCTTAAATAAGGAACTTTTCGCCTTCGAATTTACCACCCGCTTTGGCCTGCAATCACAAACAACCCCGACTCCAGGTGAAGCTCGACCCCGCGTGTTGTGGACCACCACCTGCCCGACACTGTCGCCAGAGCAGAGGAAGTGAGCCAGGCACCTGTTGGCTCCTTCCCACCATAGGGTGACGTCAGAGGCAGCCTCCTTGTGCTCCTCTCCTCTCCCCTTCCCTTCTGCTGAAGTTCCTTTGCCCATCCCTACTCCCCACCGGGCGTCCACCGAAATTCACACAGGGACTGTTAACGCAAAGACCCTGGTGCATTACAAAAATATATTTGTTTTAATATCAGCGCTCTAACCGCACGGTCCATAGTCCTGCCGAGCTTCTACTAACAGCCTGAAGCTTGGCCGTTTCCTTGGACCGCTCCTCTCTCCACTGCTGGTTGGAGCTCAAAAACAGAGATGCTCATACCTGTCAAGCGCTTATCAGTGCCTACCCAATTACAGACCAATTCAGACCTTTATTGGTCACCCCCATGCCCCTTATAAATCTCCACGTTCATCCTACAAAGTCCCATCACAACGAAGAAACACAATCAAATAGACAATCACCACGTGTACACTCACCACTTGTACACTCACCACTATATTCACCACTAGTACATTCACCACGTGTACACTCGCCACTAGTACACTCACCACTACACTCGCCACTACACATGATAATAACATACCTGTCAACCCCTTATTAGTGCCTACCTTATTACAGAGCAATTCAGACCTTATTCGTCACCGCGTGCCCTTAAAAATCTCAAAGTTAATCCTACAAAGTCCCATCACAAGGGAGAAACACAAATAAATAGACAATTTTCTTTTGCCCGTATTGAAACGGTTATACGCCGTATGGACCTGAAAACTCAATTTCCCTGTACAAGAATACGGGGTAAACCATATGGCTTGACAGGTATGGTATAGGGAAAGGGGGTTGGGGAAAAAGCAGGGTTCTGGGATGCAGGGAGGAGAGCTAGAACCACGTGCACGGAGCAGCGACACGACCGCCGCCACTCTACTACGATAGCCAGCACAAAAACTGTGCCACACGCCCTCGCACGTGGCCTTGTGGTGGGAGCCTCGGTGTACCGATAAGGTTACTTTAGTAGAGTTTTCCTTCCGAATAGGAAAGGGTTAAACCTCTCGATATCACGCTGTTCTTCTTCTTGATAGATCCAGACCTCAAGAATGTTAAAGTTGAGAGAAGCGATGAGAGGCCAGAGGAGACGGGGAGTTCCCAAGGATGTCCGGCCACCGCAGACCAGAACTTCATCGAGGTGGAATTGGAGGAAGAGGACATCGGTCGAGGTGAGTAACAATTGATTAAAAAGTGCCGTAGAAGCCCTCCTAACGACCCACCCCTGTTAACGACTAATCACTTAACGACAGGCCTCCGTAGAGCCCAATGTGTAGTGTATAGTAGTATAGTGTAGTATATAGTCGCGTAATGTATAGTATTGTATAGTAGTATAGTGTAGAGTAGAACCCCTCAAAACGACCACCCCTGTTAACAACTAATCGCTTAAAAAAACAGGCCTCCATGGAGCCCAATGTGTAGTGTATAGTAGTGTATAGTGTAGTGTATATTAGTGTAATGTATAGTAGTGTAGTGTGTAGTGTATAGTAGTATAGTGTAGTGCAGAGGCGGGCCGTCAGGGCCAGCAAAGCCTTCTCTGCTGGGCTAGAGATTGTCAGAATCAGAAAATTATATTCTTGGGTCTTTCGGTAAAGTCACGTAGATAGGTTAAAAGAAATTAATAAAAAAAATAACAGAAAACTAAGACGTTTCGATCGCAACTTAAGCGGTCGTCTTCGACGTTGCGATCGAACACGTCGTTGTTTTCTGTTACTTTTTATTATTTTCTTTGAACCTGTCTACGTGACTTTACCGAAAGACCCAAGAATATGAATTCCTGCAGTTACTAAAGCTTTAAGTCAGTAAAGTTTATTCTTAGAATTTAATATATATTTTCATTAATGCTATTTGTATTTTACAAAGTTTGTTCCTATCGGTCTATTAACGTCATTTCAATGCTACCATCTCCCTCAGTTGCACTGCTTTCAGTGCAGCTCATATGAATTCGAGCTTTTATCGAATCAGATTTTCCGCCTGTGCTGTCTCCGGGTGAAAAATCTACCCTGAGGCCTTCAGAATTTCGAGTGAATCCCCTCTGCTGTTGAAGCAAATAGGGACGATGTTGTTGATTGTCATATTCTTTAACCAATCAGATTTCGAGTTTGCCAGGTTGGGCATATTCTTTGACACCCTGGAGCCTTCTAGTTTGCTTAGCCCCAGACGTTAGCATTTTTCGTGTGGCGAGATCGGAGGGCCAGTTAGCTAACTGAAGTAAAACTAGCTAGCACGTAACGTAGCATCATCTAAGATTTATTTTAACTTTCTTTCGTGACGTTTAGATTTTTAGATGTAGTGCTTTAGATTTTTTTGTTTAGATTTTTACTTAGCCCTGTTGTTTTTTAACGCACTGGCTGAAGGAGGAGAAGAAATGGATTTGGTGGCGGATTTACTGGCAAAGCCTTTTACGAGAAGGACCTTTCAAGAAAAGCTGGAAATTGTGAGGAAGGGTCGACCAACCCCGCAGCTAGCAGCCCTGTCCCAGCCAGGGAAAGGATTTGTGCGGCACTTTCAATCGAGCAACTACGAAAGGTACACCTGGCTTACAGCGTCGAAGGAACATTGCAAATTGTATTGCTGGGAATGCCTGTTATTTGCAACCGACCGATATGGTGTTTGGAGCCACGCTGGGTTTGCAAACCTGAATTGCCTAACCAAGGCAGCAACGAGACACCAAAGCACGGCAGGACACTTGCAAGCAACGGTGCTATTGAAAACGTTCGGAGACACCCGAGTGGATCAACAACTCAACGAACAAATGCGAAGGGAAACGGAGCTCCACAACGAAAAAGTCAAGAAAAATAGGGAAATACTGAAAAGACTGATCGATTGTGTCATCTTTCTGGGTAAACAAGAGCTTTCATTTAGGGGACACGATGAAAGCAAGGAGTCCACAAATAGGGGTAACTTTGTCGAGCTTATTTCCTTCCTGGCCGAGCACGACAAAGACTTGCATTACCACCTTTCCACTAACAAAGTGTTTGCTGGTACTTCAGGCAAAATACAAAACGACCTGATTAATGCTATAGCTGAAGTGATAGGAGAGGAGATAAAAAGGGAGATCAATAAAGCACCTTTTGTCACAGTTATAGTGGACGAAACTATAAACGTGAGTTCTGCAGCCCAGCTGCCACTGGTGCTCCGTTATGTGACAGACACTGGTGTCAAGGAGAGGTTTGTCAGATTTGACGATGTTACGAGCGGCAAGCAGGCTGATGACATTGCTGCTCTCATTATCCGATTCCTGGAGGAACACGAATGCCTGGATAAAGTTGTGGCACAGTGCTTTGATGGCACTGTCGTCATGGCATCTGGACTGAATGGGGTGCAGGATAAAGTTAAGGTGAGGGCTCCTATGGCTTTGTTTATACATTGCTATGCACGTGGACTTAATTTAGTACTGACTCAAGGGGCATCGAAGCTTAGGGAATGTAGGATCTTTTTTGCGCATCTCAATGGCCTAGCTGCGTTTTTTTCCAGATCCCCTCGGCGCACGCAGCTGCTTGACGATATCTGCCAGCGGCATCTCCCTCGTGTGGCACCAACAAGGTGGCAATATAGTTCAAGATTGGTGAGCACAGTCTTTGAGACGAGAGTTGCCCTAAAGGCGCTATTTGAGCACATATTAGAGCACCATGATGAATACGACGAGGATTCTGTGCGCTGTGCTGACGGATACAATGCACATCTGAGTGATTTTGAGTTTTGTTTTTTGCTTTCCACTTTTCATGTGATTTTTGAGTATTCGGATGTGCTTTTTGGAATACTGCAGAACAAAACACTCGATGTACAATTCTGTCTGGCAAGAATGGACGAGTTTTGTGACACCATTGAGAGGGAGAGAGGGCAATTTGGTGAGATTTATGAATCTACTCTGCGCGAAGCAGGTGCGCCAAGCACACGGAGAGGCCAAGCGCAGGGGGACATTCGCGCAAGGTACCAGAAACTTCACAGCGACATTTTGGACAACATCCTTGCCCAGATACGGAACCGGTTTAAAGACCACGAGAAAGTCATGTTTCTCTCCCTCCTCGACCCTCGGCAGTTTCAGACATACCGGAAAAAATTCCCGGATGCGGCCTTCTCCAGCTTAACGCAGAGCCACGGAACTCTCTTCGACCTGCCCCGGCTTAAAACAGAACTGACTGTGATGTATGCCATGACAGATTTTGAAGCAAAAAGCCCTGCTGACCTCCTCGCTTTCCTTCAGCAGAAAGATCTATGCGGGAGCATGCGTCAACTTTACGCATTGGCATGTTTGGCGGTGACCATCCCAGTATCCGCTGCCTCTGTCGAGCGGAAATTTTCAGCCCTAAAACGCATGAAAACAGGTTCAAGAAATAAGACTGAGCAGGCTCGACTGTCAGCACTGGCCTCCATGGCAATCGAGAAGGACCTTTTATTGGAACTGAAACGCACCGATGTACTGTACAACCGTGTCATTGAACTGTTTGTAAAGAAAGAAAGGAGGATGGACTTTGTCTTCAAATGATGAGCAGCTTTGGGTTAATGGATTTTTATGTATCTTTACGAGTCGGACCCGGCACCACGAGGGGTTTTAAGGGAGCTTTAGTATTTTTGTATTTAGTTGTATTTTTTTGTCCCCTCTATTTAAGCCTCATGTATCTATGGAAAAATTGCAAAGACAGCAAAATTATTGGCCGAGATACACGTGACTATCGCTTAGCTGTTGTTTCAGCACCCATAGACAGTGCTATTTGTTGTGTGTAGGTGCCGCGATATCCATAGTACTGAAACGGAGCGGAGGAGATCGATAGACAGACAGACTTCATCCTGGCGCCGGGCCTGTTACTAGCTATTTATTATTATTGCTTTAGATCGTTGCTGCTGGTGTGAATGATGTTCTGATTCAATGGCCTGGCTGTGCCTTTGAGTGTGCATGGTGGAATGTGCGTTTAGGTCCAGCAGCTTGGCTGGAATATGTGGGGAAGCCTCTTGAATCCTGATTGTGTTTTTGGTATTTTACGGCATTTATGCTTGCTTGGTGGTCGTATGAGTAAATGCGAATGGTTGTTGTGAGTTCTTGTTTTTTTTGTAATGACATTGATTTGGGCTATGCGATGTCTATTTGTGATGCAGCATCCTGTCAAACTGCGTAATAGTGGTACATCCTTGATGGTTTCAGTCACCATGTATTCATGTTCTCTGCAATTAGTGTATTGTAACGCTCACGTGTTAAGCCACTTTATTACACTCCATAAAGGTTACAGTCACTGTGAATATGGGGTGGTTACGTCGAATGGCAATAGCCTATAGCCCTAATGTCATGGTGAGGTTATTCGAAGGCGGTTTAATTTCGGGAGGATAGCTCTGAAGGCCTAGGTGTAAAACACACGGCCTGCCACTGGTGTGGTGTATAGTAGTATAGTGTATAATAGTGTAGTGTATAGTAGTGTAGAATAGAACTCCTCTTAACGACTACCCCTGTTAACTAATCATTTAACGACGGACCTCTATAGAGCCCAATGTGTTCGCTTACCATTCATTCCCCTGTTAACGACGGGCTGTTGTAGGTACAGTAAACATGAATGCATGTGTAGCGACATAGAATCGGTCACGTAGCAGCATAGCGCTGGCTGCTGGCAGGGAAGGGGATCTGCAGCTTGCAGCAGCCCTGACTGATAGCAGGGCACTTGATAGACCAGAGAGGGATGCAGGGGAAAGGTTACGGAAGGGGCGCATCGAGAACCCGCTGGTAGGTTCCAGAAGGGGGGCGTGGCCGGAGCGGAGTATAAGAGGGGCCCCAGCAGGGGACCTCGGGGCTGTCGTTTGGAGTGGGATCCCCGTCGTTGCTGTTAAAGATCGTCGCCAACGTCGCTGCCGTCTCGTCGCCTTCGTCGCTCTCGTCTTCACCTGATATTGCGCTGCTAGACGGTAGTTGGCTGTCTCGGTTCAGCGCTGTCAGTGTCAGACGGCTAGTGTTGTGAATAGGCTAGCAACTTACGTAGTAGAGTTGTGTATAAACGAGAGGGAGAAGAGTGTGTACCAGCGTAGGGTGTGTATTGTTCAAAGGGTGCTCGATTTAATAAAAGAACTGCCTCCAAGGACGTGCGTCTCCAAGTCAGTCACTACACATTGATTATTCACGTTTCTTTTAATATTACGTGTTTATAATCTTGTTTCTATATGTATATCCATTGTTTAAATATTTAAAAGTACGTTTTCTGGGTGAAAAATTATAACTTTCGATGGTATCGGAAAGAATTCAGCCTTTAACGTGTATTTCCTGTGCTTGTGTAGTGACATCAAGTGGGTCACTACGTAGAATAGCGCTGGCTGCTGGCATCGAAGGGGATCTGCAGAGTGAAGCAGCCCTGATTGACAGCAGGCCACGTGACCGACCCGAGAGGGAACTAGGGTGAAGGTTACGGAAGGGGACGCGTCCAGAACCCGCTCGTGGGTTTCAAAAGGGGGGCGTGGCCGAGGTGGAGCGAGGCCACGCTAACAGGATAAAAGGGGACCCCGAGCGGGGGATCGGGGCCGTCGTTGCATTGGGATCCCCTCGTCGTCGTCCCCTTCGTCGCTGTCCCCTTCGTCACTGTCGTCGTCCACTTGATAATTGCGCTGCTAGCAGTAGGTGGCTGTCTTAGTTCAGCGTCGTCAGTGTCAGATGGCTAGCGTTGTGTTGTAGCCTAGCAACCGGTATATAGTTGCGTTTAAGCGGCAGACAGAGCGTCGTGTAACAGCAGAGAGTGGGTAACAATTTGCTCGGTGTTTAATTAAAGAATTGCCTCCAAGAAGTTACCTCTCCAAGTCAGTCACTACACTCGCTTAATGACCGGTTTCATGGAACCAATTACCATCATTAAGAGAGGTTCGACTCTAGTTTATTTTCGGTTAGATCGTGCATGTATGTACGTTGAACTTCTTCGGCACTGTACGTAGCCAACCGTGCTACTCGGAGGTGCGGGGGGCGGGGGGACAACAAACTAAACACAAAAAGAAGTTCTAAAACAATGAGTATCTCAATCTCGATGATTTAAAAGTGCATTGCTCCCAGTGGCTTCCTAATATCGGAAGGAAGAGCGTTCAGACGGCCCCAAAAGCGCATCTGAAAGTGCCGCACGATACGGTGACCGTCTTTGTTCGATGGCCAGCCAAAAGTATAGTGTAGTGTATAGTGTCGGGTATAGTGTAGCGACTAATGTAGTGTATAGTATAGTGTAGTATATATCGCACCTGAAAGCGCCGCGCAATGCGGTGGCTGTACTTGTTCGATGGCCAGCCAAAAGCCACTGCAAGTACGATCAGAGTTCACGTGATGGTTTATGTACGTTAAACTTCTTTCGCACCATACATAGCCAGCTGTGCTAATCGGAGGTGCAACGAACACAAAAACGTGTAGGTCTAATAATGTTGGTTAATTATTGACCCTCCGCCATCCGACAGAGGTAAACAAATCAAAGTTGCCATGTGTGGCCCGATATGCCAGTTTGATTTTTGGTTTGTCCGCAAAGTGGAGCCGTAGTGTTGACCGCAGCGAGGTTGATCCGTAATCTACCGGGATGGCACGCGTGACCGAGGTTTTTAATTCTTTTTTTTTTATATTTTACCCTGTACCTTGTCTGTCGGTTTTGAAACCAACGTGCTGCCTAGACGACGAGAGTGCGACGGGACCACCCTGCGCAGAGTGTGCAAGGGAGCCGGGTGGATGGTTCCCGACGGAGGGGCGCGGGGAAAGGCGCACCGGCGGGATGCTGCGAGGCTGTTCGCGTTGCAGCGGGCGGCGGCAGTCGCTCGAGGCCTCTGCATTCGGCGTCGACAGGAAGAAGCCGCACGAGTGCGAGGAGTGCGGCAAGGGCTTCGCGAGGCCCTTCGACCTGAAGAACCACGCGCGGATACACAGCGGCGAGAGGCCGCACGCCTGCGCCGAGTGCGGCAAGGCGTTCGCACAGCGCTCCAACCTGGAGACGCACGCGAGGACGCACAGCGGCGAGAGGCCGCACGCCTGCGCCGAGTGCGGCAAGGGGTTCTCGACGCGCTCCAACCTGGAGACGCACTCGCGGATACACAGCGGCGAGAGGATGCACACGTGCCGCGAGTGCGGCAAGGGGTTCACGCAGCGGACCAACCTGGAGACGCACCTGAGGACGCACACCCGCGAGAGGCCGCATGTGTGCAGGGAGTGCGGTAAGGGGTTTACGGCGCGCACCTCGCTGAACAAGCACTATAGAACGCACACCGGCGAGAAGCCGAACGTGTGCCCCGAGTGCGGCAAGTGCTTCGCGCAGCCCTGCGATTTGAGAATCCACTCGAGGACGCACACCGGCGAGAAGCCGTACGTTTGCAGGGAGTGCGGGAAGAGGTTCTCGCAGCGTTGCAATCTGGAGACGCACTCCAGGACGCACACGGGCGAGAAGCCGTACGCGTGCAACGAGTGCGGGAAGAGGTTCTCAAAGAATTCCAATCTGGAGACGCACTCCAGGACGCACACCGGCGAGAAGCCGTACGTGTGCAAGGAGTGCGGAAAGAGGTTTACCCAGCGCTCCAATTTAGAGACGCACTCTAAAACGCACACAAGTGAAAAGCCGCACGTGTGCAGCGAGTGCGGGAAAGAGTTTAGGTTGCGCACCGGCTTGGTAAGACACACGAAAACGCACACCGGCGAGAAGTCGCACGTGTGCACGGAGTGCGGCAAGGCGTTTTCACGTTGTTCCACTTTGAGAAAACACGTGAGAACGCACACCGGCTAGACGCCGCACGTGTGCAAGGAGTGTGGGGAAGGATTTCCAAATCATTCTCACTTAAATCGGCATTCTGAAACACACTTCCGCGAGAAGCCACACATCTAAAGGGAGAGGAGGAAGGGGTTTGTACAATGTTGCGATTTTTGACAGTCATTCTAGATCCATACAGGGGTTTCTTGTATATATTCGGTCTTTAATTTTTTTAATTTATGCTAATTTATGTAATTATGCAAATTATTACTTAATACTAATGAGGCCCTGTTTCGTTGCCAAGGGGTATTACCAATCGTGATAATAAAATGAAGGTGTAATTGTATGAAGTTATGCAAGTGTATGTAATTATGCTAATTAGGCTTGGCATTGTTGTCTAGGGTTATAGTATCAATCGGGATAATACAATGATTCTCACTAACTTTTACTGATGATGTTTTAGTGTGTTTATGTCAGGTCTCACAATTCAGATATCACCGCAGGAAACAGTTCTTATAATTAAGATTATTATGCATGAACTTAGGAAGGAACCACTCAGACTCTTCTGTGTTAAGCAACTTTAATATCTAAAAACACTCTTAACATGCGAACACTTATGCTCGGAATTGTCAACACAGTCCTCCTCGAGACGTCCTATTCATTTATCCGTACAAATAACCCTCTGGTTAGGTTTGTTAACTGAGCACAAAACAATCGGCTAATCCCTCAGAGTACAGCGAGCATACACGGCGATGGGAAAAGGTCCTTAAAATTTGTGACAATATTCATACGAACAGTAATAAAGAAACATGTGCCTAAAGCAAAAGTAGTCATCAATTAATTCATTGGTAAGATTATGCAGTTAACGGAAACAAATTACTAAAATTACTCTAAACGACCGTATTCATGTAACTCAATGGGCAGCGATGCTTTTCACGATCGGCTAATATTTAACGCACCACCTTGGAATGGCACCCCATTTCGAAAGACAAAGAAAACTTTTTGGAACAATCTTATGAGTCCCAATATGCGTGTTGTGTGTGCGTGTCTTGATAATTGTTTTTTTACCCTTTTATCTGGCAACAAAACTGACACCTTTTTTACAAGGAGTCATGTTTACATTGACCACAATACCTGCGGTCGGAACGCGAACAAAAAACAACTCTGATAATGTATGCACTGTCCTTGAAATTGATTGGTGGTGTAAATGCTTACCCCGAGCTCTCATACTGTGATGGTGCATTGTCTTTTGAGTTGTGCGCCTTTTGGCGTCTTCTGGTCCAACACCAACGTGAGACGAGGCTCTAAAGAAAGCTGTCTCGGGTGTGGACCAATCAATTTCAAGGACAGTGCCAATACATTATTAGAGTTGTTGTTTTTTTGTTTGCGTTCCGACCGCAGGTATTGTGGTCAATGTAAACATGACTCCTTGTAAAAAAGGTGTCAGTTTTGTTGCCAGATAAAAGGGTAAAAAACCAATTATCGTATTTTGTTACTGGCAAATGAGGTTTCCAATGGTGTGCGTGTCTTCTTTGCCACTTGTTGAATTGGCGGCTAACGCAGTACAGCATTCCTTGTACTGAAAATACCTCAGGATCCCAGCAGGGCCGCTGGGACGGCGTGTGTGTATTGGACATACAGCGCTCTTGCCTGCGCCGACACTCTTCCTCTTGGCTGTGCCAGCTCTCTCCACTGCTGGTTGGTAGTTGAGTTGGCGCGATGATGCCGTCGTCGGATAACGCTCGCAGCTCGTCCGCTGGTCGCCGTTCCTCACTCTTGTCTTGGTTCCCAGCTGGTGCTTGTCGGTGTGTGTGGGTCGAACCCACGGCGCTCTCGCCAACGCCGACACTCTTCCTGTTGGTAGCTGGTCAGGCTCTTTCCACTGCTCCGTGCTCCATACCCTTGCGTGCAGTTGCCAGCTTCATGCGGGCACCCAATGATGCCTCTCCCGCCCTTCAGGGCTGCGCCTGTTCAGACTCTTTCCACTGCTTCGTGCTCTCTCCTTTGGTGTGCAGCTGCCAGCTTCACGCGGGCACCCAGTGATGCCTCTCCCACCCTTCCTTCAGGCTCTTTCCACTGCCTCGTGCTCTCCGCCCTTCTTCCAAGAGGGCTCCTGCTGTGAGCTGCTCGTCGCTGGCTGGATCACTAGCTCTCAAAACTCGTTGATTGTATTAGCATCTTTTTAGCTTCTCACAACTCTTATAGCTTAGCATAATACAGCTTTTATCGCAGTCCTCGACTCGGCAAGCGACCCAACACAAGGGTAGCTGTCGAATAAAACTTTCAGCGACACTCTGTCGGTCCATGCCAAACTCGGCTCTTAACAATGCATCGTCCCTTCTCTCTGCGAGACACGACACCCATGGTTGATCTCGAGGCCATGCCCCGAAGCCTGGCCCTCGCAGCACTGAGTTGCGTGTTTTGTGTCCTTGCTTATGTGTGAAATTCTCCCCCCCTCTGCGTTTCTCTTGTGAAAAACAGAATCCCTCTGTCTTGTTCTCCTCCCGTTGCTGCAGCCGCCTGGTTGCCCCCCCCCCCCCTTTTTGACCTTTGACTGGCTGCTTTCCATCACCATCTTCTTTGGTTCTTTCGGTAAAGTCACGTAGAATGAGAATAAAATAAAACAATAAAATTCTCACGACGTTTCGGCCACAACACAAGTGACCTTCAGGTGAAAGGGACAGACCTGTTGGGACGACAGAGCTTCAATAAATTTATTGAAGCTCTGTCGAGAATTTTATTGTTTTTTTATTATTTTATTCTCATTCTACGTGACTTTACCGAAATAACCAAAGAAGATGAATCCTTGCAGTCACGAAAGCTTTAAATCGAAATTCCATCACCATGTTTATGTTTTGGTTTGCGTCCCCCTCCCCCCTGCCTTCGTTGTGTTTGCTATCTCAAGGGGAGGCCCTCCCTTCATACCTAATTTATTGCTACCATGTGTTGTGTCAAATTATTGGAAGACAAAGGCGGTTTGGAGGCCCTGGCCCAATGGAATACATATTATCTTGGTCGTGTGTGTTTGACCTATTTCGCCTTGTATCTATTTTGAATTACGCTAGGTCTAATACTTCATTATTATATGGTTTGTTTAACCAAAATTTGTGATGTACGATAGTTGTTTCCTCAGGTATTCCGAGGGTTTTATTAAACTTTGTTCACCGTCTGTGTCACCAGGGATCCGTGCATCTTATTCTAGTTATATTTTGATATCCTGCATTTGACGATATAGCCAAGTTTTGTCTTAAGTTTTCGTGACTGCCGGAATTCATATTATTTGGTTCTTTCGGTAAAGTCATGTAGATAGAAAGATACAATAAGAATGAAAATATATAAGGTGAATAAGGGTAATGTAAGTAATAATAAAAGCCACTAATGTAGACTGCAGTCTGGTTCTTAATCTGGGAGTGTACTGGCAGTCTATAATGTCGATTTATTCTTGTCACTAAATTTCGAACTTTTGCCGTTGTTAAATAAACTGCCGGTTGTAATATCCCTTTGCCCTGCGGCTTTCGCCGTCCGTGGAGAGCCGACTGGAGGTGGTGTAAAGGCTGTGTCAGCAAGTTTCGATGTGAGACCAGGCTGTTTTTCTAGATGCCAGTGGGTCTGGAGGATTGTTTGTGAAATGTGTCCAAAACGTCCGTGGAGGTCGTGTCCCATGGTCCCCCGCCCCGTGGAGATTTCCCAGATTGTCATTAAACCTCCCTTTGCCCCGGGGTTTTATTATTTAATGGATTTTCATGACCTCCCTCCAGTCGCTTTTATGTGGCAAGGCAGCTGGAGTGTGAGGGGTGGGGGTGTGCCTCCACCCTTTCATGCCCCATGCTCACCTCAATCGATTATTACAAAAAAAAGGCAGAATCATTCTTAATATATATTTTTTGGAAAAAGGCCTATACAACAGGTTCCTGTTCTCGTCCAACTCACTATCTACCCACCTGAGAAGCCTGATAGGTTTCTGGGACCCATGTCCAGTCGGACTGTATTTGAAAAATTAAGCAGTAGTGGGTTGACGACTTGAAGTATAGCCCCTTCCCAAGAAACAGGGTAATCTTAAGCATTGTGGAAGTCACGGTCGCAAAAAAAAGATAGATTTCAGAGAAGCCTACCTTTGTGTTAAGGTGCCACCTTACCAAGTGATGGTGCAGTTGGGCAAACGGACGCGGAGTCACAGAGAGATGTTGAGACACAGATAATCAGGAACAGACACAGGCATAAATATACTTACTAGACATGGAGACATACAAACGGAGACACAACAACAATAGCAACCACCATTCGCCACTAAGTAGCGGTAACATCAGCACGGCACGTGTGCCAGCCTATGTGCACTTTAAGGCCACGTGAAGTGTCGAAGGCTCGCTGGCAGGATGTCATGGGATAGACCCAGGTACCATGGGTTGACTGACTGAGATGACTGTGCCCCCTACTGTGCAAACTTGCTGTGTTTTAGCTGCCCGGTGCTCCGCTCATTGTTGTGAGCGTCGCTCCTCTACCCTCCGTTATTGCTGGAGGGCGACTGCATCCAACTACCCAGTAGCGTCCTCAATGAGCCTCCTCCAGAGGCCAATCTTAACACCGCTGGTACCAGCCATTGACAAGTCCACTCAGCTCCATATCCTCTTGTAAGCAGCCGATGGAAAGATAATGCCGCTCGACTGATTTGGAGTGAGACATCTGCTGTCAAACCGGAGCTGGTCATGAGCACACTGCCCATGTACGAAAACCCTAACACTCAACAACTGCCTCGCCAATGGAGAGTTGAGGGGGCGGAGTGTTTGATGACACAAGATAACCAGGCAGATGCTTAGTTTTGGTGGGGCTAATGGTAAGGCCCCACCTCTTAGTGGCACGCTCCAGGCTCAAAAGCAGTGCCTCCAACTCCTCCTTTGAGTGAGCATCAATCACCAGATCATGAGCACACATAACATGGTTGACAAATTGGGAGCCATCCCTCAACCGCACCCGGGCATTGATCAGACTCCCACTGTATCTGCACCAGAAGGAGATTCCTCCGGTACAGCCATGGAAGGCTTCTCCAACTACGTGGTCGAAAAAAATGTTAAATAATGTGGGAGCCAGAGGACATCCCCTGTCACACCCCAAGGTGAACAGGGAATGGCTCTGACTCCCGGCCACGGCCCCAATGTGCAATGCCCACCATCATGAAGGTCCGTAATGATTTGTGAGCAGAGGATCGGGGACTGAAAGCAGGAAGAACATCCCTGAGCCCAGGCGTATTGGTGGTATCATAGACCTTGATCAGATCAATAAAGGAGAGGTGCAGGTCCTGTTGGAATTCCCTACACCTCTGCTGCAGCAGAGACACACATACAGATATGGAGACAAGGAGACATACGGAGACAAACACGGACACCTACTCCTCACTCGAGACACGGACAAGACTGCACTCGCATACTGATTCCCAAAATTCTTAATTCAAGGGGGTCGTGAATTAACTGTTGATCTAATTTCTCAGGAATTGACAGAGTAGGGAGCTCTGGTCTGGCTCGCTGAAAAGTCCCAACTTGCTGGAAAAACGAAACAATATAATCAAAATGTATCATGCGCATTATATCCTAGGATCCCAATGCGCAATGCATGGAATGGAGCAACCGACCAAACTTAAGAGGGAAGGTCACTTTAAAGAGATGGGTTTTCAAAGCGAACTTAAATATATTTACCAAACTGAAACATATCGACCGACTTTGCCCTGGTTTCAAGTGGCAAGGCGTTCCATAGCTTGGGTGCCACACGAACAAAAGCCCAATCACCAAAAGAACGCAACCTAGACCTGGGAGTGCTGAGCAGTTGGAGATCAGAAGATCTTAATGACCTTGATGGAATGTATAAATATATTAGGGGTCGTCCATAAATGACGTCACGCGATTTTGGACGATTTTTGACCGCCCCCCCCCTTCGTCACACGACGTCACAAAAAGTCAGACCCCCCTCAAATTTGACGTCACAAAGCTCTGCCTCCCCCCCTAAAAAAATAAAAGATGCTTCAAATCGCTTTAAACTATTGTCATTGTACTGCGTATTTAATGTGCCGCTGCACTCTGATGTTGTAGGAGAAAACATTTATTAAAAAGTCTATTTAACTAAATAGAACGTGTTGTCTATATTTAAAGTTGCGCATTTTGATGTGACATCACATTTCTCAACCCCCCCCTCCCCCCATCGTCACACATGTCTGACGTCATTTATGGACGGCCCCTTAGTTCCTGCAAGTAATGTGGGGTGAGCCCTTTTAAAGCCTCATAGGTTAATAGCAGTTTCTATCTTAAAATCCACTCGGAATTTTGACCGGTAGCCAATGAAAGAGACGATAATAAATCGTCAAAAAAACCACATGTAAACCACGTAAGTTACAAAGCGTATTTAAAATGAATGTCAATACATTGTGCTCGTGTGTTTCAATGCAAGACATCAAAGGTATTCGAAACAATCGGTGGCGGTACTGCTCACGTGGCTGTGGTGCTCCTCTTCTCAGCGTCGAGGTTTGTTGTTGATAACCCTCCGAGAAAATGGAACAAAAAAACACTCAACAATGAACATAGGAAGAGACATCAACATCGGAGGACAAATGGGGGGGGGGGGGGGTAGAAGATGTGGCACAATGCGATGTGGCACAATGCATTGTGGCACAATGGAATGTGGCACAATGCATGCATTGGGGCACAGTGCAATGTGACAATGCAATGTATGCGGCACAATGGAAGGTGACACTATACATTGTGGCACAATGGAAGGTGGCACAATGGAATGCGGCACAATGCATTGGGGCACAGTGGAATGTGACAATGAAATGTATGCGGCACAATGCATTGGGGCACAGTGGAATGTGACAATGAAATGTATGCGGCACAATGCAAGGTGGCACAATGGAATATGGCACAATGGAATGTGGAACAATGCATGCATTGGGGCACAATGGAATGTGGCACAATGGATGCATTGGGGCACAATGGAATGTGGCACAATGCATCCATTGGGGCACAGTGCAATGTGACAATGCAATGTATGCGTCACAATGCAAGGTGGCACAATGGATTGTGGAACAATGGAATGTGGCACAACGGAATGTGACAGCGATATTTTACGATGTTGCTTTTAATATGAATTTATGTAGAAGTCACACTGCTTTGTAATTTTTTTTTTATTATTAAAGGGTTTGTCTGTGAATCGGTAGTTTTATTATCTCTGTGACCGTTCACCTGCCAACTATAAAAAAAACCCACACACACGGTAATCGGAGAACATTTCTTAAAACAAGATTAATTCCCATCTGGCCCCGTGATGATGGCAATGTGCAGTCTCCGACTCCGTATTATCTATTTGGGCTATGTGCTATAAAGAAGGGCCGTTGCCCGAAACGTCGCCGATTATATACATATTTATTTTAATCCTTGGAAGGCCTTTTAGTGGTGTTTTTTGACGAATGTGTTCAGCTTGTTTTGTTATTCGATGCAATTGACATTCGCCTTGTCCCGCATCTCGTCGCTCTGCTGCGTGGTCGCTGCTGCTGTTGCTGCGTTGGAGAGACCCGCACGTTGGTGGTGAAATTCACTCAAGACGCGAGGTGAATTCACACTCACACCGCCATTCACTCTCTCTGTGTTTCTCTCTCGTACCGTGTCCACTGCTGTCACGAGAGGTGAATTCACACTCACACCGCCATTCACTCTGTCTGTGTATCTCACACCGTGTTCACTGATGTCACGAGGGGTGAATTCACACTCACACCGCCATTCACTCTCTCTGTGTTTCTCTCTCGTACCGTGTCCACTGCTATCACGAGAGGCGAATTCACACACACACCGCCATTCACTCTCGCAATGTGTCCACCGTTGCTACAAGAGGTTAATTCACATTCACACTGTGATTCACTCTCTCGCAATGTGTCCACCGTTGCCACAAGAGGTTAATTCACATTCACACTGTGATTCACTCTCTCGCACTGTGTCCACCGTTGCCACAAGAGGTTAATTCACATTCACACTCTGATTCACTGCCTCGCACTGTGTCCGCAATTGCTGCAAGATGTGAATTCACATCAACACTGCGATTCACTCTCTCGCATTGTGTCCACAATTGCTGCAAGATGTGAATTCACATTCACACTGCGATTCACTCTCGTACTGTGTCCACAATTGCTACACGAGGTAAATTCACATTCACTCTTGCACTGTGTCCACTGCTGTTACAAGAGGAGAATTCACATTCACACTGCGATTCACTCTCTTGCACTGCAATTCACCGTTGTTACAAGAGGCAAATTCACATTCACACTGCAATGGACTCTCTCGCACTGCGTTCACCGCTGTTACAAAAGATGGATTCACGTTTACACTGCGATTCACTCTCTCACCATCACCACCCCCATCGTCGTCAAATCATCAAATGTAATATAAAAAAACACATTGTTCTTCATAATGTATTATGCATTGATTGTCGTTATTGTTATTTATTGATTATCGACATTTTTATTATTTATTCATTGTCAGCATTATCATTAAACAATTCCCATTTGTCCCCCCCTACGATAATCATTGTAACCTTATCGTGGTGGGGTTTGTGTGTTCCAATAATCCTCGGAGCTATATTGCCTGGAGTCTTGTACTCCTGGTTAGGGTCTCCCTTGGCGAACAGCTCTGGGTGGCGATTCCAGACAAATAACGGTCCGAAAAAAACCCCTTCATGAATGGTTCAAATATACAAAAATCAGATAACCTCGCCCGAACAAGGTATACCCTGACTCCCACCGTGGAGCCATGCCTGGGGGTGGTGTTTGCCGGCAAAGCGCCTGGTGGCCGGTTGAACCCACGTAACCCGGTCGGACCCAGCCTGAAATGACTATGTGGCGCAGTCCTGTGGGCCCACCATCCGCAGGACTAAGGGTGCGGGCGGGTATGATGCCAGTAGGGCAGGAAGACGGATGGTCTCAGACGGACTGAACCTTGGCGATGGACACTAGCTATTGGGACGTAGAATGTCACATCACTGGGGGGGGGGGGGGGGGGGGGGGGTGGCGGGGAAGGAGCCAGAACTGGTGGAGGAGGTGGAAAGGTTCCAACTAGATTTAGTCGGTCTCACCTCCACACACAGCATTGGCACAGCAACCAAACTTCTCGATCGGGGGTGGTGGTCTCTCTCCTAATCTGGCGTAACCCCTGGTGAGAGGCCCCGGACGGGTGTGGGGATACTCTCAAGCTCCCGGCTGGGTGCTGTTCAGTTGGAGTTTGTCCCAGCGGATGAGAGGGTCGCCTCAATGAGACGAAAATGAAAACTCTGACTGTTGTCCATGCTTATGCACCAAACAGCAGTTCAGAGTATTCGGCTTTCTTGGAGACAGTGGGTGCAGTGCTCGACAGAGTGCCGCCTACCAACTCCTTAGTCTTACTGGGCGAATTCAATGCTCACGTGGGAAACCTTGCACATACCTGGAGAGGTGTGATTGGGAGGAATGCCCCCCCCCCCCCCGATCTCAACCCAAACAGTGAAATGTTATTGGAATTCTACTCTAGTCACGGAATGTCAATAACAAACACCAAGTTCAAACACAAGGATGCTCTAGAGCGTACTTGGTACCAGAGCACCTTCGGCCGAAGGTCAATGATTGGCTTAATAGTTGCATCATTGGACCTAAGGCCGTATGTTCTGGACACTGGTGAAGAGAGGGGCAGAGCTGTCAACTGATCACCACCTGGTGGTAAGTTGGTTCCGATGCTTCGGGCACCGACCAGATAGATGTGGAAGGCCAAAATGAAGTGCAGGTTTTCTGAGAACGTCTGCCAAAAGACCCAGTGCAGAAAGATTTCAACTTCCACCTCCGGGAAAACTTCTCCTGTACTCCAGGGGAGTCCGTGGACATTTAGTCCAAGTGGATGATATTCAGGACCTCGATTGTGGATGCAGCTGTGAAAAACTGTGGTCTGGACGCAGTTGGTGCTTGTCATGGCAGCAACCCTAGGACCCGCTGGTGGTCACCAGTGGTGAGAGAAGCTGTCAAGTTGAAGAAGGAGGTTTTTCCAAGCTATGCTTGGAAAAAGGTCTCCCTACTCGATTGAGAGGTACCGGCTTGCCAAGAGGGCATCGGCTAAAGCAGTCGCTGAAGCGAAAGCCCAGGCGTGGGAGGAGTTTGGAGAGGCTATGGAGAGGGACTACCGGGCAGCCTCAAAAGATGTTCTGGCAAACCATCTCACGCCTTAGGAGGGGTCAACGGGACGTGGCCCAGGCTGTTTTCAGTAGGGGTGGTGTAACATTGCACTCTTTCAAGGAGATACTCGAGAGGTGGAAGGAACACTTTGAGGAGCTCCTCAACCCTGTGGACATGCCCTTCTTTCAGGAGGCAGCTCTGGCAACAGCTGGGGGGTCGGATCTATCACGGTTGCTGAAGTCGCTGCGGCGGTCGAGGGCCTTCGTAGCGGCAAAGCTGCTGGGGTGGACGAGATTCGCCCAGAGTTGTTAAAATATCTGGACAGTGTAGGGGTGTCGTGGTTAACACGCCTCTTCAATGTTGCATGGAAGGCAGGTACTGTACCTCTGGACTGGCAAACTGGGGTCGTGGTTCCCATTTTTAAAAAAGGGGACCAGAGGATGTGCTCCAACTACAGGGATCACACTCCTCAGCGTCACAGGTAAAGCCGATGCCAGAGCGCTGGAGAGGAGGCTCCGCCCTGTGGTCGAGCCTCGGATTCAGCAGGAACAATGCGGATCCCGTCACGGTCGTGGAACAGCTCTTTTCCCTCTAACAGATATTTGAGGGGTCATGGGAGTACGCTTCTCCAGTCTACCTCTGCTTTGTAAACTTTGAGAAAGCATATGACTGTGTTCCCCCGCAACGTCTTGTGAGAGGTGCTGCGGGAGTATGATGTACCCGTGCCACTTTTGTGCGCTATCTGGACTCTGCCAAGGGTGCATCTTGTCTCCACTCCTGTTTGCCATTTTCATGGACAGGATATTAAGGCACAGCCGAAGTATGGAGAGTATCCAGTGTGGTGGCATTGAGGGAAAAAACTGGAGGGCCTGGAGAAAAATAGACGCGACCACGGAGAGAGAGAGAAAGACACGCAGACTCCAAATATACAACAGGCGTCGCCAGGATCGAGATCCAACCCACGACCTTCTGCATACCAGGCGAGGTAGTTAACATCTAGCCACCGTGATGATGATGAGAGAGAGACGCAGACTCCATATATACAGCAGGCGCTGTCAGGAACGGGATCGAAACCACGACCTCCTGCATATCAGGCGAGGTAGTTAACATCTGGCCACCGTGATGATGATGAGAGAGAGACACAGACTCCATATATACAGCAGGCGTTGTCAGAAACGGGATCGAAACCACGACCTCCTGCATATCAGGCGAGGTCGTTAACATCTCCCAGCGACCACGGCGCCCCTTTGTCAGAGAGACCCCGCGAACAGCACTTGTAGCAAGAAGCTATGTAGGGTAATTGTTGTATCGGTGTGTTTGTTTTATAAGCGTACACACCTAATTGGATGTGTAAACATATTGTTTCACTTCTCAGATGGCGTCTCGCGTCGAATTACCATTCATCAAACAAGAGAACGAAGACAATTTGAGTGCTGGGCTGTGTTCGGATTTGACGGTGAAATATGAAGACGCCGATGCCGGTGAGCTTAAATCTACCGCGACATATACAACATTAGGACCCCTTTTTGATTTAAAGGTTTCGTGACTGCAGGGATTAATATTCCTGGTTCTTTCGGTAAAGTCACGTTTCCCTTCTACGTGACTTCACCGAAAGAACCAAGAATATTAGAACCCCTTAACGACGTTAATTGGTTCCACGAAACCGGTCGTGAAGTGATTTGGTCGTCAAGCGAGTACAGGAAAAATACGTTAAAAGCTCAATTCGTTCCGATAGCATCGAAAGTTACCCTTTTTTCACCCCCCCAAAAAACTTAGTAATATTTAACCAATGGCTATTAATACATAAGTTACTAAACATTATATGCACATAATATTAAAAGATGCATCGTTAATCAATGCATTAAGTCATATTTACTGTACCTACAACAGCCCATCGTTAACAGGGGAATGGTCGGTAAGCGGACACACTGAGCTCTATGGAGGCCCCATCGTTAAGTGATTAGTCGTGAACAGGCGTGGTCGTTAAGAGGGGTTCTACCGTACTTTCAATTGAAATCTCAAAATTGAATGGCTAAACTAGGCAAGAAACATGCTTTAAGAGTTGTGGGAGACGTGTGTTGAACCGTTCTCTTTGATTGACTTGTTTTTTGTGTGTTTGTTGTCCTTCCCCCGCACCTCCGATTAGCACGGTTGGATACGTACAGTGCAAAAGAAGTTGAACATACATACATACCTACATTACATCTCCCCAATAAGATTTTTAATGTGTGTGTGTGTTAAATGTGTCGTTACCCCGGTGTGTTGAAGGAGTAGCTTATCGGTATGTTTTGTGTACATGACGAACCTTACTAATTGGCTGTTGTTGGGTGCTGGGGGGTTTCACGACACATTTATATTTACACGATCTAACCCAAAAAACCTCTTATGGATAATATTGGTAGGAAAAGCCCTACTACTACTATGTGTTAATTAGACCTTCCATCTATCATTAACGATTGTGGGTTTCTTTTCCCCTTCTGAATTACAGTTCGGGATATGAATATTGTTAAAGATGAAGGGGTTGGTGAGAGGTCAGAGGGGACGGAGAATTGCCACGGAGGGTGTCCGGCCACTGCAGACAAGAACTTCATCGAGGTGGAATTGTTGGAGGAGGACATTGGTCAAGGTGGGTTCCCACTTTGATCACGGATAAAACATTTAATAGCTTCCGGTTTTATCGCCAGACAAAGCCCGATCATGCTGAACGTATGTACGTGTGTTGAACTTCTTTTGCACCGTACGTAGCCAACCGTGCTCATCGGAGCTGCGGCGGATGGACAACAAACTACACACAACAAGCAGTTCTAAACAAAGGAGTTTTAGTATAGTGGTTTAGTGTCTTGTATCGTAGTGTATACTGTAGTGTATAGTATAATGTATAGTGTAATATGTAGTGTATAGTGTACTATGTAGTATATAGTAGTGTAGTGTATAGTGTAGTATGTAGTGTATAGTGTAGTGTGTATTGTAGTGTATAGTATAATGTATAGTGTAATATGTAGTGTATAGTGTACTATGTAGTATATAGTAGTGTAGTGTATAGTGTAGTATGTAGTGTATAGTGTACTATGTAGTATATAGTAGTGTATAGTGTACTATGTAGTATATAGTAGTGTAGTGTATAGTGTAGTATGTAGTGTATAGTGTACTATGTAGTATATAGTAGTGTATAGTGTAGTGTATAGTGTACTATGTAGTATATAGTAGTGTAGTGTATAGTGTAGTATGTAGTGTATAGTGTAGTGTGTATTGTGTGCGGCATCACATATTGGTTCACCGTTCTACAAAGCTAATGTAGCCCTTACCATTAGATACCCAATCGAGGCTTTGTCTCTTGGACCCGTTGTCGATGAGAATCAAGCCTTCACAATGACATTCAGCGAGATCACTGCAGTGACTTCGATGCTAAAACACCGGACTCAACGTGACACACACCGCCCGTATGTGCTGCCGCACTTTAGAGCCCCTAAAGTGTTGCGTTCATTTAGTTTTTTGAAAATGTGCGGCAGATGACGGGCGCCCGACGGGACTGCTCTGCACAGAGTGCGGGAAGCAGTTTTGCGCGCAGCTAGGAACGCCGACGGCGGACGAAGCAAAACGCGTCAGGCGGGCGCTCCGAGGCTGCGCGCAGTGCGCAAAGACGCTCCAGGCCTGCGCGTCGAGCGACCGGAGGAAAAAACGACGAACCGGAGAAAAGCTGTGCACGGTCGCGACGTGCGACGAGGATTCTGCTATGGTGGATCAGCCGGGAGGCAGTTACGCGGCGGATGCTGTTGGCAGGAAGCCGCACGTTTGCAAGGAGTGCGGAAAGGGGTTTTCAAAGCTTTCCGTCTTGGCGAAGCATTCCAGGACGCACACGGGCGAGAAGCCGCATGTCTGCGCAGAGTGCGGGATGGGGTTTTCGCAACGTTTCCACTTGGGGAGACATTCTAGGACGCACACGGGCGAGAAGCCCCACGTGTGCTCGGAGTGCGGGAAGGGGTTTTCTCAGCGTTCCAATTTGGAGACGCACTCTAGAACGCACACCGGTCAGAAGCCACACTTGTGCACGGTGTGCGGCAAGGGGTTTTCACATTGTTCCACTTTAAAGAAACATTCTAGAACGCACACTGGCGAGAAGCCGCACGTGTGCAAGGAGTGCGGGAAAGGATTTACCCAGCGTTGCACTTTAATTACCCACTCTAGAACGCACACCGGCGAGAAGCCGTACGCGTGCAAGGAGTGTGGGAAGAGGTTTACGCAGCATTTCAATCTAGAGATTCATTCTAGAACGCACACGGGTGAGAAGCCGCACGTGTGCAAGGAGTGCGGGAAGGGGTTTACAGCACGCACCGATTTAAATAAACATTCTAGAACACACACCGGCGTGAAGCCACACATGTGCACAGAGTGCGGGGAGAGGTTTGCAAAGCCATCCACTTTAGAGGCACATTCCAGAACACATACCGGCGAGAAACCGTACATGTGCGATGAGTGCGGAAAAAGGTTCGCACAGCGCTACAATTTAGATATGCATTCTAGGACGCACACGGGCGAGAAGCCATACTTGTGCAAAGAGTGTGGGAAGAGGTTTTCACAGCGTTCCACTTTAGACACACATTCTAGAACGCACACGGGCGAGAAGCCTTACATGTGCGTGGAGTGTGGGAAGAGGTTTACGCAGCGCTACAATTTGGAGATGCATTCTAGAACACACACAGGCGAGAAGCCGCACCTGTGCAAGGAGTGTGGGAAGGGGTTCTCGCAGCGCTCCACTTTAGAGAAACATTCTGTAACGCACACCGGTAGGAAGCCTTACATGTGCGTGGAGTGCGGGAAGAGGTTTACGCAGCGCTACAATTTAGAGATGCATTCTAGAACGCACACGGGCGAAAAGCCACACGTATGCGAGGAGTGTGGGAAGGGTTTTGCACAGCGTTCCACTTTGGAGAAACATTCTATAACACATACCGGCGAGAGACCACACTTATGCAAGGGGTGTGGGAAGGGGTTTACAACGCGTGCTTATTTAAATAAGCATTCTAGAATGCACTCTGCTGAGAAGCTGGTTATCTGAAAGAGCAGTGTGGGAATATGGGTTCACGCAATGTTGCAATTTTAGAGTGCCAGCCCTCGCACGAACCTCGTTGATGTCAAAATTAACACTGCTCTTCGTATCATCAATGGCACCCTGAGGTTCGCTTAACTCCCGTGGCTTCCTGTGCTGCCAAACATCGCTCCTCATTGCATCAGGGCCATTTGAATTTTACCAACAGATTTTCGTCAGTTGAGACCATACGTAGCAATCATTGACCCTGACTGGCAGACCAATGCCTCGAGTCGCTTTCGCAATTGAAACGTATCCTGGTATCTTGCGTTCTCACCCCGTTAAGCAAAATAGAGTGGTCCCTCGGTTAAAACGTTTTTAATCCGTTCCATGAAAACTACTGTTAACCGATAACTGTTTATCAAATATAGAAATTACACGTTAAAAGTACAAATCACCGAGTTTGCAAGAGGAGCTGTTTCCATTACCAAAACAGAAAATGTGTAATGTAAACAAAGCTAGTCGAGGTCTAAACGGCTCAGTAATTGGCATCGCTGATTGGCTGAGGGCATGGCTCAGTCCCACTTACTAGCGCTCGGATTGGCCGAAAATTGGCGCCCACGTGCATAACGTAAACGTACCGTTAGTCAACATTTTAAAGTTAGTTGAAACCGTGGGGTTCCTATGGCAGGTGAAACATTAACGAAAAAACGTTAACTGATGTCACTGTTAACCGAGAGACTACTATAAACTTGAAACTAGTCGATTGGATGGGTGATCACCATTCATTGTCAGGCTGTCATCAGGCTCTGGGGCTGCAAGGTAACACAGGGCAGGGCAGCATAATCTATTGGTGTACTGTACTTATATGTCCCCCGCATCTATGCTCCTTGCCCATTTACCTGCACTAGCCATCGTTGGTGAAATATGGTCAAACAAACCCCTCGTCTGATAGACAACGTGGGGGTGCTCTCATCAACCAGTGGACTGACAAAAAGGGTCTGTGCATGCCTTTGTTTTAACATCTCTGGGTCTTCAAATCCGGTCCTGAGCATTCCAGTTTTATATAGTAGTAGATGTTCCTTGGAATACGTACGTCATTTGTTTCAATTCCATATTGCTTTTAGAACTGATGGTAATTGTCCTTGTTCTGTAGTATAGCATCCCTTGTGTGGTAATCTATCAAATGTATACAGTTCTTTGCTGTACACAGTGAATTCCTCTATTGTATTGACTGATTTGAAGGTGGCCTGTTGTTGAGAATTACTTACTAAACTCTGCTTGTTCTGTTGATTGGTCGTTATCAAGTGCATCACTTAGTAATTAGTGTTTAATAAAAAAATGTGTAAGTCCATGATGCTGTATATGAGGCTTAAATGACCAGGCATCATAAAATAGTTGGCCTCTGGCCGGACCTGCTGTGTAACAATGTTTGTGCTGCCCGGTGCACTTATTTGATTCTATTTATTGCATTTCCCAAAGTTGTGGGAAATTCGTTTAGGAAGAACTCCTCCACATATGCGGAATTGGACTTTGTTTTAAAAAAAGCTGTCGTTTTGAGAGTCGAGGTGTCATAGTTTTTTGGGGGGGCCTGCTTTCATTGATTGGAGGTCCTCGCCTCCTGCCCCCTTCCTCCTTACACCCCCCCCAACACCTTTTCCTCCGCAGGGCCCGCCTCTGTCTCTGCAGGTCCCGCCCCTTCCTCTTTCAGCCCCGCCCCTTCCTCTGCAGGTCCCGCCCCTTCCTGTTTAGGGCCCAACCCTTCGGGTTGTGGGATCTAACCTACAAACTTCTGCACACCAGGCGAGGTAGTTAACGTCTCATAGCTACCGTGATGATGATGATGAGAGAGAGACACACAAACTCCAAATATACAGCAGCAGGCATCGTCAGTGTCGGGATCTAACCCACGAACTTCTGCACACCAGGCGAGGTAGTTAACATCTCATAGCCACCGGGATGATGATGAGAGAGAGACACGCAAACTCCAAATATACAGCAGCAGGCATCGTCAGTGTCGGGATCTAACCCACGACCTCCTGCACACCAGGCGAGGTAGTTAACATCTCAGCTACCGTGATGATGATGATGAGAGAGAGACACAAACTCCAAATATACAGCAGCAGGCATCGTCAGTGTCGGGATCTAACCCTCGAACTCCTGCACACCAGGCGAGGTAGTTAACATCTCATAGCCACCGGGATGATGAGAGACACGCAAACTCCAAATATACAGCAGCAGGCATCGTCAGTGTCGGGATCTAACCCACGACCTCCTGCACACCAGGCGAGGTAGTTAACATCTCATAGCTACCGTGATGATGAGAGAGAGAGAGACACGCAAACTCCAAATATACAGCAGCAGGCATCGTCAGTGTCGGGATCTAACCCACGACCTCCTGCACACCAGGCGAGGTAGTTAACATCTCATAGCTACCGTTATGATGATGATGAGAGAGACACACAAACTCCAAATATACAGCAGCAGGCATCGTCAGTGTCAGGATCTAACCCACGAACTCCTGCAAATCAGGCGAGGTAGTTAATATCTCATAGCCACCGGGATGATGATGAGAGACACGCAAACTCCAAATATACAGCAGCAGGCATCGTCAGTGTCGGGATCTAACCCACGAACTCCTGCACACCAGGCGAGGTAGTTAACAGCTCATAGCCACCGGGATGATGATGAGAGACACGCAAACTCCAAATATACAGCAGTAGGCATCGTCAGGGTCGGGATCGAACCCAGGCCCTCCTTCCATACCAGGCGAGGCAGTTAACATCTCCTCGCCACCGTGGAAGCACCAAGGTTCAAAGTTGTGCCACCTCCGGAGGCGCCCACAAGAGACACGTCTGGGCCTGGCGCGCGTTGAGGCTCCTGTCGCTTGTGGCTCCAAATCGGAGTGAAAGGCGACACCGCATCCAGACCCCACCCCCCTCCTTTATGACGTCACCACATCGTCATCATCATCTCCCCGCATTGCGCTGTCTTGTCCCCACATCTCGTCGCCCTGCTGCGTGCTCGCTGCTGAGTTAACCCGGGTGTAGCAGCGGTCGTGTGGACTCGACGTCGCCACTGGGGGAGACAAAGGCGGCCGGGCGTGGTGGTGCTGGCCACCCCCGCCCCCCTCGTGTGCCGCAGCTGCCGGCAGCCTTCACAGGTGCTGCTGCTACTCGCTAACAGCACTTGCCCCCACAGTCTGTTACAGGCTACACGGGGGATCTTTGTCCTGTTGGTTGATTCTGGCTCGACCATGAATGACTCACTGTGTCTACGCACCAGCAATGGGCAAATTAAAGCGGCCAAGGTTTGGTGAGAGGGCGCCATGGTGGGATAGATGTTAACTACCTCGCCCGGTGTGCAGGAGGTAGTGGGTTCCATCCAGACCGTGACGATGCCTGCTGCAGCTGTATATTTGGAGTTTGCGGTGTCTCTCTCCCTCTGGAGATGTTAACTACCTCGCCTGGTGTGCAGGAGGTCGTGGGTTCGATCCAGACCTTGACGGTGCCTGTTGTATATTTGGAGTTTGCGGTGTCTCTCTCCCTCTGGAGATGTTAACTACCTCGCCTGGTGTGTAGGAGGTCGTGGGTTCGATCCAGACCTTGACGATGCCTGCTGCTGCTGTATATTTGCAGTTTGTGTGTCTCTCTTCCGGTGATCGCGTGGATTTTTCTCCGGGTCCTTCGGTTCCCCCCCCCCCTCCACGTTTAGAATCAACTTCACGCGGTTTAAGTTGTTTGGCCGATGCTATCAATGCCCACACGACGACGATGCTGATGATGAATCCATATCGTTGAGCGAGCATTTGTGATAGCCAGGTTTGCGAAGTAGCCCAGTGGGGCCTTACCTGGTCAAGGAAACATTTTTTAAATGTAGGTTCCAGCCATACCATCCTCTTGATTGACTTGCCTTGATTAGCGCTTGCCAATATCCATATGATTTCCCATATTTTGTCTGTGTGTATGCACATTCAACGTGCATATGGGGAATGGTGGTGTAGCGATTAGCGCGCTTCCCTGTGAACCCGACGACCCGAGTTCGATTCCCGCTCACGGCCAACACCAGTGACGAATACTGTGTCTGAACCGGTCCTGGGCCTCCCCTTGTGTCGACTCGGCCTCAAATTCGTAGCTGGTGCGGTGTGTAAACATCACCCATTGGGGAAACAAAGGCGGACGGGCGTGGTGCTGGCCACCCACCCCCTCGTGTGCCAAAGTGCCAGCCTTCATATGTGCTGATACATGCGAACAGTGCTTGCCCCAAGTCTGTTCAAGGCTACACGGGAGATCTTTGTCTTTTTTTTGCACATTGGATAATGTGTCGTAGTGTGAATTTGTTTCCGCTCAGATGGCTTCACACCTTGTTCCATTACCAATCGTCAAACAAGAAAACGAAGAGAATCCAGGTGCGCGTTCTTACTTGACGGGGCGATGTGAAGACACGCATGCCGGTGAGGTCAATGAAATAATTTCTCCTGATTCGTCGCGTTTGAATTGTCGCTCGAGCAGCAATCGCGTGTGCACATGATGTGTATGTAGGCACGTACGTTGAACTTATTTCGCACCGTACGTAGCCAACCATGCCAATCGGAGGCACGGGGGAAAGACAACAAACTAAACACAAAAAGCAGTTCGAAAGAATTGAGTGTTCAATTTAGTTTAGTGGTGTAGTGTATCGTAGTGTATAGTGTAGTGTATATTGTAGTATAGAGTGTATGCATGTTGAACTTTTTTTGCACCGTACGTAGACAATCGTGCCAATCGGAGGCACGGGGGAAGGACAACAAACTAAACACAACAAGCAGTTCTAAAGAAATTAGTTTTAAATTGAGATTTAAAAGTGCGTGCATGGTTCCAGTGGCTTCCTGATATCGGAAGGAGAATTCCAGACGGCCGCAGAAGTGCATCTGAAAACGCGCGATGCGGTGACTGTTTTTGTTCGATGTGAGGATGACCAGCGTTCGCCTGATGATGGTTTATGCCCCTTGATGAGATCAGCAAGGTATTGTGGTTCATTTGTTGTACCAAGCACTTTGTGTGCAATGAGTGCGACCTTGTAACGTATTCGTTCGGCAAGCGGAAGCCAATGCAGCTCAGCGAGCACCGGACGGACACGGTCGGATCTTGCAGTACCCATCACGATGCGTGCCAGAGAAGTTTGTACACGCTGCAGCTTGCTAATGTTTTTTGCCAGACGTCCCGTAGAGTAGTGAGTTGCAATAATCGAGCCTTGTCGATACCGCTACGCTACACGCCATCACTTGCCCCAGCAGTCTTTTAAAGCTTCACGGGGGATCTTTGTCTTTTGTTGTTGCTGTTGTTGTTGTGTACAGGAGCAGTCGTGAAGCATGAAGATGATGAAGGGAGTCTGGGCACTGAGATAATGAGGATTCTGGTGAAATCCGAGGTCAATGGAGATGGTAAATCCCCATCTACAAATCAGATTCTGTATTTATACTGCAGGAGGAAATTCCGATGAGCTATGAAGCTCTTTTTCACAGATGTCCAGTCGCGACACGGGGTCAGAACGTTACAACAAACACAACACACAAACACGATAGGAGTGCAAAGTGTAGGTAAGGTACACGAATCACTTCAATATACAAATAAAACTAAACTCTCTTTTTTTATCTTACCAGGTAAAGCCCACTGAGCTATTAACTTATTTTTCAGAAGTGACTTGGCCAGGACAAATGGTAGCTCAACATAAGTGGCTCTTCGTGTGGAAATTTATCATGGCAAAATAATCTCAATGCATAATAATAGGGGTTTTTTCCCCTTTTTTCTGGCAACAAAACTTAAACCTTTTTACAAGGATTCATGTCTGCATTAACCACAATACATTCAGTCAAAATGCAAACAAAAAACATACTATGATAATATATGATGCATTGTCCTTGAAAGTGATTGGTCCACACCAAGGGACGGCTTTCTCTTGAGCCTCGACCCAATTGGTGCTCGACCAGATGACGCCAAAAGGCTTCAGTTTTGTTGCCAGAAAAAAGGGAAAAAAGCCCTATTATTATATTTGGTACTGGCAAAGGAGGTCTAATGATGTAGAATCTCAATGCATGTTTCTAAATGTGGGGGGGGAAACCGGGAGGAACCTGGAGACAATGCACGCGACCATGGTGAGAGAGACATGCAAACTCCAAATATACAGCAGCAGGCGTCAGCTTCGGGATCGAATCCCCGACCCCCTGCATACCAGGCGATGAATATAACATCTCCTTGCCGCCACGGTGCCCCTTAAGTAAACAGCCAGAGCAAAATCTGGAATGAAATCGCCCAAACTAAGGCAAGATATCAAGAATGTCTCAAGAGTCGAAGGAGAGACGTCTCTAGCCGGCTAGTTTGGCCTGCCTCATTCTCCAATCGATCTTCACAGGTCGTGTTTTCAATGGTAACGGTGGGTGCGTTTTTTTTGTTTAAATCCCAGCTCCAGATGTGAAGCCTGTTGAAGTGGAAGGAGCCGGTGGGAGGCCCGGGGAGGCAGGCAGCCGCCGTGGATGTCCGCTCACTCCAGACCAGAACTTCATCGAGGTTGCCCTATCAGAGGAGGACGTTGGTGACGGTGAGTCTCCTTTGATCACATCATGGGACGTAATTTTTTTTTCCAACTATGCTTCCTGTTTTTTTAGCTATGCCATATTTAAATCATCATCTGAATTGAAAACGAATTTCTTTAGAACTGCTTGGCACGGTTGGCTACGTACGGTGTGACAGAAGTTCGACGTACATACATACAAACGTCATACTCAATTGTAAATGTTGTGAGGTTGCATTTTATTTTACCACTGAGCTATGTAGCTCTTTTTCAGAAGCCACCTGGCTATCACAAATGATTGCTCAACAAAGTGGCTTGTACCATGTGTTGAACTTCTTTCGCAATGTACGTATATCCAACCGTGCTAATCGGAGGTGCGGGGGAAGGACAACAAATGAAAACAACAACGAGCAGTTTTCAATTCAGATGATGATTTAAAAGTGGCATAGCTCCCCAGTGGCGGCTTCCAGACGGCCGCAGAAGCGCGTCCGAAAGCGCTGCGCCGTGCGGCGACCGCCGCCCTTTGCCCGACGGGCCAGCCGAAAACGCCACCCGTGCCTGTTGACCGTCGGCCCGATGCCCTTGCCTTTTGTCGAAATGCCACAGCGGACGAGGCGACGGCGTTGAAGGAACTGCCGTGCGCGGGGTGCGGCAAGGGCGGAGGCCGCGGAACGACGGCGGGCAAAGCGCAACGCGGCGGCGACGGCGAGACCCCACGATCCTGCGCGCGTTGCGGAAAGGCGCTCGAGGTCGCCGCGACCGCCGCGGCCCATCGGAGGAAGCACAGGTGCCAGGAGTGCGGAATGGTGTTCGGGACGCGCTACGCTTTGGACACCCACTCGGCGGCGCACGCGGGCGCGTGGCCGCACGCGTGCGCCGGGTGCGGCAAGGGCTTCGCGCAGCGCTCGGAGCTGAAGAAGCACGCGCGGACGCACACGGGCGAGAGGCCGCACGCGTGCGCCGAGTGCGGCCGGGCGTTCGCGAGGCCCTCCGACCTGAGGGCCCACGCGCGGACGCACACGGGCGAGAGGCCGCACGCGTGCGCCGAGTGCGGGAGGGCGTTCGCGCAGCGCTCCGACCTGGGCAAGCACGCGCGGACGCACACGGGGGAGAGGCCGCACGCGTGCGCCGAGTGCGGGAGGGCGTTCGCGCGCTCCTCGGACCTCGGGGCGCACTCGAGGACGCACACGGGCGAGAATCTGCACGCGTGCGGCGAGTGCGGCCGGCGCTTCGTCCGGCGCTCGCACCTGGAGGCGCACTCGGCGCTGCACGCGGGCCTGAAGCCGCACGTCTGCGGCGAGTGCGGGAGGGGGTTCGCGCGCCTCGCCCACCTGGAGGCGCACACTGCGCTGCACACGGGCGAGAAGCGGCACGTGTGCGGGGAGTGCGGCAAGGCATTCACGCGGTCGTACAGCCTGAAGAAACATTCGGCGGCGCACTCATGATGGCGGGTCTTTTTTTTTTGTTGGGGTTTGGAGTTGCGCGCGGAAGAAGTTCTGCGTACGTAGATTGGCGAGTAGCCACAGGCGCGTGCCAGCAAGGGGGTGCCACGGCGGCTAGGAGATGTGAACTACCTCGCCTGGTACGCAGGAGGTACGCGGGTTCGATCCCGATCATGACAATGACTGCTGCTGTATGTTCGGAGTTTGCGTGTTCTCGCTCTCTCCCCGTGGTCGTGTGGAATTTTCGCCGGGTCCTCCGGTTTTTCCCCTCCGTGTTTTGTTGCAATGCATTTCCACGTGATCACGATATCAGCCGCTTCGTTGAGCTGCTATCGTTTGTGATGGCCAGGGTCGATTCTGGGGGTCCTTACCTGGTAAAATAAAACAAAATAGTTTTAGTTTAGTTTGTGTGGGAAGGGCCTTTACACGATCATTTGATTTGAAAGGGTAAATCAATAACACGCACTCGGAAGTGTAAACCTCTCAAGTGAATTCATCCGTCTGGATACAAAAGCAACAGTGAATGGTTATCACATTTTCCCGACGTGTGATTGTACGCACAATCACATCGTGTATATAACAACAAAAATAAACACTTAAAACGTCTTCGATTTCTCCTCGTGAAGCACAGCGACACCACCCCAGTTTACGTCTGGGAGGCGTGGCGATGCGTTGCTGAAAGGTGCGGCGACGAAAATCGAAACGACGTCCATCAAAGCGACTCACAGGGTAGTGGTAGTAGCAAGTACGTATGGTGGTGGTAATGATAGTTGAGAGGCGATGGATAACAAGCGCGTGGGGAGCGGTAGTGTAGCGGGTTAGCGCTGCGCTGCGCTACGAACCCAGCGACCCGAGTTCGATTACCACTCGTGGCCAACACCGGTGACGATTATTTGAACCGGTCCTGGGACCTCACCTAGGTCGACTCAGCCTCAAATGAGTACCTGTCGCGGTGTGTAAACATCGCCGCTGGGGAGACAAAGGCGGCTGAGCGTGGTGTTGGCCACCCACCCCCTCGTGTGCTGTCGGCCTTCATAGGTTCTGCTACTCGTTAACAACGCTTGCCCCAACAGTCTGTTAAAGCTACACGGGGGGATCTTGGTCTTGTTGGCTGATTTTGACTCGGCCTTGAACGAGGTACTGGCAGTGTCTAAACATCGGCATTTGGGATATCAAAGCGGCCAGGGTATGGTGTGAGGGTACCCGCGGTGTCTGGGAGATTGTTGACTACCTCGCCTGGTATGCAGGAGGTCGTGGGTTCTATCCCAGTGCTCTCGTCGATTTTTCTCGAGGTCCTTCTGGGTACAGCGGTTCCCTCGGTTTAACGATGCCATCGATTGACGATATTTCGATTAACGATTTGCCCTCCCATAGGGTTACCCCCCCCTTTCCCCCCTGTTGTTCCATTAACGATGAATTTTCGATTAACGGCCCAGGTTTTTACGACCTCACGCGGACCCACAAAAATTTCGGCCAATCGGAGCGCTCGGAAGTGGACTCGCCGGGCCTCGGCCAATCAGCGGCGCGCCCCTTTTCCATGAGCCAATGGCGAGCTTAGCTCTTCGATGGCTGACGGTGATGCGTGTGCTTGTGGAAGCAGCTCGCACGAATACTTTGTGGGTTTATTTCTTTGACTTAAAACATTAAAATGAGATCGGCAACGATGGCCCCTAAAGTGACGAAAATAAAGTGAGGAAGACAATTAGTTAAGCAATTGCCTTAATCGCCTACTTCAGTAGTTGTCTTCCTGCTGTGGTTGTCCCACCTGATGACGATTGCTTGTGTTGCGATCGAAACGTCGTGATCAATTATTATTTTTCTACCTACATGACTTTACCGAAAGAACCAAAGAGTATGGATTCCTTCAGTAACAAAAGCTTCAAATCAAGATTGCCTTAAATGGTTTCACCCCAACGCCTCCGTCAACCCCCATCTATCATTTTCTATAGCCTAAGGTAAGAATTGAGATTTCATGCTCCATGTATGCACCCTTTAATGCTCCAATGTATCCACCATTTCTCCGTGTTTCCGTTCACATTCGTGCTTTAATATGTTCGCATAACGTTCGTTTTTTTTAATAACAAAACCAACATGCTTGTTTAGATATTATAAACCGTGTTTTTTGGGTGGAAAAGGGTCAACTTTCCATCGTCGTGGAACAAATGAATCTCATTAACGCGTACTTTTTACATTCCATTTAACAAATACAAACGAAACCGTCTCCACCGAGGTTATTAACTTACTGGTGGGCTGGAACTTACCCCCCCCCGCCTCTCCACTGGAGCTAAACCTGATGGCAAAACTGAAATGCGCCTCCGACGTCGAGTGGCTGTGGAGAGCCGGCAAACCACCGCGTCGTCTCTACGTTTGTCTTGTGCCGCATCTCGTCGTCTTACACCGCTTCTCGCCGTCTTGTCCCGCATCTCGTCGTCTTGTCCCGCATCTCGCCGTCTTGTCCCGCATCTCGTCGTCTTGCGCCGCATCTCGTCGTCTTGTCCTGCATCTCGTCGTCTTGTCCCGCATCTCGCCGTTTTGTGCCGTGTCTGGCCGTCTTGTCCAGCCGTCTTGCGCCGCATCTCGCCGTCTTGTCCCGCATCTTGTCGTCTTGTGCCGTGTCTGGCCGTCTTGTGCCGTGTCTGGCCGTCTTGTGCCGCATCTCGTCGTCTTGTGCCGCGTCTCGTCGTCTTGTCCCACATCTTGTCGCTCTGCTGCGTTGGAGCGACCCGCAGGTTGGTGGTGAAATTCACTCAAGACGAGAGGTGAATTCACACTCACACCGCCATTCACTCTCTCTGTGTCTCTCACACCGTATTCACTGTTGTCACGAGGGGTGAATTCACACTCACACCGTCATTCACTCTCTTTGTGTCTCTCTCGTACCGTGTTCACTGTTGTCACGAGGGGTGAATTCACACTCACACCGCCATTCACTCTGTCTGTGTCTCTCTCACACCGTGTTCACTGTTGTCACGAGGGGTGAATTCACACTCACACCGTCATTCACTCCCTCTGTGTCTCTCTCCCACCGTGTTCACTGCTGCCACGAGGGGTGAATTCACACTCACACCGCCATTCACTCTCTCTGTGTCTCTCTCACACCGTGTTCACTGCTGTCACGAGTGGTGAATTCACACACACCGCCATTCACTCTCGCACCGTGTTCACTGTTGTCACGAGTGGTGAATTCACACTCACAACGTCATTCACTCTCTCTGTGTCTCTCTCGCACCGTGTTCGGTAAATTCACACTCACACCGCCATTCACTCTCTCTCTGTGTCTCTCTCTGGTACCGTGTTCACTGTTGTCACGAGGGGTGAATTCACACTCACACCATCATTCACTCTCTCTGTGTGTCTCGTACCGTGTTCACTGCTGTCACGAGGGGTGAATTCACACTCACACCGCCATTCATTCTCTCTCTGTCTCTCTCTGGTACCGTGTTCACTGTTGTCACGAGTGGTGAATTCAAACTCACACCGTCATTCACTCTCTCTCTGTGTATCTCACACAGTGTTCACTGCTGTCACGAGGGGTGAATTAAACATTCACACCGTTGTTACAAGTTGCGGCTTCACATTCACCCTCTCGAGGGCGATCGTTCACCACGACTGCGTTCGACGTTTTAAACGTCCCCCCTCCAACCCGTCTCCGATTCCCGCAGATGTCCTCGCGCGCAAAGTTTCCGATCGGCAAACACGAAGAAGAAGGAGACACGGGCAGTCGAAGTCCCGCGCTCCGTCCCGACTTCACGATGCGACGTGATAACGCTGACGACGCCGGTGAGATCAATTGGCTGGCCATCGATACACTACACTGAACACTACACTATACACTACACTATACACTACGATACACGACACTATACACTACACTATACACTACACTGAACACTACTATACACTACACTATACGCTACTATACTATACGCTACTACACTATACACTACACTATACACTACACTATACACTACACTATAAAGGACACCATACACTACACTATACACTACACTGAACACTACACTATACACTACACTGAACACTACACTATACACTACACTATACACTACTATACACTACACTATACACTACACTATGCACTACTATACACTACACTATAAAGGACACTATACACTACACTATACACTACACAACACTACAATATACACTACACTGAACACTACACTATACACTACTATACACTACACTATACACTACTACACAGAATGCTATACACTACTATACACTACACTATACAATACACTGTACACTACATTATACGCTACTATACACTACTATACAGTCCACTATACACTACGATACACTACACTGCTATACACTAGACTATAGTGTAGTAGTATGTATGCTGAACTTCTTTCCCGCCGTACGTAGCCAACCGTGCTAATCGGAGGTGCACTAAAAACATAAAACCCATTATAACCGTGCGGGCTCGTGAAGAGCTTTAATGGGGGGGACGTCTGTTGTGGATAACGATGTTTATATACTGGAGAGAGTGCTATTTAATATACGGAAAAGTAGGGGAGCAGGAAACGGGAATGAAAAAGCGAAAAAAAACATAAAACTGTTGTGTCTGGGGCACTGTTGAGTCTTTGGGCAGTGTTGAGTCTATGGGCAGTGTTGAGTCTAGGGTCAGTGTTGAGTCTATGGGCAGTGTTGAGTCTAGGGTCAGTGTTGAGTCTAGGGTCAGTGTTGAGTCTATGGTGCAGTGTTGCGTCTCTAGGCAGTGTTAGTCTATGGGCAGTGTTGAGTCTATAGTGCAGTGTTGAGTCTGTAGAGGTGTTAACTACTCACTGTTCGGCATCCTGCATTGCCACTAGGTATCAAAGGGGCAGTGCAGCGTTACCTCTGTGTGAAACGGTTGGGGTCAGACGAGGTGAAGTGGATCGTGGGCCACAGTTTGGTAAGAACCAATCAGACAGTTCCACGTGGGAATGTGGGATTGGTTAGACCTGGCCACAAACGGGTATAAGAAGGGTGAGTGCGCAGAGCGCGGGGAGTTCTCTCCCTACACAAAGACCGAAGCCCGGGCTGAAGATAGCCAGGACCCTGGACCCAGCCTTCCAGCCCTTCTGAGGGCTAAGGCTCGGCGTATCCAGTGGTCAGGACCCATCGGGCCAGCGGTGGGTCAGATAGCCTCCCCTAGGTCCCAGCCGGAGGACTCTAGGATAGCGGTAGATGTGTAAGTCCCGCCAAGACAGGAGGCTGTACCTCCTTAGGTTAGCAAGAGACCTGTGTGTAGGTCCCGCTAAGTCCGGAGGCTGTACCTTCTTAGGGTATCGGGTGAGGGGACCGTATACCCCTCTGTGTGTTAAGGACTGTGTAAGAGAAGAATTACAATAAACAAGAGTGTGCCTCATAAGAAGTGTGTTCGTCATTATAAACACTACAAGTCTATGGGCAGTGTTAGTCTAGGGGCAGTGTTGAGTCTATGGTGCAGTGTTGAGTCTATAGGCAGTGTTGAGTCTATGGGCAGTACGTATGTTGAACTTCTTCCGCGCCGTACGTAGCCAACCGCGGCCGAATCGGCCTGCGACGCGAGTCGCCGCGTTGGCCATGGCGCGCTTGTCAAAATCCACAGCCGGTGATGGGAGTCGTTTCGGCGATGCCGAAGAAGAAGGGGCGACCGAGAGGCTGTGGGAGTCGGGGAGCTACCGCGGACAGGCGGCAACATCGGAGCGGAAGCCGTTCAGGGTGGAGGTGTGGGCGGAAGACGTCAAGAAGTTCGTTGAGGTGCAGTTGCTGGATGAGGACACGGGTCAAGGTGAGTCCCCCTGTGATCGCGTTGCGCAGGCAGAAACGCAACACGCGTGTGTCGTGTGTAGTGCGTGTTCGTATAGTGGTATAGCGTATAGACCGGCTCCGGTTTGACAGCAGAGGTCTCACTCCGAATAAGCCGAGCGGCGTTATCTTTTCATCGGTTGCGTGTAACGTTGTGTGGAAGCTACCTGGTCTGTCGCTCCGCACGAACCTTCGGGTCTTCTCGGCCACGGTCATTCCCTCCCTTCTCTACGCTTGCGAAATGTGGACCCCCCCCCTAATTGAACATCTTCACCGGTGAGAAACATTTAGGCTGGCCTGCCTACGATCCATCCTGGGTTTAAACAGGCTGGATTGTGTGAGCGAATGAAGAGACAAGACGACCTGAGTGTCATGTGCTCACATAATGGTTTTACGTGGTGTCTGAACAAGCTGGAGTCTGCCCAGTACCTTGCTCAGAATCCCAACCAGTGAGGCGTTGCAGTAATCGAGTCAGGATAACACAAAAGCATGGACCAGTCTCTCCAAGTCACCAGGTGATAGGAAGCGATGCATTCTGGTAATATTTCTTAGGTGGAAAAGGGAAATTTTAACCGCCTTAGATATGTCCCTCAAAGGATAATTACTGGTCAAACTGAACACCAAGATTTCTGACCTCCCGTGTGGGACAGACATCGTGACCATCAATCAGCAAACGAGGTGAACCAATTTTAGAAAGATGCTGAGGGGAGCCGATGATTATGGCTTCGGCCTTGTCGGCATTGAGTCGCAAAAAGTTTTGGCGAAACCATGAATTTGCTACTGTTAGTGATGCAGACAGCGAATAAAAAGCTGCTACATAGTACGGTCCTAACCGGATATAAATTTGAGTGTCATCTGCATAGCAATGGTAGTGTGAGTTCTATTCAGACACATGCCAAGACTTGGAGGCAACACGTTTATTTCTTGAACAACACAACTTCCACTGGATAACTACTTAGGGTGTTGACCACCACGGGATAACACATAAGCACTCAATAGCGAGACTATATAGGGCGGTAACCACCACGGGTAACTTCGTAACCACCGACTGGATAACTATATTCGGCGGGAACCACCACGGCTATTTCGCAGCCACTCGACGGGACGTCTGCCCGCTCGGATCCAGACAGCCACGCGCTGTCAGGTCCACGCTGAAGCCCGGAGATCGTAGACGTAGCCCACTGAATCCATTCCCCGAGACGAGCAACGGAGCATACGCATGACTCACCTTTTATCGGCCCTGGCGTGGTCGAGTCGGGGCTCTGGTCACGCGGCCCGTCACATGCCCCCTGGCCCCCGTTAACCCCTCGTCCCGGTCACGCGCCCTGACCGAGTTCACCTGGAGTACCATGTCCTCACATGGCCTCTCCCCACTGGCACTCAGACCTGCAGTACCTCTTTTCCGCCAGTGCGACGCTATGAACACACTATGCACGCCGCTACAGTAGGATAAACCAAGGTGTCGGAGCAGAATACCCAATGGTGCCATGCCCTTCCCAAAAGTAGAAATAACCCACAGTGCATTTAGCGATTGTCGATAGCCACAAAACCGGCTCACCGTTCAATTTAACCTTTCAACCAAAAAGTAATATATTTTGTGTTTTTTGCGATCTCTGCGGACAGACGCGGCCGACGAAACGCAACTGCCGTGCGACGAATGCGGCAGGGGTTTCGGCAAGCGCTTGCAGACGCGCGCGGGCGACGCGAATCGCGGCGTAGGCGGCGCCGGCAACGAGGGCGGCGGCAGCAGTCAAATCCCTCCGGCCTGCACGCGGTGTGGGAAGTCTCCGGGCACAGGCACGAGTCTCGGCCGGAGGCCGGAGAGCCGCCCGCAACCAACGGCCGGGAGCTCGCGCAGACGGCAACGCGACAGGCCTCGGCGCGTCCGCTACGACGCCGCCGATGCCGACGCGACGGACGCCGACCGGCCCAAGCACGTGTGCGCCGAGTGCGGCAAGGGCTTTCCCTACCGCTACGGCCTGAAGCGCCACGCCAGGTCGCACACGGGCGAGAGGCCGCACGCGTGCGCCGACTGCGGCAAGCGCTACTCGGAGCTCTCGGCCCTCAAAAAGCACTCGATAGTGCACACGGGCGAGCGGCCGCACGCCTGCGCCGCGTGCGGCAAGGCGTTCTCGCGCCGCTCCGACCTGGAGACGCACGCGCGCACGCACACGGGCGAGAGGCCGTACGCGTGCGGCGAGTGCGGCAAGGGCTTCGCGCAGCGCTTCCACCTGGAGACGCACGCGCGGACGCACACGGGCGAGAGGCCGTACGCGTGCGGGGAGTGCGGCAAGGGCTTCGCGCAGAGCTCCCACCTGAAGGTGCACCTGGCGACGCACACGGGCGAGAGGACGCACGTCTGCACGGAGTGCGGGAAGGGCTTCTGCCAGCGCTCCGACCTCAAGAAGCACTCGACGATGCACACGGGCGAGAGGCCGTACGCGTGCGGGCAGTGCGGCAGGCGCTTCTCGCACCCGTCGCACCTGAAGAAGCATTCGCGGGTGCACTCCGGCGAGGTTGAGGAGGTTGAGTACACGTGCCACGATTGTGGGGAAGGGTTTTTGCGGATCGACGCTCTGAAGAAACATTTTTTCCGGACACACATAGGCGAGTAGGAACGCCGTTTTTTGAATGCACGGTTTGTACTCGGGCGGGGCAAGACGATGGATGGATATGCGGTGACTGCAGGTGAAATATCACGGGCGGGTGGTTTTCGAGCGACTTTTTTTTTTTTCCCCGAGTCAATTCGCGATTGAATTTTTCTTCAGGGCGGTAACGGATCGCCGGCTTGAGTAAACTGTGTGTGTCGTAAAGCCCTCCCAAATCCCGCTCCGATGACGTCTGGCAAGTTTCAGCGTTGTGGGTGGTGTCCCGTTCACCGGCGAATCTGGGAACGCGCGAGCGGCTCATTGTTACATTTATTTATAGGGGCATAGTAGCAACAGCAGCAGCGTGTTTATAAAGACGTTGTCACTCACCGCAGAGAACCGTAGCGACACGACTGCCGCCAATCTACGATAGCCGGCGGCAAAGCTGTGCCACACGCCCCTCCCGCGTGGCCTTGCGGTGGGAGCCATTCCGATGGCGTAAACACACACACACACACGTACGTATTGGCCTAATTAATTACTTGAGATAAATACGTACGTCATCGGTAATGAAGCGGAAGAAAAACTAAAATCAATTAACTTCATGGGTGCACCGAGGCTCCCACCACAAGGCCACGCGGGAGGGGCATGTGGCACAGCTTTGCCGCCGGCTATCGTAGAGTGGCGACGGTTGTGTCGCTACGGTTCTCTGCGGTGAGTGACGACGTTTTTATAAAACGCTGCTGCTGCTGTTGCTACTACGCCCCTATAAATAAATGTAACAATGAGCCGCTCGCGCGTTCCCAGATTCGCCGGTGAACGGGACACCACCCACAACGCTGAAACTTGCCAGACGTCATCGGAGTGAGATTTGGGAGGGCTTCACGACACACACAGTTTACTCAAGCCGGCGATCCGGAGGGGCGAGTGGCTACGCCTCGAGATACAATTAACGCTGAGCTGCTCGCGCGTTCCGAGTTTCAGCAGTTAATGGGACACCACCCACACACCACCCTGCGAATGCCAGACGTCATCGGAACGAGAAAGGTTGAAATAAAAATGAGTTTGTTTACCCCCCCCCTTCCTCCTCCCCCCACCCTCGTTTTGATCGACAACTTTTTGTTTTAGCTGCACGTGTCCATCGTTTAATTGTCGCCAAATAAAGTTCCCCCCCCCCCCCCGAAAAACACGAAAGAGAATGACGGTCGTGATTTGACGACGATGTTGATAACAATAATGACATTTTTTACAGCGGCTTTTAATCAAGGATCTCAAAGTGCTGTACAGGACACAGCAGCAGCCACCGTGGCGTCCACAATCAGCACTGCTGGACATCTGTGAAAAAAGAGCTTCATAGCACATGATTCGTTTTGGTGCATTTTATTAATTTGTTTATAATTTTTTAAATTAGTATTTCTCTTAGCATAGACAGCAAGGAATTAGCACACCGAAGAAGATAGCGGAGAGCAAGCAGTAGAAGCGAACAATACCCGCTTTTAGTACTAAAACGCAAAAAAGAAAATTGACAACTGAGAAAGCCTTGGAACTGTCACGGGAAAAGACGCAGAAAAAAGTAAGGCTGAAGAAGAAGCGAATCGGATGTGGATGGCTACTAAGTACAACAAGCATTGAGGCAAGGACATCGGCAAGGATGAGCAGGAATCGCTGGGAAAAAAAGTCAATGAGGCGACATTGAATGCCACGCTGGAGAATACAGTAGACAGACTCTCGATTATCCGCGGGTGTGGCTTATCCGATTTGGCGGATTAAAGGTGCAGCTGAGATTTTGATGTCAACTTATAACCCGTGGATTTTTCCCCTTAAGCCCGAATTAACAATCGAGCAATGTTCATGCGTTGTTATTCTTGGAAATGTTTGTTACAAGTCACACGGCGCTTAAACCGAATAAATACGTTGCTCCGGTTAATCCGAATACACGTGGTCGCCTCTACAGTGCAGTAGTTGCCATATCTTTACAACAGTGGGTGGTGGAGTTTAATTGATGTTGATTGGCCGTGGCTCTTCTGCTGTCATCCACCTAGCGGGCCGAGTCTTCTGCTGGCCGGGAGCCAGCAAAGTGTCATCACTGAGCACACGCATCGTCGATAGGTCGATCGTTAGCACTGGCAGAGCCAGTGGCGGGGGGGGGGGGCATGTGCCCCACCCCCCCCCTCAATGATCCAATCGAAATCCCTAATTTGATTGCATTATTGGAGTTTATTAGTAATAAATCGGCATTTTGCGACCCCCACTGCCACTGTGTAGCATATTATTATGTGCTAGGGACTCTATGAGATGATAGCACAATAGTCGGAGTCCACAATTGGCAATAAGTAACGGCAAAGCAGTTATAAGCGACTCACAGAATTGTGCGCAGTTGCGTATACAGTACACGACTTCCCTGAAGGCATTCACCTTCAGCGAGCGCGGTGCCGATCACTAACAACTCCTTACTAACAACTCCTTACTAACAGCTCCTTACTAACAACTCTTTACTCACTAACAACTCCTTACGCACTAACAACTCCTTATGCACTAACAACTCCTTACTAACAACTCCTTACTAACAACTCCTTACTAACAACTCCTTACTCACTAACAGCTCCTTACTCACTAACAACTCTTTACTAACAACTACTTACTAACAACTCCTTGGTAACAAGTCCTTAATAACAACTCCTTACTAACAACTCCTGTATCATTTTTTATTGCTGGAGGGGTTGCCCCCCCTACCTGAAAATACTGGCTCCGCGATTGATCGTTAGCATTCGTTCCGGAAAGATCCGCGGAATAAATGGATATTTTACTGGTAGGAAACGTAGTGGACTGGAAGCCCAACCGGGATTAATTCACAGGAGGCAGGGGCTTAATTGTGTATGTCTGTGGATGTCTGTCCACGTCGGAGGGGTGGGGCTGGGTGGAGAGGGGAGGGTAGGGAGGGGCTGGGGGGGGGGAGGGTGGGGGGTGGGAGGGGTGAGGCTGGGTGGGGAGGGGCTGGTCACCCCGTGGTGCCCTTATATGGACTGGAAGCCCAACCGGGATTAATTCACAGGAGGCAGGGGATTAATTGTGTATGTCTGTGGATGTCTGTCCACGTGTATCCGGACACCCGGATAAAATGGGAAGGGTGGGGCTGGGTGGAGAGGGGCTGGTCACCCCGTGGTGCCCTTATAAAACTCAACGTTTAACCTGCTCACGCCGGCTAGTGCCGGCCCTCACAGTCGGGCATATTGTGCGGAATACACCACGTGGTGCCGCCGTTGACTCTGGCCATTGACCAAGCAACCCAACCTTCCTACCAGCTCCCTCCGCAGTAAAAATGTGTTTGGGGATTATCTGCGATTTCGAAATATCCGCGGCCATCCTGCCCGTCATTATCCGCGGATACTCGAGAGCGAGGAGGCGTACTAACTGGTCGCCAGCACACATGGGACGGAAAGATCTTGGTGATGGACAAAGAGACAATCCCATACACAGCCCCTACCAGGAAAAATGAAAACCACCCTCGTCATCATCACGATCCATGGGCAGATAGCCCCGTAGTCGGAGGTGTCCACTGCGACATGTCCTCTGTCTTGAAGTGCCAATACAGTATGCTCAAGTAGCGGTACATCACAGTAGTGTGTCGTGTAGTGTCGTGTATACCAGTGTTTAGTGTATAGCAGTGTATTGTGGAGTGTATATCAGTGTATAGTGTAGGGTATAGTAGTGTATAGTATAGTGTATGATTTAATATATAGTGTCGTGTATAATGTAATATATAGTATTGGGTATAGCAATATATAGTTGTGTAGGGTATAGTAGTATATAGTGTATAGTCGTGTAATGTATAGTAGTATATAGTGTAGTGTATATAGTGTAGTGCATAGTGTAGTGTATGGTGTAGTGTATAGTGTAGTGTACAGTGTAGTGTATAGTGTAGTGTATAGTAGTATATAGTGTAGTGTACAGTGTAGTGTATAGTGTAGTGTATAGTAGTGTATAGTGTAGTGTATAGTAGTATATAGTGTAGTGTGTAGTGTATAGTAGTATATAGTGTAGTGTATATAGCATCTGAAAGTGCCGCACGATGCGGTGACCGTCTTTGTTCGATGGCCAGCCAAAAAGCCGTTGCTGCGAGGATAATGACCATCGGAGTTGGCGTGACGATGGTTTACAGCTCCTTGAAGGAGGCACAGCAACCGTGGCAGTAGCGATAGAAGAGTGATAGGGAGGCGACTGACTTTCGGCGGGCGACTGGAAAGTGGGCCCTCTCTTGGTTCAATGGCCATCCAAAAGCCACTGCTGCTGTTAGCGAATATGACCGGAATTCAGGTGACGAAGGTTTACAGCTCCTTGAAGGAGGCACAGCAACCGTGGCAGTAGCGATAGAAGAGTCATGGGTAGGCGACTGACTTTTGTTGAGCGACTGGAAAGTGGGCCCTCTCTTGGTTCAATGGCCACCCAAAAGCCACTGCCGCTGAGTCTGCTGCTGCTAGCGAGGATAACGGCCAAAGGAATTGGCGTGGCGATGGTTGATGGCTTCCTTGGCAGCTACACCCAGCGTCTGTGCCCGTATCTCGTCGCCTGTGACCGCCCTTGTGCCGCATCTTGTCGCTCGCTGCGGGGTGAATGGGTTGAGTGTGTGTGGGGGGGGGGGGGTCACCACACGGCGGAGACAGAGAGAGAGACGGAGACAGGGACAGAGAGAGACACGGAGACAGGGACAGAGAGAGGCACGGAGACAGGGACAGAGAGACACGGAGACAGGGACAGAGAGAGACACGGAGACAGGGACAGAGAGAGACACGGAGACAGCGGCCGTGGGGACACGGAGACCAAGAGAGACACAGCGAGACGGTCATACATAGACACGGCAAGAGACACACAGAGAGACAGAGCGATACGCAGATAGACAGACAGATAAAGACAGGGACACACAGACACCACAGAGATAAAGACACAGAGACACACAGAGACATACCACAGAGATCAAGACACAGACAGAGACACACAGAGACATACCACAGAGATAAAGACAGACAGACAGAGACACACACACATACCACAGAGATAAAGACAGACAGACGGAGACACACAGACACATACCACAGAGATCAAGACAGATAGACAGAGACACACAGACACATACCACAGAGATACAGACAGAGACACACAGACACATACCACAGAGATAAAGACAGACAGAGACACACAGGCACTTACCACAGAGATCAAGACACAGACAGAGACACAGACACATACCACAGAGATAAAGACAGACAGACAGAGACACACAGACACATACCACAGAGATACAGACAGAGACACACAGACACATACCACAGAGATAAAGACAGACAGAGACACACAGGCACTTACCACAGAGATCAAGACACAGACAGAGACACAGACACATACCACAGAGATAAAGACAGACAGACAGAGACACACAGACACATACCACAGAGATAAAGACATAGACAGAGACACACAGACACATACCACAGAGATAAAGACATACAGACAGAGACACACATACACTTACCACAGAGATCAAGACACAGACAGAGACACACAGACACATACCACAGAGATAAAGACAGACAGACAGAGACACACAGACACATACCACAGAGATAAAGACACAGACAGAGACACACAGACACATACCACAGAAATAAAGACAGACAGAAACACACAGACACATACCACAGAGATAAAGACAGAGACACGCAGACACTTACCACAGAGATAAAGACAGACAGAGACACACAGACACATACCACAGAGATAAAGACAGACAGAGACACACAGACACATACCACAGAGATAAAGACAGACAGACAGAGACACACACATACCACAGAGATAAAGACAGACAGACGGAGACACACAGACATATACCACAGAGATCAAGACAGACAGACAGAGACACACAGACACATACCACAGAGATACAGACAGAGACACAGGCACTTACCACAGAGATCAAGACACAGACAGAGACACAGACACATACCACAGAGGTAAAGACAGACAGAGACACACAGACACATACCACAGAGATAAAGACACAAACAGAGACACACAGACACTTACCACAGAGATCAAGACACAGACAGAGACACACAGACACATACCACAGAGATAAAGACAGACAGAGACACACAGACACATACCACAGAGATAAAGACACAGACAGAGACACACAGACACATACCACAGAGATAAAGACACAGACAGACAGAGACACACAGACACATACCACAGAGATAAAGACACAGACAGACAGAGACACACAGACACTTACCACAGAGATAAAGACAGACAGAGACACACAGACACATACCACAGAGATAAAGACAGAGACACACAGACACTTACCACAGAGATAAAGACAGACAGAGACACACAGACACATACCACAGAGATAAAGACAGACAGAGACACACAGACACACACCACAGAGATAAAGACACAGACAGACAGAGACACACAGACACATACCACAGAGATCAAGACACTTCGTCGAGGTGCTATCATCTGTGATTGCCAGAGCCGTTTCTGAAAAAAATAGCTACGCAGGAGCACAGTTGGGCCTTCTTACACTTGGTAAAATATAACAAAAATATATATGTAGTTAAGTTTTTAATGAACAAAGAGACGTGTCGACTTCAAGAGACAAGAGATAACAACCGACACCGAACGGACACGACTATAGATTAGCACGGGTGGCTATGCGTACGGTGCGAAAGAAGTTCATTGTTACCTAGATAAAGGGAGAGAGAGACGCACATATACATGCAGAAAGACAGGTACGGACAGACTGGAAAAAGATACAGATAGCCAACCGATTCGCACGGTTGGCTACATACGGTGCAAAAGAAGTTCAACATACGTACATCGATAAAGGGAGAGATATACATATACATGCAGAGAGACAGACAGACAGCCAGAGGTGGAGACAGACTGGGAAAGATAGACGGAGTTGGACATACAGATGGGGACATAGACACAGAGAGTGACAGATGACCATTTGTAGCGGAGGGCAAAGTGAGCGTGGATGTTGTTGTTGATCCTGGCCCTGGGACCGGCCGACGAGGCCGGGAAACCTGCAGCCATGCCCTTGTGACGTCACAATAGAATTACCATATCAGTCCGTGACGTACGGCCCAGCGTCGTGCGGTGGCCGAGTGTCAGGGTCGGCCTCGTTTCAACCAGGTGAGGAACTTCCTCTGTCTGTCTGTCTCTCCTCTACGGCTTCTGATGTTAGACACTGCAGTGCGACACAGCTACAATGCCATCGACATTCAGGTGGTGGTCAATCCCAGCAGATAACCGCATCAACAGGAGCAGTAGCGGACTAGTGAATCGTCATCATCGTCGTCATCATCATCATCGCTGTGACGATGTCTCCTTCTTGGTATTTGTGTATCGGGGGCATTGCGTCGCTACGCGGTGTGAACGTTCTCTGGACTGGATGACCACAGCCACACACTGGCCGATGATGATGCTGCTGCTGATGATGAATTGCAATAGAAGGCTCGGAGAGGCCTGCATCCAGCAGTGGATAGACCCTGGCTGATGTTGCTGCTGCTGAGAGTCTTCTTCCATATGGATGATGATGCTAATGTGGACACTGTAGAACAACAGCTACAATGTCATCAACATTCAGGTGGTGGTCAAGCCCAGCAGATATCCGCATCAGGAGGAGCAGTAACGGACTAGTGAATCGTCATCATCATCGCTGTGGTGATGTCTCCTCCTCCGTGTTTGTGTATCGGGGTCATTGCGTCGTTACGCATTGTGTACGGTCCTTGTTCTGGATGACCACAATCGCACACTAGCTGATGATGATGAATTGTAAAAGAAGGCTCTGAGAGGCCTTCATCCAACAGTGGATAGACCCTGGCTGCCGATGATGCTGCTGCTACTGATGACATTTTTCTTCTTTCGTACGGCTGATGTAGATGGCAGAGCAATATCTACAATTTCACATTCAGGTGGTGGTCAAGTCACAGACAATCGCGTCAGCAGGAGCAGTAGCGGAGTAGTGAATCATCGTCGCTGTGATGTCGCCTTCTTCGTATTTGTGTATCGGGGCATTGCATCGTAATGGGTTGTGTTCTGTTCTGGATGACCACAGTCATGGCATCACCACTACTGGAGAGAGTTTTTAATTTCCATTTGTGTATCATCGACGAGGATAGAATCTCATTTGCTAGAGTGAGTGAGTGAATATTTGAGCGGATGAGTGAGTGGGTGAGTGAGTGGGCATCAGTGAAGCGATATGATTTGTGAGTTGAATTTGTTTAACCCGGTGCGGACTCAAATATGGTCTAATTTTGCAATAGTGGGTGGGTGGGTGCGTGAATGATTGGGTGAGTGAATGAGCCGGGTGGTTGAGGTGGTGAGTGGCTATTATGATTGAATGAGTTCAAGTTTAATTCGTTTCATCAGGGTGAGCACTCAGAGCGAGTGACCTAGTTCAAGCCACTGCCTCGACAGTTCCCATTCAGTTGTCTTCTTTTCTGGCTCGAGTTGACAGCAGCCACTGGGGGAGACAAAGGCGGCCGGGCGTGGTACTAGTCACCCCACCACCTCGTGTGCCATGCCGGTATTCATAGACGCTGCCGCTACTCGCTAACAGCACTTTTCCCATACAGTCTGTTACAGGCTATACGGGGGATCTTTGTCTTTTTTTGCCTTTGTACATCAAATGGGGCGCCACAGTGGAGAGACGTTAACTATCTCGCCTGGTATACAGGAGGTCATGGGTTCAATGCCGAGCCTGACGCCTGCTGCTGTATATTTGAAGTTTGCGTGACTCTCTCTCTTCCCGTGGTCGCGTGGATTTTTCTCCGGGTCCTCCGGTTTTTCTCCACCACATTTAGAATCAACGTCAAGCATTTAGAGAGCATTTGGCTGCCGCTATAAATTTCCACGCGACGAGGAGGATGATAATTAGCCGCTTGGTTGAGCAGCTATCATTTGCGATGGCCATGTCACTTCTGAAAAAGAGCTACGTAAGACCTCAGTGGGGGCCTTACCTGGTAAGAAAAATACGTATAAATAGAACATCGTTGGTTGTTTTTGATCCTCAGATGGATTTAGACGTGAAGTTGCCGTTCATCAAGCAAGAAAATGAAGACTATCCAAGCACCGGGACGGGTCCGGACCCAACGGTGAAACGTGGATTTACTGCCGCCGGTGAGAGACGCCTCCAACAAACCGTGGCGTGAACAAACAAAAAATCAAAAAGCGCAGAATCAAAGCGTCGCAGCGCCAAGGTTCTGGTCTTGTGCATGAGAGGCACAGAGCGGTTGTTTGACACGTGGTAGAAAGCTTTCGCGACATATTATCCATATCATGGGACCTCCCTTGCCGGTATCAAACTATAAGAATAGGTTTTACCCTTTCTGGAAATTAAACAGTTGTGTTAAGATGTTAAAACACGAAACAGAAACATTTGCAAGGAATCGTGTCTGCATTAATCACACACATACTGGTGGTGAACATGCAAAAAAAAAACATGCTCTGGTAGGATTTGCATTGTCTTTTAAACTAATTGGTCCACACCAGAGACAGCTTTCTTTCGAGGCTAGGCTCTCTAAAGAATGAAAGATAATACACATAATACCGCGCTAACCACTACACTCACCACTACAAACCTGTCAACCCCTTATCAGTGCTGTACCTTATTACAGACCAATTCAGACCTTATTGGTCACCCCATGCCCTTATAAATCTCAACGTTCATCCTGCAAAGTCCCATCGCAAGGAGAGAAACAAACGAATAGACAAAAAATGTGCCCATATTGAAACAGCTGTATGCCGTATGGACCTAAAAATTCAATTTCCCTGTACAAGAATATGGCTAAATCGTATGTGTTGATAGGTATGTATACTTTTGATTTAAAGCTTTCGTGACTGCAGGGATTCATATTGGTTCTTTCGGTAAAGTCACGTAGAAGGGAAACAATAAAGTAATAAAAATATAATAGGCATGTATACGTTACCCGCCGGTTCCTCTTCCTCCCCTCGTTTTTGAAATTTCCCAACGCATTTCTGGTTCTTGAAAGATGCCGACGATGAAAAAGTGCTTCCAAATTTGATTAGATTTTTCCACCACAGCCGGACATCTGAAGGATGTTAAAGTTGAAAGAAACACCGAGACACCGGTAGAGGACGAGGAGGAGGATGAGGATGAGAGGGGAGACACCCGCGGATATCCGGCCGTACCCGGCAAGAAGTTGGTGAAGATGGAGGTGTGGTCGGAAGATGTCAAGAAATTCATCGTCGTCAAGTTGCTGGAGGAGGACATTGGTCAAGGTGAGTTCCACCATTGAGTGTAGAGTTTGGAACATACTTACGTACATACGTGTGTATGTACATGTGTGTGTGTTGAACTTCTTTCACACCATACTACGTAGCCAACTGTGCTAATCAGAGGTGTGGGAGAAGGACGACAAACTAAACACAAAAAGTAGTTTTAAAGAAACGAGTTTTCAATCGAGATGATTTAAAAGTGCATAGCTCAGTGAGCCTTATACAGTAAAACCTTGGATTGCGAGCATAATTCGTTCCGAAAACGTGTTTGTAATCCAAAGCACTCGTATATCAAAGCACTCGTATATCAGTTGTGATCACGTGACGCTCGGCAGACAAGCGTATACGTACTACTCGTATTGCAAGACCTCGCTCGTTTATCAAATGAATATTTATTTACAATTTTTTCTCGTCTTGCAAAACACTCGCAGACCAAGTTACTCGCAATCCTAGGTTTTACTGTACTGCCATAAATCACAACTGGGTTGTGCTACTGCTGGAGGCATATCATGAGTCTATGTATCTCTGTGTGGTCAGGCTATGGGTCTCTGAGTCTATTGGTCTCAAATGAGTCTGGGTAATCACACTCTTATGCAGTCGTGAGCTTTGCAATGGCCTCACTTATCTGTCGTTCTACACGTATCGAAGATGGAGGAAACATTGCAGGGTATGTGTAGCCCACACTAACCCTAACCCTCACTAACCCTACCCCTGACCTGTAACCGTAGGCGCCACGGTGGCTAGGAGATATTAACTACCTCGCCTGGTATGCAGAAGGTCGTGGGTTCGATCCGGACCCTGATGCCTGCTGTATTTTCGGAGTTTGCGTGTTCTCTCTCTCTGTCTCTCCCCGTGGTCGCGAGGATTTTTCTCCGGATCCTCCGGTTTTTCCCCTCCACATTTAGAATCAACATCACACGTCCAGAGTATTTGGCTACTGCTATACATTTCCACGTGATGATGATGATGATAAGCGACTTGGTTGAGCTATCATCTGTGATGGTCAGGGTCGCTTCTGAAAAAGAGCTACCTAGTTCAGTGGGAAGGCCTTACCTGGTAGAAATAAAAAATAGTTTCGTTTATAATTTGGAAAACCCTGCTCCTGACCCGCACGTTTGATTATCAATGGTTGGCTACGTACGGTAGCGAAAGAAGGTCAACGTACGCGTTTGCGCCCATTGAGCAGTCCCGACTCCGTCGAAGGTTAGTGGGTTTGCGTTTCTCAAAAAATGTTTCGCAGCCGCCGTTCCGAACGCCGCCGCTCGAGTCGAGGAACCCCGCGGGAGAGCAGAGACGAGGTGGGGCCCCCGTGGGCGTGATGACGAAGCTCGGGATCGCAACTTCATCGAGGTGGAGCTGTCCGAGGAGGACACGGGCCAAGGTGAGAGGAGAGAGAGAGGAGGGAGAGAGGAGAGAGAGAGCGAGAAGGGGTGTTTACCTGTCCTCCACCTTTCTTTGATCGCATCGCACACAGCAGCAGCAGCGGCAGAAGCAGCAAACGCGATGTGTTCAATAATAATGGAGAAATAGTCTCGATTATTCTGCACTAATAAATAATCAGAATCAGAATATTTATCTTGCAGGAGGAATCTGATGAGCTATAAATCTCTTTGTTCACAAATGTCCAGGAGGGGCACAGGGTAAGAAAGTTACGACAACAAACACAGTTACAAAAACACGATAGGAGTGCAAAGTATAAGTCAGGTAAACAAATCACCCGAACTACATACAAATACAACACTAAACCATCCCCATCCTACCATCGCCATCCTACTTGGCTGTCACAAATGATAGCTCAACAAAGTGGCTTATCATTTGGAGATTTATAGCCCCAAAATAATCTAAAGAATCTCAAAATTGCAGATAATATCCATTGTCCGCAAAAGGTTTCTATTTGGTGTTTGAACATCCTTACACCAGTTTTATTGCCAGAAAGAGAAATCCAACTTTGATAGTGGCATAAAGGTCCCATCTTGTAGCTGCTCACCCCTAGCTATAAATGCCCTTATAGTGCATTGTTTTTGTACTGTTCGCCTTTTGGCGTTCTCTGGTCTGACACTGCTCGTGAGACTAGGCCCTAAAGAAGGCTGTCTCTGGTGTAGGCCAATCAGTTTCAAAGACAATGCCTTTATATATTGTCACAGAGCGTGTTTGTTCGCATGTTCACGACAAGCACCTTGATTCCTTGCAAAAGTTTAGATTTTGTCTTTGGTCATTTTAACGACCTGTTTTATTTCCAGAACACCTATTCTTATTTTTTCAATTCTGAGTCCGAAAAAATGAGAATGGGTTTTAACCTAAATCTTGACTGAAAGCTTTCGTGACTGCAGGAATACATATTCTATGGGTCTTTCGGTAATGCCACGTAGATAAAAAAAAAAAATTCACGACGTTTCGATCGCAGCACAAGCAATCGTCTTCAGATGAAAAAATACAGCGAGAGAGCTTGATGAAGCCGGATGTTATATAGGCCTGAGATGGGTGCAGCCCAAGGGTAAGTGGGCGGGGCTAGAAATGGAATTTGCATGTAAATGTAAGAACAGAAGGCGCCCTCTACAGCTTTGTGTTGCGATCGAAACGTCGTGATATTTTTATAATTTTTCTATCTATCTGGCTTTACCGAAAGACCCATACATTATGGTTTTACCCGTTCTTGCCTATTTTTTTTATTCTTTGTTCTATTCTTGTTTTTTCCATACTTTGATACTGGCAAAAAAAGTCCCAAATTCTGAGTCCGTTATACTCTTTAAATTGTCGTCTTCAAGCTACGGGGGTTCTCCCCCGTAGCTTTCAGATTTAAAAATCAAAGTTGTTGTCTGATTTGGATTACTCTGTCATAATAATTATAATTATTCGCGTTTATCACAGTTCTTCACTTTATTGGAATTTTTATATTGTTATTAATCGGCTTGGTTTTTTTAAATTTTGCTTCGATTTTCCTCTCAACTTGTGAGCGCAGTTTTATTTATTTCACGTACAGCACTTTGAGACGCTTCAACATGAAAGGCCGCTTTAAACATTTTTGGTGGTTGCTTTTTTATTATCACTACTACTACTGCTACAATTTCAGTTGTGCTACCCTATGACTGGTGAAGAAATTCCCACACAGAAATCATACATGTGTACGTACAGGCGACCCCCGCACCGACTTGCGACCTAATGTTGGTCACAAGTCGAGCCGTCGTAAGTCGAACCCCTTATTTCTCATAGATGCGACGTTATACATTTGCGGTTCCATTTCTGGAAACCCATCACGTGCCGTAAAAATAGCGAAGTTTACCACGAAAATAAATTAAAATAGCCCTGACCAACATTTAGCGTAACTTTTGTATAACCTTTGCAAACATTTATTAAGTGAAAACAAACACTCGCATTTGAAAATCCTCAAGTAATTCTCTGAACGTGCATCACATTTCCTCTTCTCGGACACGGCAAAAGGCGCAAAATGTGAAGAAAATTTACGAAAAAGTGAAGATCGTTGAGAAAGAGACGCTGCGTTCGCTCTAAGCGCAACTGTCGGGCTAAGCAGTGCCATCAGGCTCGGCGTTGGTAGCAGTCGTTAGGCGGTTGTAGATACGAGTTTCGGTTGTTACTGTCGTACTTGCTAAAAGCTAGGGGTCGCAGGTCGAGCCGTCATTAGTCGGGGGTGACCTGTATGTACGTTGAACTTTTTTTGCACCGTAAGTAGCCAACTGTACGTATGTTGAACTTCTTTTGCGCTGTACATAGCCAACAGTATGTATGTAGAACTTTTTTTCAGCGTACATAGCCAACCGTACGTATGCATGCTGAAATCCTTTTGCACTGTATGTAGCCAACCGTACATATGTATGTGTAACTTTTGCACCATCGTATGTAGACAACCGTGCTAATCAGAGGTGTGGGAAAAGTGACAACAAACTAAACACAAAAAGCAGTTGTAAAGAAATGAGTTTGTCAGTCTTGATGATGATTTAAAAGCATGTAGCTCCCGGTAGTTTCCTAATATCGGAAGGAAGAGCATTCCAAACGGTGGTGTGCTGAAGTAGTGCACTAACCGGCAGGTTTTTGTTTACGTCACAAACCTCACTAATTGGCCAAGTCGAGTGGTGGCTGTGGCGAGTGTAACGACACATGCATATTTACGCGACCTAACCCAAACAACAACAAAGATACCTTCATACTTTTGCACCGCGATAAAATGACGGCGTCGTTTCTGGCACCGATCGTTGAAATGTTTCCCCCGTTAATCTAGCGGCGCGGTTTCTCATTAAAATAAATGTTTTTTTTTTTTTTCACAGAGGCCGAGCCAAAACAAATGCAGCTCCTGTGCGGGGAGTGCACGGCAGCAACAGCAAAGGTAGACGTCCATTTCTCGGCGTCCGACCGAGCGGAGCGGACCGGCCGGACCGGCGATCGGGCGGCGGCGGGAGCCTGCGAGCGGTGCGGCAAGACGATGGTCGGCACCCCGGCGCCGCCCGCCGCCCCCGCCGGCGCGGGGGGCAAGAAGCCGCACGCGTGCGCCGAGTGCGGCAAGCGCTTCCGCACGCGCTACAACCTGAACACGCACTCGCTGATGCACACGGGCGAGTACACGCACGTGTGCCCCGAGTGCGGCAAGGGCTTCGCCACGCGCTTCACGCTCAAGAAGCACTCGCGCATCCACACGGGCGACTGGCCGCACGCGTGCGACGAGTGCGGCAAGGGCTTCGCGACGCGCTTCGACCTCGCCAAGCACTCGCGCACGCACACGGGCGAGCGGCCGCACGCGTGCCCCGACTGCGGCAAGCGCTTCGCCCACCGCTACAACCTGGAGGCGCACTCGGCGTCGCACACGGGCGAGTGGCCGCACGTCTGCGCCGAGTGCGGCAAGGGCTTCACGCAGCGCTCCGACCTGGAGACGCACGCGCGCACGCACACGGGCGAGCGGCCGCACGCGTGCGGGGAGTGCGGCAAGGGCTTCGCCAAGCGCTCGCACCTGGAGGCGCACTCGGCGTCGCACACGGGCGCGTGGCCGCACGTCTGCGCCGAGTGCGGCAAGGGCTTCGCCAAGCGATCCGACTTCGAGAGGCACACGCGGTCGCACACGGGCGAGAAGCCGCACGTGTGCGTCGAGTGCGGCAAGGGGTTCACGCGGATCTCCGCGCTCAAGAAACATTTCGTCGTGCACGCCCTTGAGTGAACTTGGAACTGAACTGAACTACGTACATTTTTTTTTCTTCACCAGGTGTGAGGCCCCCCCAATAGCTTCCTTTTTCAGAAGCGGCTTGGCCATCATGAACGGTAGCTCGGCGAAGGGTGACTGATGTCATCGTCGTCTTCGCATGGAAATTCATAGCAGCAGCAGCAGCAGCCAAATACTCTTAAACGCGTGATGTCGATTATAAATGTGGGAGAGAAAAACCGGAGGTCCCGGAGAAAAATCCACGCGACCACAGGAAGCGAGAGAGAGAGACACAAACTCCAAATATACAGCAGGCGTCAGGGTTGGGATCAAACCCACGATCTCCTGCATACCGGGCGAGGGAGGTAACATCTGTTCATTCAGCTTGGAGAGCTGAATGAAGTTCAAAAGAATTCACAAACAGACACCGCCTTGTTGTGAAAGACCCAACGCAGAAGATTCCCTGGGGTTTGATCTTCCACGAAGCTGTTCATGGTCCCACCTTAAACCGCATCAGGCACTGCATAAATCATGGCAGCAGTTGCGGATGGTAGCCGATGATGCACAAATGGAAAATCGGAAACTCTCTCCGGTAGTGGCAGTGCCATGACTGCAGGACCGTACACAACGCGTAACGACGCAATGCCGCGGTACACGAATACGAAGGAGGAGACGTCGTCACAGCGATGCCGACGACGATTCACTACTCCGCTACTGCTCCTGCTGACACGGTCGTCTGGGCTTGACCACCACCTGAATGTGACATTGTAGCTGTTGCTCTGCCATCTACGTCAGCAGCCGTACGAAAACAGAAGACTCCTAGATACCCATAGAGATCCAGACCCATACAAACGCACAGAGACTCGGAGAACCATAGAGGCTCGCAGAGACTCGTAGGCACCCACGGAGACTCACAGAGATCCGTGGAGACTCGGACCCAGAGACTCTTGTAGGCCCAGGCTCATAGAGACCCATAGAGATCCATAGACCCATAGACTAATAGAGACATCTCAGCGATATGCTACTCCGCTGGCTCCTCACACGATTGTCTGCTGGCTTGACCGCCACCTGAATGTTATATTGCAGCTGTTGCTCTGCATCTACATCTGTAGCCGTACGGAAGAAGAACAAGAAGACGACCGTAGCGCCCAGTCACATGATTTGAGCATTGGGCCTCACCGTGGTTTCCCTGCTCGGTATCAGCAGCAGCAGCAGCAGGAGAGGAAACTGAACCGAACTATTTTTTTTACTTTACCAGGTGTAAGGTCCTACTAAGCTGCTATGTAGCTGTCTTTGAGGAGCAACCTGGCTATGACAAATGATAGCTCAACGAAGCGGCTTATCGTCATCATCATCACGTGGAAATGGATAGCAGCAGCCAAATGCTGTAAACGCGCGGTGACTTTGACTTTAAATGTGGAGAGGAGAAAGTGGAGGGCCTGGATAAAGATCCACGCGACCACAGAGAGAGAGAGCCAGACTCCAAATATACAGCAGCAGGCGTTAGGGTCGGGATCGAACCCACGACCTCCTGCATACCAGGCGAGGTAGTTAACATCTCACAACGGCCGCCGTTAGGCACTAAGCGGCAGGTGACGTCACCCACGGCGCTTGTGCCAGGCTAGGTGCACCACTTTGCGGCCGTCGATAATGTGCTCGTGTGTGTGTATGCATTGAGCTTATTTCGCACCACCGTACGTAGCCAACCTTGCTAATCAGAGATGCGGGGGAAGGACAACAAACTAAAAGCAGTTCTGAAGAAATGAGTTTGTCAATCTAGGTGATGATTTAAAAGTGCATCATAGCTCCCAGTGGCTTCTTAATATCGGAAGGAAGAGCATTCTAGACGGCCGCGGAAGCGCATCTGAAAGCGCCGCGCGATGCTGGTGATCGTCTTTGTTCGACGGCCAGCCAGAAGCCACTGCTGCTGCTGGTATAGAGGATGACCGGAATTGAGGTGACGATGGTTTATAGCTCCTTGACGAAGGAGGAACCATAACCGTGGCAGTAGCGATAGAAGAGTCATAGGGATGCGACTGACTTTCGGCGGGCGACTGGAGAGTGGACCCTCTTTCTTCAATGGCCATCCAAAAGCCACTGCCACTGCTGCTGTTAGCGAAGATGACCGGAATTCAGGTGATGAAGGTTTACAGCTCCTTGAAGGAGGCACAGCAACCGTGGCAGTAGCGATAGAAGAGTCATAGGGAGGCGACTGACTTTCAGCGGGCGACTGGAAAGTGGACCCTCTTTGTTCGACTGCCAGCCAAAAGTCGCTGCCGCTGCTGCTGCTAGCGAGGATAATGGTGACCACCGGAGTTGGAGTTTGCGAGGGTTTAACGCTCACCCGGTCGGGATCAGCGAAGCGGTCGGATGGAAGAGTTTGAGGCGGCGGCGTGAACCCGCCGTTTTTTTTGTTTTGTTTGCGGCACAAACGATCTTGAACCTTTTTTGTTTGTTTTAATCTCGGTTCAGCAGAGCGGAGGAATCCGATGGGCTACGAAGCTCTTTCATCACCGATGTACAGCGATCATCGGCGGCGCCCCCCCCCCCCCCCCCGGCGCCTCCCCTCTCCCCCACCCCCACACCCCCTCCCCCTGGGGGAGTCAGGTCACGGTTGACGTGGGACCACGGCGTGAGCGATGTTGATCTTTCACCAAAGACGACGAAGACAAAGATTCCCCCTCCTACCCCGTGTAGCCTCGAATGGACTTGAGGGCAAGTGGCTGTTAGTAGAGAGTATCAGCTCCTACAAAGACAAAGATCCCCGTGTAGCCTGTAACAAACTGTCGGGGCAAGTGCTATGAAGGCCGGAATGGCATAAGAGGGGGTGGGTGACCAGCAACGACGCCCGACCGCATTTTGTCTCCCCACTGGCGATGTTTACTACACACCGCACCAGTTACTCATTTGGAGTCGTGAGCGCAGCGTAGCGCTAACCGTTACACCACTGCTCCCCACCACCACCATCACCGCCACGCCTAGGCACCTTCGTCTCCCTCCGGTGGAGATGTAAGCCAACGCGTGGCTCACAGGAGGCGGGTAACGATACCGGGTCCCACTCGAGGCGTTATCGCGGTCTGGGCCGTCGCACGACATCACAGAACTAGTCAGTTGGGGTTGATTTATTTGTATTTCCTGTGCGGTGCATGTAGAACCTATAATGATCGGGTTGGACACGTGGTAGGGCTTTCGACAACAAATATTATCCATAACAGAGGTTGTTTTGGGTTCGATCGCGTAAATATGAATGCATCGTTGAACCCCGCCACCACCATCCGACACGGCCAATCGGTGGGATACATTTACGCGATCTAACTCAAAGACCTCTATGACGAATGATCGGGTTATAGGTTGTATAATGGTAAACGAAAATGAAAAAAAAATCCAATTATGTACGTCCACAATTCCGTGTACACATAATATCACTCGCGCGTACAGCGAGCGTAATGATACAGCAGCCGATTTTCCAATATCTTCATTATGTATGGGCGAGTGTTCCTTAGTTTTTCAATGGATAAGAAAAAGTATATAATTTACGGTGATTGGCGACCAGCTGCTTTGTGGGATGAAGGCCTTCCTAGGGGTCTTGTCAGTCATCGGGGTTTGGGCCATACTTCAAACAGCAGCTCAAGGATCACCTCTCCAGGCACTCACCTGTTCAGGCTCTCACCTGACCAGACCCTCACCTGTCCAGACCCTCATCGATCCAGACCCTCATCGATCCAGACCCTCACCTGTCCAGGTCTTCTTGGAGCTCTGGCTCCACACCTCCGAACCTCCGAGTTCTCAATCGAAGGTCAATGCGTCCGATTTGCGAAATATGCACGCGTTTCCAAATCATGTTTATGATTATGATAAATAAAAATAGGGTTTTGCCATTTCTGGCAATAAAACAGGCGTTAAGATGTTCAAACACCAAATAGATTATACCTTTTGCAAGGAATAATCAAGTCTGCATTAACCACACGTACTTGTGGTGGCCATGCAAACAATCATGCTCTGATAATATACTTGTCTTGTCTTTGAAACTGATTGGCCGACACCAGATAGGCATCTATGTGGTGTTTGAACATCTTAACACAACTCCTGTTTCATTGCCAGAAAGGGTAAAAACCCTGTTCTTATTTTTCATCCTCTGCTACAGTCAAAAAAGGTATCCTCATGATACGTTTTTATGAATTATTATGACTATTGTGATTAAACTTCACCTTGTTATCAAGTATTGCTGTCTGGGAAAGCGTCGTTACGATCGATTCGTTTTGCCTTGCATGGTATGGTATGGAAAGCGTGCGCAGCATTTGATCCTCGCGGAAACCTCAGTGAATCTCTTTTGTAAGAATAACATTAAAATGTAAAAGCTCAGCCGATCCCGGCCTGGCTGTCTAACCCAGTGGGTTCTCAACTGGGGCTATGCTGACCCCCCCATTGGTGGGGGAGGGGGGTGGGTACACGTGGCAATGCCCCAAGGGGGGTACATTTATTAACGTGTGTGCGTCTGACATTACATCGTCGGTGAACGGTCGCATCGTATGAATCCGCCGATGTAAAATAACCACGATGCCACTGAGATCCGTCCGGTAACGTAGAACGATGTGTAAAAGACATTTCTAAAACTCGCCGATTGTAAACAATGCGGGTCTACAAGAGTAGCCGGCGAGCACGCGCAATTTACAATGCGCAGTTACTTAGCGGCTAAGCTCGGGTGCCTATACCTCACAAAGTAAACAATTGGTTAAAATAGTATCAATAATAGAGGTTTATTTGGGTTAGATCGCGTTAATGTAAATGTGTCGTTAAACCCGCCACCACCACCCGTCACGTAAACAAAACGGGGCCAATTAGTTACTAATGTAGTGACACAGAATCGGTCACATAGCAGCATAGCGCTGGCTGCTGGCAGGGAAGGGGATCTGCAGCTTGCAGCAGCCGTGACTGACAGCAGGTCACGTGATAGACCAGAGAGGGATATTAGGGGAGAGGTTACGGAAGGGGTGCATCGAGAACCCACTAGTCGGTTCCAGAAGGGAGGGCGTGGCAGGGGGCGGAGCCAACACCACGCTGACAGTATAAGCGGGGCCACGGGAGGGGACCTCGGGGCTGTCGTTTGGAGCGGGATCTCCGTCGTGCTGCTGCTGGAGTCTTCGCCGTTGTCCCCATCTTCACCATCTCGGCGTCGCAAGTCAGGCAGTCAACCAGCTGTCGTGACTGGGAAGCGTAGTCGCCAAGTGTGAACTGTTAAGGCCGTTTAATAAAGAGAGTGCCTCCTACTCTTAGTGTCCCTGAGTCAGTCACTACGCTAGTACTGCACACCGGTGTGTTGGAGAGTGAACATTTGAAATGTTGTAGGGGGTTTACTGTTCAACACACAACCGGCTAGTGCTGTACTAGTAACTAATTTGCACGTTTTGTTTACGTGACTGAGCCCTTACTAATGGGCTGTTTCGGGTGGTGGCGGCGGGTTTAACGACAGAACAGTTATATTTACGTGATATAACCCCCCAAAACCCCTCTATGATGGGTAATATTGGTCACGAAAGCCCCAACTGTGCTACTTGTTAAACTGGTTAAAATATTGATGTTCCGATTTAAAGCTTTCGTGACTGCAAGGATTCATCTTCTTTGGTTCTTTCGGTAAAGTCACGTAGAATGAGAATAAAATAATAAAATAGCACAATAAAATTCTCACGACGTTTCGGCCACAACGCAAGCGGCCGTCTTCAGGTGAGAATTTTATTGCGTTATTTTATTTTGTATTCTCATTCTACGTGACTTTACCGAAAGAACCAAAGAAGATATTGATGTTAATTTATTCATGCATTTATTTCTCAGAACCATGATGTGTCAGGCCGGGGGGGGGGGGGGGCGGTAACTACTCGGTGGAAATTAAATTCAACATGGGGGTAGTAGCCAACAAAAGAGTAGTAGCCAACAAAAATATTGAGAAACCACTGATCTAAACTAACTTTATTGGCCACAAGTCCGAAGCCGCAACGTGAATGAATCGCCCGCAACCCCACGTCTTCTTTTACATGACAGCTATGTTACACCCGTTTCATTCCAATCTGATTGTGCACTTATATCGAGAGAGAGGGAGCGACTTCACTCAAGGCGCTCGTTGCGTGGACACACAGCTTATCAAAACGATGATGCTCGCAGAATGGAGTGAACCGTAAACCGAAAATTATTTTTTAATGTTAATATCAAAACATTGTACACTAAGGCGATAAAATCATGGTTTAAGTAAAAAGCCGCAAGAAAAATAGTGAGTCTTGGCGCTCCTTCCCGAAGCGCACCGAGGCTCGCAGCATGCCGGATCACCCGCTGGCGAGGCGTTCCAGATCCTTGGGGCGACACTTAAGAACCCACCACCACCAGCGTCGAGGGCAAGAGCCGAGGCTGGGAGGGATAGTAGAAGTGGTATTAGGGTCCTGCTCTGCAGAGTGTCGTACGGCAGATGAGTCTGGCCCGCAGGAGTGATGCAATTGGCAACGCGGGGATCACGAGAGGGGCTCCAGGGGAGCGACGGGAAGGAGTGGAGGGGGCGAGGGGAGGGAAGAGGAAGGGGAATGGGAGATGGTGGAGAAGAGGTGGTGAGGCTTTGAGAGGGAGGAGCGGAAAGGAGGTTAAGGAGGGGGGACTGCTCAGATTGTATCGTGGTTTTTTTTTGCTTCAAACTATCCAAGCCTGGGTCACCTAAGGCCGAGCAGTGTGAATGAGCTTCAGCAAGGTATTGAATCACACATATCCGGCTGCTGAGCTCGTCAAGGAGCTATAAACCATCATCATCACGCGAACTTCGGTCATCATCCTCGCGGCAACAGCAGCAGCGGCGGCTTTTGGCTGGCCGTCGAACAAAGACGGTCACCGCTTGTGCGGCCGTCTGGAACGCTCTCCCGATATTAGGAAGCCACTGGGAGCTATAATGCACTTTTTAAATGATCTCGATTGACAGACTCATTTGCTAAGAACTGCTTCTTGTTGTCTTTAGTTATTCCCCCCCCCGCACCTCAGATAAGCACTGTTACATATACGTACGGTGCAAAAGAAGTTCAACATTTATAGCTCTAGATGCAGACATATATATAGAGACACAGAGGCAGAAAGGGTGAAACTTTTTCTGCTTTTCATCAGCTTAATACTTCTTTCTGCATAGCTCCAAGTGGCTTCCTGATATCAGAAGGAAGAGCGTTCCAGACGGCCGCAGAAGCGGTATCTGAAAGCGCTGTGCAATGCGGTGTTTGATGGCCAGCCAGACGTGTAGTGTATAGTGTAATATGTAGTGTAGTGTTTCGTGTAGTGTATAATGTAATATGTAGTGTAGTGTATAATGTATTATATAGTGTAGGGTATAGTAGTGTATAACCTAGTGTATAGTGTCGTGTATATTGCATCTGAATGTGCCACGTAATGCGGTGGCTTAGCCAAAAGGCGCTGTTGCTACTGCTTTGAGGATCAGTGGAGTTCACGTGGCGATGATGGTTTTTGCTTCTTGATGGGAAAACCGATGCTGCTGCTGCTGCTGAAACAGTAAATAAACTGGCTCGCTTGCTCGTCACATGGCGACGGTCATGAATTGCCCGTGCCAGGGGGAGGAGGGCTTTTACGACACGGAATTTTACTTAGGCGTTGTGACCCCCTCTGCCCCCCAAAAGAACGCCCATTATATTTTGATTTAAAGCTTTCCTGACTGCAGTAATTAATATTCTTAGCTCTTTCGGTAAAGTCACGTTGAAGGGAAACAATAAAATAATAAAATATATATAGCAATAAAAATTCTCACGACGTTTCGACCATAACACAAACGGTCATCATCAGGTGTTTTATAAATATTTTATTATTTTATTGTTTTATATATTTTTTATTATTTTATTGTTTCCCTTCAACGTGACTTTACCGAAAGAGCTAAGAACGCCCATTATGTTTCCCGTCTCGAATAAATCGCGATCACGACTACTGATTGGATCGTCGTACATCACGCGTCACGTGACGTCACAATACCATCTGGTACGCACGTGTAAATACGCCGACGCCCGTTGTACTTGCAGCCTTCTTCCTTATGAAGAGCACGGCACCGACACTGGGCCCCCGCTTCTCGCTCGACCCTTGAAGCTCTCCTGCTTTCTCCGAACGTCCCCATCCCCTTGCACTCCCCCCTCTTTTATTCCTTTCGAGTTTCTCACTCCCACCCCCTTTTGGGCCAATTCCCGTCCACCTCCCTCAACGGCCCTCAACCGTCGCCTCCCTCCTCTCTGCCGGTTTGAACCTCTCCTCCGACCCCTTCGAATGCACTATCAGAGTAATGAGAGCTCGGGGTGAGCATCTACTCTCATTACTCTGATAGTGGCATTGTCTTTGTGCTGTGTGCGCCTTTTGGCGTTGTCCTCTGGTCTAACACCGTTTGAGACGAGGCTCAAAAGAAAGCCGTCTCTGGTGTGGACCAATCAGTTTCAAAGACAATGCATCATCATACTATCAGCGTGTGTTTTTTGTTTGCATTTTGACCACAAGTGTTGTGGTGAATGCAGTAACATGATTCCTTGTAAAAGGTTTCAGTTTGGTGTTTTAACATCTGAACACAGCTGTTTTGTTGCCAGAAAAAAGGGGAAACACTTATTCTCATATTTTGACACTGGCAAAGGAGGTCCCCATGAGGTATCATTATTATTGATGGTGAGAGTGAGTCCGTGGGTTTACATTTTTGGTTGCTGTTGATCGGACGCAAAAGTGGACGCAGCCTGGAAACGAATCCAGAGTGCTGTAGTGCGGTGCCTCTGTACGCGTGCGTGCGTGCGCCTCTGCCTACGATCGACTGGACTCGCGGCCAGCTTTTTACCATTCATTAGCTTCTGCGTGGAAATCAAGCGTGGCGCCGAGTTTTGATTTGCCATTCTGATTTCCTGTACTTGATCAACTGCAGCCCGGATGGTGCCCAATGCCACTGTGGCTCGGAGATGTTAACTACCTCGCCTGGTATACAGGAGGTTGTGGGTTGGATCCCGATATCTGATGCCTGGTGTATATTTTGAGTTTGCTGTGTGCGTCTCTCTCTCTCTCTCCTCATGGTCCCGTGGACTTTTCTCCGTGTCCTCTGGTTTCTTCCCCTCCGCATTTGGAGTATTTGGCCGCTATACATTTCCACGCGACGATAAGCCACCTGGTTGAGCCATCACTTGTGAGAGCCAGATCGCTTCTGAAAAATCAGCTACGTATCTCAGTGGGCCTTACCTGGTTAAATACAATAAATTAAAATGTTTAGTTTTAGCATAGGCTGCTGCCTGTAATCCAGCACGAGTGGACGCAGCGGCGAGGGTTGGTGGATCACCACGCAGATGGGTTGTGAAACTCCCTTCCCTTGGGTGGGTGTCGAGGAGGACGTGGGTTCGATCCTGACCCTGACGCCAGCTGCTGTATATTTGGAGTTTGCGTGTCTCTCTCTCTCTCTCTCATCATCATCATCATCACCACGGTGGCTAGGAGAGGTTGACTACCTCGCCTGGTGTGCAGTCGTGGGTTCCATCCCGACCCTGACGCCTGCTGCTGTATATTTGGAGTTTGCGTGTCTCTCTCTCTCATCATTATCATCATCACCACTGTGGCTAGGAGATGTTGACTACCTCGCCTGGAGTGCAGGAGGTCGTGGGTTACATCCCGACCCTGACGCCTGCTTCTGTATATTTGGAGTTTGCGTGCCTCTCTCTCTCATCATCATCACCACGGTGGCTAGGAGATGTTGACGACCTCGCCTGGTGTGCAGGAGGTCGTGGGTTCGATCCCTACCCTGACGCCTGCTGCTGCTGTATATTTGGAGTCTGCGTGTCTCTCTCTTTCTCTCCGTGGTCGCGTGGATTTTTCTCCGGGTTTTCCCCTCCACATTTAGAATCAAACATCACCCACGCGTTTAGAGTATTTGGCTGCTGCTATCAATTTCTACACGGTAAGCCACTTCGTTGGGCTATCATCTGTGATAGCCAGATCCGCTTGTGAAAAAAAGGGCTTACACAGCAGCTCAGTTGGGTCTTACCTGGTATCAATAGAACACAGTTTAGTTTTAGAGTCGCCTCTATCTCCAGGGGCGGAGCCAGAATTTTGACTTTGGGGGAGGCTGAATTCAATATTCTGAGATATCCAGTGTAATGTTTTCCAATGGGCGCCACAAATGTATAAAACAAATTTTATTGGATTTGAACGCGGAGTTTATTAATAGGTCGGAGCCGCTGATGTGGCTAATAAGTTCGATAAGTTCTAAAGGCTGCCGCTAAAGCAGCCTGCAGGGCAGCACACAAGGTGGCAGCCTGCAAGGCAGCACAAGGTGGCAGCCTGCAGGGAAGCACGAGGTGGCAGCCTGCAGGGCAGCACACAAGGTGGCAGCCTGCAGGGCAGCACGAGGTGGCAGCCTGCAGGGCAGCACACAAGGTGGCAGCCTGCAGGGCAGCACACAAGGTGGCAGCCTGTAGGGCAGCACGAGGTGGCAGCCTGCAGAGCAGCAGCCGGATATCCGGTTATCCCGATTACCGACTTTCCCAAAATTTCAGGGGGTGCTAAGCCCCCTCCCAGCCCCCCCCCCCGTGGCTCCGCCCCTCTCTATCTCTCAGACCTCTCGATGTGCTCTGAAGTAGGGTCATTGCCCGAAACGTCGGCCGTTATATATTTTTAAACAAAAATATGCACAAGCATTTTAATTGCTGGGTAACACGGTGGGGGCAAGAGGGAATGTACCGTAGCCACCAGAACCACAGGTTATTTCAAGTGCAACGTTTCCATGGACTATCTCTACACTGGAGACACGCGCTGTGGCTATTATAGACCTTACACGCTGCCGCATACGTGCGAATAATATATAATTGCATAAAGACAAAGATTCCCCGTGTAGCCTTAACAGACTGTAGGGGCAAGTGCTGTTAGCGAGCAGCACCGACGAAGCCGGCACTGTGGCACGCGATGGGAGTGGGTGGCCAGCACCACGCCCGACCACACAGACACAAGACAAAGATCCCCCGTGTAGCCTTAACAGACTGTAGGGGCAAGTGCTGTTAGCGAGCACCTATAAAGGCCGGAACGGTACACGAGGGGGTGGGTGGCCAGCGCCACGCCCGACCGCCTTTGTCTCCCCAGTAGCGATGTTTACTACACACCGCACCAGGTACTCATTTGAGGCTGAGTCGACCTAGGGGAGGCCCGGGACCGGTTCAGATAATCGTCACTGGGTGTTGGCCTTGAGCGAGAATTGAACCCGTGTCGCCGGGTTCATAGCGGAGCGCGCTAACCGCTACACCCACCGCTCCCCACAGACACAAAGACGCAGACACACACAGACACGTCGTGTGCAACAGATACACGGTGACGAGTGAGTGAATGAAGTGATGCACATCCTAAACGTGTTCTGGAAGGGCTGGAGCGCTGAGCGGGTGTTCCAGAAGGGCCATAACGCCAACTCGCGCCAGCGGAGGCGGCTTCTGGCGAAACATCGGGTTTCGTTGCGCAGCGCGCTAACCGCTGCACCACCGCTCCCACAAGTATATCTTTGCGTGTATACCTGGGGGGACAGGTGTGTAGGGAGTCGGTTTTTCTTGATTGCACTCGCGACGACAGAAAACTCGCGGTGAGACCAACAGCGGGCGATTAAAATTAATTGCGAAGCAAGGTGTTGTTTATGGTGTGCACTGGGGGGTGGGTGGGGGGGGTACATTTATATTGAAAGTGTTCATACGCATATGTCTAATTATATCTATGTGTGTGTGTAGTCCCTCTAGAGGTGGTGTGTTGATATCTTTCTCGCCTGATATGCAGGAGGTTGTGGGTTCGATCCCGACCCTGACTCCTGCGGTATATTTGGAGTTTGCGTGTCTCTCTCTCTCTCATCATCATCTCGGTGGCTAGGAGATGTTAACTACCTCGCTTGGTATGCAGGAGGTCGTGGGTTCGATCCCGGCCCTGAGGATGCCTGCTGCTGTATATTTGGAGTCTGCGTGTCTCTCTCATCATCACCACGGTGGCTAGGAGATGTTAACTACCTCGCCTGGTATGCAGGAGGTCGTGGGTTCGATCCCGACCCTGACGCCTGCTGCTGTATATTTGGAGTTTGCGTGTCTCTCTCTCTCATCATCATCACGGTGGCTAGGAGATGTTAACTACCTCGCCTGGTATACAGGAGGTCGTGGGTTCGATCCCGGCCCTGAGGATGCCTGCTGCTGTATATTTGGAGTCTGCGTGTCTCTCTTATCATCACCACGGTGGCTAGGAGATATTAACTACCTCGCCTGGTATGCAGGAAGTCGTGGGTTCGATCCCGACCCTGACTCCTGCGGTATATTTGGAGTTTGCGTGTCTCTCTCTCTCTCATCATCATCTCGGTGGCTAGGAGATGTTAACTACCTCGCCTGGTATGCAGGAGGTCGTGGGTTCGATCCCGACCCTGACGCCTGCTGCTGTATATTTGGAGTTTGCGTGTCTCTCTCTCTCATCATCATCACGGTGGCTAGGAGATGTTAACTACCTCGCCTGGTATACAGGAGGTCGTGGGTTCGATCCCGGCCCTGAGGATGCCTGCTGCTGTATATTTGGAGTCTGCGTGTCTCTCTTATCATCACCACGGTGGCTAGGAGATATTAACTACCTCGCCTGGTATGCAGGAAGTCGTGGGTTCGATCCCGACCCTGACGCCTGCTGCTGCTGTATATTTGGAGTTTGCGTGTCTCTCTCTCTCATCATCATCACGATGGCTATGAGATGTTAACTACCTCGCCTGGTATACAGGAGGTCGTGGGTTCGATCCCGGCCCTGAGGATGCCTGCTGCTGTATATTTGGAGTCTGCGTGTCTCTCTTATCATCACCACGGTGGCTAGGAGATATTAACTACCTCGCCTGGTATGCAGGAAGTCGTGGGTTCGATCCCGGCCCTGACGATGCCTGCTGCTGTATATTTGGAGTTTGCGTGTTTCTCTCTCATCATCATCACGGTGGCTATGAGATGTTAACTACCTCGCCTGGTATACAGGAGTTCGTGGGTTCTTTCCCGACCCTGACGATGCCTGCTGCTGTATATTTGGAGTTTACTTCTCTCTCTCTCTCTCTCCCCGTGGTCGCGTGGATTTGTCTCGGGGTCCTCTGGTTTTTACCTCCCACATTTGTAATAAACTTCACGCGTCGAGAGAGTATTTAGATTATGTTACTGCAATAAATTTCCACACGACGATAAGCCACTTCGTTGAGTTATTATTTGAGATGGCCAGGTCGCTTCTGATGCTGATGGCTCAGCGGGGCTTTACCTGGTAAAATACAGAAAATAGTTGAGTTTTATTCGTATACATTTTCTAAGTGATTGGTTTACTCTCCCTATACTTTGCACTCATATCGTGCCCCTACTGGACGCCTGTGACAAAGAGCTTCATAGCTCATCTGATTTTTCCAGTAAAAAATAAAACATTCTGATTTCGATGACTACGTCGATGCACGCATAACCACAACGGAGCTACATCAGACGCGATAATGATCGCAGTTGTTCAAACTCCGGCTGCATTGACCTTCACGCCATCGGCGTTGTCCGTTGAGTTGCTGAGCCAGGCTGGGTGAGGATTTAACAAGGGCATGGCCCCACTTTTCACCCATAGACCACTGACTGCCACTGCCCTGAGAAAACATTGCCCACTGACTGCCTCTACCCTGAGACTAACATTGCCCAAAGGACTCACACTGCCAATACTAACACTCCTCATAGACTAACATTGCCCATAGACTAACACTGCCCATAGACTAACATTGCCCATAGACTAACATTGCCCATAGACTAACATTGCCCAAAGACTCACACTGACCATAGACTAACACTCCCCATAAACTAACACTGCCCATATATTTCCATTTAAAGCTTTCGTGACTGCAAGGATTCATCTTCTTTGGTTCTTTCGGTAAAGTCACGTAGAATGAGAATAAAATAATAAATTAAGAAAAACAATAAAATTCTCACAACGTGTCGGCCACAACACAATCTCGCTCCAGCGTCGTGAGAATTTTATTGTAATTTTATTTTATTATTTTATTATTTTATTCTCATTCTACGTGACTTTACCGAAAGAACCAAAGAAGATTGCCCATATACTAACGCTCCCCCATGTACGAACATTCCCCACTGACTAACGCTCCCCCATAGACTAACATTGTCCATAGACTCACACTGCCCATACTAACACTCCCCATAGACTACCACTGCACAATCGACTCAACACTACCCCATCGACTCAACACTGCTCAATAGACTCAACACTGCCCATAAACTCAACACTACCCCATAGACTCAACACTTCACTATAGATTCAGCAATGCACCATCGACTCAACGCTGTACCATAGACTCAACGCTGCACCAAAGTCAACACTACATCAGAGACGCAACACTGCACTATAGATTCAACACTGCACTCTTGACTCAATGCTGCTCCATCGACTCAACATTGCACCAAAGACTCAACACTGCACCGTAGAGTCAACGCTCCACCAGAGACTCAGTACCGCATCATAGATTCAACACTACACCTTAGACTCAACACTGCCCATAGACTAACACTGCCCATAGACTAACACTGCCCATAGACTCAACACTGCACTATAGACTCAACACTGCACCGTAGAGTCAACGCAGCACCATAGATTCAACACTGCACTCTCGACTCAATGCTGCTCCATCGACTCAACACTGCACCATATACTCAACACTGCACCGTAGACTCAACACTGCACAAGAGACTCAATACCGCATCATAGATTCAACACTACACCATAGACTCAACACTGCCCATAGACTCAACAATGCACCATAGACTCAACACTGCACCACAGACTCAACACTGCACCATAGACTCAACACTGCACCATAGACACAACACTGCACCATAGACTTAACACTGCACCATAGACACAACACTGCCCATAGACTAACATTGCCCATAGACTCAACACTGCACCATAGACTCAACACTGCACCATAGACTCAACACTGCACCATAGACTCAACACTGCACCATAGACACAACACTGCACCATAGACTTAACACTGCACCATAGACACAACACTGCCCATAGACTAACACTGCCCATAGACTCAACACTTCACCATAGACTCAACACTGCACCACAGACTCAACACTGCACCATAGACTCAACACTGCACCATAGACACAACACTGCACCATAGACTTAACACTGCCCATAGACTCAACACTGCACCATAGACTCAACACTGCACCATAGCCTCAACACTGCACCATAGACTCAACACTGCACCACAGACTCAACACTGCACCATAGACTCAACACTGCACCACAGACACAACACTGCACCATAGACCCAACACTGCACCATCGACTCAACACGGTCCCCTGGCGGTCCGTTAAAGGGCTATACGGGGGCTCTTTGTCTTTGTCCTCCTTGTTAAACCTGTTACTGGGGTGGTGGGGTGGGAGTGAAGCGAGGTGTGAAGTCGTGGGCAAGTGTCGCGGCGTGGAATCGGGGGGAATGTTCCGTGAAGAGGGATGGGGTAATAGCCGTGCAGGTGCGACATGAAGCATCTGTCCCGTTTCCCTTTTTGCACGGATAAAAATAAAGGCTGTGCCAGAACCCTGCCGCGCATCTCACATGCGAAGGGTATGGACAGAAGCCGCCTCATTATTTGTATTATTATCATGATCAAATCGACGTCGTCGACATCGCGTGCCACGTGGCACGCATTCTGACGTCACGCGAATGGGATCCAATATATATTTGTTTTAATATAAAAAGAGGCACACGAAAGCGGCGAGGTTCAGGTCCGATCTGCAACGTGGTCGCGTTTGCCAAAAAAGAATGAGCCAGCGCATTCGGCCGGGGCAAAGGTACGAGTGAGTATGCATTGTTAAATTTAAACTTAGGCGTAAACTATACACACATGTATACTGTATATATATCAAGGCCGTAATTATAATATATATTGGGGCGACACCCCCCCCCCCCTCCAATATTCAAATATGCTCAAAATGTCCCCCACCCAATATATTGCTATAAAATAGATTTATGTTTACGTGATTGTGGTTATGTTTGTATTTTAGTAATCCTTAATCTCTGCCATTACTTACAATGAAACAATGAAAGGTAAAAAAGGACAAACAGATCAATGTAATACAATTCACTTTTCCACATTATTGTAAAAAAAAAAGTCCATCCTATGTGTTAGTGAATTTTTTTAAAAAATATTTTAGGCAGGAAATTCGTTATCAAATTTAGATTTTTTTTCTGGGGGGGGGGACCCCCAGACACTCTGGAATATTTGGTCCCCCCCCCCAATGTTGACTCCATGGCTACGGCCTTGATATATATTGTGTATATATGTATAGTTCCGTGTCATAGTCATCACATCATCACCAATCATCACGATCCATGGGTAGATATCCCGTATAGGTGTCCACCTCACATTTACTCAGTGTTTCTGGGTTGCGTTTATATCGTATCCGAGGCAGTACGCCGCGGTGGTTAGGAGATATTTACTACCTCGCCTGGTATACAGGAGGTCGTGGGTTCGATCCCGACCATAACGCCTACTGCCCCCCCCCCCCCCCCCCAAATAACCGATGGAAATCCATAATTTCGATCGGATCATTGGGGTTTATTTTATATAAATCGGCATTTTGCGACCCCCACTGCCACCGTGTAGTATATTATTACGTGCCAGGGACTCTATGAGATGATAGGACAATAGTCTGAGTCCATAATTGGCAAGACGTAACGGCAAAGCAGTTATAAGCGAATCACAGAATTGTGCGCAGTTGCGTTTACGGAGTCCACGACTTCCCTGAAGGTATTCACCTTCAGTGAGCGCGATGCCGATCACACCACGCGGTTCGCAATTTGACACTCGATCGATGGCCGCGCCATCGTCGCACACGCGGCGAGTAACAAGCAAGGGACAAGTCCTTACTTACTAACAACTCCTTACTTACTAACAACTCCTTACTCACTAGCAACTCCTTACTAACAACTCCTTACTCACTGACAACTCCTTACTCACTAACAACTCCTTACTTACTAACAACTCCTTACTTACTAACAACTCCTTACGCACTAGCAACTCCTTACTCACTAACAACTCTTTATTCACTAACAACTCCTTACTCACTAACACCTCCTTACTTACTAACAACTCCTTACTTTTGATTTAAAGCTTTCGTGACTTTACCGAAAAAACTAAGAATATGAACTCCTTACTTACTAACAACTCCTTACTCATTAACAACTCCTTACTTACTAACAACTCTTTATTCACTAAAAACTCCTTACTCACTAACAACTCCTTAATTACTAACACCTTTTTACTCACTAGCAACTATATAATCTTAGTTCTTTCGGTAAAGTCACGTTGAAGGGAAACAATAAAATAATAAAATATATATATAAAACAATAAAATTTCTCACGACGTTTCGACCATAACACAAACGGTCGTCATCAGGTGTGTCGGTCCGCATTAAGTTATTTATTTTTGAACGGTTTATATATTTATTTATTAAAAAACCCGTTAGCGCCACGCGCAGCAATTTGGCAATTTATTTAGAAGGACTAGTCCATCTATGTTCTGAAAAGAGGAGGGGGGAGATGAAAAAATTAATGTATGCTGTCTGAAAGCCACTGTAAGCGTGAACAATCAATTAAGACCTGAAATGGTTTATCAAATCTTTCCAGTGATTGCTAAGCCAGAATCCATCTTCTCGGTTGAGAATTGTCTCTGTGCTTGTATATGTGGATAGCCTCATGAACGAATCTCTCATGGCAGCCAGATGGCTTACAAAGAACCTCTGTCTTGGAAAAGTCAATGTCATGTGAGGCTACTGAATTATAACAATGATCTGCCACGGCCGAGGTGTTGGTCCTACCGTGTTTAAGGTCTGCTTTCTGTTCACGAATGCGGTCCGAGACATGGCGTTTGGTTTCTCCAATGTAACTACTACCACAGAGGCAACTTAGTTTGTAGACACCAGGGTATTGTATGTCCGGAATCACATCTTTTACAGACGGAACCAGATCACGGATTTTATGTAATGTGTTGAAACGGACCTGGATCTTGTGTTTATTCAAGATTTTGGAGATCTTCTTTGTGATCCCCGCAATGTAGGGTAAAGTGATGGTTTTGAAAGGCTCCTCAAGAGGGTCCTTCTTCATGGTTTGAGTGATAGCTTTGCGGATTGTATAGTCGGAGTAACCATTAGCCTTAAGAGCTTGGTGTACGTGCTTGAGTTCACTGCCTATGTGTTCCTGGTCGGATATGCATTGGGCTCTATGATACAGAGTCTTGATGAGAGAATTCTTCTGTGATGGATGGTGGTGGGAATCCGGTTTCAGATAAGCATCCGTATGGGTAGCTTTCCTGTAGACAGAGTGGCTCATTGAACCATCAGGTCTATTTTTAATTAGGACATCCAAAAAAGGTAGCTTGCCATCTTTTTCGACTTCCATAGTAAATCTGATGGCTGGGTGTATGGAATTGATGTGGTCGAAGAATTGGTCTAGAGCAGGCCGGCCATGTGGCCAGATGACAAAAGTGTCATCCACGTACCTCTTCAATAAGGTTGGGCGCAGAGAGAGTCTGGATGGCGTCAGTCTCAAATTTCTCCATGAAAATGTTAGCTATAACCGGAGATAGGGGGAGCCCATTGGGGTGCCCTCATTTTGTTTGTAGAAAGTTCCATTCCAAGTGAAGTATGTATTGGTTAAACAGTGTCTCACCAGGGGGGGTACCTCAGTGTTTAGTCCTTGATGAACCAAATCTTCAATGATTGCGATGGTGTCAGGTACAGGAACCTTGGTGAATAAGGAAACTACATCAAAACTGACAAGCAGGTCGTCTGGGGACAGGGAAATACCCTTGATTGTCGATACCAGGTGAGTAGAATTTTGTACCGCAGAGGTGTTTTTTCCAGTGAAAGGACGCAGGATTTCAGACAAAAAACGAGCTAGTTTGTAGGTGGGGGAGTTGATAGTAGAGACGATGGAACGAAGGGGTGTATCTACTTTATGTATTTTTGGTAAGCCGTAGAATCTTGGTGGCCTGGCAGCAGAAGATTTCAACGAAAACTCTTTAGATTGATCAATTAATGCGGTTGAATCAGAAATTATTTTGTTGGTTTGTGTGACGAGACTGTTGGTGGGATCTCTTTTTATTTTTGTATAACTACCATCGTCGAGTAATTCTTCAATTTTGTTGTTGTATTCTATTCTATCCATGATGACAGTAGCATTGCCCTTGTCAGCTGAGAGGACTACAATATCATCCCTCTTTTTTAATTTATATAATTCAAAACGCTCATCTTTGCTGAGGTTGCTAGCTGGCATCTTAGCGTTTTTGAGGGTTGCAGCGATTCAGATCTTGCTACGTCTGCAGCGATGTGACCCAGGCCCCTGAGAGCAACGTCTACTTGGGCAATTATATCATTAACTGGTATGTGTTTAGGTGTGACTGCAAAGTTTAGAACTTTAGCTAAAACGGATTTCAGACCATCGGAAATAGAACTGTTACTGCGATTAATTACGATTTTGTTAACGTCTAACTTTTTGGTGTGTGGGTCCGGTCTTTTGTTGAAGAGGAGGTTAAATTTGGAAATCAGGTTGTCCTTACATTTGGTCGACATAGTAGCAGCTGAAGAGGCAGTCATATTGTCTACATGTTCCCAATCCGATGTGGACATTGTTGCCGTCAATGCTAAGTGTGATTTGTAGAGTGTCTTGTCTAACTGATCTAGTTCGGTGCGTATAAGTCTGATTTTTTCTGAGATAAGAGCTAAGCTAGTTTTGAAAAGAATTCGTTTCGCATTAGAAGAAGTTACAGCAGCAGAGGTCAGTGTAAATGCGATTGGTATTACCCCAGAGTCGCAGCATCTCTTCAGGAAGGTGAGAGACTCGATCAGCTGAGCCTTCTTATCCCGAAGTTTGTTGAAGGATCTTAAAGTTATGTGAAAACCCTCCCCGTAGAGGCGGTTAAATTTTGATTTAAAGCTTTCGTGACTGCAGTAATTCATATTCTTAGTTCTCCTCTTTTCAGAACATAGATGGACTAGTCCTTCTAAATAAACTGCGAAATCGCTGCGCGTGGCGCTAATGTTTTTTTATAAATAAATACACCGTTTAAAAATAAACAAATTAATGCAAACCGACACACCTGATGACGACCGTTTGTGTTATGGTCGAAACGTCGTGAGAATTTTTATTGTTTTATATATATTTTATTATTTTATTGTTTCCCTTCAACGTGACTTTACCGAAAGAACTAAGAATATGAATTACTGCAGTCACGAAAGCTTTAAATCAAAATTCACTAGCAACTCCTTACTAACAACTCCTTACTCTCTAACAACGCCTTACTAACAACTCCTACTTACTAACAACTCTTTACTAACTAACAACTCCTTACTCACTAACAACTCCTTACTCACTAGCAACTCCTTACTTACTAACAACTCCTTACTCACTAACAACTCCTTACTCACTAACAACTCCTTACTTACTAACAACTCTTTACTAACAACTCCTTACTCACTAACAACTCCTTACTAAGAACTCCTTACTTACTAACAAGTCCTTACTCACTAACAACTCTTTACTCACTAACAACTCCTTACTAACAACTCCTTACTTACTAACAAGTTCTTACTTACAACTCTTTACTCACTAACAACTCTTTACTTACTAACAATTCCTTACTAACAACTCCTTACTAACAACTCCTTACTCACTAACAACTCTTTACTCACTAACAACTCCTTACTTACTAACAACTCTTTACTCACTAACAACTCCTTACTTACTAACAACTCCTTACTCACTAACAACTCTTTACTTACTAACAACTCTTTACTCACTAACAACTCTTTACTCACTAACAACTCCTTACTTACTAACAACTCCTCTATCATTTTTCATTGCTGTAGGGGTTGCCCCCTCCCCCAACCCACCTACCTGAAATTCCTGGCTTCGCCACTGGCTACTGCTGTATATGTGCACGTTCTCTCCTCTCGTGGTCGTGTGGATTTTCCTCCCGGGTCTGAGTTTTCCCTCCACGTTCAGAATCGACATGACCACGCGTTTAGAGTTATGCGGCAATTGCTATAAATTTCCACCTGACAATAAGCCACTTGGTTGGGCTATCATTTGCGATAGGCAGGGTCGCTTCTGAAAAAAGCGCTTCATAGCTCAGTAGGGCTTTACCTGGTAAAATAAAAAAGTAGTTTTTATTTTAATGATCATTACAGTAAGGTGGAGTGAGAGGCCTGTGTTAAATCGCACGCCCCTTTTTGTCCTGGTGCTCACCACACGTCTCATCTTATTTAGATGTATATAGCAGCACTGTTAAACCAAGGCGCATTACTAACAATCGTAACATTGTGCATACGATGACAGTGGTTGAGATGCAGAGTGGGTTGTTATTAGAAGTGGTGCTGATGTAGTTATGGTGACAGGAGAACACGTGGGAGTGGTGATAAGGGTAGGGGTAGTAATAGGGGTAGTGATAGAGGTAGTGATAGGGGTAGTGATAGGGGTTTGGATAGTTGTAGGGGTAGTAATATGGGTAGTGATAGGGATATGGGTAGTGATAGGGGTTTGGATAGTTGTAGGGGTAGTGATAGTGGTTGTGGTAGTGATAGGGCTTGGGGTAGTGATGGGGTTCGTTATAGAGGTAGGGGTAGTGATAGGGCTTGGGGTAGTGATAGTGGTGGGGGTAGTGATAGTGGTTGGGGTAATGATAGGGGTAGGGTTAGTGATAGGGTTTGGGGTAGTGATAGGGGTAGGGGTAGTGATAGGGGTTGGGGTAGTGATAGGGGTTGGGGTAGTGATAGTGAGTGGGGTAGTGATAGTGGGTGGGGTAGTGAAAGGGGTAGTGATAGGGGTTTGGGTAGTGATAGGGGTTGGGGTAGTGATAGGGGTTGGGTAGTGATAGTCGGTGGGGTAGTGATAGGGGTTGGGGTAGTGATAGGGGTTGGGGTAATGATAGGGGTAGGGTTAGTGATAGGGTTTGGGGTAGTGATAGGGGTAGTGATAGGGTTTGGGGTAGTGTTAGGGGTAGTTATAGGGTTTGGGGTAGTGATATGGTTAGTGATAGGGGTTGGGGTAGTGATAGGGGTTGGGGTAGTGATAGGGGTTGGGGTAGTGATAGTGGGTTGGGAAGTGATAGTGGGTGGGGTAGTGATAGGGGTAGTGATAGGGGTTGGGGTAGTGATAGGGGTTGGGGTAGTGATAGGGGTTGGGGTAGTGATAGTGGGTGGGGTAGTGATAGGGGTTGGGGTAGTGATAGGGGTTGGGGTAGTGATAGTGGTTGGGGTAGTGATAGGCGTTGGGGTAGTGATAGGGGTTGGGGTAGTGATAGGGGTTGGGGTAGTGATAGGGGTTGGTGTAGTGATAGTGGTTTGGGTAGTGATAGTGAAAGGGGTAGTGATAGGGGTTGGCGTAGTGATAGGGGTTGGGGTACTGATAGGGGTTGGTGTAGTGATAGGGGTTGGGGTAGTGATAGTGAAAGGGGTAGTGATAGGGGTTGGGGTAGTGATAGGGGTTGGGGTAGTGATGGGGGTTGGGGTAGTGATAGGCTTTGGGGTAGTGATAAGGGTTGGGGTAGTGATGGGGGTTGGGGTAGTGATAGGGGTTGGGGTAGTGATAGGGGTTGGGGTAGTGATAGTGGTGGGGGTAGTGATAGTGGTTGGGGTAATGATAGGAGTAGGGTTAGTGATAGGGGGCGACGGAGCCGGGGGGGGGCCGACGGAGCAAGGGGGGGGGCGACGGAGCCGGGTGGGGGGGGGGGGCGACGGAGCCGGGGGGGCGACGACGCAAGCAGAAGAGCCGACACTGACTCACTCACACATCATACACTGACTCACTCACACCATGCACTGACTCACTCACACACCATACACTGACTCACTCACACCATGCACTGACTCACTCACACATCATACACTGACTCACTCACACATCATACACTGACTCACTCACACCATGCACTGACTCACTCACACATCATACACTGACTCACTCACACATCATACACTGACTCACTCACACCATGCACTGACTCACTCACACATCATACACTGACTCACTCACACATCATACACTGACTCACTCACACATCATACACTGACTCACTCACACATCATACACTGACTCACTCACACCATGCACTGACTCACTCACACATCATACACTGACTCACTCACACATCATACACTGACTCACTCACACATCATACACTGACTCACTCACACATCATACACTGACTCACTCACACATCATACACTGACTCACTCACACATCATACACTGACTCACTCACACATCATACACTGACTCACTCACACCATGCACTGACTCACTCACACATCATACACTGACTCACTCACACATCATACACTGACTCACTCACACATCATACACTGACTCATTCACACATCATACACTGACTCACTCACACCATGCACTGACTCACTCACACATCATACACTGACTCACTCACACATCATACACTGACTCACTCACACATCATACACTGACTCGCTCATCATGCGCTTACTCACTCACACATCATACACTCGCACAACCACTGACCCATTCACTCATCATACACAGGTTCACTCATCGTGTGCTGACTCACTCACACATCATACACTCACTCACTCAACATGCGCTGACTAACACATAGTGCGCTGCCTCGCACATCATACACTCACTCACGCTGCTGCTGACTCACTCACACATCATACACTCACACTGCCGCTGACTCGCTCACACATCATACACCGACTCGCACATCATACGCTGACTCCCACATCATACACTCACTAACGCTGCTGCTGACTCACTCACACATCATACACTGGGAGTGTCGTGCTGCCAGCTATGGCTGCAGTTTTTTATCGTCCGTGTTATATATGTCGTTTATTGTTAAATGTAAAATCACAGATCCGATGATAATTGTTGTTACATTGTTTTCTTAGCTTTATTTTGGTGATTCGAAAACATATGGTTAATCCAAATTGTCTTATGGTTGTTGTTGGCTTGCACCACATTGATTTTTGCACACAGCGTTTTAATACGTTTTTTTGTGTGGAATATTTGCTGGTTTATTCCAGAATGTTTCTGTTACGCGTCGTCGCTTTAAGATGTTCTGTGTTCAAATTTTGTTTGTTGCGGTTGCACCCGACTTAAGAGCCGCATGGCTCACAGGGCTATACCTAATAAATGAAACTTGAAAACTTGAAACTTAGTGATAGGGGTTGGGGTAGTCATAGTGGTTGGTGTAGTGATAGGGGTTGGGGTAGTGATAGGGGTTGGGGTAGTGATAGGGGTAGTGATAGTGGTTGGGGTAGTGATAGGGGTTGGGGTAGTGATAGTGGTTGGGGTAGTGATAGGGGTTGGGGTAGTGATAGTGGTTGGGGTAGTGATAGTGGGTTGGGGTAGTGATAGGGTTGGGGTAGTGATAATGGTTGGGGTAGTGATAGGGGTTGGGGTAGTGATAGGGGTTGGGGTAGTGATAGTGGTTGGGGCAGTGATAGTGGTTGGGGTAGTGATAGGGGTTGGGGTAGTGATAGGGGTCAGCCAGCCAGCCAGCAAATCTTTTTTTTTATATATATCGATACAACTCTAAACAATTTCTTTTTTTTTAACCAGGCAAGGCCCCACTGAGCTATATTTGCTCTGTTCCAGAAGCGACCTGGCTTTCACAAGTTACAGCTCAATGAAGTGGGGTTATCGTATGGAAATGCATTGCAGCAGCCACACACTCTCAACGGGTGACGTTGATTCGAAATGTGGAGGCCAAAAAACCGGAGGACCGTGACAAAGGTCCACGCGACCACATGGAAAGAGAGAAAATTCAAAATGTACAGCAAGCATCAGGTTCTGAAATCGAACCCACTGTCCTCCTTCATACCAAGCGGTGAAGTTAACGTCTCCTCGCCACCGTGGCGCTCCTGATTTTGGTGATGCTGATGTCGCGTTGCCAGTAGTGCACACGCACAACTTGACAATGAACTGGACACGTTTCGTGTCGATAACAACACCTTGAGTGTGGCCTTAAAAATAACAAAAATAAACATATAATAGGCGACGTTTCGGACAATGGCTCTTCTTTAGCACTAACAAAGACGGTCACTGTTGACTACCTCGCCTGGTATGCATGAGGTCGTGGGTTCGATCCCGACCCTGACGATGCCTGCTGCTGTAGATTTGGAGTCTGCGTGTCTCTCTCATCATCATCACTATGGCTATGAGATGTTAACTACCTTACCTGGTATGCAGGAGGTTGTTGGTTCGATCTCGACTCTGACAGTGTCTGCTGTATATTTGAAGTTTGCATGTTAACTACCTCGCCTGGTATGCAGGAGGTCGTGGGTTCGATCCCGAACCTGACGATGCCTGCTGTATATTTGGAGTTTGCGTGTGTGCAGTTTGTATGTTGACTACCTCGCCTGGTATACAGGATCATGGGAAGACTGTCTCTGGTGTGGACCAATCACTTTCAAAGACAATGCATATATTATCAGTGTGTTTTTTGTTTGCATACTCACCACAAGTATTGTGGTTAATGCAGACATGATTCCTTGTAAAAGGTTTCAGTTTGCTGTTTTAATATCTTAACACAGCTGTTTTGTTGCCAGAAAACAGGGGAAAACCCTATTCTGGTATACAGGATTTCGTGGGTTCGATCCCGACCCTGACGCCTAAACATTTGGAGTTTGTGTGTCTCTCACCCTGTGGTCCTGTGGATTATTTTTCTCCGGGTCCTCCGCTTTTCCCCTTCACATTTAGCAACAAGCGTTTAGGTGATTTCGATGATCTAGCTGCTAGAAATGTCCACATCATTATACGCCCCATTTTTGAGTTACCATTTGTGGCCAGGTCGCTTCTGAAAGAAACAAGTTAATACCTCAGTGGGCTTTACTTGGAAACATAAAAAACGAGTTTCGTTGTATTTGTATATTTCTTTAACTGATTTTTTACCTTTCTTATCATTTGCACTCCTACCGTGCATTTGTGTACTGTTTGTTGTTGTTGTTGATGTAAAGTTCTGACCCCATGCCCCTACTCGACGCCTGCGAACAAAAAGAGCTTTATAGCTCATCGGATTCCTCCTCCAGTATAAATTAATATTTTGATTCTGATAGAGAGGTCAGAGAGTGATTGTTGTGCTTGTTGTTGTGATGTTGTGATAATGCATAATGGATAACTTTGTTGAACTTTCATAACAGGGTTAGTTCGCGTGAATATAAATGTGTTGCTAAACCCGCCACCATCACCCGGCACAGCCAATTAGTGAGATTTGTCCCGTAAACAAAACGTGGCCAATTCGTCACTAGCACTGCACTAACCGCTTGTGTGCTGGAGAGTAAACCCCACTGCAACATTTACAATTTGAGTACTGTGACGTTTAACCGGAAATTACAACAACAACAACCAGCATCATCAGGCGACAGCCAGAGTTGGTCGCGGGTTTAACGACACATTTATATTTACGGGATCTAACCCCAAAACCCCTCTATGATGAATAATATTGGTCGTGAAAGCATCTAACTACTATTAACGTGTTAGACACTTTCTTTCAACATTGCCTTCGTTTTTTTTTCCCCCAGCAGTTTGAATTTTCTTTTTTTTAAGATGCACATCCACTGAGAAGAAGGGCATACGTATCCATTATGCCAGTGTTAAATAAATACGGGCAATAATTTTACTTACGTGGCAGAATCCTAGTTGTGTTTTTTTTGGCCTGCAAGATATATAATCATCCGCACAATCAAAGTAAAACAAAAAACGAAATACTAAATCCTATCACCCATCATCGCAATAAAATTATCAAACATCAACTTAACAGTCTTTCCCCCCCCCCGCTCCGCCCCGATACATTTTTATCGAGTGTTATACCCTTACTCCTACACCGAAAAATGGCCGAAACGAACGCAGCAGCGGCAGCGGCGGCGGCCTTCGCGAACGGCACGACCGCAAGCGCCGTCAAGTACGCCCTCGCGCGCGACGTCCTGCACGCCGCCAACGCCGCTGCTATGCTGCCGTCGCTGTGCTCCATCTTGTGCATCCTCGCCGCCATCCTGTCCACGCCGCTGCGCGACAATTACCGCCACGTGGTGTTCGCCAACCTCCTGCTGAGCGACGCCTGCTTCCTCGTCGCCTCCGACGTCATCGTCCTGCTCGTGTGGCGGGGCGTCACCATCCCGCCGCTGCCCTGCTACGCCTACGCGATGCTCGCCACCGCCCTCAACCACGTGGGCATCCTCGGCCTGGCCCTCATGTCCCTCGAGCGCTACGCCGCCGTGTGCCACCCGCTGCGCTACCGGGCGCGCTTCGACCGACGCCTCGCCGTCGCCTCGCTCGCCGTCATCTGGCTCGCCGCCTCGTTCTTCCCGCTCGCGAGGTGCGTCGTCGTCTTCACGAGCGGCGGCGGCGAAATGTCGTCGGCGATCAACTACACGAGGTGCTCCGTCGACAAGATCGAGGGCTCGCTGCCCAACTTCGGGCCGCTCGTCGTCGCGCTCCGGGAGCTGGTGAACGGCGTCTTCCTGACGGCGAGCGTGCTCACGCTGGCGTTCACCTACGTGAAGATCGTGCGGGTGGCCCGGAGCGCGTGCGGGGATGCGTCGGTCGCCAGGAGGGCGCGCAACACCGTCGCGTTCCACGCCGTCCAGTACCTGCTGTACGCGCTGTCGGTCGCCAACGAAGCATTCATGATGGCGTTGGGCTCGGCGATAGCCGACTTGCAGGTGTCGAGCGTCGTCAGGCTGTGCGTCTACATACTCCTGTTCATCGTGTCTAGGTCCGTCGCGCCGTTCGTCTACGGCGTGCGCGACAAGGAGATCCGTCGACACCTCCGACGGATGCTCGGGTGCGGCGCCGGGAAGGTGGTGGACGGAGTCAGAGTGGAGGACTGATGGTGCTCACGTTGCCCAAAGACTCACATTGTCCACAGACTAACATTGCCCATAGACTAACGCTCCCCAATAGACTAACACTGCCCACAGACTAACATTGCCTATAGACTAACATTGCCCATAGAATAACGCTTCCCAATAGACTAACACTGCCCATAGACTAACATTGCCGATAGATTAAGATTTCCCATAGACTAACATTGCCCATAGTCTAACATTGCCCATAGACTAACATTGCCCAAATAGGAAAAGTGTCCACAGACTAACATTGCCCATAGACTAACATTGCCCATAGACTAACATTGCCCATAGACTAACATTGCCCAAAGACTAACATTGCCCAAAGACTAACACTGCCCATAGACTAACATTGCCCATAGACTAACATTGCCCATAGACCAACACTGCTCATAGTCTAACATGGCCCATAGACTAACATTGCCCATAGACTAACATTGCCCATAGACTAACACTGCCCACTGACTAACATTGCCCACAGACTAACATTGCCCATAGACTAACATTGCCCATAGACTAACATTGCCCATAGACTAACATTGCTTATAGACTAACATTGCCCATAGACTAACATTGCCCATAGACTAACATTGCCCATAGACTAACATTGCCCATAGACTAACACTGCCCATAGACTAACACTGCCCATAGACTAACATTGCCCATGGACTAACATTGTCTATAGACTAACATTGCTAATAGACTAACATTGCCCATAGACTAACATTGCCCAAATAGGAAAAGTGTCCACAGACTAACATTGCCCATAGACTAACATTGCCCATAGACTAACATTGCCCATAGACTAACATTGCCCAAAGACTAACATTGCCCAAAGACTAACACTGCCCATAGACTAACATTGCCCGTAGACTAACATTGCCCATAGACCAACACTGCTCATAGTCTAACATGGCCCATAGACTAACATTGCCCATAGACTAACATTGCCCATAGACTAACACTGCCCACTGACTAACATTGCCCACAGACTAACATTGCCCATAGACTAACATTGCCCATAGACTAACATTGCCCATAGACTAACATTGCTTATAGACTAACATTGCCCATAGACTAACATTGCCCATAGACTAACATTGCCCATAGACTAACATTGCCCATAGACTAACACTGCCCATAGACTAACACTGCCCATAGACTAACATTGCCCATGGACTAACATTGTCTATAGACTAACATTGCTAATAGACTAACATTGCCCATAGACTAACATTGCCTATAGACTAACATTGCCCATAGACTAACATTGTCCATAGACTAACACTGCCCATAGACTAACATTGCCCATAGACTAACATTGCCCATAGACTAACATTGTCTATAGACTAACATTGCTCATAGACTAACATTGCCCATAGTCTAACATTGCCCATAGACTAACATTGCCCACAGACTAACATTGCCCATAGACTAGCATTGCCCAAAGACTAACATTGCCCATAGACTAACATTGCCCATAGACAAACATTACCCATAGACTAACATTGTCCATAGACTAACATTGCCCATATAATAACATTGCCCATAGACTTACATTGCCCATAGACTAACATTGCCCATAGTCTAACATTGCCCATAGACTAACATTGCCCATAGACTAACATTGCCCATAGACTAACATTGCCCATAGACTAACACTGCCCATAGACTAACACTGCCCATAGACTAACATTGCCCATAGCCAAACATTGCCCAGAGACTAACACTGCCCATAGACTAACACTGCCCATAGTCTAAAATTGCCCAAAGACTAACATTGCTCATAGACTAACATTGCGCATAGACTTACACTGCCCATAGTCTAACATTGCCCACAGACTAACATTGCCCACAGACTAACATTATCCATAGACTGACATTGCCCATAAACTAACACTGCCCATAGACTAACATTGTCCATTGACTAACATTGCCCATAGACTAACATTACCCATAGACTAAAAGTGCCCACAGACTAACATTGCCCATAGACTTACATTGCCCATAGACCAACATTGCCCATAGACTAACATTGCCCATAGACTAACATTGCCCATAGACTTACATTGCACATAGACTAACATTACCCACAGACTAACATTGCCCATAGACTAACATTGCCCATAGACCAACATTGCCCATAGACTAACATTGCCCATAGACTTACAATGCCCATAGACTTACATTGCCCATAGACTAACATTGCCATAGACTAACATTGCCCATAGACTAACATTGCCCATAGACTAACACTGCCCACAGACTAACATTGCCCGTAGACTAACATTGCCCATAGACTAACATTACCCACAGACTAATATTGCCCATAGACTAACATTACCCACAGACTAACATTGCCCATAGACTAACATTGCCCATAGACTATCATTGCCCATAGACTAACATTGCCCATAGACTAACATTACCCATAGACTAACATTGTCCATAGACTAACATTGCCCATAGAATAACATTGCCCATAGACTTAAATTGCCCATAGACTAACATTGTCCATAGTCTAACATTGCCCATAGACTAACATTGCCCATAGACTAACATTGCCCATAGACTAACATTGCTCATAGACTAACACTGCCCATAGACTAACACTGCCCATAGACTAACATTGGCCATAGCCAAACATTGCCCAGAGACTAACACTGCCCATAGACAAACACTGCCCATAGTCTAAAATTGCCCAAAGACTAACATTGCTCATAGACTAACATTGCGCATAGACTTACACTGCCCATAGTCTAACATTGCCCACAGACTAACATTGCCCACAGACTAACATTATCCATAGACTGACATTGCCCATAAACTAACACTGCCCATAGACTAACATTGCCCATTGACTAACATTGCACATAGACTAACATTACCCATAGACTAAAAGTTCCCACAGACTAACATTGGCCATAGACTTACATTGCCCATAGACCAACATTGCCCATAGACTAACATTGCCCATAGACTAACATTGCCCATAGACTTACATTGCCCATAGACTAACATTACCCACAGACTAACATTGCCCATAGACTAACATTGCCCATAGACCAACATTGCCCATAGACTAACATTGCCCATAGACTTACAATGCCCATAGACTTACATTGCCCATAGACTAACATTGCCCATAGACTAACATTGCCCATAGACTAACATTACCCATAGACTAACACTGCCCACAGACTAACATTGCCCGTAGACTAACATTGCCCATAGACTAACATTACCCACAGACTAATATTGCCCATAGACTAACATTACCCACAGACTAACATTGCCCATAGACTAACATTACCCATAGACTAATATTACCCATAGACTAACATTGCCCATAAACTAACACTACTCAGAGACTAACATTACCCATAGACTAACATTACCCATAGACTAACATTACCCACAGACTAACATTGCCCATAGACTAACATTGCCCATAGACTAACATTACCCACAGACGAACATTGCCCATAGACTAACATTGACCATAGACTAACATTGTCCATAGACTAACATTGCCCATAGTCTAACATTGCCCATAGATTAACATTGCCCATAGACTAACATTGCCCATAGTCTAACATTGCCCATAGACTAACATTGCCCATAGACTAACATTGCCCATAGACTAACAATACCCGTAGACTAACATTGTCCGTAGACTAACATTGCCCATAGACTAACATTGCCCATAGACTAACATTGCCCATAGACTAACATTGCCCATAGTCTAAAATTGCCCATAGACTAAAATTGCTCATAGACTAACATTGCGCATAGACTAACACTGCCCATAGACTAACATTGCCCATAGACTAACACTGCCCATAGAATAACATTGCCCATAGACTAACATTGCCCATAGACTAACATTACCCATAGCCTAAAATTGCCCACAGACTAACATTGCCCATAGACTAACATTGCCCATAGACTAACATTGCCCATAGACTAACACTGCCCATAGACTAACACTGCCCATAGACTAACATTGCCCATAGACTAACATTGCCCATAGACTAACATTGTCCATAGACTAACACTGCCCATAGACTAACACTGCCCATAGACTAACATTGGCCATAGACTAACATTGCCCACAGACTAACATTGCCCATATACTAACATTGCCCATAGACTAACACTGCCCATAGACTAACATTGCCCATAGACTAACATTGCCCATAGACTAACATTGCCCATAGACTAACACTGCCCATAGACTAACATTGCCCATAGACTAACATTGCCCATAGACTAACATTGCCCATAGACTAACATTGCCCATAGACTGACATTGCCCATAGTCTAACACTGCCCATAGACTAACACTGCCCATAGACTAACATTGTCCATAGACTAACATTGCCCATAGACTAACATTGCCCATAGACTAACACTGCCCATAAACTAACACTGCCCATAGACTAACATTGCCCATTGACTAACATTGCCCATAGACTAACATTACCCATAGACTAAAAGTGCCCACAGACTAACATTGGCCATAGACTTACATTGCCCATAGACCAACATTGCCCATAGACTAACATTGCCCATAGACTAACATTGCCCATAGACTTACATTGCCCATAGACTAACATTACCCACAGACTAACATTGCCCATAGACTAACATTGCCCATAGACCAACATTGCCCATAGACTAACATTGCCCATAGACTTACAATGCCCATAGACTTACATTGCCCATAGACTAACATTGCCCATAGACTAACATTGCCCATAGACTAACATTACCCATAGACTAACACTGCCCACAGACTAACATTGCCCGTAGACTAACATTGCCCATAGACTAACATTACCCACAGACTAAAATTGCCCATAGACTAACATTACCCACAGACTAACATTGCCCATATACTAACATTACCCATAGACTAATATTACCCATAGACTAACATTGCCCATAAACTAACACTACTCAGAGACTAACATTACCCATAGACTAACATTACCCATAGACTAACATTACCCACAGACTAACATTGCCCATAGACTAACATTGCCCATAGACTAACATTACCCACAGACGAACATTGCCCATAGACTAACATTGACCATAGACTAACATTGTCCATAGACTAACATTGCCCATAGTCTAACATTGCCCATAGATTAACATTGCCCATAGACTAACATTGCCCATAGACTAACATTGCCCATAGCCTAACATTGCCCATAGTCTAACATTGCGCATAGACTAACACTGCCCATAGACTAACATTGCCCATAGACTAACACTGCCCATAGAATAACATTGCCCATAGACTAACATTGCCCATAGACTAACATTACCCATAGCCTAAAATTGCCCACAGACTAACATTGCCCATAGACTAACATTGCCCATAGACTAACATTGCCCATAGACTAACACTGCCCATAGACTAACACTGCCCATAGACTAACATTGCCCATAGACTAACATTGCCCATAGACTAACATTGCCCATAGACTAACACTGCCCATAGACTAACACTGCCCATAGACTAACATTGGCCATAGACTAACATTGCCCACAGACTAACATTGCCCATATACTAACATTGCCCATAGACTAACACTGCCCATAGACTAACATTGCCCATAGACTAACATTGCCCATAGACTAACATTGCCCATAGACTAACACTGCCCATAGACTAACATTGCCCATAGACTAACATTGCCCATAGACTAACATTGCCCATAGACTAACATTGCCCATAGACTGACATTGCCCATAGACTAACACTGCCCATAGACTAACACTGCCCATAGACTAACATTGTCCATAGACTAACATTGCCCATAGACTAACATTGCCCATAGACTAACACTGCCCATAAACTAACACTGCCCATAGACTAACATTGCCCATTGACTAACATTGCCCATAGACTAACATTACCCATAGACTAAAAGTGCCCACAGACTAACATTGGCCATAGACTTACATTGCCCATAGACCAACATTGCCCATAGACTAACATTGCCCATAGACTAACATTGCCCATAGACTTACATTGCCCATAGACTAACATTACCCACAGACTAACATTGCCCATAGACTAACATTGCCCATAGACCAACATTGCCCATAGACTAACATTGCCCATAGACTTACAATGCCCATAGACTTACATTGCCCATAGACTAACATTGCCCATAGACTAACATTGCCCATAGACTAACATTACCCATAGACTAACACTGCCCACAGACTAACATTGCCCGTAGACTAACATTGCCCATAGACTAACATTACCCACAGACTAAAATTGCCCATAGACTAACATTACCCACAGACTAACATTGCCCATATACTAACATTACCCATAGACTAATATTACCCATAGACTAACATTGCCCATAAACTAACACTACTCAGAGACTAACATTACCCATAGACTAACATTACCCATAGACTAACATTACCCACAGACTAACATTGCCCATAGACTAACATTGCCCATAGACTAACATTACCCACAGACGAACATTGCCCATAGACTAACATTGACCATAGACTAACATTGTCCATAGACTAACATTGCCCATAGTCTAACATTGCCCATAGATTAACATTGCCCATAGACTAACATTGCCCATAGTCTAACATTGCCCATAGACTAACATTGCCCATAGACTAACATTGCCCATAGACTAACAATACCCGTAGACTAACATTGTCCGTAGACTAACATTGCCCATAGACTAACATTGCCCATAGACTAACATTGCCCATAGACTAACATTGCCCACAGACTAACATTGCCCATAGACTAACATTGCCCATAGACTAACATTGCCCATAGACTAACACTGCCCATAGACTAACACTGCCCATAGACTAACATTGCCCATAGACTAACATTGCCCATAGACTAACATTGCCCATAGACTAACACTGCCCATAGACTAACACTGCCCATAGACTAACATTGGCCATAGACTAACATTGCCCACAGACTAACATTGCCCATATACTAACATTGCCCATAGACTAACACTGCCCATAGACTAACATTGTCCATAGACTAACATTGCCCATAGACTAACATTGCCCATAGACTAACACTGCCCATAGACTAACATTGCCCATAGACTAACATTGCCCATAGACTAACATTGCCCATAGACTTACATTGCCCATAGTCTAAAATTGCCCATAGACTAAAATTGCTCAGAGACTAACATTGCACATAGACTAACACTGCCCATAGACTAACATTGCGCATAGACTAACACTGCCCATAGAATAACATTGCCCATAGACTAACATTGCCCATAGACTAACATTACCCACAGACGAACATTGCCCATAGACTAACATTGACCATAGACTAACATTGTCCATAGACTAACATTGCCCATAGTCTAACATTGCCCATAGATTAACATTGCCCATAGACTAACATTGCCCATAGTCTAACATTGCCCATAGACTAACATTGCCCATAGACTAACATTGCCCATAGACTAACAATACCCGTAGACTAACATTGTCCGTAGACTAACATTGCCCATAGACTAACATTGCCCATAGACTAACATTGCCCATAGTCTAAAATTGCCCATAGACTAAAATTGCTCATAGACTAACATTGCGCATAGACTAACACTGCCCATAGACTAACATTGCCCATAGACTAACACTGCCCATAGAATAACATTGCGCATAGACTAACATTGCCCATAGACTAACATTACCCATATCCTAAAATTGCCCACAGACTAACATTGCCCATAGACTAACATTGCCCATAGACTAACATTGCCCATAGACTAACACTGCCCATAGACTAACACTGCCCATAGACTAACATTGCCCATAGACTAACATTGCCCATAGACTAACATTGCCCATAGACTAACACTGCCCATAGACTAACACTGCCCATAGACTAACATTGGCCATAGACTAACATTGGCCATAGACTAACATTGCCCACAGACTAACATTGCCCATATACTAACATTGCCCATAGACTAACACTGCCCATAGACTAACATTGCCCATAGACTAACATTGCCCATAGACTAACATTGCCCATAGACTAACACTGCCCATAGACTAACATTGCCCATAGACTAACATTGCCCATAGACTAACATTGCCCATAGACTTACATTGCCCATAGTCTAAAATTGCCCATAGACTAAAATTGCTCAGAGACTAACATTGCGCATAGACTAACACTGCCCATAGACTAACATTGCCCATAGACTAACATTGCCCATATAATAACATTGCCCATAGACTAACATTGCCCATATACTAACATTACCCATAGACTAAAATTGCCCACAGACTAACATTGCCCATAGACTAACATTGCCCATAGACTGACATTGCCCATAGACTAACACTGCCCATAGACTAACACTGCCCATAGACTAACATTGCCCATAGACTAACATTGCCCATAGACTAACATTGCCCATAGACTAACACTGCCCATAAACTAACACTGCCCATAGACTAACATTGCCCATTGACTAACATTGCCCATAGACTAACATTACCCATAGACTAAAAGTGCCCACAGACTAACATTGGCCATAGACTTACATTGCCCATAGACCAACATTGCCCATAGACTAACATTGCCCATAGACTAACATTGCCCATAGACTTACATTGCCCATAGACTAACATTACCCACAGACTAACATTGCCCATAGACTAACATTGCCCATAGACCAACATTGCCCATAGACTAACATTGCCCATAGACTTACAATGCCCATAGACTTACATTGCCCATAGACTAACATTGCCCATAGACTAACATTGCCCATAGACTAACATTACCCATAGACTAACACTGCCCACAGACTAACATTGCCCGTAGACTAACATTGCCCATAGACTAACATTACCCACAGACTAATATTGCCCATAGACTAACATTACCCACAGACTAACATTGCCCATAGACTAACATTACCCATAGACTAATATTACCCATAGACTAACATTGCCCATAAACTAACACTACTCAGAGACTAACATTACCCATAGACTAACATTACCCATAGACTAACATTACCCACAGACTAACATTGCCCATAGACTAACATTGCCCATAGACTAACATTACCCACAGACGAACATTGCCCATAGACTAACATTGACCATAGACTAACATTGTCCATAGACTAACATTGCCCATAGTCTAACATTGCCCATAGATTAACATTGCCCATAGACTAACATTGCCCATAGTCTAACATTGCCCATAGACTAACATTGCCCATAGACTAACATTGCCCATAGACTAACAATACCCGTAGACTAACATTGTCCGTAGACGAACATTGCCCATAGACTAACATTGCCCATAGACTAACATTGCCCAAAGACTAACATTGCCCATAGTCTAAAATTGCCCATAGACTAAAATTGCTCATAGACTAACATTGCGCATAGACTAACACTGCCCATAGACTAACATTGCCCATAGACTAACACTGCCCATAGAATAACATTGCCCATAGACTAACATTGCCCATAGACTAACATTACCCATAGCCTAAAATTGCCCACAGACTAACATTGCCCATAGACTAACATTGCCCATAGACTAACATTGCCCATAGACTAACACTGCCCATAGACTAACACTGCCCATAGACTAACATTGCCCATAGACTAATATTGCCCATAGACTAACATTGCCCATAGACTAACACTGCCCATAGACTAACACTGCCCATAGACTAACATTGGCCATAGACTAACATTGCCCACAGACTAACATTGCCCATATACTAACATTGCCCATAGACTAACACTGCCCATAGACTAACATTGCCCATAGACTAACATTGCCCATAGACTAACATTGCCCATAGACTAACACTGCCCATAGACTAACATTGCCCATAGACTAACATTGCCCATAGACTAACATTGCCCATAGACTTACATTGCCCATAGTCTAAAATTGCCCATAGACTAAAATTGCTCAGAGACTAACATTGCGCATAGACTAACACTGCCCATAGACTAACATTGCCCATAGACTAACACTGCCCATAGAATAACATTGCCCATAGACTAACATTGCCCATAGACTAACATTACCCATAGACTAAAATTGCCCACAGACTAACATTGCCCATAGACTAACATTGCCCATAGACTGACATTGCCCATAGACTAACACTGCCCATAGACTAACACTGCCCATAGACTAACATTGCCCATAGACTAACATTGCCCATAGACTAACATTGCCCATAGACTAACACTGCCCATAGACTAACACTGCCCATAGACTAACATTGGCCATAGACTAACATTGCCCACAGACTAACATTGCCCATATACTAACATTGCCCATAGACTAACACTGCCCATAGACTAACATTGGCCATAGACTAACATTGCCCACAGACTAACATTGCCCATATACTAACATTGCCCATAGACGAACACTGCCCATAGCCTAACATTGCCCATAGACTAACATTGCCCATAGACAAACATTACACATAGACTAAAATTGCCCACAGACTAACATTGCCCATTGACTAACATTGCCCATAGACCAACATTGCCCATAGACTAACATTGCCCATAAACTAACACTACCCACAGACTAACATTGCCCATAGACTTGCATTGCCCATAGACTAACATTACACAAAGACTAACATTGCCCATAGAATAACATTGCTCATAGACCAACATTACCCATAGACTAACATTGCCCATAGACTTACATTGCCCATAGACTTACATTGCCCATAGACTAACATATCCCACAGACTAACATTGCCCATAGACTAACATTGCCCATAGACCAACATTGCCCATAGACTAACATTGCCCATAGACTAACATTGCCCATAGACTAACATTACCCACAGACTAACATTACCAATAGACTAACATTGCCCATAAACCAACATTGCCCGTAGAGTAACATTGCCCATAGACTTACATTGCCCATAGACTTACATTGCCCCTAGACTAACATTGTCCATAGACTAACACTGCCCATAGTCTTACATTGCCCATAGACTAACATTGCCCATAGTCTAACATTGCCCATAGATTAACATTGCCCATAGACTAACATTGCCCATAATAACGGTTTTTGGGTTAGATCGCGTTTATTTATAAATGTGTCGTAACCCTCCACCACCCGACACGGCCAATCAGCAAAAAAAAAAGGTGTCACGTTGACAAAAGACTAATAATTCACTACTTTAGCCCACCGGTGTGATGAAGAGTGAATCCATATTTACAGTTTGAGTACGACGTTTCGCTGGTAAATACTTCCAGCATCATTGGGCAATTCGCCAGAATGGTAAAGCTCTCGCTTGCTCCCGGTTTTATATAGAGCAGCAGGGTGACGTCATCACTTAACTCATATCAGGTGCAGTGATTAGAGGCGGAGGGGGGGGGGTAATGTAATTATATAATCGATTAGTAATCAGTCATTGGTTATGATTAGTAATGAGTTGTAGATTAGTAATTCTTTAAATCAAAATGTAATGTGTATTATTTAATAATACGCTTCCAGGCCGCACTAAGCCGGTAGCTGTCAGAGCGATTAAAGTTATTCTTGTTCCTCTCAATTTCAATGGATTCTCTAATTAGTCTTTGCCAGTAATAATTAGTTTTACACACCACTGCAACATTGTCAAAATCAATTGAGTGTCCTTGTTGACAAGCATGTTCTGCCACTGCCGACAGTTGTGTTTGAGATAATTTAATATTTCTCTGATGTTCTTTTAGTCTTACACTGATGTTACGTCCCGTCTGCCCAATGTAGCAGCTGCCACATGAACAATTAATCCGATATACACCTTTTGTTGATAGTTTAGGTAATGCGTCTTTAGTGCAAGATACTAGTTTTTGAATTTTGTGTACTGTACCAAATCTTACTGTAATGTTTTGCTTTTGCAAAACGCGGGCTAATTTGTCAGTTACTCCTGAGATATATGGAATTTTTATTGTTTTAACAATCTGGTCGCTTTCAGCAGTATTGCTTTGCGATCGTGATTTGGCATTCAGTGCTCTGTTAATTTGAGCATTATTGTAGCCATTCTGTCGTAGTGCGTCTTTAACGTGTTTAATCTCTCTCACTAGACTCTCACCATCTGACACTGTTTTAGCCCGATGTATGAGCGTCTTGATAAGAGAGGATTTCTGAGCTGGATGATGATGTGATTCTGCATTCAGATAGGCATCAGTGTGCGTTTGCTTTCTGTAATCGCTGTGTGTTATTTTACCGTTTAGGCCATGTCCAAGCAAAATATCTAGGAATGGGAGTGTGTTATTCACCTCCATTTCCATGGTGAACTGGATGGCCAGGTTTTGTGCATTGAGATGATTTAGAAAATCATTAAGTGTATCTTTACCATGTGGCCAGACAACCAAAGTGTCATCCACATATCTAAACTAAAAGGATGGTTTTAATGTGCTCGAGGCAAGTGCTCTTATTTCAAAGTTTTCCATGTACAAATTTGCTATAGCAGGGGATAAAGGAGAACCCATTGCTGCTCCTTCCTTTTGTTTAAAGAAATCCCCTCTCCATAAGAAGTAAGTGTTATTTAAACAATGGCCAGCAAGTTTCGGAATATCTTTTGGTAAAGCAGTATTCTTTACTAGTGTATCAAGTAATTTAAGCGATTCGTCCACTGGAACCTTAGTGAATAGAGAAATCACATAAAAACTTACCAGAATATCATCAGGAGTAAGTTTAATATCTTTAATCACATTCACAAGATTTTCTGAATTTTTTTATGAATGAAGATGTCTTACCGATGTAGGGCTGTATTTGTTTGGTTATATATTTTGATAATTGATATGCGGCAGAGCCAATTGTACTGACTATGGGTCGTAATGGGATGCCGATTTTATGAATCTTTGGTAGCCCATAGAGTCTAGGTGGTTTTGAGGCCCTTGGCTTAATTAGGTATTGCTCATTTTAGGGATTAATGAATTTGCAATTATTGCAGTGGTCTTACGTTCTAAAGTATTAGTTGGATCTCGTTTAATTTTAATGTAGGTACTTTCCTCTAGTAAATTTCTAATTTTATTATCATAATCGGCTCGTGACATCACTACAGTAGTGCGGCCTTTATCAGCTGCTAGGATTTGGATATCCTTATTTACACGCAGCTCTCTTAAGGCTTTTGCCTCGTTAGAGCTAATATTTACTTTTGGAACTTTGCTTTTCTCAATTATTTTAGCAACCTCATGTCTAGTCATCTCTGCCTCATTATGTGGAAGGAGTCTAAGTGCTGATTCTACCTCAGCAATTATCTCATCCACTGGAATTGTGCGTGGGGTAACGGCAAAGTTAAGGCCTTTAGAAAGGATAGAGACCATGTCACCGGTTAATACAGTGTTAGTCAAGTTCAGTACAGTTTTGTTTTAAAATTTTTGGTTTTTAGTAGGGATTTGTTTATGATGTAGTCTAGAAAATTTATTAATTTGGTTAGTTTTTGTTAGTTTAAACACATTATCAGCCGATTGTTGTGTTATGTTATCGATTATATTTCAATAATGCATAGATACACTATTGCTTATATCTAAGTGTAACTGCTTTAGCGATTCCGAAATGTAAGATAATTCACTCCTATTGTGCTGTATTCTCTCTATTAATAATAATTCGCTAGCTTTGTGTAATATTTGGTTAGCTTTAGAAGACTTTATGTGATGTGTTATTTTAACTGCGTTTGGTATTACCTTTGAATCTCTGCACCTTTTGAGGAACGCCAGTGAAAATATCAATTTCATCCGCTTAATGCGAAGCTTCTCCAATTTTCTGGTTTTAAGAAAAGTATCCTCCCCATAGAGGTTAGTCAGTTTAACACGTAGGCTTTCGCGACCAATATTATTCATAATAACGGTTTTTGGGTTAGATCGCGTTTATTTATAAATGTGTCGTAACCCTCCACCACCCGACACGGCCAATCAGCAAAAAAAGTGTCACGTTGACAAAAGACAAATAATTCACTACTTTAGCCCACCGGTGTGTTGAAGAGTGAATCCACATTTACAGTTTGAGTACGACGTTTCGCTGGTAAATACTTCCAGCATCATCGGGCAATTCGCCAGAATGGTAAAGCCCTCGCTTGCTCCCGGTTTTATATAGAGCAGCAGGGTGACGTCATCACTTAACTCATATCAGGTGCAGTGATTAGAGGCGGAGGGGGGGGGGGGGTAATGTAATTATATAATCGATTAGTAATCAGTCATTGGTTATGATTAGTAATGAGTTGTAGATTAGTAATTCTTTAAATCAAAATGTAATGTGTATTATTTAATAATACGCTTCCAGGCCGCACTAAACTATCAACAGAAGGTGTATATCGGATTAATTGTTCATGTGGCAGCTGCTACATTGGGCAGACGGGACGTAACATCAGTGTAAGACTAAAAGAACATCAGAGAAATATTAAATTATCTCAAACACAACTGTCGGCAGTGGCAGAACATGCTTGTCAACAAGGACACTCAATTGATTTTGACAATGTTGCAGTGGTGTGTAAAACTAATTATTACTGGCAAAGACTAATTAGAGAATCCATTGAAATTGAGAGGAACAAGAATAACTTTAATCGCTCTGACAGCTACCGGCTTAGTGCGGCCTGGAAGCGTATTATTAAATAATACACATTACATTTTGATTTAAAGAATTACTAATCTACAACTCATTACTAATCATAACCAATGACTGATTACTACTCGATTATATAATTACATTACCCCCCCCCTCCGCCTCTAATCACTGCACCTGATATGAATTAAGTGATGACGTCACCCTGCTGCTCTATATAAAACCGGGAGCAAGCGAGGGCTTTACCATTCTGGCGAATTGCCTGATGATGCTGGAAGTATTTACCAGCGAAACGTCGTACTCAAACTGTAAATGTGGATTCACTCTTCAACACACCGGTGGGCTAAAGTAGTGAATTATTTGTCTTTTGTCAACGTGACACTTTTTTTGCTGATTGGCCGTGTCGGGTGGTGGAGGGTTGCGACACATTTATAAATAAACGCGATCTAACCCAAAAACCGTTATTATGAATAATATTGGTCGCGAAAGCCTACGTGTTAAATTGACTAACATTGCCCATAGTCTAACATTGCCCATAGACTAACATTGCACATACACTAACATTGCCCATAGACTAACATTGCCCATAGACTAACATTGTCCGTAGACTAACATTGCCCATAGACTAACATTGTCCGTAGACTAACATTGCCCATAGACTAACATTACCCATAGTCTAACATTACCCACAGACTAACATTGCCCATAGACTAACATTACCCATAGTCTAACATTACCCATAGACTAACATTGCCCATAAACTAACACTACCCACAGACTAACATTACCCATAGACTAACATTACCCACAGACTAACATTACCCACAGACTAACATTGCCCATAGACTAACATTGCCCATAGACTAACATTACCCACAGACTAACATGGCCCATAGACTAACATTGCCCATAGACTAACATTGCCCATAGACTAACATTGCCCATAGTCTAACATTGCCCATAGATTAACATTGTCCATAGACTAACATTGCCCATAGTCATACATTGCCCATAGACTAACATTGCCCATAGACTAACATTGCCCATAGACTAACATCGCCCATAGACTAACACTGCCCATAGACTAACATTGCCCATAGACTAACATTGCCCATAGACTAACACTGACCACAGACTAACATTGCCCATAGACTAATATTGCCCATAGACTAACATTACCCACAGACTAATATTGCCCATAGACTAACATTACCCACAGACTAACATTGCCCATAGACTAACATTGCCCATAGACTAACTTTACCCATAGACTAAAATTGCCCACAGACTAACATTGCCGATTGACTAACATTGCCCATAGACTAACATTACCCACAGACTAACATTGCCCATAGACTAACATTGCCCATAGACTAACATTACACACAGACTAACATTGCCCATAGACTAACATTGCTCATAGACTAACATTACTCGCAGACTAACATTGCCCATAGACTAACATTGCCCATTTACTTGCATTGCCCATAGACTAACATTACACACAGACTAACATTGCCCATAGACTAACATTGCTCATAGACTAACATTACTCGCAGACTAACATTGCCCATAGACTAACATTGCCCATAGACTAACATTACGCATAGACTAACATGGTCCATAGGCTAACATTGCCCATAGACTAACATTGCCCATAGACTTACGTTGCCCATAGACTAACATTGCCCATAGTCTAACATTGCCCGTAGACTAACATTGCCCATAGACTAACATTGCCCATAGCCTAACATTGCCCATAGTCTAAAATTGCCCATAGACTAACATTGCTCAAAGACTAACATTGCGCATAGACTAACACTGCCCATAGACTAACACTGCCCATAAACTAACATTGCCCATAGACTTTAATTGCCCATAGACTTACATTGCTCACAGACTAACATTGCCCATAGACTAACATTGCCCATAGACTAACACTGCCCCTAGACTAACATTGCCCATAGACTACATTGCCCATAGACTTACATTGCCCATAGACTAACATTGCCCATAGACTAACATTGCCCATAGACTAACACTGACCATAGACTAACATTGCCCATAGACTAACATTGCCCATAGACTAACACTGCCCACAGACTAACATTGCCCATAGACTAACATTGCCCATAGACTAATATTACCCACAGACTAATATTGCCCATAGACTAACATTACCCCAGACTAACATTGCCCATAGACTAACATTACCCATAGTCTAACATTACCCATAGACTAACATTGCCCATAAACTAACACTACCCACAGATTAACATTACCCATAGACTAACATTACCCACAGACTAACATTACCCACAGACTAACATTGCCCATAGACTAACATTGCCCATAGACTAACATTACCCACAGACTAACATGGCCCATCGACTAACATTGCCCATAGACTAACATTGCCCATAGACTAACATTGCCCATAGTCTAACATTGCCCATAGATTAACATTGTCCATAGACTAACATTGCCCATAGTCATACATTGCCCATAGACTAACATTGCCCATAGACTAACATTGCCCATAGACTAACATCGCCCATAGACTAACACTGCCCATAGTCTAACATTGCCCATAGACTAACATTGCCCATAGACTAACACTGACCACAGACTAACATTGCCCATAGACTAATATTGCCCATAGAGTAACATTACCCACAGACTAATATTGCCCATAGACTAACATTACCCACAGACTAACATTGCCCATAGACTAACATTGCCCATAGACTAACTTTACCCATAGACTAAAATTGCCCACAGACTAACATTGCCCATTGACTAACATTGCCCATAGACCAACATTGCCCATAGACTAACATTGCCCATAGACTTGCATTGCCCATAGTCTAACATTACACACAGACTAACATTGCTAATAGACTAACATTGCTCATAGACTAACATTACTCGCAGACTAACATTGCCCATAGACTAACATTGCCCATAGACCAACATTACCCATATACTAACATTGCCCATAGACTCACATTTCCCATAGACTTACATTGCCCATAGACTAACATATCCCACAAACTAACATTGCCCCATAGACTAACATTGCCCATAGACTAACATTGCCCATAGACTAACATTACCCATAGACTAACATTGTCCATAGACTAACATTGCCCATAGACGTACATTGCCCATAGACTAACATTGCCCATAGACTAACATTACCAATAGACTAACATTGCCCATAGACTAACATTGCCAAAAGACTAACATTGCCCATTGTCTAACATTGCCCATAGACTAACATTGCCCATAGACTTACATTGCTCACAAACTAACATTGCCCATAGACTAACATTGCCCATAGACTAACATTGCCCATAGACTTACATTGCCAATAGACTAACATTGCCCATAGACTAACATTGCCCATAGACTAACATTGCCCATAGACTAACATTGCCCATAGACTAACACTGCCCATAGACTAACACTGCCCATAGACTAACATTGACCATAGCCTAACATTGCCCATAGACTAACACTGCCCATAGACTAACACTGTCCATAGTCTAAAATTGCCCATAGACTAACATTGCTCATAGACTAACATTGCGCATAGACTTACACTGCCCATAGTCTAACATTGCCCATAGACTAACATTGCCCACAGACTAACATTATCCTTAGACTAACATTGCCCATAGACTAACACTGCCCATAGACTAAGATTGCCCATAGACTAACATTGCCCATAGACTAACATTACCCATAGACTAAAATTGCCCACAGACTAACATTGGCCATAGACTTACATTGCCCATAGACCAACATTGCCCATAGACTAGCATTGCCCATAGACTTACATTGCCCATAGACTAACACTGCCCATAGACTAACATTGCCCATAGACTAGCATTGCCCATAGACTAACACTGCCCACAGACTAACATTGCCCATAGACTAACATTGCCCATAGACTAATATTACCCACAGACTAATATTGCCCATAGACTAACTTTACCCACAGACTAACATTGCCCATAGACTAACATTACCCATAGTCTAACATTACCCATAGACTAACATTGCCCATAAACTAACACTACCCACAGACTAACATTACCCATAGACTAACATTACCCACAGACTAACATTACCCACAGACTAACATTGCCCATAGACTAACATTGCCCATAGACTAACATTATCCACAGACTAACATGGCCCATAGACTAACATTGCCCATAGACTAACATTGCCCATAGACTAACATTGCCCATAGACTAACATTACCCATAGACTAACATTACCCACAGACTAACATTACCCACAGACTAACATTGCCCATAGACTAACATTGCCCATAGACTAACATTACCCACAGACTAACATGGCCCATAGACTAACATTGCCCATAGACTAACATTGCCCATAGACTAACATTGCCCATAGTCTAACATTGCCCATAGATTAACATTGTCCATAGACTAACATTGCCCATAGTCATACATTGCCCATAGACTAACATTGCCCATAGACTAACATTGCCCATAGACTAACATCGCCCATAGACTAACACTGCCCATAGACTAACATTGCCCATAGACTAACATTGCCCATAGACTAACACTGACCACAGACTAACATTGCCCATAGACTAATATTGCCCATAGACTAACATTACCCACAGACTAATATTGCCCATAGACTAACATTACCCACAGACTAACATTGCCCATAGACTAACATTGCCCATAGACTAACTTTACCCATAGACTAAAATTGCCCACAGACTAACATTGCCGATTGACTAACATTGCCCATAGACTAACATTACCCACAGACTAACATTGCCCATAGACTAACATTGCCCATAGACTAACATTACACACAGACTAACATTGCCCATAGACTAACATTGCTCATAGACTAACATTACTCGCAGACTAACATTGCCCATAGACTAACATTGCCCATTTACTTGCATTGCCCATAGACTAACATTACACACAGACTAACATTGCCCATAGACTAACATTGCTCATAGACTAACATTACTCGCAGACTAACATTGCCCATAGACTAACATTGCCCATAGACTAACATTACGCATAGACTAACATGGTCCATAGGCTAACATTGCCCATAGACTAACATTGCCCATAGACTTACGTTGCCCATAGACTAACATTGCCCATAGTCTAACATTGCCCGTAGACTAACATTGCCCATAGACTAACATTGCCCATAGCCTAACATTGCCCATAGTCTAAAATTGCCCATAGACTAACATTGCTCATAGACTAACATTGCGCATAGACTAACACTGCCCATAGACTAACACTGCCCATAGACTAACATTGCCCATAGACTTTAATTGCCCATAGACTTACATTGCTCACAGACTAACATTGCCCATAGACTAACATTGCCCATAGACTAACACTGCCCCTAGACTAACATTGCCCATAGACTACATTGCCCATAGACTTACATTGCCCATAGACTAACATTGCCCATAGACTAACATTGCCCATAGACTAACACTGACCATAGACTAACATTGCCCATAGACTAACATTGCCCATAGACTAACACTGCCCACAGACTAACATTGCCCATAGACTAACATTGCCCATAGACTAATATTACCCACAGACTAATATTGCCCATAGACTAACATTACCCCAGACTAACATTGCCCATAGACTAACATTACCCATAGTCTAACATTACCCATAGACTAACATTGCCCATAAACTAACACTACCCACAGATTAACATTACCCATAGACTAACATTACCCACAGACTAACATTACCCACAGACTAACATTGCCCATAGACTAACATTGCCCATAGACTAACATTACCCACAGACTAACATGGCCCATCGACTAACATTGCCCATAGACTAACATTGCCCATAGACTAACATTGCCCATAGTCTAACATTGCCCATAGATTAACATTGTCCATAGACTAACATTGCCCATAGTCATACATTGCCCATAGACTAACATTGCCCATAGACTAACATTGCCCATAGACTAACATCGCCCATAGACTAACACTGCCCATAGTCTAACATTGCCCATAGACTAACATTGCCCATAGACTAACACTGACCACAGACTAACATTGCCCATAGACTAATATTGCCCATAGAGTAACATTACCCACAGACTAATATTGCCCATAGACTAACATTACCCACAGACTAACATTGCCCATAGACTAACATTGCCCATAGACTAACTTTACCCATAGACTAAAATTGCCCACAGACTAACATTGCCCATTGACTAACATTGCCCATAGACCAACATTGCCCATAGACTAACATTGCCCATAGACTTGCATTGCCCATAGTCTAACATTACACACAGACTAACATTGCTAATAGACTAACATTGCTCATAGACTAACATTACTCGCAGACTAACATTGCCCATAGACTAACATTGCCCATAGACCAACATTACCCATATACTAACATTGCCCATAGACTCACATTTCCCATAGACTTACATTGCCCATAGACTAACATATCCCACAAACTAACATTGCCCATAGACTAACATTGCCCATAGACTAACATTGCCCATAGACTAACATTACCCATAGACTAACATTGTCCATAGACTAACATTGCCCATAGACGTACATTGCCCATAGACTAACATTGCCCATAGACTAACATTACCAATAGACTAACATTGCCCATAGACTAACATTGCCAAAAGACTAACATTGCCCATTGTCTAACATTGCCCATAGACTAACATTGCCCATAGACTTACATTGCTCACAAACTAACATTGCCCATAGACTAACATTGCCCATAGACTAACATTGCCCATAGACTTACATTGCCAATAGACTAACATTGCCCATAGACTAACATTGCCCATAGACTAACATTGCCCATAGACTAACATTGCCCATAGACTAACACTGCCCATAGACTAACACTGCCCATAGACTAACATTGACCATAGCCTAACATTGCCCATAGACTAACACTGCCCATAGACTAACACTGTCCATAGTCTAAAATTGCCCATAGACTAACATTGCTCATAGACTAACATTGCGCATAGACTTACACTGCCCATAGTCTAACATTGCCCATAGACTAACATTGCCCACAGACTAACATTATCCTTAGACTAACATTGCCCATAGACTAACACTGCCCATAGACTAAGATTGCCCATAGACTAACATTGCCCATAGACTAACATTACCCATAGACTAAAATTGCCCACAGACTAACATTGGCCATAGACTTACATTGCCCATAGACCAACATTGCCCATAGACTAGCATTGCCCATAGACTTACATTGCCCATAGACTAACACTGCCCATAGACTAACATTGCCCATAGACTAGCATTGCCCATAGACTAACACTGCCCACAGACTAACATTGCCCATAGACTAACATTGCCCATAGACTAATATTACCCACAGACTAATATTGCCCATAGACTAACTTTACCCACAGACTAACATTGCCCATAGACTAACATTACCCATAGTCTAACATTACCCATAGACTAACATTGCCCATAAACTAACACTACCCACAGACTAACATTACCCATAGACTAACATTACCCACAGACTAACATTACCCACAGACTAACATTGCCCATAGACTAACATTGCCCATAGACTAACATTATCCACAGACTAACATGGCCCATAGACTAACATTGCCCATAGACTAACATTGCCCATAGACTAACATTGCCCATAGACTAACATTACCCATAGACTAACATTGTCCATAGACTAACATTGCCCATAGACTAACATTGCCCATAGTCTAACATTGCCCATAGATTAACATTGTCCATAGACTAACATTGCCCATAGTCATACATTGCCCATAGACTAACATTGCCCATAGACTAACATTGCCCATAGACTAACATCGCCCATAGACTAACACTGCCCATAGTCTAACATTGCCCATAGACTAACATTGCCCATAGACTAACACTGACCACAGACTAACATTGCCCATAGACTAATATTGCCCATAGAGTAACATTACCCACAGACTAATATTGCCCATAGACTAACATTACCCACAGACTAACATTGCCCATAGACTAACATTGCCCATAGACTAACTTTACCCATAGACTAAAATTGCCCACAGACTAACATTGCCCATTGACTAACATTGCCCATAGACCAACATTGCCCATAGACTAACATTGCCCATAGACTTGCATTGCCCATAGTCTAACATTACACACAGACTAACATTGCTAATAGACTAACATTGCTCATAGACTAACATTACTCGCAGACTAACATTGCCCATAGACTAACATTGCCCATAGACCAACATTACCCATATACTAACATTGCCCATAGACTCACATTTCCCATAGACTTACATTGCCCATAGACTAACATATCCCACAAACTAACATTGCCCATAGACTAACATTGCCCATAGACTAACATTGCCCATAGACTAACATTACCCATAGACTAACATTGTCCATAGACTAACATTGCCCATAGACGTACATTGCCCATAGACTAACATTGCCCATAGACTAACATTACCAATAGACTAACATTGCCCATAGACTAACATTGCCAAAAGACTAACATTGCCCATTGTCTAACATTGCCCATAGACTAACATTGCCCATAGACTTACATTGCTCACAAACTAACATTGCCCATAGACTAACATTGCCCATAGACTAACATTGCCCATAGACTTACATTGCCAATAGACTAACATTGCCCATAGACTAACATTGCCCATAGACTAACATTGCCCATAGACTAACATTGCCCCTAGACTAACACTGCCCATAGACTAACACTGCCCATAGACTAACATTGACCATAGCCTAACATTGCCCATAGACTAACACTGCCCATAGACTAACACTGTCCATAGTCTAAAATTGCCCATAGACTAACATTGCTCATAGACTAACATTGCGCATAGACTTACACTGCCCATAGTCTAACATTGCCCATAGACTAACATTGCCCACAGACTAACATTATCCTTAGACTAACATTGCCCATAGACTAACACTGCCCATAGACTAAGATTGCCCATAGACTAACATTGCCCATAGACTAACATTACCCATAGACTAAAATTGCCCACAGACTAACATTGGCCATAGACTTACATTGCCCATAGACCAACATTGCCCATAGACTAGCATTGCCCATAGACTTACATTGCCCATAGACTAACACTGCCCATAGACTAACATTGCCCATAGACTAGCATTGCCCATAGACTAACACTGCCCACAGACTAACATTGCCCATAGACTAACATTGCCCATAGACTAATATTACCCACAGACTAATATTGCCCATAGACTAACTTTACCCACAGACTAACATTGCCCATAGACTAACATTACCCATAGTCTAACATTACCCATAGACTAACATTGCCCATAAACTAACACTACCCACAGACTAACATTACCCATAGACTAACATTACCCACAGACTAACATTACCCACAGACTAACATTGCCCATAGACTAACATTGCCCATAGACTAACATTATCCACAGACTAACATGGCCCATAGACTAACATTGCCCATAGACTAACATTGCCCATAGACTAACATTGCCCATAGACTAACATTACCCATAGACTAACATTGTCCATAGTCTAACATTACCCATAGACTAACATTGCCCATAAACTAACACTACCCACAGACTAACATTACCCATAGACTAACATTACCCACAGACTAACATTACCCACAGACTAACATTGCCCATAGACTAACATTGCCCATAGACTAACATTATCCACAGACTAACATGGCCCATAGACTAACATTGCCCATAGACTAACATTGCCCATAGACTAACATTGCCCATAGTCTAACATTGCCCATAGATTAACATTGTCCATAGACTAACATTGCCCATAGTCATACATTGCCCATAGACTAACATTGCCCATAGACTAACATTGCCCATAGACTAACATCGCCCATAGACTAACACTGCCCATAGACTAACATTGCCCATAGACTAACATTGCCCATAGACTAACACTGACCACAGACTAACATTGCCCATAGACTAATATTGCCCATAGACTAACATTACCCACAGACTAATATTGCCCATAGACTAACATTACCCACAGACTAACATTGCCCATAGACTAACATTGCCCATAGACTAACTTTACCCATAGACTAAAATTGCCCACAGACTAACATTGCCGATTGACTAACATTGCCCATAGACCAACATTGCCCATAGACTAACATTGCCCATAGACTTGCATTGCCCATAGACTAACATTACACACAGACTAACATTGCCCATAGACTAACATTGCTCATAGACTAACATTACTCGCAGAATAACATTGCCCATAGACTAACATTGCCCATAGACTAACATTACGCATAGACTAACATGGTCCATAGGCTAACATTGCCCATAGACTAACATTGCCCATAGACTTACGTTGCCCATAGACTAACATTGCCCATAGTCTAACATTGCCCGTAGACTAACATTGCCCATAGACTAACATTGCCCATAGACTAACATTGCCCATAGACTAACACTGCCCATAGACTAACACTGCCCATAGACTAACATTGCCCATAGCCTAACATTGCCCATAGTCTAAAATTGCCCATAGACTAACATTGCTCATAGACTAACATTGCGCATAGACTAACACTGCCCATAGACTAACACTGCCCATAGACTAACATTGCCCATAGACTTTAATTGCCCATAGACTTACATTGCTCACAGACTAACATTGCCCATAGACTAACATTGCCCATAGACTAACACTGCCCCTAGACTAACATTGCCCATAGACTACATTGCCCATAGACTTACATTGCCCATAGACTAACATTGCCCATAGACTTACATTGCCCATAGAATAACACTGCCCATAGACTAACATTGCCCATAGACTAACATTGCCCATAGACTAACACTGCCCACAGACTAACATTGCCCAAAGACTAACATTGTCCATAGACTAATATTACCCACAGACTAATATTGCCCATAGACTAACATTACCCACAGACTAACATTTCCCATAGACTAACATTACCCATAGTCTAACATTACCCATAGACTAACATTGCCCATAAACTAACACTACCCACAGACTAACATTACCCATAGACTAACATTACCCACAGACTAACATTACCCACAGACTAACATTGCCCATAGACTAACATTGCCCATAGACTAACATTACCCACAGACTAACATGGCCCATCGACTAACATTGCCCATAGACTAACATTGCCCATAGACTAACATTGCCCATAGTCTAACATTGCCCATAGATTAACATTGTCCATAGACTAACATTGCCCATAGTCATACATTGTCCATAGACTAACATTGCCCATAGACTAACATTGCCCATAGACTAACATCGCCCATAGACTAACACTGCCCATAGTCTAACATTGCCCATAGACTAACATTGCCCATAGACTAACACTGACCACAGACTAACATTGCCCATAGACTAATATTGCCCATAGAGTAACATTACCCACAGACTAATATTGCCCATAGACTAACATTACCCACAGACTAACATTGCCCATAGACTAACATTGCCCATAGACTAACTTTACCCATAGACTAAAATTGCCCACAGACTAACATTGCCCATTGACTAACATTGCCCATAGACCAACATTGCCCATAGACTAACATTGCCCATAGACTTGCATTGCCCATAGTCTAACATTACACACAGACTAACATTGCTAATAGACTAACATTGCTCATAGACTAACATTACTCGCAGACTAACATTGCCCATAGACTAACATTGCCCATAGACCAACATTACCCATATACTAACATTGCCCATAGACTTACATTTCCCATAGACTTACATTGCCCATAGACTAACATATCCCACAAACTAACATTGCCCATAGACTAACATTGCCCATAGACTAACATTGCCCATAGACCAACATTACCCATATACTAACATTGCCCATAGACTTACATTTCCCACAAACTAACATTGCCCATAGACTAACATTGCCCATAGACTAACACTGCCCATAGACTAACACTGCCCATAGTCTAAAATTGCCCATAGACTAACATTGCTCTAGACTAACATTGCGCATAGACTTACACTGCCCATAGTCTAACATTGCCCATAGACTAACATTGCCCACAGACTAACATTATCCATAGACTAACATTGCCCATAGACTAACACTGCACATAGACTAACATTGCCCATAGACTAACATTGCCCATAGACTAACATTACCCATAGACTAAAATTGCCCACAGACTAACATTGCCCATAGATGTACATTGCCCATAGACCAACATTGCCCATAGACTAACATTGCCCATAGACCAACATTGCCCATAGACTTACATTGCCCATAGACTAACATTACCCACAGACTAACATTGCCCATAGACTAACATTGCTCATAGACTAACGTTACCCACAGACTAACATTGCCCATAGACTAACATTACCCATAGACCAACATTGTCCATAGACTAACATTGCCCTTATACTTACATTGCCCATTGACTTACATTGCCCATAGACTAACATTGCACGTAGACTAACATTGCCCATAGACTAACATTGCCCATAGACTAACACTGCCCACAGACTAACATTGCCCATCGACTAACATTGCCCATAGACTAACATTTCCCACAGACTAATATTGCCCATAGTCTAACATTGCCCACAGACTTACATTGCCCATAGACTAACATTGCCCATAGACTAACATTACCCACAGACTAACATTGCCCATAGACTAACATTGCCCATAGTCTAACATTGCCCATAGACTAACATTGCCCATAGTCTAACATTGCCCATAGACTAACATTGCCCATAGACTAACATTGTCCATAGACTAACATTGCCCATAGTCTAACATTGCCCATAGACTAACATTGCCCATAGTCTAAAATTGCCCATAGACTAACATTGCCCATAGACTGACATTGCCCATAGACTAACATTGCCCATAGACTAACATTGCCCATAGACTAACATTACCCATAGACTAACATTGTCCATAGACTAACATTGCCCATAGACTAACATTGCCCATAGACTTACATTGCCCATAGACTAACATTGCCCATAGTCTAACATTGCCCGTACACTAACATTGCCCATAGACTAACATTGCCCATAGACTAACATTGCCCATAGACTAACACTGCCCATAGACTAACACTGCCCATAGACTAACCTTTCCCATAGCCTAACATTGCCCATAGTCTAAAACTGCCCATAGACTAACATTGCTCATAGACTAACATTGCGCATAGACTAACATTGCCCGTAGACTAACATTGCCCATTGTCTAACATTGCCCATAGACTAACATTGCCCATAGACTAACATTGCCCATAGACTAACAGTGCCCATAGACTTACATTGCCAATAGACTAACATTGCCCATAGACTAACATTGCCCATAGACTAACATTGCCCATAGACTAACATTGCCCATAGACTAACACTGCCCATAGACTAACACTGCCCATAGTCTAACATTGCCGATAGCCTAACATTGCCCATAGACTAACACTGCCCATAGACTAACACTGCCCATAGTCTAAAATTGCCCATAGACTAACATTGCTCATAGACTAACATTGCGCATAGACTTACACTGCCCATAGTCTAACATTGCCCATAGACTAACATTGCCCACAGACTAACATTATCCATAGACTAACATTGCCCATAGACTAACACTGCCTATAGACTAACATTGCCCATAGACTAACATTGCCCATAGACTAACATTACCCATAGACTAAAATTGCCCACAGACTAACATTGCCCATAGACGTACATTGCCCATAGACCAACATTGCCCATAGACTAACATTGCCCATAGACCAACATTGCCCATAGACTTACATTGCCCATAGACTAACATTACCCACAGACTAACATTGCCCATAGACTAACATTGCTCATAGACTAACGTTACCCACAGACTAACATTGCCCATAGACTAACATTACCCATAGACCAACATTGTCCATAGACTAACATTGCACGTAGACTAACATTGCCCATAGACTAACATTGCCCATAGACTAACACTGCCCACAGACTAACATTGCCCATCGACTAACATTGCCCATAGACTAACATTTCCCACAGACTAATATTGCCCATAGACTAACATTACCCACAGACTAACATTGCCCATAGACTAACATTACCCATAGACTAACATTATCCATAGACTAACATTACCCACAGACTAACATTGCCCATATACTAACATTGCCCATAGACTAACATTACCCACAGACTAATATTGCCCATAGACTAACATTGTCCATAGACTAACATTGCCCATAGTCTAACATTGCCCATAGACTAACATTGCCCATAGTCTAACATTGCCCACAGACTTACATTGCCCATAGACTAACATTGCCCATAGACTAACATTACCCACAGACTAACATTGCCCATAGACTAACATTGCCCATAGACTAACATTGTCCATAGACTAACATTGCCCATAGTCTAACATTGCCCATAGACTAACATTGCCCATAGTCTAACATTGCCCATAGACTAACATTTCCCATAGACTAACATTGCCCATAGACTAACATTGCCCATAGACTAACATTACCCATAGACTAACATTGTCCATAGACTAAGATTGCCCATAGACTAACATTGCCCATAGACTTACATTGCCCATAGACTAACATTGCCCATATTCTAACATTGCCCGTAGACTAACATTGCCCATAGACTAACATTGCCCATAGACTAACATTTCCCATAGACTAACACTGGCCATAGACTAACACTGCCTATAGACTAACATTTCCCATAGCCTAACATTGCCCATAGTCTAAAATTGCCCATAGACTAACATTGCTCATAGACTAACATTGCGCATAGAATAACACTGCCCTTAGACTAACATTGCCCATAGACTTACACTGCCCATAGTCTAACATTGTCCATAGACTAACATTGCCCACAGAATAACATTGCCCATAGACTCACATTGCCCATAGACTAACACTGCCCATAGAATAACATTGCCCATAGACTAACATTGCCCATAGACTAAGATTACCCATAGACTAAAATTTCCCACAGACTAACATTGCCCATAGACTAACATTGCCCATAGACTAACATTGCCCATAGACTAACACTGCCCATAGACTAACACTGCCCATAGACTAACATTGCCCATAGACTAACATTGCCCATAGACTAACATTGCCCATAGACTAACACTGCCCATAGACTAACACTGCCCACAGACTAACACTGCCCATAGACTAACATTGCCCATAGACTAACATTGCCCACAGACTAACATTGCCCATATACTAACATTGCCCATAGACTAACATTGCCCATAGACTAACATTGCCCATAGACTAACACTGCCCATAGACTAACACTGCCCACAGACTAACACTGCCCATAGACTAACATTGCCCATAGACTAACATTGCCCACAGACTAACATTGCCCATATACTAACATTGCCCATAGACTAACACTGCCCATAGACTAACATTGGCCATAAACTAACACTGACCATAGACTAACATTGCCCATAGACTAACATGGCCCATAGACTAACATTACCCATAGACTAAAATTGCCAACAGACTAACATTGCCCATTGACTAACATTGCCCATAGACCAACATTGCCCATAGACTAACATTGCCCATAAACTAACACTACCCACAGACTAACATTGCCCATAGACTAACATTGCCCATAGACTAACATTGCCCATAGACTAACATTGCCCATAGACTAACATTGCCCATAGACTAACACTGCCCATAGACTAACACTGCCCATAGACTAACATTGCCCATAGACTAACATGGCCCATAGACTAACACTGCCCATAGTCTAAAATTGCCCATAGACTAACATTGCCCACAGACTAACATTGCCCATATACTAACATTGCCCATAGACTAACATTGCCCATATACTAACATTGCCCATAGACTAACATTGCCCACAGACTAACATTATCCATAGACTAACATTGCCCATAGACTAACACTGCCCATAGACTAACATTGCCCATAGACTAACATTGCCCATAGACTAACATTACCCATAGACTAAAATTGCCCACAGACTAACATTGCCCATAGACTTACATTGCCCATAGACCAACATTGCCCATAGACTAACATTGCCCATAGACCAACATTGCCCATAGACTTACATTGCCCATAGACTAACATTACCCACAGACTAACATTGCCCATAGACTAACATTGCTCATAGACTAACGTTACCCACAGACTAACATTGCCCATAGACTTACGTTGCCCATAGACTAACATTGCCCATAGTCTAACATTGCCCGTAGACTAACATTGCCCATAGACTAACATTGCCCATAGACTAACATTGCCCATAGACTAACACTGCCCATAGACTAACACTGCCCATAGACTAACATTGCCCATAGCCTAACATTGCCCATAGTCTAAAATTGCCCATAGACTAACATTGCTCATAGACTAACATTGCGCATAGACTAACACTGCCCATAGACTAACACTGCCCATAGACTAACATTGCCCATAGTCTTTAATTACCCATAGACTTACATTGCTCACAGACTAACATTGCCCATAGACTAACATTGCCCATAGACTAACACTGCCCCTAGACTAACATTGCCCATAGACTACATTGCCCATAGACTTACATTGCCCAGAGACTAACATTGCCCATAGACTTACATTGCCCATAGACTAACACTGCCCATAGACTAACATTGCCCATAGACTAACATTGCCCATAGACTAACACTGCCCACAGACTAACATTGCCCTTAGACTAACATTGCCCATAGACTAATATTACCCACGGACTAATATTGCCCATAGACTAACATTACCCACAGACTAACATTGCCCATAGACTAACATTACCCATAGTCTAACATTACCCACAGACTAACATTACCCATAGACTAACATTACCCACAGACTAACATTACCCACAGACTAACATTGCCCATAGACTAACATTGCCCATAGAATAACATTACCCACAGACTAACATGGCCCATCGACTAACATTGCCCATAGACTAACATTACCCACAGACTAATATTACCCATAGACCAACATTGTCCATAGACTAACATTGCCCTTATACTTACATTGCCCATAGACTTACATTGCCCATAGACTAACATTGCACGTAGACTAACATTGCCCATAGACTAACATTGCCCATCGACTAACATTGCCCATAGACTAACATTTCCCACAGACTAATATTGCCCATAGACTAACATTACCCACAGACTAACATTGCCCATAGACTAACATTACCCATAGACGAACATTACCCATAGACTAACATTGCCCATTAACTAACACTAACCACAGACTAACATTACCCATAGACTAACATTACCCATAGACTAACATTACCCACAAACTAACATTGCCCATATACTAACATTGCCCATAGACTAACATTACTCACAGACTAACATTGCCCATAGACTAACATTGCCCATAGACTAACATTGTCCATAGACTAACATTGCCCATAGTCTAACATTGACCATAGACTAACACTGCCCATAGACTAACATTGCCCATAGACTAACATTGCCCATAGACCATCACTGCCCACAGACTAACATTGCCCTTAGACTAACATTGCCCATAGACTAATATTACCCACGGACTAATATTGCCCATAGACTAACATTACCCACAGACTAACATTGCCCATAGACTAACATTACCCATAGTCTAACATTACCCATAGACTAACATTGCCCATAAACTAACACTACCCACAGACTAACATTACCCATAGACTAACATTACCCACAGACTAACATTACCCACAGACTAACATTGCCCATAGACTAACATTGCCCATAGAATAACATTACCCACAGACTAACATGGCCCATCGACTAACATTGCCCATAGACTAACATTACCCACAGACTAATATTACCCATAGACCAACATTGTCCATAGACTAACATTGCCCTTATACTTACATTGCCCATAGACTTACATTGCCCATAGACTAACATTGCACGTAGACTAACATTGTCCATAGACTAACATTGCCCATCGACTAACATTGCCCATAGACTAACATTTCCCACAGACTAATATTGCCCATAGACTAACATTACCCACAGACTAACATTGCCCATAGACTAACATTACCCATAGACGAACATTACCCATAGACTAACATTGCCCATTAACTAACACTAACCACAGACTAACATTACCCATAGACTAACATTACCCATAGACTAACATTACCCACAAACTAACATTGCCCATATACTAACATTGCCCATAGACTAACATTGTCCATAGACTAACATTGCCCATAGTCTAACATTGACCATAGACTAACATTGCCCATAGTCTAACATTGCCCACAGACTAACATTGCCCATAGACTAACATTGCCCATAGACTAACATTACCCACAGACTAACATTGCCCATAGACTAACATTGCCCATAGACTAACATTGTCCGTAAACTAACATTGCCCATAGTCTAACATTGCCCATAGACTAACATTGCCCATAGACTAACATTGCCCATAGACTAACATTGCCCATTGTCTAACATTGCCCATAGACTAACATTGCCCATAGACTAACATTGCCCATAGACTAACAGTGCCCATAGACTTACATTGCCATAGACTAACATTGCCCATAGACTAACATTGCCCATAGACTAACATTGCCCATAGACTAACATTGCCCATAGACTAACACTGCCCATAGACTAACATTGCCCATAGCCTAACATTGCCCATAGACTAACACTGCCCATAGACTAACACTGCCCATAGTCTAAAATTGCCCTTAGACTAACATTGCTCTAGACTAACATTGCACATAGACTTACACTGCCCATAGTCTAACATTGCCCATAGACTAACATTGCCCACAGACAAACATTATCCATAGACTAACATTGCCCATAGACTAACACTGCCCATAGACTAACATTGCCCATAGACTAACATTGCCCATAGACTAACATTACCCATAGACTAAAATTTCCCACAGACTAACATTGCCCATAGACTTACATTGCCCATAGACCAACATTGCCCATAGACTAACATTGCCCATAGACCAACATTGCCCATAGACTTACATTGCCCATAGACTAACATTACCCACAGACTAACATTGCCCATAGTCTAAAATTGCCCATAGACTAACATTGCTCATAGACTAACATTGCGCATAGACTAACATTGCCCGAAGACTAACATTGCCCATTGTCTAACATTGCCCATAGACTAACATTGCCCATAGACTAACATTGCCCATAGACTAACAGTGCCCATAGACTTACATTGCCAATAGACTAACATTGCCCATAGACTAACATTGCCCATAGACTAACATTGCCCATAGACTAACACTGCCCATAGACTAACACTGCCCACAGACTAACATTGCCCATAGACTTACATTGCCCATAGACCAACATTGCCCATAGACTAACATTGCCCATAGACCAACATTGCCCATAGACTTACATTGCCCATAGACTAACCTTACCCACAAACTAACATTGCCCATAGACTAACATTGTGCATAGACTTACACTGCCCATAGTCTAACATTGCCCATAGACTAACATTGCCCACAGACTAACATTATCCATAGACTAACATTGCCCATAGACTAACACTGCACATAGACTAACATTGCCCATAGACTAACATTGCCCATAGACTAACATTACCCATAGACTAAAATTGCCCACAGACTAACATTGCCCATAGACTTACATTGCCCATAGACCAACATTGCCCATAGACTAACATTGCCCATAGACCAACATTGCCCATAGACTTACATTGCCCATAGACTAACATTACCCACAGACTAACATTGCCCATATACTAACATTGCTCATAGACTAACGTTACCCACAGACTAACATTGCCCATAGACTAACATTACCCATAGACCAACATTGTCCATAGACTAACATTGCCCTTATACTTACATTGCCCATAGACTTACATTGCCCATAGACTAACATTGCACGTAGACTAACACTGCCCACAGACTAACATTGCCCATCGACTAACATTGCCCATAGACAAACATTTCCCACAGACTAATATTGCCCATAGATTAACATTACCCACAGACTAACATTGCCCATAGACTAACATTAACCATAGACTAACATTACCCATAGACTAACATTGCCCATTAACTAACACTACCCACAGACTAACATTACCCATAGACTAACATTACCCATAGACTAACATTACCCACAGACTAACATTGCCCATATACTAACATTGCCCATAGACTAACATTACCCACATACTAACATTGCCCATAGACTAACATTGTCCATAGACTAACATTGCCCATAGTCTAACATTGCCCATAGACTAACATTGCCGATAGTCTAACATTGCCCACAGACTTACATTGCCCATAGACTAACATTGCCCATAGACTAACTTTACCCACAGACTAACATTGCCCATAGACTAACATTGCCCATAGACTAACATTGTCCATAGACTAACATTGCCCATAGTCTAACATTGCCCATAGACTAACATTGCCCATAGTATAAAATTGCCCATAGACTAACATTGCCCATAGACTAACATTGCCCATAGACTAACATTGCCCATAGACTAACATTGCCCATAGACTAACATTACCCATAGACTAACATTGTCCATAGACTAACATTGCCCATAGACTAACATTGCCCATAGACTAACATTGCCCATAGACCAACATTGCCCATAGACTTACATTGCCCATAGACTAACATTACCCACAGACTAACATTGCCCATAGACTAACATTGCTCATAGACTAACGTTACCCACAGACTAACATTGCCCATAGACTTACGTTGCCCATAGACTAACATTGCCCATAGTCTAACATTGCCCGTAGACTAACATTGCCCATAGACTAACATTGCCCATAGACTAACATTGCCCATAGACTAACACTGCCCATAGACTAACATTGCCCATAGCCTAACATTGCCCATAGTCTAAAATTGCCCATAGACTAACATTGCTCATAGACTAACATTGCGCATAGACTAACACTGCCCATAGACTAACACTGCCCATAGACTAACATTGCCCATAGTCTTTAATTACCCATAGACTTACATTGCTCACAGACTAACATTGCCCATAGACTAACATTGCCCATAGACTAACACTGCCCCTAGACTAACATTGCCCATAGACTACATTGCCCATAGACTTACATTGCCCAGAGACTAACATTGCCCATAGACTTACATTGCCCATAGACTAACACTGCCCATAGACTAACATTGCCCATAGACTAACATTGCCCATAGACTAACACTGCCCACAGACTAACATTGCCCTTAGACTAACATTGCCCATAGACTAATATTACCCACGGACTAATATTGCCCATAGACTAACATTACCCACAGACTAACATTGCCCATAGACTAACATTACCCATAGTCTAACATTACCCATAGACTAACATTGCCCATAAACTAACACTACCCACAGACTAACATTACCCATAGACTAACATTACCCACAGACTAACATTACCCACAGACTAACATTGCCCATAGACTAACATTGCCCATAGAATAACATTACCCACAGACTAACATGGCCCATCGACTAGCATTGCCCATAGACTAACATTACCCACAGACTAATATTACCCATAGACCAACATTGTCCATAGACTAACATTGCCCTTATACTTACATTGCCCATAGACTTACATTGCCCATAGACTAACATTGCACGTAGACTAACATTGCCCATAGACTAACATTGCCCATCGACTAACATTGCCCATAGACTAACATTTCCCACAGACTAATATTGCCCATAGACTAACATTACCCACAGACTAACATTGCCCATAGACTAACATTACCCATAGACGAACATTACCCATAGACTAACATTGCCCATTAACTAACACTAACCACAGACTAACATTACCCATAGACTAACATTACCCATAGACTAACATTACCCACAAACTAACATTGCCCATATACTAACATTGCCCCTAGACTAACATTACTCACAGACTAACATTGCCCATAGACTAACATTGCCCATAGACTAACATTGTCCATAGACTAACATTGCCCATAGTCTAACATTGACCATAGACTAACATTGCCCATAGTCTAACATTGCCCACAGACTAACATTGCCCATAGACTAACATTGCCCATAGACTAACATTACCCACAGACTAACATTGCCCATAGACTAACATTGCCCATAGACTAACATTGTCCGTAAACTAACATTGCCCATAGTCTAACATTGCCCATAGACTAACATTGCCCATAGTCTAACATTGCCCATAGACTAACATTGCCCATAGACTAACATTGCCCATAGACTAACATTGCCCATTGTCTAACATTGCCCATAGACTAACATTGCCCATAGACTAACATTGCCCATAGACTAACAGTGCCCATAGACTTACATTGCCATAGACTAACATTGCCCATAGACTAACATTGCCCATAGACTAACATTGCCCATAGACTAACATTGCCCATAGACTAACACTGCCCATAGACTAACATTGCCCATAGCCTAACATTGCCCATAGACTAACACTGCCCATAGACTAACACTGCCCATAGTCTAAAATTGCCCTTAGACTAACATTGCTCTAGACTAACATTGCACATAGACTTACATTGCCCATAGACCAACATTGCCCATAGACTAACATTGCCCATAGACCAACATTGCCCATAGACTTACATTGCCCATAGACTAACATTACCCACAGACTAACATTGCCCATAGTCTAAAATTGCCCATAGACTAACATTGCTCATAGACTAACATTGCGCATAGACTAACATTGCCCGAAGACTAACATTGCCCATTGTCTAACATTGCCCATAGACTAACATTGCCCATAGACTAACATTGCCCATAGACTAACAGTGCCCATAGACTTACATTGCCCATAGACCAACATTGCCCATAGACTAACATTGCCCATAGACCAACATTGCCCATAGACTTACATTGCCCATAGACTAACCTTACCCACAAACTAACATTGCCCATAGACTACCATTGTGCATAGACTTACACTGCCCATAGTCTAACATTGCCCATAGACTAACATTGCCCACAGACTAACATTATCCATAGACTAACATTGCCCATAGACTAACACTGCACATAGACTAACATTGCCCATAGACTAACATTGCCCATAGACTAACATTACCCATAGACTAAAATTGCCCACAGACTAACATTGCCCATAGACTTACATTGCCCATAGACCAACATTGCCCATAGACTAACATTGCCCATAGACCAACATTGCCCATAGACTTACATTGCCCATAGACTAACATTACCCACAGACTAACATTGCCCATATACTAACATTGCTCATAGACTAACGTTACCCACAGACTAACATTGCCCATAGACTAACATTACCCATAGACCAACATTGTCCATAGACTAACATTGCCCTTATACTTACATTGCCCATAGACTTACATTGCCCATAGACTAACATTGCACGTAGACTAACACTGCCCACAGACTAACATTGCCCATCGACTAACATTGCCCATAGACAAACATTTCCCACAGACTAATATTGCCCATAGATTAACATTACCCACAGACTAACATTGCCCATAGACTAACATTAACCATAGACTAACATTACCCATAGACTAACATTGCCCATTAACTAACACTACCCACAGACTAACATTACCCATAGACTAACATTACCCATAGACTAACATTACCCACAGACTAACATTGCCCATATACTAACATTGCCCATAGACTAACATTACCCACATACTAACATTGCCCATAGACTAACATTGTCCATAGACAAACATTGCCCATAGTCTAACATTGCCCATAGACTAACATTGCCGATAGTCTAACATTGCCCACAGACTTACATTGCCCATAGACTAACATTGCCCATAGACTAACTTTACCCACAGACTAACATTGCCCATAGACTAACATTGCCCATAGACTAACATTGTCCATAGACTAACATTGCCCATAGTCTAACATTGCCCATAGACTAACATTGCCCATAGTCTAAAATTGCCCATAGACTAACATTGCCCATAGACTAACATTGCCCATAGACTAACATTGCCCATAGACTAACATTGCCCATAGACTAACATTACCCATAGACTAACATTGTCCATAGACTAACATTGCCCATAGACTAACATTGCCCATAGACTTACATTGCCCATAGACTAACATTGCCCATAGTCTAACATTGCCCGTACACTAACATTGCCCATAGACTAACATTGCCCATAGACTAACATTGCCCATAGACTAACACTGCCCATAGACTAACACTGCCCATAGACTAACATTTCCCATAGCCTAACATTGCCCATAGTCTAAAATTGCCCATAGACTAACATTGCTCATAGACTAACATTGCGCATAGACTAACATTGCCCGTAGACTAACATTGCCCATTGTCTAACATTGCCCATAGACTAACATTGCCCATAGACTAACATTGCCCATAGACTAACAGTGCCCATAGACTAACATTGCCCATAGACTAACATTGCCCATAGACTTACATTGCCCATAGACTAACATTGCCCATAGTCTAACATTGCCCGTACACTAACATTGCCCATAGACTAACATTGCCCATAGACTAACATTGCCCATAGACTAACACTGCCCATAGACTAACACTGCCCATAGACTAACATTTCCCATAGCCTAACATTGCCCATAGTCTAAAATTGCCCATAGACTAACATTGCTCATAGACTAACATTGCGCATAGACTAACATTGCCCGTAGACTAACATTGCCCATTGTCTAACATTGCCCATAGACTAACATTGCCCATAGACTAACATTGCCCATAGACTAACAGTGCCCATAGACTTACATTGCCAATAGACTAACATTGCCCATAGACTAACATTGCCTATAGACTAACATTGCCCATAGACTAACATTGCCCATAGACTAACACTGCCCATAGACTAACACTGCCCATAGTCTAACATTGCCCATAGCCTAACATTGCCCATAGACTAACACTGCCCATAGACTAACACTGCCCATAGTCTAAAATTGCCCATAGACTAACATTGCCCATAGACTAACATTGCGCATAGACTTACACTGCCCATAGTCTAACATTGCCCATAGACTAACATTGCCCACAGACTAACATTATCCATAGACTAACATTGCCCATAGACTAACACTGCCCATAGACTAACATTGCCCATAGACTAACATTGCCCATAGACTAACATTACCCATAGACTAAAATTGCCCACAGACTAACATTGCCCATAGACGTACATTGCCCATAGACCAACATTGCCCATAGACTAACATTGCCCATAGACCAACATTGCCCATAGACTTACATTGCCCATAGACTAACATTGCCCATAGACTAACATTGCCCATAGACTAACACTGCCCATAGACTAACACTGCCCATAGACTAACATTTCCCATAGCCTAACATTGCCCATAGTCTAAAATTGCCCATAGACTAACATTGCTCATAGACTAACATTGCGCATAGACTAACATTGCCCGTAGACTAACATTGCCCATTGTCTAACATTGCCCATAGACTAACATTGCCCATAGACTAACATTGCCCATAGACTAACAGTGCCCATAGACTTACATTGCCAATAGACTAACATTGCCCATAGACTAATATTGCCCATAGACTAACATTGCCCATAGACTAACATTGCCCATAGACTAACACTGCCCATAGACTAACACTGCCCATAGTCTAACATTGCCCATAGCCTAACATTGCCCATAGACTAACACTGCCCATAGACTAACACTGCCCATAGTCTAAAATTGCCCATAGACTAACATTGCCCATAGACTAACATTGCGCATAGACTTACACTGCCCATAGTCTAACATTGCCCATAGACTAACATTGCCCACAGACTAACATTATCCATAGACTAACATTGCCCATAGACTAACACTGCCCATAGACTAACATTGCCCATAGACTAACATTGCCCATAGACTAACATTACCCATAGACTAAAATTGCCCACAGACTAACATTGCCCATAGACGTACATTGCACATAGACCAACATTGCCCATAGACTAACATTGCCCATAGACCAACATTGCCCATAGACTTACATTGCCCATAGACTAACATTACCCACAGACTAACATTGCCCATAGACTAACATTGCTCATAGACTAACGTTACCCACAGACTAACATTGCCCATAGACTAACATTACCCATAGACCAACATTGTCCATTGACTAACATTGCCCTTATACTTACATTGCCCATAGACTTACATTGCCCATAGACTAACATTGCACGTAGACTAACATTGCCCATAGACTAACATTGCCCATAGACTAACACTGCCCACAGACTAACATTGCCCATCGACTAACATTGCCCATAGACTAACATTTCCCACAGACTAATATTGCCCATAGACTAACATTACCCACAGACTAACATTGCCCATAGACTGACATTACCCATAGACTAACATTACCCATAGACTAACATTGCCCATTAACTAACACTACCCACAGACTAACATTACCCATAGACTAACATTACCCATAGACTAACATTACCCACAGACTAACATTGCCCATATACTAACATTGCCCATAGACTAACATTACCCACAGACTAACATTGCCCATAGACTAACATTGCCCATAGACTAACATTGCCCATAGTCTAACATTGCCCACAGACTTACATTGCCCATAGACTAACATTGCCCATAGACTAACATTACCCACAGACTAATATTGCCCATAGACTAACATTGCCCATAGACTAACATTGTCCATAGACTAACATTGCCCATAGTCTAACATTGCCTATAGACTAACATTGCCCATAGTCTAACATTGCCCATAGACTAACATTGCCCATAGACTAACATTGCCCATAGACTAACATTGCCCATAGACTAACATTGCCCATAGACAAACATTTCCCACAGACTAATATTGCCCATAGATTAACATTACCCACAGACTAACATTGCCCATAGACTAACATTACCCATAGACTAACATTACCCATAGACTAACATTGCCCATTAACTAACACTACACACAGACTAACATTACCCATAGACTAACATTACCCATAGACTAACATTACCCGCAGACTAACATTGCCCATATACTAACATTGCCCATAGACTAACATTACCCACAGACTAACATTGCCCATAGACTAACATTGTCCATAGACTAACATTGCCCATAGTCTAACATTGCCCATAGACTAACATTGCCCATAGTCTAACATTGCCCACAGACTTACATTGCCCATAGACTAACATTGCCCATAGACTAACATTACCCACAGACTAACATTGCCCATAGACTAACATTGCCCATAGACTAACATTGTCCATAGACTAACATTGCCCATAGTCTAACATTGCCCATAGACTAACATTGCCCATAGTCTAAAATTGCCCATAGACTAACATTGCCCATAGACTAACATTGCCCATAGACTAACATTGCCCATAGACTAACATTTCCCATAGACTAACATTACCCATAGACTAACATTGTCCATAGACTAACATTGCCCATAGACTAACATTGCCCATAGACTTACATTGCCCATAGACTAACATTGCCCATAGTATAACATTGCCCGTACACTAACATTGCCCATAGACTAACATTGCCCATAGACTAAAATTGCCCATAGACTAACACTGCCCATAGACTAACACTGCCCATAGACTAACATTTCCCATAGCCTAACATTGCCCATAGTCTAAAACTGCCCATAGACTAACATTGCTCATAGACTAACATTGCGCATAGACTAACATTGCCCGAAGACTAACATTGCCCATTGTCTAACATTGCCCATAGACTAACATTGCCCATAGACTAACATTGCCCATAGACTAACAGTGCCCATAGACTTACATTACCAATAGACTAACATTGCCCATAGTCTAACATTGCCCGTAGACTAACATTGCCCATAGACTAACATTACCCATAGACTAACATTGTCCATAGACTAACATTGCCCATAGACTAACATTGCCCATAGACTTACATTGCCCATAGACTAACATTGCCCATAGTCTAACATTGCCCGTAGACTAACATTGCCCATAGACTAACATTGCCCATAGACTAACATTGCCCATAGACTAACACTGGCCATAGACTAACACTGCCCATAGACTAACATTTCCCATAGCCTAACATTGCCCATAGTCTAAAATTGCCCATAGACTAACATTGCTCATAGACTAACATTGCACATAGACTAACACTGCCCTTAGACTAACATTGCCCATAGACTTACACTGCCCATAGTCTAACATTGCCCATAGACTAACATTGCCCACAGAATAACATTGCCCATAGACTCACATTGCCCATAGACTAACACTGCCCAGAGAATAACATTGCCCATAGACTAACATTGCCCATAGACTAACATTACCCATAGACTAAAATTTCCCACAGACTAACATTGCCCATAGACTAACATTTCCCATAGACTAACATTGCCCATAGACTAACACTGCCCATAGACTAACACTGCCCATAGACTAACATTGCCCATAGACTAACATTGCCCATAGACTAACATTGCCCATAGACTAACACTGCCCATAGACTAACACTACCCACAGACTAACACTGCCCATAGACTAACATTGCCCATAGACTAACATTGCCCACAGACTAACATTGCCCATATACTAACATTGCCCATAGACTAACATTGCCCATAGACTAACATTGCCCATAGACTAACACTGCCCATAGACTAACACTGCCCACAGACTAACACTGCCCATAGACTAACATTGCCCATAGACTAACATTGCCCACAGACTAACATTGCCCATATACTAACATTGCCCATAGACTAACACTGCCCATAGACTAACATTGCCCATAAACTAACACTGACCATAGACTAACATTGCCCATAGACTAACATGGCCCATAGACTAACGTTACCCATAGACTAAAATTGCCAACAGACTAACATTGCCCATTGACTAACATTGCCCATAGACCAACATTGCCCATAGACTAACATTGCCCATAAACTAACACTACCCACAGACTAACATTGCCCATAGACTAACATTGCCCATAGACTAACATTGCCCATAGACTAACATTGCCCATAGACTAACATTGCCCATAGACTAACACTGCCCATAGACTAACACTGCCCATAGACTAACATTGCCCATAGACTAACATGGCCCATAGACTAACACTGCCCATAGTCTAAAATTGCCCATAGACTAATATTGCCCACAGACTAACATTGCCCATATACTAACATTGCCCATAGACTAACATTGCCCATATACTAACATTGCCCATAGACTAACATTGCCCACAGACTAACATTATCCATAGACTAAGATTGCCCATAGACTAACACTGCCCATAGACTAACATTGCCCATAGACTAACATTGCCCATAGACTAACATTACCCATAGACTAAAATTGCCCACAGACTAACATTGCCCATAGACTTACATTGCCCATAGACCAACATTGCCCATAGACTAACATTGCCCATAGACCAACATTGCCCATAGACTTACATTGCCCATAGACTAACATTACCCACAGACTAACATTGCCCATAGACTAACATTGCTCATAGACTAACGTTACCCACAGACTAACATTGCCCATAGACTAACATTACCCATAGACCAACATTGTCCATAGACTAACATTGCCCTTATACTTACATTGCCCATAGACTTACATTGCCCATAGACTAACATTGCACGTAGACTAACATTGCCCATAGACTAACATTGCCCATAGACTAACACTGCCCACAGACTAACATTGCCCATCGACTAACATTGCCCATAGACTAACAATTCAACAGACTAATATTGCCCATAGACTAACATTACCCACAGACTAACATTGCCCATAGACTAACATTACCCATAGACTAACATTACCCATAGACTAACATTGCCCATTAACTAACAATACCCACAGACTAACATTACCCATAGACTAACATTACCCACAGACTAAGATTGCCCATATACTAACATTGCCCATAGACTAACATTACCCACAGACTAACATTGCCCATAGACTAACATTGCCCATAGACTAACATTGTCCATAGACTAACATTGCCCATAGTCTAACATTGCCCATAGACTAACATTGCCCATAGTCTAACATTGCCCACAGACTAACATTGCCCATAGACTAACATTGTCCATAGACTAACATTGCCCATAGTCTTACATTGCCCATAGACTAACATTGCCCATAGTCTAACATTGCCCATAGACTAACATTGCCCATAGACTAACATTGCCCATAGACTAACATTGCCCATAGACTAACATTGCCCATAGACTAACATTACCCATAGACTAACATTGTCCATAGACTAACAATGCCCATAGACTAACATTGCCCATAGACTTATATTGCCCAGAGACTAACATTGCCCATAGTCTAACATTGCCCGTAGACTAACATTGCCCATAGACTAACATTGCCCATAGACTAACATTGCCTATAGACTAACACTGCCCATAGACTAACACTGCCCATAGACTAACATTTCCCATAGCCTAACATTGCCCATAGTCTAAAATTGGCCATAGACTAAGATTGCTCATAGACTAACATTGCGCATAGACTAACACTGCCCTTAGACTAACATTGTCCATAGACTTACACTGCCCATAGTCTAACATTGCCCATAGACTAACATTGCCCACAGAATAACATTGCCCATAGACTAACATTGCCCATAGACTAACACTGCCCATAGAATACATTGCCCATAGACTAACATTGCCCACAGACTAACATTACCCATAGACTAAAATTGCCCACAGACTAATATTGCCCATAGACTAACATTGCCCATAGACTAACATTGCCCATAGACTAACACTGCCCATAGACTAACACTGCCCATAGACTAACATTGCCCATAGACTAACATTGCCCACAGACTAACATTGCCCATAGACTTACATTGCCCATAGACCAACATTGCCCATAGACTAACACTGCCCATAGACTAACACTGCCCATAGACTAACATTGCCCATAGACTAACATTGCCCACAGACTAACATTGCCCATAGACTTACATTGCCCATAGACCAACATTGCCCATAGACTAACATTGCCCATAGACCAACATTGCCCATAGACTTACATTGCCCATAGACTAACATTACCCACAGACTAACATTGCCCATAGATTAACATTACTCATAGACTAACGTTAGCCACAGACTAAAATTGCCCACAGACTAACATTGCCCATAGACTAACATTGCCCATAGACTAACATTGTCCATAGACTAACACTGCCCATAGACTAACACTGCCCATAGACTAACATTGCCCATAGACTAACATTGCCCATAGACTAACATTGCCCATAGACTAACACTGCCCATAGACTAACACTGCCCACAAACTAACACTCCCTATAGACTAACATTGCCCATAGACTAACATTGCCCACAGACTAACATTGCCCATATACTAACATTGCCCATAGACTAACACTGCCCATAGACTAACATTGCCCATAGACTAACACTGCCCATAGACTAACACTGTCCACAAACTAACACTCCCTATAGACTAACATTGCCCATAGACTAACATTGCCCACAGACTAACATTGCCCATATACTAACATTGCCCATAGACTAACACTGCCCATAGACTAACATTGCCCATAGACTAACACTGCCCATAGACTAACATTGCCCATTAACTAACAATACCCACAGACTAACATTACCCATAGACTAACATTACCCACAGACTAACATTGCCCATATACTAACATTGCCCATAGACTAACATTACCCACAGACTAACATTGCCCATAGACTAACATTGCCCATAGACTAACATTGCCCATAGACTAACATTGCCCATATACTAACATTGCCCATAGACTAACACTGCCCATAGACTAACATTGCCCATAAACTAACACTGACCATAGACTAACATTGCCCATAGACTAACATGGCCCATAGACTAACATTACCCATAGACTAAAATTGCCAACAGACTAACATTGCCCATTGACTAACATTGCCCATAGACCAACATTGCCCATAGACTAACATTGCCCATAAACTAACACTACCCACAGACTAACATTGCCCATAGACTAACATTGCCCATAGACTAACATTGCCCATAGACTAACATTGCCCATAGACTAACATTGCCCATAGACTAACACTGCCCATAGACTAACACTGCCCATAGACTAACATTGCCCATAGACTAACATGGCCCATAGACTAACACTGCCCATAGTCTAAAATTGCCCATAGACTAACATTGCCCACAGATTAACATTGCCCATATACTAACATTGCCCATAGACTAACATTGCCCCAATACTAACATTGCCCATAGACTAACATTGCCCACAGACTAACATTATCCATAGACTAACATTGCCCATAGACTAACACTGCCCATAGACTAACATTGCCCATAGACTAACATTGCCCATAGACTAACATTACCCATAGACTAAAATTGCCCACAGACTAACATTGCCCATAGACTTACATTGCCCATAGACCAACATTGCCCATAGACTAACATTGCCCATAGACCAACATTGCCCATAGACTAACATTGCTCATAGACTAACGTTACCCACAGACTAACATTGCCCATAGACTAACATTACCCATAGACCAACATTGTCCATAGACTAACATTGCCCTTATACTTACATTGCCCATAGACTTACATTGCCCATAGACTAACATTGCACGTAGACTAACATTGCCCATAGACTAACATTGCCCATAGACGAACACTGCCCACAGACTAACATTGCCCATCGACTAACATTGCCCATAGACTAACAATTCCCACAGACTAATATTGCCCATAGACTAACATTACCCACAGACTAACATTGCCCATAGACTAACATTACCCATAGACTAACATTACCCATAGACTAACATTGCCCATTAACTAACAATACCCACAGACTAACATTACCCATAGACTAACATTACCCACAGACTAACATTGCCCATATACTAACATTGCCCATAGACTAACATTACCCACAGACTAACATTGCCCATAGACTAACATTGCCCATAGACTAACATTGTCCATAGACTAACATTGCCCATAGTCTAACATTGCCCACAGACTAACATTGCCCATAGACTAACATTGTCCATAGACTAACATTGCCCATAGTCTTACATTGCCCATAGACTAACATTGCCCATAGTCTAACATTGCCCATAGACTAACATTGCCCATAGACTAACATTGCCCATAGACTAACATTGCCCATAGACTAACATTGCCCATAGACTAACATTACCCATAGACTAACATTGTCCATAGACTAACAATGCCCATAGACTAACATTGCCCATAGACTTATATTGCCCAGAGACTAACATTGCCCATAGTCTAACATTGCCCGTAGACTAACATTGCCCATAGACTAACATTGCCCATAGACTAACATTGCCTATAGACTAACACTGCCCATAGACTAACACTGCCCATAGACTAACATTTCCCATAGCCTAACATTGCCCATAGTCTAAAATTGCCCATAGACTAAGATTGCTCATAGACTAACATTGCGCATAGACTAACACTGCCCTTAGACTAACATTGTCCATAGACTTACACTGCCCATAGTCTAACATTGCCCATAGACTAACATTGCCCACAGAATAACATTGCCCATAGACTAACATTGCCCATAGACTAACACTGCCCATAGAATACATTGCCCATAGACTAACATTGCCCATAGACTAACATTACCCATAGACTAAAATTGCCCACAGACTAATATTGCCCATAGACTAACATTGCCCATAGACTAACATTGCCCATAGACTAACACTGCCCATAGACTAACACTGCCCATAGACTAACATTGCCCATAGACTAACATTGCCCACAGACTAACATTGCCCATAGACTTACATTGCCCATAGACCAACATTGCCCATAGACTAACACTGCCCATAGACTAACACTGCCCAAAGACTAACATTGCCCATAGACTAACATTGCCCACAGACTAACATTGCCCATAGACTTACATTGCCCATAGACCAACATTGCCCATAGACTAACATTGCCCATAGACCAACATTGCCCATAGACTTACATTGCCCATAGACTAACATTACCCACAGACTAACATTGCCCATAGATTAACATTACTCATAGACACAGACTAAAATTGCCCACAGACTAACATTGCCCATAGACTAACATTGCCCATAGACTAACATTGCCCATAGACTAACACTGCCCATAGACTAACACTGCCCATAGACTAACATTGCCCATAGACTAACATTGCCCATAGACTAACATTGCCCATAGACTAACACTGCCCATAGACTAACACTGCCCACAAACTAACACTCCCTATAGACTAACATTGCCCATAGACTAACATTGCCCACAGACTAACATTGCCCATATACTAACATTGCCCATAGACTAACACTGCCCATAGACTAACATTGCCCATAGACTAACACTGCCCATAGACTAACACTGCCCACAAACTAACACTCCCTATAGACTAACATTGCCCATAGACTAACATTGCCCACAGACTAACATTGCCCATATACTAACATTGCCCATAGACTAACACTGCCCATAGACTAACATTGCCCATAGACTAACACTGCCCATAGACTAACATTGCCCATTAACTAACAATACCCACAGACTAACATTACCCATAGACTAACATTACCCACAGACTAACATTGCCCATATACTAACATTGCCCATAGACTAACATTACCCACAGACTAACATTGCCCATAGACTAACATTGCCCATAGACTAACATTGTCCATAGACTAACATTGCCCATAGTCTAACATTGCCCATAGACTAACATTGCCCATAGTCTAACATTGCCCACAGACTAACATTGCCCATAGACTAACATTGCCCATAGACTAACATTGCCCATAGACTAACATTGCCCATAGTCTAACATTGCCCATAGACTAACATTGCCCATAGACTAACATTGCCCATAGACTAACATTGCCCGTAGACTAACACTGCCCATAGAATAACATTGCCCATAGACTAACATTGCCCATAGTCTAACATTGCCCATAGACTAACATTGCCCACAGAATAGCATTGCCCATAGACTAACATTGCCCGTAGACTAACACTGCCCATAGAATAACATTGCCCATAGACTAACATTGCCCATAGACTAACATTACCCATAGACTAAAATTGCCCACAGACTAACATTGCCCATAGACTAACATTGCCCATAGACTAACATTGCCCATAGACTAACACTGCCCATAGACTAACACTGCCCATAGACTAACATTGCCCATAGACTAACATTGCCCACAGACTAACATTGCCCATAGACTTACATTGCCCATAGACCAACATTGCCCATAGACTAACATTGCCCATAGACCAACATTGCCCATAGACTTACATTGCCCATAGACTAACATTACCCACAGACTAACATTGCCCATAGATTAACATTACTCATAGACTAACGTTACCCACAGACTAAAATTGCCCACAGACTAACATTGCCCATAGACTAACATTGCCCATAGACTAACATTGCCCATAGACTAACACTGCCCATAGACTAACACTGCCCATAGACTAACATTGCCCATAGACTAACATTGCCCATAGACTAACATTGCCCATAGACTAACACTGCCCATAGACTAACACTGCCCACAAACTAACACTCCCTATAGACTAACATTGCCCATAGACTAACATTGCCCACAGACTAACATTGCCCATATACTAACATTGCCCATAGACTAACACTGCCCATAGACTAACATTGCCCATAGACTAACACTGCCCATAGACTAACATTGCCCATAGACTAACATGGCCCATAGAATAACATTACCCATAGACTAAAATTGCCAACAGACTAACATTGCCCATTGACTAACATTGCCCATAGACCAACATTGCCCATAGACTAACATTGCCCATAAACTAACACTACCCACAGACTAACATTTCCCATAGACTTGCATTGCCCATAGACTAACATTACACGCAGACTAACATTGCCCGTAGACTAACATTGCCCATAGACCAACATTACCCATAGACTAACATTGCCCATAGACTTACATTGCCCATAGACTTACATTGCCCATAGAGTAACATATCCCACATACTAACATTGCCCATAGACTAACATTGCCCACAGACTAACATTGCCCATAGACTAACATTACCCATAGACTAACATTGTCCATAGACTAACATTGCCCATAGAATAACATTGCCCATAGACTTACATTGCCTATAGACTAACATTGCCCATAGACTAACATTGCCCATAGACTAACATTGCCCATAGACTAACATTGCCCATAGACTAACATTGCCCATTGTCAAACATTGCCCATAGACTAACATTGCCCATAATCTAACATTGCCCACAGACTTACATTGCCCATAGACTAACATTGCCCATAGACTAACATTACCCACAGACTAACATTGCCCATAGACTAACATTGCCCATAGACTAACATTGTCCATAGACTAACATTGCCCATAGTCTAACATTGCCCATAGACTAACCTTGCCCATAGACTAACATTGCCCATAGACTAACATTGCCCATAGACTAACATTGCCCATAGACTAACATTACCCATAGACTAACATTGTCCATAGACTAACATTGCCCATAGACTAACACTGGCCATAGACTAACACTGCCCATAGACTAACATTTCCCATAGCCTAACATTGCCCATAGTCTAAAATTGCCCATAGACTAACATTGCTCATAGACTAACATTGCGCATAGACTAACACTGCCCTTAGACTAACATTGCCCATAGACTTACACTGCCCATAGTCTAACATTGCCCATAGACTAACATTGCCCACAGAATAACATTGCCCATAGACTAACATTGCCCATAGACTAACACTGCCCATAGAATAACATTGCCCATAGACTAACATTGCCCATAGACTAACATTACCCTTAGACTAAAATTTCACACAGACTAACATTGCCCCTAGACTAACATTGCCCATAGACTAACATTGACCATAGACTAACACTGCCCATAGACTAACATTGCCCATAGACTAACATTGCCCATAGACTAACATTGCCCATAGACTAACACTGCCCATAGACTAACACTGCCCACAGACTAACACTGCCCATAGACTAACATTGCCCATAGACTAACATTGCCCACAGACTAACATTGCCCATATACTAACATTGCCCATAGACTAACACTGCCCATAGACTAACATTGCCCATAGACTAACACTGACCATAGACTAACATTGCCCATAGACTAACATGGTCCATAGACTAACATTACCAATAGACTAAAATTTCCAACAGACTAACATTATCCATTGACTAACATTGCCCATAGACCAACATTGCCCATAGACTAACATTGCCCATAAACTAACACTACCCACAGACTAACATTGTCCATAGACTAACATTGCCCATAGACTAACATTGCCCATAGACTAACATTGCCCATAGACTAACATTGCCCATAGACTAACACTGCCCATAGACTAACACTGCCCATAGACTAACATTGCCCATAGACTAACATGGCCCATAGACTAACACTGCCCATAGTCTAAAATTGCCCATAGACTAACATTGCTCATAGACTAACATTGCGCATAGACTTACACTGCCCATAGTCTAACATTGCCCATAGACTAACATTGCCCACAGACTAACATTATCCATAGACTAACATTGCCCATAGACTAACACTGCCCATAGACTAACATTGCCCATAGACTAACATTGCCCATAGACTAACATTACCCATAGACTAAAATTGCCCACAGACTAACATTGCCCATAGACTTACATTGCCCATAGACCAACATTGCCCATAGACTAACATTGCCCATAGACCAACATTGCCCATAGACTTACATTGCCCATAGACTAACATTACCCACAGACTAACATTGCCCATAGATTAACATTACTCATAGACTAACGTTACCCACAGACTAAAATTGCCCAAAGACTAACATTGCCCATAGACTAACATTGCCCATAGACTAACATTGTCCATAGACTAACACTACCCATAGACTAACACTGCCCATAGACTAACATTGCCCATAGACTAACATTGCCCATAGACTAACATTGCCCATAGACTAACACTGCCCATAGACTAACACTGCCCACAAACTAACACTCCCTATAGACTAACATTGCCCATAGACTAACATTGCCCACAGACTAACATTGCCCATATACTAACATTGCCCATAGACTAACACTGCCCATAGACTAACATTGCCCATAGACTAACACTGCCCATAGACTAACATTGCCCATAGACTAACATGGCCCATAGACTAACATTACCCATAGACTAAAATTGCCAACAGACTAACATTGCCCATTGACTAACATTGCCCATAGACCAACATTGCCCATAGACTAACATTGCCCATAAACTAACACTACCCACAGACTAACATTTCCCATAGACTTGCATTGCCCATAGACTAACATTACACGCAGACTAACATTGCCCATAGACTAACATTGCTCATAGACTAACATTACTCGCAGACTAACATTGCCCGTAGACTAACATTGCCCATAGACCAACATTACCCATAGACTAACATTGCCCATAGACTTACATTGCCCATAGACTTACATTGCCCATAGAGTAACATATCCCACATACTAACATTGCCCATAGACTAACATTGCCCACAGACTAACATTGCCCATAGACTAACATTACCCATAGACTAACATTGTCCATAGACTAACATTGCCCATAGAATAACATTGCCCATAGACTTACATTGCCCATAGACTAACATTGCCCATAGACTAACATTGCCCATAGACTAACATTGCCCATAGACTAACATTGCCCATTGTCAAACATTGCCCATAGACTAACATTGCCCATAGTCTAACATTGCCCACAGACTTACATTGCCCATAGACTAACATTGCCCATAGACTAACATTACCCACAGACTAACATTGCCCATAGACTAACATTGCCCATAGACTAACATTGTCCATAGACTAACATTGCCCATAGTCTAACATTGCCCATAGACTAACCTTGCCCATAGTCTAACATTGCCCATAGACTAACATTACCCATAGACTAACATTGTCCATAGACTAACAATGCCCATAGACTAACATTGCCCATAGACTTATATTGCCCATAGACTAACATTGCCCATAGTCTAACATTGCCCGTAGACTAACATTGCCCATAGACTAACATTGCCCATAGACTAACATTGCCCATAGACTAACACTGCCCATAGACTAACACTGCCCATAGACTAACATTTCCCATAGCCTAACATTGCCCATAGTCTAAAATTGCCCATAGACTAACATTGCTCATAGACTAACATTGCGCATAGACTAACACTGCCCTTAGACGAACATTGTCCATAGACTTACACTGCCCATAGTCTAACATTGCCCATAGACTAACATTGCCCACAGAATAACATTGCCCATAGACTAACATTGCCCGTAGACTAACACTGCCCATAGAATAACATTGCCCATAGACTAACATTGCCCATAGACTAACATTACCCATAGACTAAAATTGCCCACAGACTAACATTGCCCATAGACTAACATTGCCCATAGACTAACATTGCCCATAGACTAACACTGCCCATAGACTAACACTGCCCATAGACTAACATTGCCCATAGACTAACATTGCCCACAGACTAACATTGCCCATAGACTTACATTGCCCATAGACCAACATTGCCCATAGACTAACATTGCCCATAGACCAACATTGCCCATAGACTTACATTGCCCATAGACTAACATTACCCACAGACTAACATTGCCCATAGATTAACATTACTCATAGACTAACGTTACCCACAGACTAAAATTGCCCACAGACTAACATTGCCCATAGACTAACATTGCCCATAGACTAACATTGCCCATAGACTAACACTGCCCATAGACTAACACTGCCCATAGACTAACATTGCCCATAGACTAACATTGCCCATAGACTAACATTGCCCATAGACTAACACTGCCCATAGACTAACACTGCCCACAAACTAACACTCCCTATAGACTAACATTGCCCATAGACTAACATTGCCCACAGACTAACATTGCCCATATACTAACATTGCCCATAGACTAACACTGCCCATAGACTAACATTGCCCATAGACTAACACTGCCCATAGACTAACATTGCCCATAGACTAACATGGCCCATAGAATAACATTACCCATAGACTAAAATTGCCAACAGACTAACATTGCCCATTGACTAACATTGCCCATAGACCAACATTGCCCATAGACTAACATTGCCCATAAACTAACACTACCCACAGACTAACATTTCCCATAGACTTGCATTGCCCATAGACTAACATTACACGCAGACTAACATTGCCCGTAGACTAACATTGCCCATAGACCAACATTACCCATAGACTAACATTGCCCATAGACTTACATTGCCCATAGACTTACATTGCCCATAGAGTAACATATCCCACATACTAACATTGCCCATAGACTAACATTGCCCACAGACTAACATTGCCCATAGACTAACATTACCCATAGACTAACATTGTCCATAGACTAACATTGCCCATAGAATAACATTGCCCATAGACTTACATTGCCTATAGACTAACATTGCCCATAGACTAACATTGCCCATAGACTAACATTGCCCATAGACTAACATTGCCCATAGACTAACATTGCCCATTGTCAAACATTGCCCATAGACTAACATTGCCCATAGTCTAACATTGCCCACAGACTTACATTGCCCATAGACTAACATTGCCCATAGACTTACACTGCCCATAGTCTAACATTGCCCATAGACTAACATTGCCCACAGAATAACATTGTCCATAGACTAACATTGCCCATAGACTAACACTGCCCATAGAATAACATTGCCCATAGACTAACATTGCCCATAGACTAACATTACCCTTAGACTAAAATTTCACACAGACTAACATTGCCCCTAGACTAACATTGCCCATAGACTAACATTGCCCATAGACTAACACTGCCCATAGACTAACATTGCCCATAGACTAACATTGCCCATAGACTAACATTGCCCATAGACTAACACTGCCCATAGACTAACACTGCCCACAGACTAACACTGCCCATAGACTAACACTGCCCATAGACTAACATTGCCCATAGACTAACACTGACCATAGACTAACATTGCCCATAGACTAACATGGTCCATAGACTAACATTACCAATAGACTAAAATTTCCAACAGACTAACATTATCCATTGACTAACATTGCCCATAGACCAACATTGCCCATAGACTAACATTGCCCATAAACTAACACTACCCACAGACTAACATTGTCCATAGACTAACATTGCCCATAGACTAACATTGCCCATAGACTAACATTGCCCATAGACTAACATTGCCCATAGACTAACACTGCCCATAGACTAACACTGCCCATAGACTAACATTGCCCATAGACTAACATGGCCCATAGACTAACACTGCCCATAGTCTAAAATTGCCCATAGACTAACATTGCTCATAGACTAACATTGCGCATAGACTTACACTGCCCATAGTCTAACATTGCCCATAGACTAACATTGCCCACAGACTAACATTATCCATAGACTAACATTGCCCATAGACTAACACTGCCCATAGACTAACATTGCCCATAGACTAACATTGCCCATAGACTAACATTACCCATAGACTAAAATTGCCCACAGACTAACATTGCCCATAGACTTACATTGCCCATAGACCAACATTGCCGCTAGACTAACATTGCCCATAGACCAACATTGCCCATAGACTTACATTGCCCATAGACTAACATTACCCACAGACTAACATTGCCCATAGATTAACATTACTCATAGACTAACGTTACCCACAGACTAAAATTGCCCAAAGACTAACATTGCCCATAGACTAACATTGCCCATAGACTAACATTGTCCATAGACTAACACTACCCATAGACTAACACTGCCCATAGACTAACATTGCCCATAGACTAACATTGCCCATAGACTAACATTGCCCATAGACTAACACTGCCCATAGACTAACACTGCCCACAAACTAACACTCCCTATAGACTAACATTGCCCATAGACTAACATTGCCCACAGACTAACATTGCCCATAGACTAACACTGCCCATAGACTAACATTGCCCATAGACTAACATGGCCCATAGACTAACATTACCCATAGACTAAAATTGCCAACAGACTAACATTGCCCATTGACTAACATTGCCCATAGACCAACATTGCCCATAGACTAACATTGCCCATAAACTAACACTACCCACAGACTAACATTTCCCATAGACTTGCATTGCCCATAGACTAACATTACACGCAGACTAACATTGCCCATAGACTAACATTGCTCATAGACTAACATTACTCGCAGACTAACATTGCCCGTAGACTAACATTGCCCATAGACCAACATTACCCATAGACTAACATTGCCCATAGACTTACATTGCCCATAGACTTACATTGCCCATAGAGTAACATATCCCACATACTAACATTGCCCATAGACTAACATTGCCCACAGACTAACATTGCCCATAGACTAACATTACCCATAGACTAACATTGTCCATAGACTAACATTGCCCATAGAATAACATTGCCCATAGACTTACATTGCCCATAGACTAACATTGCCCATAGACTAACATTGCCCATAGACTAACATTGCCCATAGACTAACATTGCCCATTGTCAAACATTGCCCATAGACTAACATTGCCCATAGTCTAACATTGCCCACAGACTTACATTGCCCATAGACTAACATTGCCCATAGACTAACATTACCCACAGACTAACATTGCCCATAGACTAACATTGCCCATAGACTAACATTGTCCATAGACTAACATTGCCCATAGTCTAACATTGCCCATAGACTAACCTTGCCCATAGTCTAACATTGCCCATAGACTAACATTGCCCATAGACTAACATTGCCCATAGACTAACACTGCCCATAGACTAACATTTCCCATAGCCTAACATTGCCCATAGTCTAAAATTGCCCATAGACTAACATTGCTCATAGACTAACATTGTGCATAGACTAACACTGCCCTTAGACTAACATTGCCCATAGACTTACACTGCCCATAGTCTAACATTGCCCATAGACTAACATTGCCCACAGAATAACATTGCCCATAGACTAACATTGCCCATAGACTAACACTGCCCATAGAATAACATTGCCCATAGACTAACATTGCCCATAGACTAACATTACCCATAGACTAAAATTTCACACAGACTAACATTGCCCCTAGACTAACATTGCCCATAGACTAACATTGCCCATAGACTAACACTGCCCTTAGACTAACACTGCCCATAGACTAACATTGCCCATAGACTAACATTGCCCATAGACTAACATTGCCCATAGACTAACACTGCCCATAGACTAACACTGCCCACAGACTAACACTGCCCATAGACTAACATTGCCCATAGACTAACATTGCCCACAGACTAACATTGCCCATATACTAACATTGCCCATAGACTAACACTGCCCATAGACTAACATTGCCCATAGACTAACACTGACCATAGACTAACATTGCCCATAGACTAACACTGCCCACAGACTAACATTGCCCATAGACTAACATTGCCCATAGACTAACATTACCCATAGACTAAAATTGCCCACAGACTAACATTGCCCATAGACTTACATTGCCCATAGACCAACATTGCCCATAGATTAACATTGCCCATAGACCAACATTGCCCATAGACTTACATTGCCCATAGACTAACATTACCCACAGACTAACATTGCCCATAGACTAACATTGCTCATAGACTAACGTTACCCACAGACTAACATTGCCCATAGACTAACATTACCCATAGACCAACATTGTCCATAGACTAACATTGCCCTTATACTTACATTGCCCATAGACTTACATTGCCCATAGACTAACATTGCACGTAGACTAACATTGCCCATAGACTAACATTGCCCATAGACTAACACTGCCCACAGACTAACATTGCCCATCGACTAACATTGCCCATAGACTAACAATTCCCACAGACTAACATTGTCCATAGACTAACAATGACCATAGACTAACATTGCCCATAGACTTATATTGCCCATAGACTAACATTGCCCATCGACTAACATTGCCCATAGACTAACATTACCCATAGACTAACATTGTCCATAGACTAACAATGCCCATAGACTAACGTTGCCCATAGACTTATATTGCCCATAGACTAACATTGCCCATAGTCTAACATTGCCCGTAGACTAACATTGCCCATAGACTAACATTGCCCATAGACTAACATTGCCCATAGACTAACACTGCCCATAGACTAGCACTGCCCATAGACTCACATTTCCCATAGCCTAACATTGCCCATAGTCTAAAATTGCCCATAGACCAACATTGCTCATAGACTAACATTGCGCATAGACTAACACTGCCCTTAGACTAACATTGTCCATAGACTTACACTGCCCATAGTCTAACATTGCCCATAGACTAACATTGCCCACAGAATAACATTGCCCATAGACTAACATTGCCCTTAGACTAACACTGCCCATAGAAAAACATTGCCCATAGACTAACATTGCCCATAGACTAACATTACCCATAGACTAAAATTGCCCACAGACTAACATTGCCCATAGACTAACATTGCCCATAGACTAACATTGCCCATAGACTAACACTGCCCATAGACTAACACTGCCAATAGACTAACATTGCCCATAGACTAACATTGCCCATAGACTAACATTGCCCATAGACTAACACTGCCCATAGACTAACACTGCCCACAGACTAACACTGCCCATAGACTAACATTGCCCATAGACTAACATTGCCCACAGACTAACATTCCCCATATACTAACATTGCCCATAGACTAACACTGCCCATAGACTAACATTGCCCATAGACTAACACTGCCCATAGACTAACATTGCCCATAGACTAACATGGCCCATAGACTAACATTACCCATAGACTAAAATTGCCAACAGACTAACATTGCCCATTGAGTAACATTGCCCATAGACCAACATTGCCCATAGACCAACATTGCCCATAAACTAACACTACCCACAGACTAACATTTCCCATAGACTTGCATTGCCCATAGACTAACATTACACGCAGACTAACATTGCCCATAGACTAACATTGCTCATAGACTAACATTACTCGCAGACTAACATTGCCCGTAGACTAACATTGCCCATTGACCAACATTACCCATAGACTAACATTGCCCATAGACTTACATTGCCCATAGACTTACATTGCCCATAGAGTAACATATCCCACATACTAACATTGCCCACAGACTAACACTGCCCATAGACTAACATTGCCCATAGACTAACATTGCCCACAGACTAACATTCCCCATATACTAACATTGCCCATAGACTAACACTGCCCATAGACTAACATTGCCCATAGACTAACACTGCCCATAGACTAACATTGCCCATAGACTAACATGGCCCATAGACTAACATTACCCATAGACTAAAATTGCCAACAGACTAACATTGCCCATTGAGTAACATTGCCCATAGACCAACATTGCCCATAGACCAACATTGCCCATAAACTAACACTACCCACAGACTAACATTTCCCATAGACTTGCATTGCCCATAGACTAACATTACACGCAGACTAGCATTGCCCATAGACTAACATTGCTCATAGACTAACATTACTCGCAGACTAACATTGCCCGTAGACTAACATTGCCCATTGACCAACATTACCCATAGACTAACATTGCCCATAGACTTACATTGCCCATAGACTTACATTGCCCATAGAGTAACATATCCCACATACTAACATTGCCCATAGACTAACATTGCCCACAGACTAACATTGCCCATAGACTAACATTACCCATAGACTAACATTGTCCATAGACTAACATTGCCCATAGAATAACATTGCCCATAGACTTACATTGCCCATAGACTAACATTGCCCATAGACTAACATTGCCCATAGACTAACATTGCCCATAGACTAACATTGCCCATAGACTAACATTGCCCATTGTCAAACATTGCCCATAGACTAACATTGCCCATAGACTAACATTGCCCATTGTCTAACATTGCCCATAGACTAACATTGCCCATAGACTAACATTGCCCATAGACTAACATTGCCCATAGACCTACATTGCCCATAGACTAACATTGCCCATAGACTAACATTGCCCATAGACTAACATTGCCCATAGACTAACATTGCCCATAGACTAACACTGCCCATAGACTAACATTGCCCATTGACTAACATTGCCCATAGACCAACATTGCCCATAGACTAACATTGCCCATAAACTAACAGTACCCACAGACTAACATTGCCAATAGACTTGCATTGCCCATAGACTAACATTACACGCAGACTAACATTGCCCATAGACTTACATTGCTCATAGACTAACATTACTCGCAGACTAACATTGCCCATAGACTAACATTGCCCATAGACCAACATTTCCCATAGACTAACGTTGCCCATAGACTTACATTGCCCATAGACTTACATTGCCCATAGAGTAACATATTCCACATACTAACATTGCCCATAGACTAACATTGCCCATAGACTAACATTGCCCATAGACTAACATTACCCATAGACTAACATTGTCCATAGACTAACATTGCCCATAGACTAACATTACCCATAGACTAACATTGTCCATAGACTAACAATGCCCATAGACTAACATTGCCCATAGACTTATATTGCCCATAGACTAACATTGCCCATAGTCTAACATTGCCCGTAGACTAACATTGCCCATAGACTAACATTGCCCATAGACTAACATTGCCCATAGACTAACACTGCCCATAGACTAACACTGCCCATAGACTAACATTTCCCATAGCCTAACATTGCCCATAGTCTAAAATTGCCCATAGACCAACATTGCTCATAGACTAACATTGCGCATAGACTAACACTGCCCTTAGACTAACATTGTCCATAGACTTACACTGCCCATAGACTAACATTGCCCATAGACTAACATGGCCCATAGACTAACATTACCCATAGACTAAAATTGCCAACAGACTAACATTGCCCATTGAGTAACATTGCCCATAGACCAACATTGCCCATAGACCAACATTGCCCATAAACTAACACTACCCACAGACTAACATTTCCCATAGACTTGCATTGCCCATAGACTAACATTACACGCAGACTAGCATTGCCCATAGACTAACATTGCTCATAGACTAACATTACTCGCAGACTAACATTGCCCGTAGACTAACATTGCCCATTGACCAACATTACCCATAGACTAACATTGCCCATAGACTTACATTGCCCATAGACTTACATTGCCCATAGAGTAACATATCCCACATACTAACATTGCCCATAGACTAACATTGCCCACAGACTAACATTGCCCATAGACTAACATTACCCATAGACTAACATTGTCCATAGACTAACATTGCCCATAGAATAACATTGCCCATAGACTTACATTGCCCATAGACTAACATTGCCCATAGACTAACATTGCCCATAGACTAACATTGCCCATAGACTAACATTGCCCATAGACTAACATTGCCCATTGTCAAACATTGCCCATAGACTAACATTGCCCATAGACTAACATTGCCCATTGTCTAACATTGCCCATAGACTAACATTGCCCATAGACTAACATTGCCCATAGACTAACATTGCCCATAGACCTACATTGCCCATAGACTAACATTGCCCATAGACTAACATTGCCCATAGACTAACATTGCCCATAGACTAACATTGCCCATAGACTAACACTGCCCATAGACTAACATTGCCCATTGACTAACATTGCCCATAGACCAACATTGCCCATAGACTAACATTGCCCATAAACTAACAGTACCCACAGACTAACATTGCCAATAGACTTGCATTGCCCATAGACTAACATTACACGCAGACTAACATTGCCCATAGACTTACATTGCTCATAGACTAACATTACTCGCAGACTAACATTGCCCATAGACTAACATTGCCCATAGACCAACATTTCCCATAGACTAACGTTGCCCATAGACTTACATTGCCCATAGACTTACATTGCCCATAGAGTAACATATTCCACATACTAACATTGCCCATAGACTAACATTGCCCATAGACTAACATTGCCCATAGACTAACATTACCCATAGACTAACATTGTCCATAGACTAACATTGCCCATAGACTAACATTACCCATAGACTAACATTGTCCATAGACTAACAATGCCCATAGACTAACATTGCCCATAGACTTATATTGCCCATAGACTAACATTGCCCATAGTCTAACATTGCCCGTAGACTAACATTGCCCATAGACTAACATTGCCCATAGACTAACATTGCCCATAGACTAACACTGCCCATAGACTAACACTGCCCATAGACTAACATTTCCCATAGCCTAACATTGCCCATAGTCTAAAATTGCCCATAGACCAACATTGCTCATAGACTAACATTGCGCATAGACTAACACTGCCCTTAGACTAACATTGTCCATAGACTTACACTGCCCATAGTCTAACATTGCCCATAGACTAACATTGCCCACAGAATAACATTGCCCATAGACTAACATTGCCCTTAGACTAACACTGCCCATAGAAAAACATTGCCCATAGACTAACATTGCCCATAGACTAACATTACCCATAGACTAAAATTGCCCACAGACTAACATTGCCCATAGACTAACATTGCCCATAGACTAACATTGCCCATAGACTAACACTGCCCATAGACTAACACTGCCAATAGACTAACATTGCCCATAGACTAACATTGCCCATAGACTAACATTGCCCATAGACTAACACTGCCCATAGACTAACACTGCCCACAGACTAACACTGCCCATAGACTAACATTGCCCATAGACTAACATTGCCCACAGACTAACATTCCCCATATACTAATATTGCCCATAGACTAACACTGCCCATAGACTAACATTGCCCATAGACTAACACTGCCCATAGACTAACATTGCCCATAGACTAACATGGCCCATAGACTAACATTACCCATAGACTAAAATTGCCAACAGACTAACATTGCCCATTGAGTAACATTGCCCATAGACCAACATTGCCCATAGACCAACATTGCCCATAAACTAACACTACCCACAGACTAACATTTCCCATAGACTTGCATTGCCCATAGACTAACATTACACGCAGACTAACATTGCCCATAGACTAACATTGCTCATAGACTAACATTACTCGCAGACTAACATTGCCCGTAGACTAACATTGCCCATTGACCAACATTACCCATAGACTAACATTGCCCATAGACTTACATTGCCCATAGACTTACATTGCCCATAGAGTAACATATCCCACATACTAACATTGCCCACAGACTAACACTGCCCATAGACTAACATTGCCCATAGACTAACATTGCCCACAGACTAACATTCCCCATATACTAACATTGCCCATAGACTAACACTGCCCATAGACTAACATTGCCCATAGACTAACACTGCCCATAGACTAACATTGCCCATAGACTAACATGGCCCATAGACTAACATTACCCATAGACTAAAATTGCCAACAGACTAACATTGCCCATTGAGTAACATTGCCCATAGACCAACATTGCCCATAGACCAACATTGCCCATAAACTAACACTACCCACAGACTAACATTTCCCATAGACTTGCATTGCCCATAGACTAACATTACACGCAGACTAGCATTGCCCATAGACTAACATTGCTCATAGACTAACATTACTCGCAGACTAACATTGCCCGTAGACTAACATTGCCCATTGACCAACATTACCCATAGACTAACATTGCCCATAGACTTACATTGCCCATAGACTTACATTGCCCATAGAGTAACATATCCCACATACTAACATTGCCCATAGACTAACATTGCCCACAGACTAACATTGCCCATAGACTAACATTACCCATAGACTAACATTGTCCATAGACTAACATTGCCCATAGAATAACATTGCCCATAGACTTACATTGCCCATAGACTAACATTGCCCATAGACTAACATTGCCCATAGACTAACATTGCCCATAGACTAACATTGCCCATAGACTAACATTGCCCATTGTCAAACATTGCCCATAGACTAACATTGCCCATAGACTAACATTGCCCATTGTCTAACATTGCCCATAGACTAACATTGCCCATAGACTAACATTGCCCATAGACTAACATTGCCCATAGACCTACATTGCCCATAGACTAACATTGCCCATAGACTAACATTGCCCATAGACTAACATTGCCCATAGACTAACACTGCCCATAGACTAACATTGCCCATTGACTAACATTGCCCATAGACCAACATTGCCCATAGACTAACATTGCCCATAAACTAACAGTACCCACAGACTAACATTGCCAATAGACTTGCATTGCCCATAGACTAACATTACACGCAGACTAACATTGCCCATAGACTTACATTGCTCATAGACTAACATTACTCGCAGACTAACATTGCCCATAGACTAACATTGCCAATAGACCAACATTTCCCATAGACTAACGTTGCCCATAGACTTACATTGCCCATAGACTTACATTGCCCATAGAGTAACATATTCCACATACTAACATTGCCCATAGACTAACATTGCCCATAGACTAACATTGCCCATAGACTAACATTACCCATAGACTAACATTGTCCATAGACTAACATTGCCCATAGAATAACATTGCCCATAGACTTACATTGCCCATAGACTAACATTGCCCATAGACTAACATTGCCAATAGACTAACATTGCCCGTAGACTAACATTGCCCATAGACTAACATTGCCAATAGACTAACATTGTCCATAGACTAACATTGCCCATAGAATAACATTGCCAATAGACTTACATTGCCCATAGACTAACATTGCCCATAGCCTAACATTGCCTAAAGACTAACATTGCCCATTGTCTAACATTGCCCATAGACTAACATTGCCCATAGACTAAAATTGCCCACAGACTAACATTGCCCATTGACTAACATTGCCCATAGACCAACATTGCCCATAGACTAACATTGCCCATAAACTAACACTACCCATAGACTAACATTGCCCATAGACTTGCATTGCCCATAGACTAACATTACACGCAGACCAACATTGCCCATAGACTAACATTGCTCATAGACTAACATTACTCGCAGACTAACATTGTCCATAGACTAACATTGCCCATAGACCAACAATACCCATAGACTAACATTGCCCATAGACTTACATTGCCCATAGACTTGCATTGCCCATAGAGTAACATATCCCACATACTAACATTGCCCATAGACTAACATTGCCCATAGACTAACATTGCCCATAGACTAACATTACCCATAGACTAACATTGTCCATAGACTAACATTGCCCATAGAATAACATTGCCCATAGACTTACATTGCCCCTAGACTAACATTGACCATAGACTAATATTGACAATAGACTAACACTGCCCATAGAATAACACTGCCCATAGTCTAAAATTGCCCGTAGATTAACATTACTCATAGACTAACATTGCGCATAGACTTACACTGCCCATAGTCTAACATTGCCCATAGACTAACATTGCCCACAGACTAACATTATCCATAGACTAACATTGCCCATAGACTAACACTGCCCATAGACTAACATTGCCCATAGACTAACATTGCCCATAGACTAACATTACCCATAGACTAAAATTGCCCACAGACTAACATTGCCCATAGACTTACATTGCCCCTAGACCAACATTGCCCATAGACTAACATTGCCCATTGACCAACATTGCCCATAGACTTACATTGCCCATATACTAACATTACCCACAGACTAACATTGCCCATAGACTAACATTGATCATAGACTAACGTTACCCACAGACAAACATTGCCCATAGACTAACATTACCCATAGACCACCATTGCCCATAGACTAACATTGCCCATAGACTTACATTGCCCATAGACTTACATTGCCCATAGACTAACATTGCAAATAGACTAACATTGCCCATAGACTAACATTGCCCATAGACAAACATTGCCCATAGACTAACATTACCCACAGACTAATGTTGCCCAGAGACTAACATTACCCACAGACTAACATTGCCCATAGACTAACATTACCCATTGACTAACATTACCCATAGACTAACATTGCCCATTAACTAACACTACCCACAGACTAACATTACCCATAGACTAACATTACCCATAGACTAACATTACCCACAGACTAACATTGCCCATAGACTAACATTGCCCATAGACTAACATTACCCACAGACTAACATTGCCCATAGACTAACATTGCCCAAAGACTAACATTGTCCATAGACTAACATTGCCCATAGTCTAACATTGCCCAAAGACTAACATTGCCCATAGTCTAACATTACCCACAGACTAACATTGCCCATAGACTATCATTGCCCATAGACTAACATTACCCACAGACTAACATTGCCCATAGATTAACATTGCCTATAGACTAACATTGTCCATAGACTAACATTGCCCATAGTCTAACATTGCCCAAAGACTAACATTGCCCATAGTCTAACATTACCCACAGACTAACATTGCCCATAGACTATCATTGCCCATAGACTAACATTACCCACAGACTAACATTGCCCATAGATTAACATTGCCCATAGACTAACATTGTCCAAAGACTAACATTGCCCATAGTCTAACATTGCCCATAGACTAACATTACCCATAGACTAACATGGTCCATAGACTAACATTGCCCATAGACTAACATTGCCCATAGATTTACGATGCCCATAGACTAACATTGCCCATAGTCTAACATTGCCCGTAGACTTACGTTGCCCATAGACTAACATTGCCCATAGTCTAACATTGCCCGTAGACTAACATTGCCCATAGCCTAACATTGCCCATAGTCTAAAATTGCCCATAGACTAACATTGCCCATAGACTAACACTGCCCATAGACTTACATTGCCCATAGACTAACATTGCCCATAGATTTACATTGCCCATAGACAAACACTGCCCATAGACTAACATTGCCCATAGACTAACATTGCCCATAGACTAACACTGCCCACAGAATAACATTGCCCATAGACTAACATTACCCATAGACTAACATTGCCCACAGACTAATATTGCCATAGACTAACATTACCCACAGACTAACATTGCCCATAGACTAAAATTACCCATAGTCTAACATTACCCATAGACTAACATTGCCCATAAACTAACACTACCCACAGAATAACATTACCCATAGACTAACATTACCCACAGACTAACATTACCCACAGACTAACATTGCCCATAGACTAACATTACCCACAGACTAACATGGCCCATGGACTAACACTGCCCATAGACTAACATTGCCCATAGACTAACATTTCCCATAGTCTAACATTGCCCATAGATTAACATTGTCCATAGACTAACATTGCCCATAGTCTAACATTGCCCATAGACTAACATTGCCCATAGACTAACATTACCCATAGACTAACATTGCCCATAGACTAACATTGCCCATAGACTAACACTGCCCATAGACTAACATTGCCCATAGACTAACATTGCCCATAGACTAACACTGCCCACAGACTAACATTGCCCATAGACTAACATTACCCATAGACTAACATTACCCATAGACTAACATTGCCCATTAACTAACACTACCCACAGACTAACATTACCCGTAGACTAACATTACGCATAGACTAACATTACCCACAGACTAACATTGCCCATAGACTAACATTGCCCATAGACTAACATTGCCCATAGACTAACACTGCCCATAGACTAACATTGCCGATAGACACACATTGCCCATAGACTAACACTGCCCACAGACTAACATTGCCCATAGACTAACATTACCCATAGACTAACATTACCCATAGACTAACATTGCCGATAGACTAACATTGCCCATAGACTAACACTGCCCACAGACTAACATTGCCCATAGACTAACACTACCCACAGACTAACATTACCCGTAGACTAACATTACCCATAGACTACCATTACCCACAGACTAACATTGCCCATAGACTAACATTGCCCATAGACTAACATTACCCACAGACTAACATTGCCCATAGACTAACATTGCCCATAGACTAACATTGTCCATAGACTAACATTGCCCATAGTCTAACATTGCCCAAAGACTAACATTGCCCATAGTCTAACATTACCCACAGACTAACATTGCCCATAGACTAACATTGCCCATAGACTAACATTACCCACCGACTAACATTGCACATAGACTAACATTGCCCATAGACTAACATTGTCCATAGACTAACATTGCCCATAGTCTAACATTTCCCATAGACTAACATTGCCCATAATCTAATATTGCCCATAGACTAACATTGCCCAAAGACTAACATTGCCCATAGACTAACATTGCCCATAGACTAACATTACCGATAGACTAACATGGTCCATAGACTAACATTGCCCATAGACTAACATTGCCCATAGACTTACGTTGCCCATAGACTAACATTGCCCATAGTCTAACATTGCCCGTAGACTAACATTGCCCATAGCCTAACATTGCCCAGAGTCTAAAATTGCCCATAGACTAACATTGCTCATAGACTAACATTGCGCATAGACTAACACTGCCCATAGACTAACACTGCCCATAGACTAACATTGCCCATAGACTTACATTGCCCATAGACTTACATTGTCCATAGACTAACATTGCCCATAGACTAACATGGTCCATAGACTAACATTGCCCATAGACTAATATTGCCATAGACTAACATTACCCACAGACTAACATTGCCCATAGACTAACATTGCCCATAGACTAACACTGCCCATAGACTAACATTGTCCATAGACTAACATTGCCCATAGACTAACACTGCCCACAGGCTAACATTGTCCATAGAATAATATTGCCCATAGACTAACATTACCCACAGACTAATATTGCCCATAGACTAACATTACCCACAGACTAACATTGCCCGTAGACTAACATTACCCATAGTCTAACATTACCCATAGACTAACATTGCCCACAGACTAACATTGCCCATAGACTAACATTACCCATAGTCTAACATTACCCACAGACTAACATTGCCCATAGACTAACATTACCCATAGACTAACATTGCCCATAAACTAACACTACCCACATACTAACATTACCCATAAACTAACATTACCCACAGACTAACATTACCCACAGACTAACATTGCCCCAAGACAAACATTGCCCATAGACTAACATTACCCACAGACTAACATGGCCCATAGACTAACATTGCCCATAGACTAACATTGCCCATAGACTAACATTGCCCAAAGTCTAACATTGCCCATAGATTAACATTGTCCATAGACTAACATTGCCCATATTCTAACATTGTCCATAGACTAACATTGCCCATAGTCTAAAATTGCCCATAGACTAACATTACCCATAGACTAACATGGTCCATAGACTAACATTGCCCATAGACTAACATTGCCCATAGATTTACGATGCCCATAGACTAACATTGCCCATAGTCTAACATTGCCCGTAGACTTACGTTGCCCATAGACTAACATTGCCCATAGTCTAACATTGCCCGTAGACTAACATTGCCCATAGCCTAACATTGCCCATAGTCTAAAATTGCCCATAGACTAACATTGCCCATAGACTAACACTGCCCATAGACTTACATTGCCCATAGACTAACATTGCCCATAGATTTACATTGCCCATAGACAAACACTGCCCATAGACTAACATTGCCCATAGACTAACATTGCCCATAGACTAACACTGCCCACAGAATAACATTGCCCATAGACTAACATTACCCATAGACTAACATTGCCCACAGACTAATATTGCCATAGACTAACATTACCTACAGACTAACATTGCCCATAGACTAACATTACCCATAGTCTAACATTACCCATAGACTAACATTGCCCATAAACTAACACTACCCACAGAATAACATTACCCATAGACTAACATTACCCACAGACTAACATTACCCAAAGACTAACATTGCCCATAGAATAACATTACCCACAGACTAACGTGGCCCATGGACTAACATTGCCCATAGACTAACATTGCCCATAGACTAACATTTCCCATAGTCTAACATTGCCCATAGATTAACATTGTCCATAGACTAACATTGCCCATAGTCTAACATTGCCCATAGACTAACATTGCCCATAGACTAACATTACCCATAGACTAACATTGCCCATAGACTAACATTGCCCATAGACTAACACTGCACATAGACTAACATTGCCCATAGACTAACATTGCCCATAGACTAACACTGCCCACAGACTAACATTGCCCATAGACTAACATTACCCATAGACTAACATTACCCATAGACTAACATTGCCCATTAACTAACACTACCCACAGACTAACATTACCCGTAGACTAACATTACGCATAGACTAACATTACCCACAGACTAACATTGCCCGTAGACTAACATTACCCATAGACTACCATTACCCACAGACTAACATTGCCCATAGACTAACATTGCCCATAGACTAACATTACCCACAGACTAACATTGCCCATAGACTAACATTGCCCATAGACTAACATTGTCCATAGACTAACATTGCCCATAGTCTAACATTGCCCAAAGACTAACATTGCCCATAGTCTAACATTACCCACAGACTAACATTGCCCATAGACTAACATTGCCCATAGACTAACATTACCCACAGACTAACATTGCACATAGACTAACATTGCCCATAGACTAACATTGTCCATAGACTAACATTGCCCATAGTCTAACATTTCCCATAGACTAACATTGCCCATAATCTAATATTGCCCATAGACTAACATTGCCCATAGACTAACATTGCCCAAAGACTAACATTGCCCATAGACTAACATTGCCCATAGACTAACATTACCCATAGACTAACATGGTCCATAGACTAACATTGCCCATAGACTAACATTGCCCATAGACTTACGTTGCCCATAGACTAACCTTGCCAATAGTCTAACATTGCCCGTAGACTAACATTGCCCATAGCCTAACATTGCCCAGAGTCTAAAATTGCACATAGACTAACATTGCTCATAGACTAACATTGCGCATAGACTAACACTGCCCATAGACTAACACTGCCCATAGACTAACATTGCCCATAGACTTACATTGCCCATAGACTTACATTGTCCATAGACTAACATTGCCCATAGACTAACATGGTCCATAGACTAACATTGCCCATAGACTAATATTGCCATAGACTAACATTGCCCATTGTCTAACATTGCCCATAGACTAACATTGCCCATAGACTAAAATTGCCCACAGACTAACATTGCCCATTGACTAACATTGCCCATAGACCAACATTGCCCATAGACTAACATTGCCCATAAACTAACACTACCCATAGACTAACATTGCCCATAGACTTGCATTGCCCATAGACTAACATTACACGCAGACCAACATTGCCCATAGACTAACATTGCTCATAGACTAACATTACTCGCAGACTAACATTGTCCATAGACTAACATTGCCCATAGACCAACAATACCCATAGACTAACATTGCCCATAGACTTACATTGCCCATAGACTTGCATTGCCCATAGAGTAACATATCCCACATACTAACATTGCCCATAGACTAACATTGCCCATAGACTAACATTGCCCATAGACTAACATTACCCATAGACTAACATTGTCCATAGACTAACATTGCCCATAGAATAACATTGCCCATAGACTTACATTGCCCCTAGACTAACATTGACCATAGACTAATATTGACAATAGACTAACACTGCCCATAGAATAACACTGCCCATAGTCTAAAATTGCCCGTAGATTAACATTACTCATAGACTAACATTGCGCATAGACTTACACTGCCCATAGTCTAACATTGCCCATAGACTAACATTGCCCACAGACTAACATTATCCATAGACTAACATTGCCCATAGACTAACACTGCCCATAGACTAACATTGCCCATAGACTAACATTGCCCATAGACTAACATTACCCATAGACTAAAATTGCCCACAGACTAACATTGCCCATAGACTTACATTGCCCCTAGACCAACATTGCCCATAGACTAACATTGCCCATTGACCAACATTGCCCATAGACTTACATTGCCCATATACTAACATTACCCACAGACTAACATTGCCCATAGACTAACATTGATCATAGACTAACGTTACCCACAGACAAACATTGCCCATAGACTAACATTACCCATAGACCACCATTGCCCATAGACTAACATTGCCCATAGACTTACATTGCCCATAGACTTACATTGCCCATAGACTAACATTGCAAATAGACTAACATTGCCCATAGACTAACATTGCCCATAGACAAACATTGCCCATAGACTAACATTACCCACAGACTAATGTTACCCAGAGACTAACATTACCCACAGACTAACATTGCCCATAGACTAACATTACCCATTGACTAACATTACCCATAGACTAACATTGCCCATTAACTAACACTACCCACAGACTAACATTACCCATAGACTAACATTACCCATAGACTAACATTACCCACAGACTAACATTGCCCATAGACTAACATTGCCCATAGACTAACATTACCCACAGACTAACATTGCCCATAGACTAACATTGCCCAAAGACTAACATTGTCCATAGACTAACATTGCCCATAGTCTAACATTGCCCAAAGACTAACATTGCCCATAGTCTAACATTACCCACAGACTAACATTGCCCATAGACTATCATTGCCCATAGACTAACATTACCCACAGACTAACATTGCCCATAGATTAACATTGCCTATAGACTAACATTGTCCATAGACTAACATTGCCCATAGTCTAACATTGCCCAAAGACTAACATTGCCCATAGTCTAACATTACCCACAGACTAACATTGCCCATAGACTATCATTGCCCATAGACTAACATTACCCACAGACTAACATTGCCCATAGATTAACATTGCCCATAGACTAACATTGTCCATAGACTAACATTGCCCATAGTCTAACATTGCCCATAGACTAACATTACCCATAGACTAACATGGTCCATAGACTAACATTGCCCATAGACTAACATTGCCCATAGATTTACGATGCCCATAGACTAACATTGCCCATAGTCTAACATTGCCCGTAGACTTACGTTGCCCATAGACTAACATTGCCCATAGTCTAACATTGCCCGTAGACTAACATTGCCCATAGCCTAACATTGCCCATAGTCTAAAATTGCCCATAGACTAACATTGCCCATAGACTAACACTGCCCATAGACTTACATTGCCCATAGACTAACATTGCCCATAGATTTACGATGCCCATAGACTAACATTGCCCATAGTCTAACATTGCCCGTAGACTTACGTTGCCCATAGACTAACATTGCCCATAGTCTAACATTGCCCGTAGACTAACATTGCCCATAGCCTAACATTGCCCATAGTCTAAAATTGCCCATAGACTAACATTGCCCATAGACTAACACTGCCCATAGACTTACATTGCCCATAGACTAACATTGCCCATAGATTTACATTGCCCATAGACAAACACTGCCCATAGACTAACATTGCCCATAGACTAACATTGCCCATAGACTAACACTGCCCACAGAATAACATTGCCCATAGACTAACATTACCCATAGACTAACATTGCCCACAGACTAATATTGCCATAGACTAACATTACCTACAGACTAACATTGCCCATAGACTAACATTACCCATAGTCTAACATTACCCATAGACTAACATTGCCCATAAACTAACACTACCCACAGAATAACATTACCCATAGACTAACATTACCCACAGACTAACATTACCCAAAGACTAACATTGCCCATAGAATAACATTACCCACAGACTAACGTGGCCCATGGACTAACATTGCCCATAGACTAACATTGCCCATAGACTAACATTTCCCATAGTCTAACATTGCCCATAGATTAACATTGTCCATAGACTAACATTGCCCATAGTCTAACATTGCCCATAGACTAACATTGCCCATAGACTAACATTACCCATAGACTAACATTGCCCATAGACTAACATTGCCCATAGACTAACACTGCACATAGACTAACATTGCCCATAGACTAACATTGCCCATAGACTAACACTGCCCACAGACTAACATTGCCCATAGACTAACATTACCCATAGACTAACATTACCCATAGACTAACATTGCCCATTAACTAACACTACCCACAGACTAACATTACCCGTAGACTAACATTACGCATAGACTAACATTACCCACAGACTAACATTGCCCGTAGACTAACATTACCCATAGACTACCATTACCCACAGACTAACATTGCCCATAGACTAACATTGCCCATAGACTAACATTACCCACAGACTAACATTGCCCATAGACTAACATTGCCCATAGACTAACATTGTCCATAGACTAACATTGCCCATAGTCTAACATTGCCCAAAGACTAACATTGCCCATAGTCTAACATTACCCACAGACTAACATTGCCCATAGACTAACATTGCCCATAGACTAACATTACCCACAGACTAACATTGCACATAGACTAACATTGCCCATAGACTAACATTGTCCATAGACTAACATTGCCCATAGTCTAACATTTCCCATAGACTAACATTGCCCATAATCTAATATTGCCCATAGACTAACATTGCCCATAGACTAACATTGCCCAAAGACTAACATTGCCCATAGACTAACATTGCCCATAGACTAACATTACCCATAGACTAACATGGTCCATAGACTAACATTGCCCATAGACTAACATTGCCCATAGACTTACGTTGCCCATAGACTAACCTTGCCAATAGTCTAACATTGCCCGTAGACTAACATTGCCCATAGCCTAACATTGCCCAGAGTCTAAAATTGCACATAGACTAACATTGCTCATAGACTAACATTGCGCATAGACTAACACTGCCCATAGACTAACACTGCCCATAGACTAACATTGCCCATAGACTTACATTGCCCATAGACTTACATTGTCCATAGACTAACATTGCCCATAGACTAACATGGTCCATAGACTAACATTGCCCATAGACTAATATTGCCATAGACTAACATTACCCACAGACTAACATTGCCCATAGACTAACATTGCCCATAGACTAACACTGCCCATAGACTAACATTGCCCATAGACTAACATTGCCCATAGACTAACACTGCCCACAGGCTAACATTGCCCATAGAATAATATTGCCCATAGACTAACATTACCCACAGACTAATATTGCCCATAGACTAACATTACCCACAGACTAACATTGCCCGTAGACTAACATTACCCATAGTCTAACATTACCCATAGACTAACATTGCCCACAGACTAACATTGCCCATAGACTAACATTACCTATAGTCTAACATTACCCACAGACTAACATTGCCCATAGACTAACATTACCCATAGACTAACATTGCCCATAAACTAACACTACCCACATACTAACATTACCCATAAACTAACATTACCCACAGACTAACATTACCCACAGACTAACATTGCCCCAAGACAAACATTGCCCATAGACTAACATTACCCACAGACTAACATGGCCCATAGACTAACATTGCCCATAGACTAACATTGCCCATAGACTAACATTGCCCAAAGTCTAACATTGCCCATAGATTAACATTGTCCATAGACTAACATTGCCCATATTCTAACATTGCCCATAGACTAACATTGCCCATAGACTAACATTGCCCATAGACTAACATTGCCCATAGACTAACATTGCCCATAGACTAACATTGCCCATAGACTACACTACCCTCAGACTAACATTACACATAGACTAACATTACCCACAGACTAACATTGCCCATAGTCTAACATTGCCCATAGACTAACATTGCCCATAGACTAACATTGCCCATAGACTAACATTGCCCATAGACTAACACTGCCCATAGACTAACATTGCCCATAGACTAACATTGCCCATAGACTAACACTGCCCACAGGCTAACATTGCCCATAGAATAATATTGCCCATAGACTAACATTACCCACAGACTAATGTTGCCCATAGACTAACATTAACCACAGACTAACATTGCCCGTAGACTAACATTACCCATAGTCTAACATTACCCATAGACTAACATTGCCCACAGACTAACATTGCCCATAGACTAACATTACCCATAGTCTAACATTACCCACAGACTAACATTGCCCATAGACTAACATTACCCATAGACTAACATTGCCCATAAACTAACACTACCGACATACTAACATTACCCATAAACTAACATTACCCACAGACTAACATTACCCACAGACTAACATTGCCCCAAGACAAACATTGCCCATAGACTAACATTACCCACAGACTAACATGGCCCATAGACTAACATTGCCCATAGACTAACATTGCCCATAGACTAACATTGCCCAAAGTCTAACATTGCCCATAGATTAACATTGTCCATAGACTAACATTGCCCATATTCTAACATTGCCCATAGTCTAACATTGCCCATAGACTAACATTGCCCATAGACTAACATTGCCCATAGACTAACATTGCCCATAGACTACACTACCCTCAGACTAACATTACCCATAGACTAACATTACCCACAGACTAACATTACCCATAGACTAACATTGCCCATAGACTAACATTGCCCATAGACTAACATTGCCCATAGACTAACATTGCCCATAGACTACACTACCCTCAGACTAACATTACCCATAGACTAACATTACCCACAGACTAACATTACCCATAGACTAACATTGCCCATAGACTAACATTGCCCATAGACTAACATTACACACAGACTAACATTGCCCATAGACCAACATTACCCACAGACTAACATTGCGCATAGACTAACACTGCCCATAGACTAACATTGCCCATAGACTTTCACTGCCCATAGTCTAACATAGCCCATAGACTAACATGGCCCACAGACTAACATTTTTGATAGACTAACATTGCCCATAGACTAACACTGCCCATAGACTAACATTGCCCATAGACTAACATTGCCCATAGACTTACATTGCCCATAGACTTACATTGCCCATAGACTAACATTGCCCATAGATTAACATTGTCCATAGACTAACATTGCCCATATTCTAACATTGCCCATAGACTAACATTGCCCATAGACTAACACTGCCCACAGACCAACATTGCCCATAGACTAACATTGCCCCTAGTCTAACATTGCCCGTAGACTAACATTGCCCATAGCCTAACATTGCCCATTGTCTAAAATTGCCCATAGACTAACATTGCCCATAGACTAACATTGCGCATAGATTAACACTGCCCATAGACTAACACTGCACATAGACTAACATTGCCCATAGACTAACATTGCCCATAGACTAACATGGTCCATAGACTAACATTGCCCATAGACTAATATTGCCATAGACTAACATTACCCACAGACTAACATTGCCCATAGACTAACATTACCCATAGTCTAACATTACCCATAGACTAACATTGCCCATAAACCAACACTACCCACAGAATAACATTACCCATAGACTAACATTACCCACAGACTAACATTACCCACAGACTAACATTGCCCATAGACTAACATTACCCACAGACTAACATGGCCCATGGACTAACATTGCCCATAGACTAACATTGCCCATAGACTAACCTTGCCCATAGTCTAACATTGCCCATAGATTAACATTGTCCATAGACTAACATTGCCCATAGACTAACATTGCCCATAGACTAACATTGCCCATAGACTAGCATTGCCCATAGACTAACACTGCCCATAGACTAACATTGCCCATAGACTAACATTGCCCATAGACTAACATTGCCCATAGACTAACATTACCCACAGACTAATATTGCCCATAGACTAACATTACCCACAGACTAACATTGCCCGTAGACTAACATTACCCATAGTCTAACATTACCCATAGACTAACATTGCCCACAGACTAACATTGCCCATAGACTAACATTACCCATAGTCTAACATTACCCACAGACTAACATTGCCCATATACTAACATTACCCATAGACTAACATTGCCCATAAACTAACACTACCCACATACTAACATTACCCATAAACTAACATTACCCACAGACTAACATTACCCACAGACTAACATTGCCCATAGACAAACATTGCCCATAGACTAACATTACCCACAGACTAACATGGCCCATAGACTAACATTGCCCATAGACTAACATTGCCCATAGAGTAACATTGCCCAAAGTCTAACATTGCCCATAGATTAACATTGTCCATAGACTAACATTGCCCATATTCTAACATTGCCCATAGACTAACATTGCCCATAGACTAACATTGCCCATAGACTAACATTGCCCATAGACTAACATTGCCCATAGACTAACATTGCCCATAGACTACACTACCCTCAGACTAACATTACCCATAGACTAACATTACCCACAGACTAACATTACCCATAGACTAACATTACCCACAGACTAACATGGCCCATAGACTAACATTGCCCATAGACTAACATTGCCCATAGACTAACATTGCCCAAAGTCTAACATTGCCCATAGATTAACATTGTCCATAGACTAACATTGCCCATATTCTAACATTGCCCATAGACTAACATTGCCCATAGACTAACATTGCCCATAGACTAACATTGCCCATAGACTAACATTGCCCATAGACTAACATTGCTGATAGACTAACATTGCCCATAGACTAACATTGCCCAAAGTCTAACATTGCCCATAGATTAACATTGTCCATAGACTAACATTGCCCATATTCTAACATTGCCCATAGACTAACATTGCCCATAGACTAACATTGCCCATAGACTAACATTGGCCATAGACTAACATTGCCCATAGACTACACTACCCTCAGACTAACATTACCCATAGACTAACATTACCCACAGACTAACATTACCCATAGACTAACATTGCCCATAGACTAACATTGCCCATAGACTAACATTACCCACAGACTAACATTGCCCATAGACCAACATTACCCACAGACTAACATTGCGCATAGACTAACACTGCCCATAGACTAACATTGCCCATAGACTTTCACTGCCCATAGTCTAACATTGCCCATAGACTAACATTGCCCACAGACTAACATTGCCCATAGACTAACATTGCCCATAGACTAACACTGCCCATAGACTAACATTGCCCATAGACTAACATTGCCCATAGACTTACATTGCACATAGACTTACATTGCCCATAGACTAACAATTCCCATAGACTAACATTGCCCAAAGACTAACACTGCCCACAGACCAAAATTGCCCATAGACTAATATTACCCACAGACTAATATTTCCCATAGACTAACATTACCCACAGACTAACATTGCCCATAGACTAACATTACCCATAGACTAACATTGCCCATAAACTAACACTACCTACAGACTAACATTACCCATAGACTAACATTACCCACAGACTAACATTACCCACAGACTAACATTGCCCATAGATTAACATTGCCCATAGACTAACATTGTCCATAGACTAACATTGCCCATAGTCTAACATTGCCCATAGACTAACATTGCCCATAATCTAATATTGCCCATAGACTAACATTACCCACAGACTAACATTGCCCGTAGACTAACATTACCCAGAGTCTAACATTACCCATAGACTAACATTGCCCACAGACTAACATTGCCCATAGACTAACATTACCCATAGTCTAACATTACCCACAGACTAACATTGCCCATAGACTAACATTACCCATAGACTAACAATACCCATAAACTAACACTACCCACATACTAACATTACCCATAAACTAACATTACCCACAGACTAACATTACCCACAGACTAACATTGCCCATAGACAAACATTGCCCATAGACTAACATTACCCACAGACTAACATGGCCCATAGACTAACATTGCCCATAGACTAACATTGCCCATAGACTAACATTGCCCAAAGTCTAACATTGCCCATAGATTAACATTGTCCATAGACTAACATTGCCCATATTCTAACATTGCCCATAGACTAACATTGCCCATAGACTAACATTGCCGATAGACTACACTACCCTCAGACTAACATTACCCATAGACTAACATTACCCACAGACTAACATTACCCATAGACTAACATTGCCCATAGACTAACATTGCCCATAGACTAACATTACCCACAGACTAACGTTGCCCATAGACCAACATTACCCACAGACTAACATTGCGCACAGACTAACACTGCCCATATACTAACATTGCCCATAGACTTTCACTGCCCATAGTCTAACATTGCCCATAGACTAACATTGCCCACAGACTAACATTGCCCATAGACTAACATTGCCCATAGACTAACACTGCCCATAGACTAACATTGCCCATAGACTAACATTGCCCATAGACTTACATTGCCCATAGACTTACATTGCCCATAGACTAACACTTCCCATAGACTAACATTGCCCAAAGATTAACATTGCCCAAAGACTAACACTGCCCACAGACCAAAATTGCCCATAGACTAACATTGCCCATAGACTAATATTACCCACAGACTAATATTTCCCATAGACTAACATTACCCACAGACTAACATTGCCCATAGACTAACATTACCCATAGACTAACATTGCCCATAAACTGACACTACCCACAGACTAACATTACCCATAGACTAACATTACCCACAGACTAACATTATCCACAGACTAACATTGCCCAAAGACTAACATTGCCCATAGTCTAACATTACCCACAGACTAACATTGCCCATAGACTAACATTGCCCATAGACTAACATTACCCACAGACTAACATTGCCCATAGATTAACATTGCCCATAGACTAACATTGTCCATAGACTAACATTGCCCATAGTCTAACATTGCCCATAGACTAACATTGCCCATAATCTAATATTGCCCATAGACTAACATTGCCCAAAGACTAACATGGTCCATAGACTAACATTGCCCATAGACTAACATTGCCCATAGACTAACATTGCCCATAGACTTACGTTGCCCATAGACTAACATTGCCCATAGTCTAACATTGCCCGTAGATTTACGTTGCCCATAGACTAACATTGCCCATAGTCTAACATTGCCCGTAGACTAACATTGCCCATAGCCTAACATTGCCCATAGTATAAAATTGCCCATAGACTAACATTGCCCATAGACTAACACTGCCCATAGACTAACATTGCCCATAGACTTACATTGCCCATAGACTTACATTGCCCATAGACTAACATTGCCCATAGATTTACATTGCCCATAGACAAACACTGCCCATAGACTAACATTGCCCATAGACTAACATTGCCCATAGACTAACACTGCCCACAGAATAACATTGCCTATAGACTAACATTGCCCATAGACTAATATTACCCACAGACTAATATTGCCATAGACTAACATTACCCACAGACTAACATTGCCCATAGACTAACATTACCCATAGTCTAACATTACCCATAGACTAACATTGCTCATAAACTAACACTACCCACAGAATAACATTACCCATAGACTAACATTACCCACAGACTAACATTACCCACAGACTAACATTGCCCATAGACTAACATTACCCACAGACTAACATGGCCCATGGACTAACATTGCCCATAGACTAACATTGCCCATAGACTAACATTTCCCATAGTCTAACATTGCCCATAGATTGACATTGTCCATAGACTAACATTGCCCATAGTCTAACATTGCCCATAGACTAACATTGCCCATAGACTAACATTGCCCATAGACTAACATTGCCCATAGACTAACACTGCCCATAGACTAACATTGCCCATAGACGAACATTGCCCATAGACTAACACTGCCCACAGACTAACATTGCCCATAGACTAACATTACCCATAGACTAACATTACCCATAGACTAACATTGCCCATTAACTAACACTACCCACAGACTAACATTACCCGTAGACCAGTGGTTCTTAACCTTGTTGGAGGTACCGAACCCCACCAGTTTCATATGCGCATTCACCGAACCCCTCTTTAGTGAAAAATATAATGTGATTTTTTTCAAATTCAAGACGTAGATATGTTTTTTACTGGTACACAAAATGAGCCGTGCATGAACATTACCTTGTTCAAAGAATAAAACCAACACAATGCATAAACTCACAACAAATTGCATACCTGGAAATCAATGTGACTTCTGCTGTTGCCTGTTGCCTTTGAGAGATCAGTTCAGATATGCGTGGCTTCACCTTGGCAAGTGCCACTCTCATGTCATTTTCACAGCAAAGTCTGTTCCTTTTCTTCGTTTTTATGTCCAGCATCCTCGAAAAGGATTGCTCACAAAGATATGTTGTAACAAATGGTATAAAAAAATCCAGGGCTTTCTTAGCAATAACTGGATACTTGTTCATTTGTCGACACCAAAACGTTGAGAGCGTTGTTGTTCTGAAGAGTTGCTGTTGAACCTGGCTCTGCTGAATTTCAATGATTTCGTCGAGGAATTCATCATTGACATCTGCTGTTTCAACAGCAAACGTGAACGGCTGTCTCACCCATGCTGGATATGACTATCTTGTAGGGAAATATCCGTCGAGAGACTTTGCAAGCTCATCTAAGTGCGTGGCAATTGTTTGCTTCAGTTCCGTGGATACAGAAATATCTCCGATTCCAGACACATCTTCGATCTTACTTGCACAGTCGTCCAGAAGCGGGACGTTTGCGAAGTTATTGTTCTCTGTTTGTCGTTTCCATAACGGTAGCTTTTTTTGAAAAGCCTTCAGGTGTTCTTCCGCTTCCATGATATTGACTCCACCACCCTGCATCCGCTGATTGAGATGATTGAGAGCTGCAAATATATCAGCCATGTACGCTAAAATGAAAATGAACTCAGGATTTTTGAAGCAATCTGCATGGCAGTGTTGGTGCTCTTGCAAAAACAGGGCTAATTCCACACGCATGGCAAAAACACGATTCAGCACCTGTCCCCGGGATAACCACCGAATATTAGAATGGAGCAGAAGTACCTCAAATTCAGAGCCCATTTATTTACACAGCTCACTGAAGATGCGGTGCCTCAGAGCACTTTTTCGCACATAGTTCACACATTCCACCACAGTTTTTAATGCTTCTGCCATTTTTGGAGGTAAGGTTTTTGTTGCCAACGCATGCCTGTGCAGAATACAATGCGTCACAATGATGTGTGGTGCATCGGCCTTTACTAGCGCACCAAAACCAGACTTTCTTCCCAGCATGACTGGAGCTCCGTCCGTACAAACTGCAGAAACCATATCCCATGAAAGATTGTTGTCTCTGAAGAAGTCATCCACAAGCTTCTTCACATCGGCTGCCTTCGTTGTTGTTGTAAGAGGCTTACAAAATAAAAACTCTTCTTTTATCATGTCGTCTTTCACATAGCGTACAAAAACAGCAAGCTGGCTTAGATCAGAAACGTCTGTGGTTTCGTCGAGTTGAAGGCTGAATTTTGCCGGGCTTGAAATCAGATCCGCGACTACTTGAGCCAAGATGTCTTTACTCATGTCTTCTATTCTGTCACTGACGGTGTCATTTGAAAGGGGAATTTGGGATAATTTACCTTCGGCCGCTGTTCCGAGTATCAGATTCGCCATCTTTAATGCAGCTGGTTTCACAAGTGTTTCACCAATGGTGTGTGGCTTGCCCTGCTTTGCGATCAGGTAAGCAACTTCGTACGATGCTGTCAGGATCGGTTTGTTAACAGGTACAAATCCAAGAGCAGGCAGAGTGGCCCTTTCATCGAATCTGGCTCTCTTCACCCTGAATTCAGCAAGTGTTGTGTTCTTGTATTCCCCGTCTCCATGCAGCTTCAAGAAGTGTTCCTTTAGTTTTGCCGGTGCAAGACTAGAGTTGCTCAACTTGGCGTTGCAAATCATGCAGATAGGACGCTCACTCCCATCACGTTCCGTGATACATGAGAATCCATGTTGTACATATTCGTCCGACCACTTTCTTCTTTTGCCCGACATAGTTAGTATGGATAAAATATTAAAGAAATCACACGACGTACGACAACAACAGTCACACGTTGACTACTGAGTACGCACTAAATTCCCTGCAGCGCTGATTGGCCAAGCAGTGTAGCATGATCATCTGCAGCCAGTGATGGCCAAGCGGGCCGTGTGTGTCATCACAAATTTACACAATAATTCAAGTGTGTCCGGACCTCCGTGGCGGGGGCTCTGCCGAACCCCTGAGATCGACTCACCGAACCCCTGGGGTTCGATCGAACCCAGGTTAAGAACCACTGATCTAGAGCCATATTATAGGCCACTGAATAGCAGTGGCAGCTAGGGTTGTACAACTCCTCTAGAGCAGTTTTGAGTGAAGATCTCATAGGTAGTGATTCAAGTTGCAGTTTATTGGCAATAGCATTCCAGACCCTGGGGGCATCAATAGCAAAGGCCCTTCCTCCAGTTTTTGTACGGCAATAGGGAATGTGAAGCTGGTAAATGAGCGAAGACCTGAGGTCAGATTTGTTCTTTGAAACAGAGAGGAGATCCAGTAGGTAGTCTGCGGAATTTTTTGTAAGTACATCGTGAATAAATAAGATCTGGTGCACAAGCCGTCGAACATTAAGAGATGTTAAGTTTGACCCAATGTAGAGATCACAGTGGTGAGTCCTATATGGGCAGTTCAATGCAAATCTTAAGGCCGAGTGATAGATGGAATCAAGCTTCTTCAGTACAGTACTTGGGGCTGATTTATACACGATGTCACAGTAGTCAAGTAGAGGCAGTATGGTAGCTTTTATCAATTCCAAACGGAACATTGGGGGGAAGCAGTGCTTGTGTCGATACAGAAAACCAATTTTTATTTTTGTCTTTTTACCCATATAATCAATGTGATCTTCAAAACTAAGTTTTGAATCCAGGATGACCCCAATTTACTTATAGATCTTGACTTGCTCTATTTGATAATTATTCAAGGAATGTAATTGGGGAAAAATAACTTCCTGCTTTAGTCCCGGAGAGAAGCATAGCACCTTGGTTTTGGAGGTATTCAGGACTAGTTTAAGAGAAACTAGCTGATGTTGTAGTTTGTTGAAATCACCCTGGAGCTTAGCAATCACGTCATCCGGAGAGCGGCCAGCAGTAATCAGTATCGTGTCATCTGCAAAACGATTTACCCTGGAATGATCCAGTTCAGTGCCCAAGTCATTGACATAAAGAGAGAACAAGAGGGGGCCGAGGATGGAACCCTGTGGAACCCCTTTTGTTATCTTAACACTGTTTGACCTCCAACCTTCTGTGAATACAGTTTGGGTGCGAGAAAAGAGGTAATTTTTTAACCATTGTACTGTGTTCTCGGAAAAACCGAGGCAACTTAGTTTACTAAGCAGGGTGTTGTGATCTACTGTATCAAAAGCTTTGGACTGGTTAAGAAAAAGACAGGCACAGTACTGCTTATTATCAAGGCTATTGTAAATTTGATTCAAAGAGTCTAATGCAGCAGATGTGGTGCTGTATTTTTTCCGGAACCCAGATTGTTTTAGATGTAGTAGATTGTTGGTGGACAGGAAACTGCTAATTTGGTAGTTCAATAATTTTTCAAAAATTTTCATAAATGGGGACAAAATTGAGATAGGTCAGCAGTTATTGGGATCATCTTTAGGGCCCCCTTTGTGAAGTGGACGGACATAGGAATGTTTCCATTCTAGAGGAACTGATGGATCTTTGATGGGCAGGTTGAAAATATGAGCTATAGGTTTGTATATTAGGTGACCAACAGTTAGTAGAGCAAAGACGGGAAAACTATCTGCTCCGGTAGAGGAGGACCCTTTGAGGTAGGACAGTTGTTTCAGAACAATACTTTCGTGGATTGGTTGGAAACTAAATTCGTTTAATGTTTGGACAGGGGTGTAGGAATTTGCAGGAGCAGGGTTGACTCCCAATACATTATCAAAAAGATTACCAGCTTCAGAAAAATGAAGGTTAAAGTTGTCAACTATTTTTTTGGGATCTGAAAAATATTCCCCATTTCGGTGAAGCTCAACGGGCAGATTTTCTGTTTTGGATGCCTTTTCGATAGATTTGATTGTTTTCCAAAAAATCCTGGCATTTCCATGTGATTCCAGGAGAGTGGAGGAAAAGTAGGCATTTTTTGCATGCCGTATTTTTTTTACGCATCTATTTCTTAAAATCCTGTATTCTAGCCAGTCATTTACCAAATTACTTTTCTGAGCACATGCCCGAGCCTTGTCCCTAGTTTTCATGAGCTGTGTAATCAAAGGATCATACCATGGTGGGCGGTTGCCTTTAGTTTTAAATCTAACCAACGGAGCATGTTTGTTAAGAATTTGGAGAAACGTGTACCTGAAAGTCTCCCAAGCCGTAGTCAGGTTGGGGATATCACAGACCTTATCAATATCCGAGTGAAGCACATCATTTGTAAATGCCTGAGTGCTGAAGTGCCTCAAAGAGTGCTTCTCAACAATTTTAGGGGGGGCTTTGGGTCTGGCTGATGATCTCACACCAAAAATGAAGGAGTGATCACTAAGGTTATTACCCAGAACACCAGTCAGTGCGAAATTGTGAGGGGCATTTGTCAATAGGACGTCAAGCAGAGTTGACTGTCCCGGATTTTTTAGGTTGGGTCTTGTGGGGACATTTATTAATTGAAACATGTTAAATTCATCTGTAAAATTTGTGGCCACGGCCGGCGGGTTTAGCCAATTCCAATTTAGATCACCCACTAAAATTATTTCACCTTTAGGGAGGCCCCCAAAAAGCTCTCTCAGTGCCGATGCAGCTTCAACATCCTTCCCACAAGGCGGTCTATAGCAGCACACTACCAATATCTGTTGATTATTTGGGAGAGTTATTCTGAGAGCCAGACCTTCAAAGCAACATTTTTTTAACAAGGAGTGAGCTGGTGAACATGCAATAGTGTTACGAACATAGATGGAAATTCCACCTCCTTTAGATCCTCGGTCAAGCCGAAAAAGGTTGTAGTTTTCAATCGTAATCTGCAAGTCATTGACGGCAGGAGTGAGAAATGTTTCTGTTAGGCAAAAAATGTCCGGGTCAAGATTTGCCACTTCTAGTTTTAGTCGACTTAATTTAATCACAAGCCCTCTGATGTTGACATGTAGAACACCAACACCTTTCCTGCCAGAAAAATCTACAGAATTATATGAGCTCTTTTCATTTGGGCCAGGATGACGCTCAATACCACCCAGAAATAAGAAAAGTAGAATTAACAGTTTGCACAAGTATTTTCTGTGAAAGGATGAAGAGCGGCGAACCTTGGACGAATAGCAGCAGCTCGCAGATGGTGTTATTTTTAAGAGCAGAATAAAGTTTGGAAGGAGTGCTGGTGAAGTAATGGGACAAAGATAGGGTTTAAAAGGATACAATGATGGAGTGTAGAAGTGTCTATGAACTGTTTCATTTGCAGGTGTAGTGGCAAATCGAGCAACAAGTATTGACGCAAAATAACGAGGGTAGCCGTTTGTAGAGTTGAGTGTGGCACTAGATATGGCCGGGAGGGACAGCATTAGGATACACAGCAGGAGAATTGCCATCTCTAAAATATCCGGGGTATACACAGATTTACACACAAGTGGAAAAGAAAAAATATATATACTTGTAGGCCGAGCGCCAGAAAAACGTCTTGCCGCACTCGTCACACATGCACGGTTTCTGGCCCACGTGCTAGGGTTTAACAGCGCCCACCCCCCTCTCCCAGACAGCAGATTCCTGGCTGTTGGGGGCTCGGCTGAAAACGCTTGCACCGCCTCCTTTCCCCGCCGCAGGATGGTGCTCGAGTTAGCCCTCCTTGAGCTCAGCCCACGACTGGAATGTTGTTTCTTGGCCTCTCGTGTCTCTGCTGCCCGTCCAGACGGCCCCAGTGAAGCCCACACAGGTGACTCTTCATTCACAACCCTTGGCCGTGACGTTGTCCAGGATGGAGCGCATGTCGTCCTTGAGCCGCTTGTTGAACGACTGCAGCAGCGCCTCCCTTGCTCTGGGGCAGCGCCCGCGACATCTCGGGGGAGCAGTGGACGTAGCACGGCACTCCCTCAGGGCAGCAGTGGACGGAGCACAACCCTGCCTCAGGGCAGCAGAGGAGAGAGAGTCTGGCTCTGCGGCTCTCCCTCAAGCCAGTAGTGGAGAGCACGGGGCTCCCTCCGGGCAGCAGTGGACGGGGCACGACCCTGATTCAGGGCAGCAGCGGAGAGAGCGCGTCTCTCCCTCAAGGCAGCAGTGGACGGAGCACGGCTCTTCCTCAGGGCAGCAGTGGACGGAGCATGCTCTAGGCCGCTACAGTAACTGGAAGCCCACGGCCCCACCCAGTTACGCCCGCCGGGAAAATGCTCATTTCTCTCTCTCTCAACTTTGTACTCCGAACGTCGTGTTGTTGTATCGTTCGTGTTTGGGGGGGAGAGACACTAGGGGAGAGAGACACGGGGAGAGAAACACAAGGAGAGACACGGGAAAGAGACACGAAGAGACACTAGGAGACATACACGGGGAGAGAGACACGGGGAGAGAGACACGGGAAAGAGACAGAGACAACTAGGATACAGAGACACGGGGAGAGACACTAGGGGAGAGAGACACGGGGAAAGACACTAGGGGAGAGAGACACAAGGACAGAGACACGGGGAGACACAGACACAAGTAGAGACACGGGAGAGATGCGGAGAGACATGAAGACACGGGGAGAGAGACGGAGACACAGACACAAGGAGAGGGACACGGGGAGAGAGACACGTGGTTGGGTAGTGACACACTTACTAAGTCCATTCAACTCTTCTCAACAGTACACACCAACACAGTGCGCAATATACACACTTCATATACACACATACATTATACATAGACCTATACACACACTTATACACATTGTACACATATACACACGAACACATTATACACACATTATACACACATGTACACATTATACACATACATAATACACACACTTGTACACATTACCACATACATTATACACACTTGTACACATAATACAAACACTTGTACACATTACACACATACATTATACACACACTTGGACACATTACACACATACCTTATACACACTTGTACACATTATAACACGGCACACTAAATCGCGATTAAAAATAAAATCAAATAAAAAAATGGCATCGAGTCAATGTGGGATGTGTCGTGTCCTCCTTCCTCCCGGCGTGTGTGTGGTGTGTGCATCACACACGCGTGGCAGAACTACTTTGTACATATACACGTATACAGCAGACGACAACATTAACAAGCGACAAATCCTGACTTAAATAAACAACAAATATGTTACGGAATAAAACGCGTGTCTATTTTCGTTTTGGTTATTCTTTAACAATCCAATTTCGTTGACTGTTGCACACATTTGGTTGGAGTAACGAAGACCATTCCACAGTGACCCCCTCCCATTCCCCTGCCACATTAAAATCGCGAGGGGGCAGCCGAAGAGCCGCGAGGGGGCAGCCAAAGAGTCGGAAGGGGGCAGCCAAAGAGCAGCGAGGGGGCAGCCAAAGAGTCGCGAGAGGGCAGCCAAAGAGTCGGAAGGGGGCAGCCAAAGAGCAGCGAGGGGGCAGCCAAAGAGTCGCGAGAGGGCAGCCAAAGAGCAGCAAGGGGGCAGCCAAAGAGTCGGAAGGGGGCAGCCAAAGAGCAGCGAGGGGGCAGCCAAAGAGTCGCGAGAGGGCAGCCAAAGAGTCGGAAGGGGGCAGCCAAAGAGCAGCGAGGGGGCAGCCAAAGAGTCGCGAGAGGGCAGCCAAAGAGCAGCAAGGGGGCAGCCAAAGAGTCGGAAGGGGGCAGCCAAAGAGTCGCGAGGGGGCAGCCAAAGAGCCGCGAGAGGGCAGCCAAAGAGTCGCGAGAGGGCAGCCAAAGGGTCGCGAGAGGGCAGCCAAAGAGCAGCAAGGGGGCAGCCAAAGAGTCGGAAGGGGGCAGCCAAAGAGTCGCGAGGGGGCAGCCAAAGAGTCGCGAGAGTGCAGCCAAAGAGCAGCAAGGGAGCAGCCGAAGAGCCGCGAGAGGGCAGCCAAAGAGCTGCGAGAGGGCAGCCAAAGAGTCGGAAGGGGGCAGCCAAAGAGCAGCAAGGGGGCAGCCAAAGAGCCGCATGGGGGCAGCTAAAGAGTCAGCAGGCAGCTTCCGATCCGCAGGCTACCGACTCCCCCGGTGAACGATGGTCAACGAAAATAAAAGGCAACAATGAAAAACACGGATATCTTTAAACCCTTTACGGCAATAAAACAATGAGTTGTGTTAAGATGTTCAAACGCTTTCTTGGTTCTTTCGGTAAAGTCACGTAGAAGGGAAATAATAAAATAAAAAATATATAAAACAATAAAATGATCACGACGTTTCGATTGGCAACACAAGCAATCATCATCAGGTGTGAAAACCACAGCAAGAAATCTTTATTTTGCTTAACGTTAGCACCACGGACAGCGATGATGATGATTGCTTGTGTTGCAATCGAAACGTCGTGAGAATTTTATTGTTTTATATTTTTATTATTTTATTGTTTCCCTATCTACGTGGTGACTTTACCGAAAGAACCAAGAATATGAATCCCTGCAGTCACGAAAGCTTTAAATCGAAAAATGTTCAAACACTGTTCAAGAGATTTGCCGAGTTTTCTGCGGGATCAAATGCTGCACACAGCTGTCCATGCAATGCCACACAAAACGAATCAATCGTCGCGGCGTTTTTCCCCAACCGAAAATATTATTATAGCCATTGATAACAAGGTGACGTTTAAGCACGATGATGAATCATAAACATAATATGGGACATATTCTTAGCTCTTTCGGTAAAGTCACGTTGATGGGAAACAATAAAATAATAAAATATATATAAAACAATAAAAATTCTCACGACGTTTCGACCATAACACAAACAGTCATCATCAGGTGTGAAAAACCCAACGGCAAGAAACATTTGAAAGAAGTAGCGGTCTGTATCTATCTATTTATTTATTTTAAAACGGTGTTCCTATTTATTTATTTATTTCTATTTAAAACGTTACCACCACAGGCAGCGATTTGGCAGTTTGTTTAGAAGGACGAGTCCATCTATGTTCGTAAAAGAGGAGGGGGGAGACGAAAAAAATCAATGTATGCTGTCTGAAAGCCACCGTAAGTTTGAACAATCAATTAAGACCTGAAATGGTTGATCAAATCCTTCCAATGATTGCTAAGCCAGAATCCATCTTCTCGGTTGAAATTGTCGCTGTGCATGTATATGTGGATATATATTTTATTATTTTATTGTTTCCCTTCAACGTGACTTTACCGAAAGAGCTAAGAATATGAATTACTGCAGCCACGAAAGCTTTAAATCAAAATATAATATGGGACCTTTTTGCCAGAATCAAAGTATGGAAAATAGGAACAGGGTTTTACCCTTTCTGGGAATAAAACAGCAGTTGTGTTAAGATGTTCAAACACCAAGTAGAAACCTTTTTCAAGGAATCAAGTTACTGCATTATCCACACACGGTACATGATAATTAGAATATGTGCATTGTCTTTCATAATAACGTAACTTTAACGTCACGTGGCATTGTCTTTGAAACCGATTGGCCTACACCAGAGACTGCAGGCTTCTTTATGGTCAAGTCTCACCACCAGTGTCTCACCACCGTTGTTAGACCAGAGAACAACGCCGAAAGGCAATGCACGATCAGAACATTGATAGCTTGGGGTGAGCAGCTATATCATGGGATACCTTTTTTTTGCCAGTATCAAAGCAAAACCGGAGGACCCGGAGAAAAATTCACGCGACGGGCAAATAGAGGGAGAGAGACACGCAAACTCCAAATCTACAGCAGCAGCAGGCATCGTCAGGGTCGGGATCGAACCCACGACCTCCTGCACACCAGGCGAGGTAGTTAACATCTCATAACCACCGTGATGATGATGAGAGAGAGACACGCAAACTTCTAATTTACAGCAGCAGGCATCGTCAGAGTCGGGATCGAACCCACGACCTCCTACATACCAGGCGAGGTAGTTAACATCTCCTAGCCACCATGATGATGATGAGAGAGAGAGAGACACGCAAACTCCAAATCTACAGCAGCAGCAGGCATCGTCAGGGTCGGGATCGAACCCACGACCTCCTACATACCAGGCGAGGTAGTTAACATCTCATAGCCACCGTGATGATGATGATGATGAGAGAGAGACACGCAAACTCCAAATATACAGCAGCAGCAAGCATTGTCAGGGTCGGGATCGAACCCACGACCTCCTGGATATCAGGCGAGGTAGTTAACATCTCCTAGCCACCGTGATGATGATGAGAGAGAGAGAGAGACACGCAAACTCTAAATATACAGCAGCAGCAGCAGGCATCGTCAGGGTCGGGATCGAACCCACGACCTCCTGCACACCAGGCGAGGTAGTTAACATCTCATAGCCATCGTGATGATGATGAGAGAGAGAGAGAGACGCAAACTCCAAATCTACAGCAGCAGCAGGCATCGTCAGGGTCGGGATCGAACCCACGACCTCCTGCACACCAGGCGAGGTAGTTAACATCTCATAGCCATCGTGATGATGATGAGAGAGAGAGACGCAAACTCCAAATCTACAGCAGCAGCAGCAGGCATCATCAGGGTCGGGATCGAAGTCATGACCTCCTGCATACCAGGCGAGGTAGTTAACATCTCCTAGCCACCGTGGCGCCCCTAACAATGTACATATTGCCATTGAGAATCATCTGGCCTGCACCCGCGCTCACAACCTCCTTTTGCGTTTTGGAATTTCACATTTATCCCGATTAAAAAACAAATCAATACATCAGGCCCTAGGTGTGACGATCCGAACGTTGCAATTCCCCCCCCCCACCCTCTTAAAACTACGTAAACCAAATTGCTTCGGACCGATGCTACGATGTCCGGAGTCATGGGAATATAATACGTGCGCATTCGTGAATGACATCAGTCCACGCCTTGCTGCTTGGAAGTCAGTAGCGCAACAACATTCTTGCCTGTGGGTCTTTCGGTAAGGCAACGTAGATAGAAACAAAAAAATATCACGACGTTGCGATCGCAACACAAGAAATCGTCTTCAGGTGAGAGAGAGAGGCTCTCTCTCTCTCACCTGAAGACGATTGCTCTTCAGGTGAGAGAGAGGCTCTCGCAAGCAATCGTCTTCAGGTGAGAGGGAGGCTCTCACCTGAAGACGATCGCTTGCGTCGCGATCGAAATGTCGCGATATTTAAAAAAATATATAATCTTCTATCTACGTGGCTTTACCGAAAGACAAAAATTACGACGTTTCGGCCACAACACAAGCGGCCTTCATCAGGTGAAGGGACGAGACTGTCTGGAGGACAGCGCTGGAGTTAAAAATCCACGCTCAGATCACGACCTTTAAGCTGTGTGAGAAGAAACGAAGCGCCTTGACAAAGGAATTAGCATATAATTTAGTATTGAAATGTCTGAGTGATTAGCTTGTGACTGGTCACAGAAATGGCTATGTTAAAGTTAAAGCATACACATCCGCAAAGGCACTCCTTGACAAAGGAATTAGCATAGAATTTAGCATTGAAATAGCTAAGTTAAAGTATACACATCCGCAGAGGCACCCCTTGACAAAGGAATTAGCATAGAATTTAGCATTGAAATAGCTGAGTGATTAGCTTGTAACTGGTCACAGAAAGAGCTATGTTAAAGTCAGAGCATATACATTCACCGAGGCACCTAGTACAAATCAAACAGGAGAATTTAGCGAAACACAACCACGCTCAGACTGCGGACCTTTAAGCTGTGTGCGAGCAAACAAGGTGTCCTGACGAAGAAATTAGCATACAAAATTAGCATTTGATTGGCCGATTTTAGAAAAGAGGTGGTGTATGTGCCGGTGGACTTGCCGTTTGGCGTGGGGGGGGGGGGGGGGTTACCTATTGATTTGGGGTACCACTACTTGAAAAATATACTGTACCATTGAAATTAGGTTAATGTTTAGTTGGATTTAGAACATCTTTACAATGGTTGCTTAGTTTGAAACCATCTTCTCGGTTGAAATTGTGTCTGTGTTTGTAGATCTGAATTGCCTCGTGAACAAATCTCTGATAAAAACCCGTGGGTTTGCAAAGAACCTTGGTATCGGAGAAAATTATATCGTGATCACCCACAGCGTTGTAACAGTGATCAGCCACGGCAGAAGAATTCGTTTTGCCGTGTTTCAAATCTGATTTGTGCTCGCGAATTCGGTCAGAGACATGTAGCTGTGTCTCCCCGATATAGCAATCACCGCACGTACAACTCAATTTGTAAACCCCGGGGTACTGTAAGTTAGGAATGACATCCTTCACGGATGGGATCAGATCACGAATTTTGTGTACTGTATTGAACCGGACCTGGATCTTGTGTTTGTTTAGAATTTTGGAAATCTTTTTAGTAACGCATGGTAGTGTGATAGTTTTGACCGGAGTATCAAGTGGTTGTTTCTGTATGGAGGGAGAAACAGCTTGGCGGATGGTACGGTCAGAGTATCCATTCCTTTTGAGGGCCAGGTGTACATGTTTTAATTCACTGGTCAGGTGGTGTTCGTCCAAAATGCAATGAGCCCTATGGTATAACGTTTTGATGAGATGATTATTTTGGGCTGGTGGTGGTAGGAATCAGGTTTCAAGTAGGTAGGGGAGTTGATCGTGGATACGATGGGTCGTAGTGGGGTGCCTTCTTTATGAATCTTGGGAAGACCATATAATCTAGGGGCTCTTGCAGCAGAAGGTTTTAGGGAGGGACGTTTAGTTGGGTCGATTAGGGAGGTCGAACTTGTGATGATCTTGTTGGTTTTTATCGCTAGGCTATTAGTAGGGTCATTTTTTATTTTTGAGTAACTTCCATCGTTGAGCAGATTCTGGATTTTGTTGTTGTATGAATCTTTATCCATCATAACAGTAGCGTTGCCTTTATCGGCTGAGAGGATGACTATATCACTTCTGTTTTTTAAATTCGCGAGTTCAGAGCGTTCATTTTTGCTGATGTTACTAATGGGTTTCTTAGCATTCTTAAGAATAGTGGCTATTTCAGCTCTCGCAACGTCTGCTTGGATGTGTCCTACGCCTTTGAGGGCTACATCGACCTGAGAGATGATATCATCTACTGGTATGTGTTTTGGGGTGACAGCAAAATTTAGTCCCCTAGCCAGTACTGTTTTCAGATTGTCCGAAATCGGGGTGCTACTCTGATTAATGACGATTTTGTTAACATCTAGTTTTGTTATATGTGGAACTGGGTTCTTCTTTGATAGGTGGTTGAATTTAGAAATCAGGTTAGATTTCGATTTAAAGCTTTCGTGACTGCAATGATTCATCTTCTTTGGTTCTTTCGGTAAAGTCACGTAGAATGAGAATAAAATAATAAATTGACAAAATAAAATAACACAATAATATTCTCACGACGTTTCGGCCACAACACAAGCGGCCTTCATCAGGTGAAGGGGCGAGACTGTCTGGTAGGACAGCGCTGGAGGGGTTGTCCTACCAGACAGTCTCGTCCCTTCACCTGATGAAGGCTGCTTGTGTTGTGGCCGAAACGTCGTGAGAATATTATTGTGTTATTTTATTTTATCAATTTATTATTTTATTCTCATTCTACGTGACTTTACCGAAAGAACCAAAGAAGATAAATCAGGTTAGCTTTACATTTGACTGACAGTGACTCAGCAGAAGAAGCAGTCATGTTGTCTACGTGATTCCAATCAGAAGGTGACATTTTTTGTGTTAACATTAAATGAGCTTGTAGGAGAGTCCTGTCTAAAGTATCGAGTTCAAATCGGAGTAGCCTTATCCTCTCTGAGATTAAAGATAGACTGGCCTTAAGCAGAATCTGTTTAGAATTCGGAGAAGATACAGCAGCAGAAGTGAGTGTGAAAGCGATGGGTATTACCTTGTGATCGCAGCATCTTTTGAGGAAGGTCAACGTCTCGATGAGATGTGACTTCTTGTCCCGTTGTCTATTTCTGTGACCAGTTACAAGCTAATCACTCAGCTATTTCAATGATAAATTCTATGCTAATTCCTTTGTCAAGGGGTGCCTCTGCGGATGTGTATACTTTAACTTAGCTATTTCAATGCTAAATTCTATGCTAATTCCTTTATCAAGGGGTGCCTTTGCGGATGTGTATGCTTTAACTTTAACATAGCCATTTCTGTGACCAGTCACAAGCTAATCACTCAGCCATTTAAATGCTAAATTATATGCTAATTCCTTTGTCAAGGCGCTTTGTTTCTTCTCACACAGCTTAAAGGTCGTGATCTGAGCGTGGCTTTTTTCACTCCAGCGCTGTCCTCCAGACAGTCTCGTCCCTTCACCTGATGAAGGCCGCTTGTGTTGTGGCCGAAACGTCGTGATTTTTGTTATTTTATTTTTTACCTACGTGACTTTACCCAATAGAACCAAATAGTATGGATCCTTGCAGTCACGAAAGCTTTAAATCTAGAATTTACCGAAAGACCCATAGAATATGTTTTCCTGCAGTCACGAAAGCTTTAAGTTAAGATTTAACATTCTTGCCGTTCATGCGGTGATCCAACAACCCTCACCTGCTGCATCCTCCGCAGTGCTGGACTGCAGGCAGCCACGTATGCATGTCGTACGTGTGCACTATGTTGTACGTGTGGACGTATGTTATACGTGTGGACGCATGTACGTATGTTGTACGTGTGAACGCATGTACATATGTTGTGCGTGTGCACGTATGTATGTATGTTGAACTTAAAGGGCATCGTATGTAGCCAACCGTGCTAATCGTAGGTGCCGGGGAAGGACAACAAACTAACCACACAAAGCAGTTCTTAAAGCAATTTAGTATCGTGGTGTAGTGTCTTGCGTAGTGTTTCGTAGTGTAGTTTATAGTAGTGTATAGTGGAGTGTATCAAAGTGTGTAGTGCAGTGCACATTGTAGTGTATAGTGTAGTGTACGTTTGACTTCTTTGGAGCCGTACGTAGCCAACTGTGCTAATCGGAGGTGCCGGGGAAAGACAACAAACGACACAACAACAACAACTATCAGTAATAGGTTTTAACCCTTTTAGCTGGCACAAAAACTGACACCGTTATACAAGGGATCATGTTTGCAATAACCACAACACAAGCAGTCAAAATGCAAACAAAAAGAGACAACTCTGATAATGATATTGGCACTGTCCTTGAATTTGATTGGTCCACACCCGAGACGGCTTTTCTTAGAGCCTAATCTCCACTGGTGTTGGACCAGATCACGTCATAAGGCGTACAACTCAAAAACAGCGCACTATCAGAGTATTGAGAGCTCGGGGTAAGCCTTCACATTATGAGACCTCCTTTGCCAGTAACAAGATATAGTAATAGGTTTTAACCCTTTTAGCTGGCACAAAAACTGACACCTTTATACAAGGGATCATGGTTATTGCAAACATGATCCCTTGTATAAAGGTGTCAGTTTTTGTGCCAGCTAAAAGGGTTAATCCAAATTACTATATCTTGTTACTGGCAAAGGAGGTCTCATAACAAGTATCAGTTTAAAAATAAATGAGTTTGCCAATCTAGATGCTGACGATGCCGACGATGTAAACGTGGAGCGATGCCTGCCAGTGGCTTCCCCATATCGGAAAGGGAAGAGAGCGGCGTTCTGGACGGCCACAGCAGCAGAAGCCACCCGACTCAAAACCCGACCGACCGACATGGAGAGAAACATCAGCCTTGGAGAAATAACAATACCCAACAACAACAACAGGCAGCAAGAGAATCGACGAAACCGATCCGATATTCTTTTTACACACTTTCATTTAACTCACTCTCAGTTTAACACGTAGTAGGCTTTCGCGACCAATATTATTCATAATAAAGGTTTTTGGGTTAGAATACGTTAAATTATGACGTCACCCTGCTGCTGATCTATTTAAGACCGGGAGCAAGTGGAGAGGGCTTTACCATTCTGGCGAATTGCCCGATGATGCTGGATGTAATTACCAGCGAAACGTCGTACTCAAATTTTAAATGATGTTGATTCACTCTTCAAAACACCGGTGGGCTAAAGTAGTGAACTATTTGTCCTTTGTAAACGTGACACATGTTTTATTTTTGGCCGTGTCGGGTGGTGGAGGGTTACGACACATTTATAAATAACGCGATCTCACCCAAAAACCTTTATTATGATTAACTCACTCTGTTGTTGTCGTTGTATCCTCAAATCTTGTAACACAATTTTAACCCACTTCCCAATGTGGTATCGACTGCAAACTTGGAAGACTTAAGTAATACTGATGACAATACTATATTCTATCATTAAAATATTAATATTATTTTAAACATTATTTTTTTACATGTTTTGTTTCGGCTTGGGTCTCATTGTCCACGCTCAACTAACGTTGGCTGTAAATCACCACGGTCACTTACGTTATGGCAAGCTTCGTGGCCCACTTCCTGGAGTCGTGGAGTTCTATCCATTACTAATACGGTACATTTCTAAAAAACGTGTTTTAAAAAAAAGTTTTTTTTATTTTAAATGTTACTTTTTTCTCTGTCTCTCCGTCTCCCTTTGCGCGGTGCTTTTAGCGCCACAGCGCGTGGATGTAGAGCGTTTGTTTATTTGTCTTGCTGGTGACTTTGGTGTCTCTCGTATCAGAATCGCCTCCAGTGCTGATGCTGCTGGCGGCAATAAAAGTTGTTTAAAAGTCAAAAAGCCTCTGTGTGTCTCGCACCGGCAAATTAAAATTGGCTCCTCGGAAAGGTGGGGGGCAAGGCAAGGGCAAGTGCGTGCGCGTGCGCCCTCGACTCTCCGACCGACCAAAAAGCCCCCTCCAAGACCACCCAGGTGGATTGCCACGCGGGGGTTTGTGTTTTGGCGAGAAATCGGACCGCGGCTAGATAAATTGTTCTCACTTTTTTTGTTGTTGTGCGGAGCGTGAACAATTGTCCCAACGCGACGCAACCCTACCCCACGTATTGAAGTAATCGACACGGGGGAGGTGTTAAGGGGGAGGGTGGGAACAATACCACTTCGGCGTTATTTTGTAAACACGAGGTAATTGCTCTGTAAGTTCGAGTTGTATCGGTGGGCCCACAGCGGTGTCGGATATCTTTAGGTGCTCAACCTGCGGGGGTTGTGGGCATGCGGACACCCCCCCACCCCAAACCCCCACCACGTGGCAATGTCCCAGGGGGGTAGATTTATAAACGTGTGTGTGTGACATTAATATCGTGCGCTGAGAGATTCGTAGGCGAGCGGTCAGGGCCGTACGAATCTGCCGATATAAAGTAACAGATTTTTTAAAATGTTAATCCGTATGGTTATCCAAGAACACGACGCATCGAAACATCTTTTTAAAAAAAATAACTCACCGATCTAAAATTTTGATTTAAAGCTTTCGTGACTGCAGTAATTCATATTCTTAGTTCTTTCGGTAAAGTCACGTTGAAGGGAAACAACAAAATAATAAAATATATAAATCAATAAAAATTCTCACGACGTTTCGACCATAACACAAACGGTCGTCTTCAGGTGTGGGTTTACGAGAGTAATGGACAATTGACGAGAATATTGATGCTGGTTAATTCCTTTCACATCGATTTCTCATAATCGTGTTGGGTGGCTCAGCCCAAGGGGGTCTAACTGGGTTGAAACAAAATTCAATATAGGGGGGTAAGTAGCCAGCACAAGGTTGAGAACCCGCTGGTACTCGGGGGATAATAGTGTCGTATATAGTTTAGTGTATAGTAGTGTAGTGTCTAGTGTAGTGTATGGTAGTGTAGTGTATAGTAGTGCATAGTGTAGTAAAGATGAGTGTATAGTGCAGTGTATAGTGTAGTGTTTAGTAGTCTCGTGTATAATGTAGTGTATAATAGTGTTTAGTGTGGTGTATAGCTTAGTGTAGTGAATAACAGTGCAGTATATAGTGTAATGTATTGTGTAGTGTATAGTGCATAGTAGTTTTGTGTATAGTAGTGTAGTATATATTTTGATTTAAAGCTTTCGTGACTGCAGGGATTCATATTCTTGGTTCTTTCGGTAAAGTCGCCACGTAGAAGGGAAACAATAAAATAATAAAAATACAAAAAATAAATTCTCACGACGTTTAGACTGCAACACAAGCAATCATCATCAGGTGTGAAAACCACAGCAAGAAAATGTTTTCAAATTTTATTGCTGTGTATTTTATTGTTTCCCTTCTACATGACTTTACCGAAATAACCAAGAACATATATAGTGTAGTATATAGTTTAGAGTCCCCACCGGTCGCTCAGGGAGGAAGGAGAGGACTACACCTTCTTCTGCAAGGGATACCAGCCAGAAGGGCAACATCTGCATGGTGTGGGCATTGCCGTGAATCACTACCTCCTGCCAAATCTCACAGAAACACCAACTGGCGTAAACAAAAGGCTTATGTCACTCCGAATTTATTTCGCTGAAAAGAAGCATGCCACTCTTCAGTGCTCATGCCCCAACTTTACCATCAGAAGATGAAGCTAAACACCACTTTTACGAGATGTTGGACGAGGCCCTCCATAGAGTCTCCAAATATGACAAAATCCTGTTCGGTGACTTCAACGCAAGAGTGGGGAGAGATTGTGAGATATGGTGTGGCGTGATAGAACATCACGTTATTGGTCATGCTAATACGAATGGATTGAGACTACGAAGCCTTTTTGCCGAACATGAACTCACCATCACCAAAACCATGTTCCTAATAAAAAAAACAGTTACAAAACCTTCTGGCACCTCATAGATTATATGATTGTCAGGTGCTCTACGACACCTGCAGAATGAGTGGTTTATCTCCAAAGCACAGGCAATGCAATCTTACGCGGACAGATATATAATATGAACAACTTTTATGACGCCGTGAAGATCACCCACGGCCCAAGAAGTTGTCCTCTTTGTCCCCTCGGAAGTGCAGATGGGTCTACTCTCGCAAAGGACCAAACTAAGATAGCCCGGAGGTGGGGTGAACATTTTGGAGTCCTCTTAAGCCAGCCGAACCCATTTCGATTTAAAGCTTTCGTGACTGCAAGGATTCATCTTCTTTGGTTCTTTCGGTAAAGTCACGTAGAATGAGAATAAAATATGAAATCAAATTAAAAGACAACATTGGAGCACTGTCGTCCCGACAGTTCTGTTCTTTCACCTGATGAAGGCTGCTTGTGTTGTGGCCGAAACGTCGTGAGAATTTTATTGTCTTATTTTATTTTATTATATTATTCTCATTCTATGTGACTTTACCAGCCGAACCCAGTTGATCACTGAGTCCTGGAGGAGCGCCCAACACTGCCCACCATCCAGAGCCTTGATCTCCCACCGACGTTCTTCTGAGGTTTCCACCGCCATCAGGTCGCTGATGAACAAAGAGACTCCTGCACCCGATTACATGCCCTGCTGAGATCCTGAAACAGGGGGACTATCTCTGCACCAGAGCAGTTCACCTGCTCATCTCTGAGATGTGGAGGCGAGAGAGCACGCCCTATCAATGGAGGGATGCAAACGTTGTCAACTTATACAAAATTAAGGGGGACAAATCCATCTGCGGAAAACAGCAGGGGCATATCCATCCTCGCAGTTTCTGGCAAAGTCCTGGCCAAGGTCATGCTCCGCAGACTCATTGACACCATCAATGAAGACTTGCTACCAGAGTCCTAGCAGTTGTGTAGAAGTGTAGTGTATAGTGTAGTGTAGGTGACAACCCGTGTGTTGAATTTGAGCCAGGGGTTATTCACTAAAAGGGGATTCGACCACGAGACGGGTGATGGGAAGAGTGAAATAAAAAGTGGAGCCGTGTCGGAGAGAAGAAGCAGAAGAATACGTGTTCTGGACTTGCAGTGTGGTGAGTGAGTAGGTGAGTAGTTGGAGTTAGTGTTGTTGCAACCTGCAGTATGGTGAGTGGGTCGGTGGGTGAGTTGTTGTGACCTGCGGTGCGGTGCGTAAGGAGGTGGGTGAGGAAGCGGGTGAGTTGTTGTGGTCTGCAGTGTAGTGGTTGTTGGACACTGAGTGTCCGTCCAATTCACGGAACCAGTAACCATGGTAGTTGAGTGAGAAAAGTGACTTGCATTTCCCATAGACTTGCATTGCCCATAGACTAACACTGCCCATAGACGAACACTGCCCATAGACTATTACTGCCCATAGGCTTACACTGCCCATATACTAACACTGCCCATAGACTAACACTGCCCATAGACTAACACTGCCCATAGACTAACACTGCCCATAGACTAATACTACCCATAGACTAACACTGCCCATAGATTTACACTGCCCATAGACTAACACTGCCCATAGACGAACACTGCCCATAGACTTACACTGCCCATAGACTAACACTGCCCATAGACTAACACTGCCCATAGACTAACACTGCCCATAGACTAACACTGCCGATAGACTTACACTGCCCATAGACTTACACTGCCCATAGACTTACACTGCCCATAGACTAACACTGCCCATAGGCTTACACTGCCCATAGACTAACACTGCCCATAGACTAACACTGCCCATAGACTAACACTGCCCATAGACTTACACTGCCCATAGATTAACACTGCCCATAGACTTACACTGCCCATAGACTAACACTGCCCATAGACTTACACTGCCTATAGACTAACACTGCCCATAGACGAACACTGCCCATAGACTTACACTGCCCATAGACTAACACTGCCCATAGGCTTACACTGCCCATAGACTAACACTGCCCATAGACTAACACTGCCCATAGACTAACACTGCCCATAGACTTACACTGCCCATAGATTAACACTGCCCATAGACTTACACTGCCCATAGACTAACACTGCCCATAGACTTACACTGCCTATAGACTAACACTGCCCATAGACGAACACTGCCCATAGACTTACACTGCCCATAGACTAACACTGCCCATAGACTAACATTGCCCATAGACTAACATTGCCCATAGACTAGCATTGCCCATAGACTAACACTGCCCATAGATTAACACTGCCCATAGATTTCGATTTAAAGCTTTCGTGACTGCAATGATTCATCTTCTTTGGTTCTTTCGGTAAAGTCACGTAGAATGAGAATAAAATAATAAATTGATAAAATAAAATAACACAATAATATTCTCACGACGTTTCGGCCACAACACAAGAGGCCTTCATCAGGTGAAGGGAGCGAGACTGTCTGGTAGGACAGCGCTGGAGTGAGAGAGCCACGTTCAGATCACGGCTTTTAAGCTGTGTGAGAGGAACAAAGAGCCTTGACGAAGGAATTAGCATAAAATTTAGCATTGAAAGGCTGAATGATTAGCTTGTGACTGGTCACAGAAATAGCTATGTTAAAAGTTAAAGCATACACATCCGCAGAGGCACCCATTGTTAAAAGGAATTAGCATAGAATTTAGCATTGAAATAGCTAAATTAAGGCATTCGCTTGTAACTGCTACAGAAATAGTTACGTTGAAGTCAGAGCATACACATTCACCGAGGCACTTAGTACAAATCAAAACAGGAGAATTTAGCATTGAAATAACTAGGCGAATTTAGCATTGAAATAACTGGGTGATTTGCTAGTGACTGGTCACAGAAATGACTACAAATCTGAGCTATTCACAGTACTATATAGTGAACCAATAAAAACTAAAATATAAATTACCTTCATGTTATCAATAAACTCTATATTCTCCAATCAGCTAAGCTACCAACCATAAGTCGTTATATATCACAATGCTATATGGCGAAAAAATGGGTGGATTCTTACCCTCAAATTTCCATACCACGGATAGCTACGGGCCCCGTTCAGACGGACGAGTTCGTCCATGGTCGGAACAGAGGAGGGGGGGAGAGAGACAGCTGCGAAGCCCTAGTATACTCCATGTTGTAAACCATACCATTAACCGTGGTGTGAGAGGTATTAAGAGGCAATGCTGGCGAAAGAGCTGCGGTCTGAAGGTCATCGTAAAATTACAATTAATTAAGAACAGAAATGATTTAACACATCTTTCCAGTGGTTACTGAGCCTGAATCCATCTTCTCGGTTGAAATTGTCTCTGTGCTTGTATATGTGAATGGCCTCATGAACGAATCTCTCATGGTAGCCAGTTGGTTTGCAAAGAACCTCCGTCTTGGAGAAGTCAATGTCATGTGAGCCCACTGAATTGTAACAGTGATCTGCCACGGCAGAGGAGTTCGTCTTACCGTGTTTCAAGTCTGCTTTATGTTCGCGGATGCGATCCGAGATATGTCTTTTGGTTTCTCCAATGTAGCTACTACCACAGAGGCACTTTAGTTTGTAAACGCCCGGGTACTGTATGTCTGGAAGAGCATCTTTTACAGATGGAACTAAATCACGGATTTTGTGTACTGTGTTGAATCGGACCTGGATCTTGTGTTTATTCAGGATTTTGGAGATCTTTTTAGTGACCCCTGCAATGTAGGGTAAGGTGATGGTTTTGAGTGGCTCCACAAGAGGATCCTTCTTCATGACTGGAGTGATGGCTTTGCGGATTGTGTAGTCGGAGTAGCCATTAGCCCTGAGAGCCTGGTGTACGTGTTTGAGTTCACTGGTAATGTGTTCCTGGTCGGAAATGCATTGGGCTCTATGGTATAGAGTCTTGATGAGGCAGTTCTTCTGGGATGGATGGTGGTGGGAATCCGGTTTCAAGTAAGCATCTGTATGGGTAGCTTTCCTGTAGACAGAGTGGCTCATTGAACCATCATGTCTCCTTTTAATTAAGACATCCAGAAAGGGTAGTTTGCCATCTTTTTCGACCTCCATGGTAAATCTGATGGCTGGGTGTATGGAATTGATGTGGTCGCGGAATTGGTCTAGAGCAGGCTGGCCATGTGGCCAGATGACAAAGGTGTCATCAACGTACCTCTTCCATAAGGTCGGGCGTAGAGTGGCAGTCTGGATGGCGTCAGTTTCAAATTTTTCCATGAATACGTTGGCTACAACCGGAGATAGGGGGGAGCCCATTGGGGTGCCCTCAGTTTGTTTGTAGAAAGTTCCATTCCAGGTGAAGTATGTGTTGGTTAAGCAATGTCTCACCAGGGGGGGTACATCAGTATGCAGTCCTTGATGAACCAGGTCTTCAATGATAGCGATGGTGTCAGGTACCGGGACTTTGGTGAACAAGGACACCACATCAAAACTGACAAGCAGGTCGTTTGGGGACAGGGAAATGTCTTTGATTGTCGATACCAGGTGAGTAGAATTTAGTACCGCAGAGGTGGTTTTTCCAGTGAAAGGTCGCAGTATATCAGCCAGAAAACGTGCCAGTTTGTAGGTGGGGGAGCTGATAGTAGAGACGATGGGACGAAGGGGTGTATCTTCTTTGTGTATCTTTGGAAGGCCATATAATCTTGGTGGTCTGGCAGCAGAGGGTTTCAACAAGAACTGTTTGTTCTCATCAATTAATGCTGTTGAATCAGAGATAATTTTGTTCGTTTTGGTGACCAGGCTGTTGGTGGGATCTCTTTTTATTTTTGTATAGCTGCCATCGTTGAGTAGTTCTTGAATTTTGTTGTTATATTCTGTTTTGTCCATGATGACAGTGGCATTGCCTTTGTCGGCTGAGAGAACGACAATATCATCCCTCTTTTTTAATTGAGATAATTCAAAACGTTCGTCTTTGCTGATGTTGCTAGGTGGCAACTTAGCGTTTTTGAGGGTTGCAGCGATTTCAGATCTTGCTACGTCTGCAGAGATGTGACTCAAGCCCTTGAGTGCAACGTCGACATGGGCAATGATATCATTAACCGGTAAGTGTCTCGGTGTGACAGCAAAGTTTAGACCTTTAGCTAAAACGGATTTCAGACCATCAGAAATGGAACTGTTACTGCGATTAATTACGACTTTGTTGACGTCTATCTTTTCGGTGTGTGGATCCGATTTTTTGCTGGAGAGGTGATTGAATTTGGAAATCAAATTGTCCCTACATTTGTTCGACATAGTGGCAGCCGAAGAGGTAGTCATATTGTCTACATGTTCCCAATCCGATGTAGACATTGTTGCTGTCAATTTTAAGTGTGATTTGTAGAGTGTCTTGTCTAACTGATCGAGTTCGGTGCGTGTAAGTCTGATTTTTTCCGAGATAAGAGCGAAGCTAGTTCTAGCTAGAATTCGTTTTGCATTGAGAGAAGTTGCAACAGCAGAGGTTAGTGTAAATGCGGTTGGTATTACCTTAGAGTCGCGGCATCTCTTCAGAAAGGTGAGAGACTCGATTAGTTGAGCCTTCTTATCCCGAAGTCTGTTGAATGATCTTAAGGATGTGTGGAATCCCTCCCCGTAGAGGCGGTTAAATTTCGATTTAAAGCTTTCGTGACTGCAATGATTCATCTTCTTTGGTTCTTTCGGTAAAGTCACGTAGAATGAGAATAAAATAATAAATTGATAAAATAAAATAACACAATAACACAATAAATTTGAAACTGACGCCATCCAGACTGCCACTCTACGCCCGACCTTATGGAAGAGGTACGTTGATGACACCTTTGTCATCTGGCCACATGGCCAGCCTGCTCTAGACCAATTCCGCGACCACATCAATTCCATACACCCAGCCATCAGATTTACCATGGAGGTCGAAAAAGATGGCAAACTACCCTTTCTGGATGTCTTAATTAAAAGGAGACATGATGGTTCAATGAGCCACTCTGTTTACAGGAAAGCTACCCATACAGATGCTTACTTGAAACCGGATTCCCACCACCATCCATCCCAGAAGAACTGCCTCATCAAGACTCTATACCATAGAGCCCAATGCATTTCCGACCAGGAACACATTACCAGTGAACTCAAACACGTACACCAGGCTCTCAGGGCTAATGGCTACTCCGACTACACAATCCGCAAAGCCATCACTCCAGTCATGAAGAAGGATCCTCTTGTGGAGCCACTCAAAACCATCACCTTACCCTACATTGCAGGGGTCACTAAAAAGATCTCCAAAATCCTGAATAAACACAAGATCCAGGTCCGATTCAACACAGTACACAAAATCCGTGATTTAGTTCCATCTGTAAAAGATGCTCTTCCAGACATACAGTACCCGGGCGTTTACAAACTAAAGTGCCTCTGTGGTAGTAGCTACATTGGAGAAACCAAAAGACATATCTCGGATCGCATCCGCGAACATAAAGCAGACTTGAAACACGGTAAGACGAACTCCTCTGCCGTGGCAGATCACTGTTACAATTCAGTGGGCTCACATGACATTGACTTCTCCAAGACGGAGGTTCTTTGCAAACCAACTGGCTACCATGAGAGATTCGTTCATGAGGCCATTCACATATACAAGCACAGAGACAATTTCAACCGAGAAGATGGATTCAGGCTCAGTAACCACTGGAAAGATGTGTTAAATCATTTCTGTTCTTAATTAATTGTAATTTTACGATGACCTTCAGACCGCAGCTCTTTCGCCAGCATTGCCTCTTAATACCTCTCACACCACGGTTAATGGTATGGTTTACAACATGGAGTATACTAGGGCTTCGCAGCTGTCTCTCTCCCCCCCTCCTCTGTTCCGACCATGGACGAACTCGTCCGTCTGAACGGGGCCCGTAGCTATCCGTGGTATGGAAATTTGAGGGTAAGAATCCACCCATTTTTTCGCCATATAGCATTGTGATATATAACGACTTATGGTTGGTAGCTTAGCTGATTGGAGAATATAGAGTTTATTGATAACATGAAGGTAATTTATATTTTAGTTTTTATTGGTTCACTATATAGTACTGTGAATAGCTCAGATTTGTAGTCATTTCTGTGACCAGTCACTAGCAAATCACCCAGTTATTTCAATGCTAAATTCGCCTAGTTATTTCAATGCTAAATTCTCCTGTTTTGATTTGTACTAAGTGCTTCGGTGAATGTGTATGCTCTGACTTCAACGTAACTATTTCTGTAGCAGTTACAAGCGAATGCCTTAATTTAGCTATTTCAATGCTAAATTCTATGCTAATTCCTTTTAACAATGGGTGCCTCTGCGGATGTGTATGCTTTAACTTTTAACATAGCTATTTCTGTGACCAGTCACAAGCTAATCATTCAGCCTTTCAATGCTAAATTTTATGCTAATTCCTTCGTCAAGGCTCTTTGTTCCTCTCACACAGCTTAAAAGCCGTGATCTGAACGTGGCTCTCTCACTCCAGCGCTGTCCTACCAGACAGTCTCGCTCCCTTCACCTGATGAAGGCCTCTTGTGTTGTGGCCGAAACGTCGTGAGAATATTATTGTGTTATTTTATTTTATCAATTTATTATTTTATTCTCATTCTACGTGACTTTACCGAAAGAACCAAAGAAGACTGCCCATAGACTTACACAGCCCATAGACTAACACTGCCTATAGACTTACACTGCCCATAGACTTACATTGCTCATAGACTAACAATGCCCATAGACTAACACTGCCCATAGCTTACATTGCCCATAGACTAACACTGCCCATAGACTAACATTGCCCATAGACTAACATTGCCCATAGACTAACATTGCCCATAGACTAACATTGCCCATAGACTAACACTGCCCATAGACTAACACTGCCCATAGACTAACACTGCCCATAGACTAACACTGCCCATAGACTTACACTGCCCATAGACTAACACTGCCCATAGACTAACACTGCCCATAGACTAACACTACCCATAGACTAATATTGCCCATAGACTAACACTACCCATAGACTAACACTGCCCATAGACTAACACTGCCCATAGACTAACACTGCCCATAGACTAACACTACCCATAGACTAACTTTACCCATAGACTAACATTGCCCATAGACTAACACTACCCATAGACTAACACTGCCCATAGACTAACATTGCCCAGAGACTAACACTGCCCATGGCATCGTTGAAGCTTCAAGCGCATGGGGTCCATAAGGGGCTTGACTCCAAGCGATGACGAGTGACGTTATCGAGGTCATCAATGACGACAATTCTCGTGGCCCCGCCCCCCCCTCCACCCCCTCGCCCCTCCCCCCCACCCACCCACCGCTCTAATATTTAGGAGCATTCCGTGGTGCCGGTTGCCAAAATCAAGGCGTTGTGGGTCAGGTTCAATCGGACAAAACCACTCCGGTCATCATGGTCGTCTTCGTCGCCGTGGGCTGATGAACAAATTATACTTTTTATGTTTTTTTATTTTACACAAACAATCATCATGGGTTTCCAACACTTTATTTCATTCGACATTTTTTTCCTCGGTTCCACGGTGGATTTTATTTGTTTGGAGGGGGGCGGGGGGGTTTATTTGCTCCGTTAGGCTCTGGAGTGAACGCGAAATATAAAAAGACGACGTCTTCGTTAGGCTAAGCCACTGGCGCTCTGCTGCACTTTAAAATCGTTGTCTAGAATTGTTGTTGTTGTGTTTAGTTTGTTGTGCTCCCCCCCCCCCCGCGCACCTCCGATTAGCGCAGTTGGCTACGTGCGTTGCAAAAGAAATTCAACATACATACACTACACTATACACTACACTATACACTACACTATACACTACACTATACACTACACTATACACTATACACTACACTATACACTACACTACACACTACACTATACACTACACTATACACTACACTATACTATACATTACACTATACACTACACTATACACTACACTATACACTACACTATACACTTCACTATAGACTACACTATACACTACACTATATACTACACTATACACTATATTATACACTACACTATATACGACACTATACACTACACTATACACTACACTATACACTACAATACACACTACACTACATACTACACTATACACTATACTATACACTATAATACACACTACACTACATACTACACTATGCTATACACTAAAACGTGATACGTAATTGAAAATTTATTTCTTTATAATTTTTCGTTTCCTGTCACTGCCACCGCACCTCCGATTAGCACGGTGGGCTACGTATGGTGCGAAAGAAGTTCGACATAAGTACAATAATTGTCCATGGCTATGCTACCCAAACTGTGGACCGCATAGTAATCCCATAGACTCAATAGAGATGCACAGAAACCCGTAGAGACGTGGAAGTCCTCTCGTTGTGGCAGCAGCAGCAGTAGCAGCAGCAGCAGCAGCAGGACATTGGCATCGAGCTTCTGAAGAACAACAACGTCGCTGCTGGCACCATCACCACCACCACCACCACCGTCGTCGCCACCATCGCGCGAGAACGGAATAGAATCTCTTCGGAAGGTCAATTCTCGTAGCCCGTTGCGCATAGGAGGTGCGAGAGAGACATGAACGCCTCTGGTCTCAACGCAAGCGCGCTGGCGTCACCGCCGCCGCCGCCGCCGCCTCCTCAGCATGCCAACGCCACGGTCGCCACTTACTTACCCTACGGCCTGATCATCGACGTCCTCAACTGCGTCAACGCCTTCACCATGCTGCCCTCCCTCTGCTTCCTCGCCTGCATCCTCGCCGCGATTCTGGGCACGCGCCTCCGCCACAACTACCGCCACGTCCTCTTCGCCAACCTGCTGCTCTGCGACAGCCTCTTCCTCGTCTCCTCCGACACCGTCGCCCTCCTCGTGTGGCGCCGGGTGCCCATCCCCGTCGTGCCCTGCTACGCGTTCGCGCTCGTCGCGAGCGCCCTCCAGTACGCGGGCCTCCTCTGCGTCACCCTCATGTGCCTCGAGCGCTACGCCGCCGTCTGCCACCCGCTGCGCTACCGCGCCTGGTTCGACCGCCCGGCCGCCCTCGTCGCGTCGCTCGCCGCCGTCTGGAGCGGCTGCGCGTGGTCGCCCCTCGCGCGCGCCCTGCTGCTGCTCTCGGGCGGCGCGCCCCTGCCCGCCGGCGAGGCCTCGTGCGCCGTCGACCGGATCGAGGGGCTCGTGCCCAACGCGACCGCGCTCGTGGCCCTGCGCGAGTCGACGAACGCGGCGGCGTTCGCGGCCAGCGGCGTCGTCGTCGCGTTCAGCTACGCGAAGGTGTTCGGCGCGGCGAGGCGCGCCGCCGCCGCCGCCCCCGCCGCCGCCGCCGCCGCCGGCCCGGGTTCCGGCGCGGCGTCGAGGGCGCGTAACACCGTGGCGCTCCACTCGCTGCAGCTCGTCCTCTACATCTGCTCGCTGGGGAACTCGGCCGTGGTGGCGGCGGTGGGCGCGGCGATCGGAGACGCGCGCGCCTCCAGCGCGGCGCGTTACGCGGCGTACGTGGCGCTCTTCGTCCTCTCGAGACTCGTGGCACCCGTCGTGTACGGCCTGCGCGACAAGGAGATCCTCGGGCAGATGAAGCGGATGCTCCGCGTCGTCCGCCGGCCCGTCGAGGTTGTTCCGGCAGAAGTCGCCTGAGCGGGTTTCACTTCGTATTCTGTGGTTCTTTCGGTAAAGTCACGTAGGTAGATTTCGACATAAAGTTTTCGTGACCGCAGGAATTCGTATTCTGTGGTTCTTTCGGTAAAGTCACGTTTGTAGATTTAGACTTAAAGCTTTCGTGACCGCAGGAATTCATGTTCTATGGTTCTTTCGGTGAAGTTACGTAGATGGGAAAAATAACTAAATAAAAAAATCTAAATAAAGTGGAAAAAATATCACGACGTTTCGATCACAGCACAAGCGGTCGTGATGACGGAAATTATTTTTTACTAACAAACCGGCACTCATTGCAAGCTCCATCACTGCTTATTTGAATTCCCACTCTCAAATCCCCTCGGTTTCCCAGCTCCTATTTCTCACGCTCCACACCCCCATAATTTCTTATCTAAATTCTACCCCTGTATCGTGGCACGACGTTCTTGCTTTAATAAAATCAATTTACATGAAGCCCTCTCCTCTTGACATCCTTCCTGGGGCCCTCTGTAAACAACAAAATTTTCCACTCAACTCGCTACTACCGACTGCGCTCCATCGCAAACGCTTAATTTGAATCTTTTAGAACAGGACAAGGTTCACCACCGGACTAGATACTGGCAAGCCTGACAGTTACCGGCCGATTACTAACCTCTCCACCGTAATAGAGGGGTTTTTTTTGGTTAGATCGTGTAAATATATAAATGTTGTGTAAATCGCGAGTTCGATGCACGGCAAGGCACCGATATTAAGTCTGAAAAATAAGCTACTTGTCTCGGTGGGCCTTTACCTGATAAAAAAAAATAGTTTAGTTTCATTTGTATTTATTTTTGCAGCGATTTGCTTACCTTGCCTATACTTCACACTCCCATCGTGTTTGTGAGTATTGTGTTTGTTGTTGTAACGTTCGTACCCCGCGCCCCGAACTGGACATCTGTGAGCAAAGAGCTTCATAGCTCATCGGATTCCTCCTGGAGCATAAATAAACATTCTGATCATGATTCTGGCGTTGTTTCGCAAATACGTCGTCACTGCGTCGCCTTAACCCCCACAGACTTAAGTCGCTGACTGCATCGTCCGCCCTGCCCTCCCTTGTATCCGCCGCCTCTCAAGCCTACGCCTCCACCACCGGTCCTGTAATGCGCTTCGATTTACGCCGTTTCGTTATTCGTCGTCGCACGTTTCAGGGACGTATCCCCGGACGTAAACCTGGGGTATTGCTGCACTGTATGCATCCGTGTGCGTTTTTGTCATCGTTGATGGGCTGGTGAGTGATGTATGTACGGTATGTTGCAGCGTACATAGCCAATCGTGCTAATCGGAGGTGCGGGGGAAAGAACAACAAATTAAACACGAAAAGTATTTCTAAATAAATGAGTTTTCAATCTAAATTATTTTAAAGTGCACAGCTCTGGTGGCTTCCTAATACCGCAAGAGCGTTCCAGATGGCCGCGGAAGCGCATCTGAAAGTGTGCGATGCGTCTTTGTTCGATGGCCAGCCAAAAGCCGCTGCGAGGACGACTGGATATCGTGTGACGTTGGTTTATGCTCCTTGAGATCGGCAAGGTGTTGCGGTTCATTTGTGGCAAGCACTTTGTGTGTGTAGAGGTGTTAACTATTCACTGTTCGGTAACCTGCATTGCTGCTAGGTGTCATAGGGGCAGTGCAGCGTTACCTCTGTGTACATAACGGTTGGGGTCAGACGAGGTGAAGTGGATCGTAGCCATAGTTTGGTAAGAACCAATCAGACAGTTCCACGTGTGAGTGTGGGATTGGTTACACCTGGCCACAAACGGGTATAAGAAAGGGTGACCGCGCAAAGCTCGGGGAGTTCTCTCCCTACACGGAGACCGGAGCCCAGGCTGAAGATAGCCAGGACCCTGGACCCAGCCTTCCAGCCCTTCTGAGGGCTAAGGCTCAGCGCATCCAGTGGTCAAGACCCACCGGGCCAGCGGTGGGTCAGATAGCCTCCCCTCGGTCCCAGCCAGAGGACTCTAGGATAGCGGTAGACGTGTGAGTAAGTCCCGCCAAGACAGGAGGCTGTACCACCTTAGGTCAGCAAGAGGCCTGTGTGTCGGTCACGCTAAGTCCGGAGGCTGTACCTTCTTAGGGTATCGGGTGAGGGGACCGTATACCCCTCTGTGTGTTAAGGACTGTGTAAAGAGAAGTATTACAATAAACAGAGTGTGCCTCATAAGAAGTTTATTCGTCATTATAAGCACTACAAGTGTAATGAGTGCGACTTCATGATTTATTCGCTCGGCAACTGCAAGCTAAATGCAGCTCGGTGAGCACCGGACGGACACGGTCGGATCTTGCTTGCAGTACCCGTCACGACACAAGTTTGTGCACTCTGCAGCTTGCTAATGTTTTTGCCAGGCGTCCCGTAGGACAGCGAGTTGCAGCAATCGAGCCTTGTCGATACTACTACGCTACACGCCACCACCGTGTTGGCCTTGTCACGGCACGTGGCGACCTTTTGCCGCAATTCTGCCACTCAAAGCGCCACCGTCACATGGATAGGGTCGACTCAGGGAGGCGCGAGGATGAACCGGACGGGAGAGGAAGGGCGGCAGCAGCAGCCACGTGGGGTTGAGCCAGCGCTACCAACAATTGCCCAAGCTCTGCGATCCTCTCTATGTATTAAGGTGTTTGCAGCCAATGAATGATGAGTGTCTTACATGCGGGAGGAAAATCGGAGCAACTGGAGAAAAACCAACACATGCGAGGGGAAAACACCAAAATAACTTAACCAATTCCACATCTTTTTTTATTTGTGTTCATGCTAGGGACGCCGCAACATATTTTTTTTATCAGGATATGACACGGTTTCATGTTAAATTTCACGATACGATGATGATGAATGCGATATCGGTTTACGAAAACACGTCCTTGTGATTGCATTTCCCATTCGTATTGTCTCATTTTTGTACACGCATGTGTTCACACATTTCAATTACGAATAAAAATGAGCTTCAAAGTTTCAACGGGGGGTTCACTCAACACGACACAACACGCATCGCAAACTGGAGCATTCAAACCGACAACAATCACCCGGCCCCCCTGTCCTCGCGAACATTCTGCAAACCAAATATCCACAGAGACATCACGCAAAAACTGCAAGGGAGGTGACACCTCTTCTTGCCATCAACAACCGACCTCCAAACATCATCAACCAAGATCTCAACAATGTCATCTCGCCTTCGCCTCGAGTCCCGATGCCCCTTCTGGGATCGCACTGCTGCTGCTGCTGTCACCATCCTAAAACCTCACCCAGTTGCGGAAGAATGCTGCTGTTGGCGAAGAGAGTGGAACAAACGCAGGCCTCCAGAACGAACACCTCATCCGAGACCCAAGCATCATCATAACCTCCTGGCTTTGACATTCCCCCGTAGACACTGGTGGTGTAACCATCACCCGCATCAACAGGCCGATGCACGGACATCTCCTTCGTGAATGGAAAATTAAAGACACCAAGCCACAGTAGTGCGATTGTGGGCAGGAAACAAAAACTATGGATCGTAGAGTAAACCAGTGTAGTCTATGCTCCTTCAACAGAGGAATAGCCAAAGCCCTCTCGTGGCTAGGAGGCCTCGACAGTGGCACTTTGCTCATGAACGTATTGCCACAGGGAATAGAATATAACCTTAAGTCAACAGGGAAATTCAACCTCTGTAGGGCCTGCCCCTTCCTCTATAAAACCTCCGCAACCTATCCTTTTTAGGCGCTGCCCCCTTTCTCATTATGCCACGCCTCTTTCCGTTTAGGCCACGCCCCATCCTCCAGACTCAGGATTGGTTTGTTTGGGTGGCGTTGCAGAGCTAGGCTTCGCACGGGTTGGCTGCAGTGTATATATATTTTTTATATACTTTAGATCGTATAGAATGTTCTACGTTTATGGACATTAATGTGATGATGGCGCTTTGATTGGCAGCTTTGCACCAAAAAGGTCACATTGCCCTCCTTCGCTCTGACTTCCCGCCCACGCGCTGAGTGCATTCTGATCGTCAGCCCCACGAAGGCTTGTCGAAGAATCCGTTTGTGAAATCGACTCGACCGCAGCGGCGCATCAGTCGAGCTTTGCCATCGACAGAGAGCTACCCTTGAACTGTCCGCCCAGCTCGAGCGCGGGCAGGAGAGGCCACATGAATTTGTGCTCGAACGAGTGCAGCAGCACGGCGACGTCGCCGCCAGCGTCATCGTAAAACGACAGAAGCCCTGCCTCCCAATCCAGGTAGAGGCCGATTCTCCGATAAGTCGTCGCCATCGTCCTCACCGAATCCTCCGCGCCCCCGTGTCGCGCCGTCAGGATGGTCTGCTTCTGCAAGCACCACGACACGGGGTTCTCCCCCAGCCTATTCCCCTTAGCTTTGCCTTTTCGTGGGATCGTCTCGTACGCGGCACCCACGCGCCACCACTTGGCTTTGCTCACGTCCACCTCCCAGTAATGGCGTCCGGACGAGAAGCCGTCAGAGCCCAGGACCTGCTGATGAGTTTCGAACCGGTCCGGCCGGTCGGGCGGCTTCTGGTTGAGATTCATATTCACCGTCCTCCGGTCCTCGGACACCCAAAGCCACCGGTGAGCCGAGTCCGGGTTCAGACACGGAGAGCAGCCATCTAGAACACAACGATACATATGAAACAACTACTAAGCTAAACTTTTTTCTTTAACCAGGTAAGACCCCGCTGAGCTATGTAGCTCTTTTTTCAGAAGCGACCTGGCCATCACAAATGATAAGCTCAACGAAGCGGTTGATCATGTGAAATTGATAGCGGCCAAATATGCCAAACGCATGTTTTGTAAGCGTGGAGGGAAAACCGGAGGACCTGGAGAAAAATCCACGTGAGCAGGGAGAGAGAGAGAACCATCAAACTCCAAATATACAGCAGGCGTCATTGTCGGGATCGAATCCATGACCGGCATACCAGGCGAGGTAGTTAACATCTCCTAGCCACCGTCCAAAAACAAGTTCTACATATGTATACACACGCATATAGCTATCATTTCAATGCAACCACATTTCGAGCAGCTGTACAAAGTCGATGAGGAAATAAACACTACCTTAGGGTAGGAAGAGGTTGGAGCGGGGGAGAGAATTAGAAAAACGTGGGAGAGAGGAAGGACAGAGGACCAATAACAAGATCAACGACAAACGAATTTCTTTAGAACTGTTTCTTGTTGTTTTAAAGTTATTATCCTTTCCCCACACGTCCGATGAGCACGGTTTTCTACGTACGGTGCGAAAGAAGTTCAACATACATACGAGTATACACTACAATACACACTACGCTATACACTACATACTACACTATACACTACATACTACACTATACACTAGGCTATACGCTACTATATACTACACTACGATACACGACACCACTATTCTAAATTGAAAACGAATTTCTTTAGAACTGATTGTTGTATTTAGTTTGTTGTCCTACCCCCCGCACCTCCAATGAGCACGGTTTGCTACGTACGGTGAGAAAGAAGTTCAACAAACATACATACAACAAGAAGCCTCCGGGATAGCCAAACGTGGTGGCCGGACAACAGAACAGCAGGAGGAAGGAGAAGGAGGACTGGGGCAGTGCGAGGAGGGAGTAGGAGGGAGTAGGAAGGGGGGAGGGAGGGAGAAGATGATTGCGAGAAGGGAGCATAGAGGGGAGAAGTAAGCAGGGAGGAGAGGGTAAAATGGGGGGTGGGATGAGAGGGAGGGTTTCAGGGAGGAAGGAGAGAGCAGGAGGGAGGAAGGGGGTAGGGAGGGAGGGAGGGAGGGAGGAGGGAACAGGAAGGAGGAGGTAGGAGGGAGGGGAGAGGAAGAAGGGAGGAGAAAAGAGGGAGCAGGAATGAGGGAGGGGGGAGGAGGGAGGGGGTAGGGAGGGGGGAGCAGGAAGGAGGAGGGAGGGGGAGGAGGGAGGTTCCTCACCCCTGGTGTAACACGCGACTTACATCTCCGTATCAATTCGGCCTTGGTGGGGCAAACCAGCGAGACGTCGCTCCGTGCGCAGTGTCCAGGCGCCGCAGTCGTGGATCGAGGTGGTGCTGGTTCTGGCTCCTGCATTGCCGAGAGCGTGGCTGGAGAGGGAGCTGTGGACGGAGCTGAGAGTGGAGCTGTGGACGGAGCTGAGAGTGGAGCTGAGGACGGAGATGGGAGTGGAGCTGTGGTCGGAGATGGGGGTGGAGCTGAGGACGGAGATGGGAGTGGAGCTGAGGACGGAGATGGGAGTGGAGCTGTGGTCGGAGCTGAGAGTGGAGCTGTGGACGCAGATGGGAGTGGAGCTGTGGACGAAGCTGAGAGTGGAGCTGTGGACGGAGATGGGAGTGGAGCTGAGGACGGAGCTGAGAGTGAAGCTGTGGACGGAGCTGAGAGTGGAGCTGAGGACGGAGCTGGGGGTGGAGCTGTGGACGGAGCTGGGGGTGGAGCTGTGGACGGAGCTGAGGGTAGAGCTGTGGACGGAGCTGAGAGTGGAGCTGAGGACAGAGATGGGAGTGGAGCTGTGGACGGAGCTGAGAGCGGAGCTGAGAGCGGAGATGGGAGTGGAGCTGTGGTCAGAGATGGGAGTGGAGCTGTGGTCGGAGCTGGGGGTGGAACTGTGGTCGGAGCTGGGGGTGGAGCTGTGGACGGAGATGGGAGTGGAGCTGAGGACGGAGCTGGGGTCAGAGCAGGGGACGGAGCTGGAAGCGTGGCTGGGGATGGAAGGGGCGCTGCTCCTCCCCCTACTCCTGGCGTCCCCTCCGCCGCTTCTGCCGCCCGGGGCGGCTCGGGCAGAGAAGGCGCGGCTCGCCTGGAAGCTGCGAAGAGGCTCAGGATCTCGTCTATCCGCTGCTGCAGTCGGCCCGCGGTCGCGAACTCGACCGGCGCGCTCGGAGGGTGTTCCAGGTGCTCGTTCAGCAAATTCATGAACCTGCGAAGAATAATGACGACGTCGTCGTCGTTACGGTCGCATTGCGCCTCCGTCGCTCCGACTTCCCGCCCGCGCGCTGAGTGCGCTCCGATCGTCAGCGCCGCGTAACGTGACGAGGAATCTATTCGTGACATAATAGAGATTTGGTTACTCTTTCGGTAAAGTCACGTGTCTATGTTGTTGTGTGTCTCTCTGTGTGAGTCTCTCTCTGCTTGTGTGTCTGTCTGTGTGTCTATGTTGTGTGTGTCTCTCTCTGTGTGTGTCTCTGTGTTGTCTCCCTCTGCTTGTGTGTATGTCTGTGTGTGTCTATGTTGTGCGTGTCTCTCTCTGCTTGTGTGTCTGTCTGTGTGTCTATGTTGTGTGTCTCTCTCTGTGTGTCTCTGTGTGAGTCTCTCTCTTCTTGTGTGTCTGTCTGTGTGTCTATGTTGTTGTGTCTCTTTCTCTGTGTCTGTGTTGTCTCTCTCTGCTTGTGTGTCTGTCTGTGTGTGTCTATGTTGTGTGTCTCTCTCTGTGTATCTCTGTGTGAGTTTCCCTGTGCTTGTGTGTCTGTCTGTGTGTCTATGTTGTGTGTCTCTCTCTGTGTGTCTCTGTGTTGTCTCTCTCTGCTTGTGTGTCTGTGTGTCTATGTTGTGTGTCTCTCTCTGTGTGTCTCTGTGTGAGTCTCTGTCTGCTTGTGTGTCTATGTTGTGTGTCTCTCTCTCTCTGCTTGTGTGTCTGTCTGTGTGTCTATGTTGTGTGTCTCTCTCTGTGTGTCTCTGTGTGAGTCTCTCTCTGTGTGTCTCTGTGTGAGTCTATCTCTGCTTGTGTGTCTGTCTGTGTGTGCGATAGTGTAGCGGTTAGCGCGCTGCGCTATGAACTCGGCGACATGAGTTCGATTCCCGCTCACGGCCAACACCAGTGACGATTATCTGAACCGGTCCCGGGCCTCCCCTAGGTCGACTCAGCCTCAAATGAGTACCTGGTGCGGTGGATAAAAACATTGCCACTGGGGAGACTAAGGCGGTCGGGCGTGGTGCTGGCCACTCACCCCCTCGTGTACCGTTACCGGCCTTCATAGGTGCTCGCTAACAGCACCTGCCCCTACAGTCTGTTAAGGCTATATGGGGGATTTTTTTTATCTTTGTCTATGTTGTGTGTCTCTCTCTGTGTGTCTCTGTGTTGTCTCTCTCTGCTTGTGTGTCTGTCTGTGATCTATGTTGTTGTGTGTCTCTCTCTGTGTCTGTGTTGTCTCTCTCTACTTGTGTGTCAGTCTGTGTGTCTATGTTATGTGTCTCTCTTTGTGTGTCTCTGTTTAAGTCTCCCTCTGCTTGTGTGTCTGTCTGTGTGTCTATGTTGTGTCTCTCTCTCTCTGTGTGTCTCTGTGTTGTCTCTGTGTGTCTATGTTGTGTGTCTCTCTCTGTGTGTCTCTGTGTTGTCTCTCTCTGCTTGTGTGTCTGTCTGTGTGTCTATGTTGTGTGTCTCTCTCTGTGTGTCTCTGTGTGAGTCTCTCTCTCTCTGCTTGTGTGTCTGTCTGTGTGTCTATGTTGTTGTGTGTCTCTCTCTGTGTCTGTGTTGTCTCTCTCTACTTGTGTGTCTGTCTGTGTGTCTATGTTATGTGTCTCTCTCTGTGTGTCTCTGTGTAAGTCTCCCTCTGCTTGTGTGTCTGTCTGTGTGTCTATGTTGTGTGTCTCTCTCTGTGTCTGTGTTGTCTCTCTCTGCTTGTGTGTCTGTCTGTGTGTCTATGTTGTGTATCTCTGTGTTGTCTCTGTGTGTCTATGTTGTGTGTCTCTCTCGGTGTGTCTCTGTGTTGTCTCTCTCTGCTTGTGTGTCTGTCTGTGTGTTTATGTTGTGTGTCTCTGTGTGTCTATGTTGTGTGTCTCTCTCTGTGTGTCTCTGTGTGAGTCTCTCTTTCTGCTTGTGTGTATGTCTGTGTGTCTATATTGTTGTGTGTCTCTCTCTGTGTCTGTGTTGTCTCTCTCTACTTGTGTGTCTGTCTGTGTGTCTATGTTATGTGTCTCTCTCTGTGTGTCTCTGTGTAAGTCTCCCTCTGCTTGTGTCTGTCTGTGTGTCTATGTTGTGTGTCTTTCTCTGTGTGTCTCTGTGTTGTCTCTCTCTGCTTGTGTCTGTCTGTGTGTCTATGTTGTGTGTCTCTCTCTGTATGTCTCTCTCTGTGTGTCTCTCTCTGTGTGTCTCTGTGTGAGTTTCTCTCTGTGTGTCTCTGTGTGAGTCTCTCTCTGCTTGTGTGTCTGTCTGCCTGTCTATGTTGTGTGTCTCTCTCTGTGTCTGTGTTGTCTCTCTCTGCTTGTGTGTCTGTCTGTGTGTCTCCGTGTCTGTATTTTGTCTCTCTCCCAAATTTATTTCTACCTGATGACGACTGCTTGTGTTGCAATCGAAACGTCGTGTTCTATTATTTGATCATATTTTCTTTCTACGTGACTTTACCGAAAGAACCAAAGAGTAATTCCTGCAGTCACGAAAGCTTCAAATCAAGAGATTTGGTTTATTTTTGTCGTTGTTGGGTTAGATCGCGCGACTGCGTGCCAAACCAATCTATCTGTGAACCTCGGGAGAGAGCGATCACTGCATCTCTCCGTGTGTCACACTGGCAGCCTGCGAAAGAATCAGAATCGTGAACGTTTATTTAGACCGGAGGAGGAATCTGATGTCCAGTCGGCGCACCAGGGATCAGAACGTATATAACGGGTACTGTATTGTATTTAACACGTTCAAACTCACCTCTGCCAATTGTCTTTGAGGCCCTAATACACACAGATGCACAAATGCACGCGCAAAGACACAAAGTCAGATTCAGTTAATGGACAAGTTGTAGCGTTAATATTTTTCTCCCTGTTATACAGGGTGACCCAAAAGTCAGCGCACAGGTTCATTGTATAACACGTAGGCTTTTGCGACCAATATCATCCATAATACAGGTTTTTTGGAGAAACTACACATTTATATACTTACGCGATTTAACCCCCCAAAAAAACCTGTATTATGGAGGTTTATTGTATGTATTTTAACAAATCACACGTGGTTATGTAATTCATTTAAACAAATGTTCAAACTGACTTCCATTAACATTAATGCATGCAAGGAATAATTAATGTCACCCGCCCGTGCTGTGCTAAAAACTGTCGACACGGTCGGACATCCGAATTCGCTGTGCTAATGACGGGCAGGACGGCAGATAATCAAAAAGTATCCATTGACCGCGGATCTCTATGTCAAGGAGCGCGTGTAGAGACACACTCGGCACTTTGCGGAACTCACCGGTACTTTTATGGCTCTATCGATCGCGACCCCCCCCCACCCCCCTACGAGTCGCTCCGTGCCGCCGGCAATCGCACCTGGAGGAACTCCGCGTCGTCCCGGGTCCGCTCCAGGTCGCCGATCCTGCCCAGCGTCTCGCGGAGGCTGCCCAGCACCTCGGCGCACCTCCCGATGTCGCGCCGGACCGCCGAGAGTTTGGCGTCGCGCTCCGTGTCCACGGCCCTCAGCGCCGACTCGCGGTCCTCGGCGACGAGGCGCAGGAGGTCGCCGTAGCTGGCGCCGAGCCTCCGCTTGAAGAGCTCCGCCGCTTCCTTCGGGATGGCAACGGGTAACGGGGCTCCGTCAGGCCAGTACAAGACCCCAAGTTGCAACCCATCTCCTCGGTGCCTCCATCGCAGTCCCTCCACTGCGGGCTCCCGATACAAAGGCTGGACCAATGTCAATATTGTGCTCACAGTCTTCACGATCCTCGATGGACTAGTTCCTGCGTACCTCTCATCTCACTCCACTCCCCTCCACTCACTCTCCTGCCTCTCATCTCACTCCCCTCCACTCCACGCACTCTCCCCTCTCACCTCACTCTACTCCCCTCCACTCACTCCCCTACCTCTCATCTCACTCCACTCCCCTCCACTCACTCTCCTGCCTCTCATCTCACTCCACTCCCCTCCACACACTCTCCTGCCTCTCCCCCTCTCATCTCACTCCACTCCCCTCCACGCACTCTCCACACCTGGAATTAGCCTGACACAGGTTTCTCTTCCGCTCTGCGCGGGTTCGGTTTGTGCGATTTCGCGCTGTGCATGCGGCTCAACCGACTTCCACCAAACATTCACTCGACATGCGGCTCTGCGGTCGGACATGAGTCAACAACAGTGTATCGTACTGTGTGCACGACACACAGATGTACATACAAAAAGACACATTCAGAGGCACGTACACAAATACATAATTGTGTGTGTGTGTGTGTACTGTGGTGCGCTAGTTGGCAGGCAGCTGTCTCACCCGTCACCTACTGGACATCTTAGCGCATCGGATTCCTCCAGGACAAATACAGATTCCGATTCTGATACAGGGAAACAATAACAACCGCCATTCGCCACTAAGTGGCGGTGACTAAATGTGTACTGTGTGCACTACTCGCAGGCAACCGTGCTAATCGGAGGTGCAGGGGAAGGACAACAAACTAAATACCAAAAAGCAGTTCTCAAGGAATGAGTTTGCAATCCAGATTATTTAAACGTGCCTAGCTCCAGTCGCTCCCTAACATCGGAAGAGCGTTCTAGACGCCCGCAGAAAGCTTGCCATGCGGTGACCGTCTTTGTTCGATCGTTAGTCAAAAGCCGCCGCTGCTGCGAGGATGACCGGAGTCTGAATGATGACGGTTTATGCTCCTTGGCAAGATCAGCAACAAGGTATCGCGGTACATTTGTGGCAAGCACTTTGCGTGCAATGAGTGTGACCTCATAACGCATTCGTTCGGCAACCAGAAGCTCATGCAGCTTGGCGAGCACCGGACGGACAAGGTCGGACCTTGCAGTACCCGTCGCGACACGTGTCAGCGAATTTTGTACACGCTGCAGCTTGCTAATGTTTTTGTCAGGAGTCCCGTAGATTAGCGATTTGCAATATAATCGAGCCTTCTCGATGCTCCGCTACATTGCCACCTTGTTAGCTATGTCTGCGAGGACGGTTTAAGCTCCTCGATGAGGACATCGGCAAGGCATCGTGGTTCATTTGTGGCAAGCACTTTGATTGTGTGTAGTGAGCGCGACCTTGTAACGCTGAATTCGTTCGGCAAACCGGAACGACAACAACCCCACCACTGGAAAAAAACACGAGAATCGGTTTTACTCTTCCTGGCACTAAAACAGGTGTTAAGATGTTCAAACACCAACTCCTACTCTTGTGTTTCTTTACACTTTGATACTGGCAAAAAAATGTCCCATTTTGTAACTCTTTGCCGTGCCAACCCCGATCACCTCATCTACAAGAATAGCGGGGCGTATGCACCCCTTTCTGGCGATAACACCCAACTGGATACACACACACACGCACCTATGATTGCGGGGGTGGTGGGGGTAGGGGATCGATGAGCCTGTTGCGAAGGTGGACGAGCAATGTGGCTTGAGGCCCACGGCGGCGAGCAGCCAAACCCCCCCCCCCTCACCTCTGCGGCGTCCACCTTGTCCTGGAGGCCACTAACGAGGGCGGTGGTCGTCCGCTCCTTGTCCGTCAGCGTTTGCCTAAACGCGCTTAGCAGCTCCTGAAAAATGGTACGAAACATGAGCGCGGGCGCGGGCGCGCCCCCACCACCCCCCCCCCCCACCACGTTTTAGCACGGCACGGCGGTAGTTAAGGAGATGCTAACGCCCGCACGTCCCCCTCGACAGGTGTATACAAGGAGGTCGTGGTATTCGAGCGATGGGCCGTGTAGAGTTTGGACCGATGGCCGCGTCGACTCCCTGACTTCTTGTGGTCCGCTGCCGGATGGCTGAATTATCGCACGACAGTACGGATCCGCCGATTCCCGAGTCCGGTGCGAAGGCGGTCGCGACGAGGATATCGTGGTGGAGCGCATCATCGACAGCAGGGGACGTGTTGAGTAGGGGCGCCACAGTGGCTAGGAGATGTTAACAACCTCGCCCGGCACACAGGAAGTTGTGGGTTTGATCCCGACCCTGATGCACTACTGTATGTTTGGAGTTTGCATCTATCTTTCTCTCTGCCCGTGGTCGAGTGGATTTTCCTCTGGGTCCCCCGGTTTTTCCCTCATTTAGAACCAACGTAACGCGTTTCAAGTATCTGACTGCTCTTATTCATTCACCGCACGATGATGACGATGAGCCACTTCGTCGTGCTATCATTTGTGACAGCCAGGTCGCTTCTGAAACACATTCCTGCGGAGGGGGCTGGTAGGAAATTTTGAAGTAATTACATTTTGAAATATGAAGAAATTATGTACGGATATTTAAGCCAAACTTGTTGGGGTCGTGCGCAGACGAAAGCAAAATGAAAAGTGAGCAGAATTATAAAACGACGCCAGAAAGTGCAGTGTAAAAGAGGTCGCACCAGAAAGTGCAGTGTATAATCCCCTGCCTCCTGTGAATTAATCCCGGTTGGGCTTCCAGTCCATATAAGGGCACCACGGGGTGACCAGCCCCTCCCCACCCAGCCCCACCCCACCCAGCCCCACCCCTCCAACCCCCCACCCAGCCCCTCCAACCCCCCACCCAGCCCCTCCCCACCCTCCCCTTCCCTCCCCACCCCCTCCCCACCCAGCCCCTCCCTACCCTCCCCTCTCCACCCAGCCCCACCCCTCCGACGTGGACAGACATACACAATTAAACCCCTGCCTCCTGTGAATAAATCCCGGTTGGGCTTCCAATCCACTACGTTTCCTACCAGTATAAGCACTGCATAGCTCAGTGGGGCCTTTACCTGGTAAAATAAAACATAGTAGTTGGTGAGCTGGTGATGATGCTGCTGCTGCTGCGTTGGCAGTGGTGCACAAGCACAGTCAACGATAACAACACCCCGTGTGTGTGTGCATATCTGTGCGGGGAACGAGAGCGTAGCGATTAACGTACTCCGCTACGAACTCGGCAGAGGCCAGGGTTCCATTCCCGCTCACGGCCACCACCAGTGACAGCAATCATCTGAGCTGCTCCTGGGCGTCCCTTAGGTCGACTCAGCCTCAAATGAGTGCCCGGTGCGGCGTATAGTAAACATCGCCACTGGGGATGCAAATGCGGCTGGGCGTGGTGCTGGCCACCCACACCCCACTTTCACAGGTGCTGCCACTCGCTACGAACCACGCTCGCCCCCAAAAGTCTGTTAACAGCCAAGCACGGCGGCAGGGTTGAGGGACCTTCGTCATCGTCCTGAACTCACCACGCTCCATCTGCGATCGCCACCCTGCCGCCTCTCCCTCCTGTCCCTGACGACGTCGTCGATCACCACGTTCTTGTGGAGCGGCAGCGCGCTGGTGTAGGCTTTTCGACACTGCGGGCACGTTAAGGGGGCCTTTGCCCGCATGGCGTCGGACCAGTGATTGTTGATGCACCACCTGCAGAACGTGTGGCCGCAGGGCAGAGACACAGGCTCCGTGAAGTCCTCCAGGCAGATTGAGCAGTTCAGAAGATTGTCCGTGTCGGGCGCCGACACGGCCATCTGCGCGACCAGGGCGGTTATAAAAAAACCCAGCAAGAAGCCGCAGCAGTGTGGTTGGCACAGCAGGGGTGGGTCTTGTCCCGTGACCTCCTGCACCTAGCGTGGCACAGTTAGGGGGGTGGGCACAGGTGGTGCATCGGCAAGTCAGATATCTCAGTCAGTCAACCCATGGAACTATCTGGGTCTGTTCCATGACCTCCTCCTGCGCCAAGTCTGGCACAGCAATAAAGCGATGGCACCAGCTGGGTCTGTCTTGTGACCTCCTCCTGCACCTAGCCTGGCACAGCAGACAATCCATGGCACCAGCTGGGTCTGTCCCGTGACTACCTGCCAGCGGACGTTCGACACTTAACGTGGCCTTAAAGTGCACATGGCCTGGCACAGGCGTCGTGGTGACGTCACCGCCACTTAGTAGCGAATGGCGGTTGTTGTTGTTGTTTCTCTGTATTAGAATCGGAATCTGTATTTGTCCTGGAGGAATCCGATGCGCTAAGATGTCCAGTAGGTGACGGGTGAGACAGCTGCCTGCCAACTAGCGCACCACAGTACACACACACTCACACACAATTATGTATTCGTGTACGTGTCTCTGAATGTGTCTTTTTGTATGTACACCTGTGTGCCGTGCACACAGTACGATACACTGTTAACTCATGTCCGACCGCATAGCCGCGCGCTAACCGCTGCGCCACCGCTCCCCGACGGAACCGAGGTCGATTCCTACTCACCGGCCAATAATAACAAGGGCATTTGTTTGTTTGTTTACCGGTTTAACCGTTTCACGGGGCCTCCCCTAGGTCGACTCAGCCTCAAACGAGTGCCGTGTAAAAAAAGAAAAACATCGCCACTCTGGGAGGACAAAGGCGAACTTTCGGGCGTGCCGTGGTGCTGGCCACCCACCCATCCAACCTATCTCGCGTGCCACTGTGCGCCGGCCTTCCGTCAGGTGCTGCTGCTCGCTACTAACAACAATTGCGCCCACAGCAGACTATAACGGGGGGAGGTGGTGGTGGTGGTGTGGATCTTTGACGTCGCTACGATGCTAGAGAGGGGAAGAGACACGGGCGAGACTGATTACCACAACACCCAAACAACGACAATGAACCTCACAACAGTCGCTCGATTTTTCGTCGCTAGATTTTGTACAAGTCCGTTTAACGTGTGGGCTTTCGCGACCAATAGCATCCATAATAGAGGTGTTTTTTTTATTTTTCACTTAGGCTATTTACCCGGGTAGTAATGGTATCGTCGCTTACACAGAGTCAGCTGATGCAGCGTCCTCAATACATAATGCATGCCTAGCGGTAATATTACTAAGGCAATTGGCCGAGTAATACTGTTGGTGTATCAGTGGGAAAAAAAACTGTATTAATAATTATATATTATTACATTTTGACTCAAAGCGTTCGTGACTGCAGGGATTCATATTCTTGGTTCTTTCGGTAAAGTCACGTGACTTTACCGAAAGAACCAAGAATATAAATCGTTACTTAATAATATCATTATAATCGTATCACCATGATTAAACTGATGACACCAACCTGAATACATGGCACCGACAAGAACAACATCTGCACTATCGCTGCAGAAAGTCTCGAGATGAGTGTGCCATCACTTGGGGCAGTTTTCAACATGTACTGATATACGGTGCGCATATTTGATAAATCAATATTGCATTTTCGTATACGGCACTGAACGCATAGTATGCATCAAACAAAAACAGAATAAAAAGCTCACAACGCGAAATCGCGACAGGCTTGCTCGCTGCCCGCCGAACGGTGACGTTTGTCCGGCCGCACTCCGTCTTCCCAGCAAAGCGAAATCGTCGCCGTCACTTCCCCATTGTGAAGCTGTGACGCGCGATGCCACGTGGCCACGCCACGTGACCCTCGCATTGCGGTGGGCGGAGTTTCATAGTTCCATAGTTTCGTTTATTTTGGTATAGCCCTGTGAGCCATTCGGCTATTGAATCGGGTGCAACCGCAACAAACAAAAAAAACAAAAACACGAACAAGAAAACATCTTAAAGTGACTTTGTGCATGTGCAAACAGAAAATCCAGGAAAAAAAACATCATAATATTTCTGAAATAGCACCGTACACCAACGCTGTGTGCAAAAATCCCAGTGGGATGCAAGTCAAACAACAACAACAAGAAAACTTAGATTAAGGCCATCAGTCTAACTCCGTACTACAATAAACAAAAACATGGCCAAACCCAAAAACTTTTAGAATTCACCAAAATAAAGCCATAAAAGCAATGTAACAGTGAACATAGGAACTGTGACCGAATTTTTGACAATAAACTACATAAATAACATGTAACACCAAACCCTAGAGCCACAGCTGGCTGCATGAGTCACTCCGCAAACAACAGGAGCATCAGTCGGAGTATCACATTTTTTCAATGCACCTTTAAGATCAGCACACTAAATCAAAATACAGATAATACTTTGCAGCGGTCATCCGGAGCGAAACATTTTATTTTAGGCCACTGATTAGCAGTGGCAGCTAGGGGTGTACAACGACGTTCGTCATGCAGGTTCAATCGCACTGGACGTGTGTGCAAAAAGAGCTTCGCGGCTTATCGGATTTTCTCCGGTATTAATAAATGTTTTTAATCTTTGTTTTTTTCGATAAAGTCACGTAGAAATAAAACAAAAAAATAAGAAATTAAATTACATGTAATTTTATTTTTTCTTATTTCTACGTGCCTTTACCGAAAAAAAACAAAGATTAATTCCTGCAGTCACGAAAGCACCAAATCAAATAAATGTTCCGTTTCTGAATAGGGTCAAGTGGGGTCAAAACCTTGACTGCGACTTGTCTCTTCGCACCGTCACGCACCTAGGCTGCTATACAGAGGTGCTTCAAATAAATGTTAACACTCACATGGGACTATCGTTTTTCATGCAAAAAGAATGGAAAAGGAGCCGTCCACTTTGATGTGACGTCACATTTCTCAAACCCCCCACCCCCACCCTCGTCACACATCGTCACAAATGTGTGACCCCCCCCCTCCCCCAGGTGCGTAACGCCATTTATGGACGGCCCCTAATAACACTGTAACATGATAACAAATGTAATGTTAATAGACTCAACGAGTCAAAGAGCCTCCACTTGTTCGCCGTCGTTGTCAACGCATTGCCTGGAATCTTTGCCAGGTGTTCTCCAGAGCCCGGAGGCAGCAGCACATTTCTTATAATATTGTTGCCAATTCTCAGAAGTGTTGAAAACGAAATTTGAAACGCCCTGTATATACCGCGGCCTCCTCTTGCCTCGTCCCATCATTTATTATTTTACACCAGCGGTTCTTAACAGGGGGTGGTACGCGGAACCCCTGTGGGGGTACGTGGAAATGTCCCGGGGGGGGGCGGTAAGGTGAGGTGATTTATAAACGTGTGAACATTATATCATTGGGGTAAAATCACGTCGCATGAATCTGCCAATATAAAATAATTACGATAAAACTAAAATCCATCTGGGGCCCACCATACACAGTGACCGGTGCACCAGCGCCCCACTTTGAAGCCAGCCAGCCAGCCAGCCGGGCCAGCACCAGCAGACAGTTCCGGGAGCACATACTTGGCAGGGGACTGCTCAAGGTGAGAACGGTACGTCGCTCCAAGGCACATCACCGGCTTTGGGTCATGTCCTATTAAGTGGCCATTTAGGTGCACTTTCAGCCCGTAGGTGGCCCTGGCATTGCGCAGGTGAAACACACTGCAAACTCTTCTTCTCGTAGAATGGAAATAAAATATTTTGTTTTATTTGTATTATTTTATTTCCATTCTACGTGGTGGTGACTTTACCGAAAGAACCAAGAAGATGAATCCCTGCAGTCACGAAAGCTTTAAATCGAAAATGACACTGCAAACTTTTTTTGCTTGTGCTTGGCTTGAGACGTCATCTGCTGCAGTAGTCTGTTACCATGTTCCAGGTACTTGTTTAGAGCGTTCTCCAAGCTGTGAGAAAGTCCAGTCTTGGGTCGTGATGCAGATGTCGACCGCGTAGCCAAATGGGCATGACTTTGCAGGAGGTAAGTCGTTGATGAAAATGTTGAAAAGTGTTGGGGCAACAACAGGCCCCCAAGGCAGTCCACTCAGCCCCTCCCCACCCTCCCCTCCCCTTCCCACCCAGCCCCTCCCCACCCAGCCCCTCCCCACCCAGCCCCTCTCTACCCTCCCTTCTCCAACCAGCCCCACCCCTCCGACGTGGACAGACATACACAATTAATCCCCTGCCTCCTGTGAATTAATCCCGGTTGGGCTTCCAGTCCGCTACCGTTTCCTACCAGTAAAACTCGATGGTGTTCGCTTCTGAGTGTGGTATGACACGTGACAGCGATCAGCAGAAGTCCACAGGTGCCAGACTGTGTCATATGCTGCTGAGATCCAGGTACACAGCACCTGTGTTGAGATGTCGCTGGGAGCCATTTTCAGCATACGTTGTCAGTGCTGGGGCCTGGTTACAGGCGTAATAAACGACTTCCACGACACGTTGAGACTTGCGTCCTTTATTAGTTATGACTGCTCGGCTCCGTACTCGGATGGTCACCCTCTCTCTCTCTCGCCGCATGCACGTGGCTCTCTGCTCCTCCGTTCCCGCGCGGCTTCCCTCGCTCTCGCTTCCCCGCACACCGCTGGTCGACGGCGCGCTGGGAATCGGGAAAGCTTCGCCCGCGGCCGCCACGTGGTCGGTGGCTGACGAGATGGCGGACCCAGGCTTCCACGCCGAACCCCGAGTCCTCCTCCTGCCTCTCCTTTTATCCTCCTTGGCGGAGCGAAGCCCCGCCTCTAACCACGCCCCCTTCAGAAGCTTCTCGATGGTTCCCGCGTGTACCCCTGAGGAGCTCCGCCCATGAACTTTGGCCCAGATCAAACCCGTGAAGTTGATTGGCTATGAACGATGCGGCAATGTCTATGCAGTCCTCCGTATGTCGGTGTGCTCTCATTACACAGGTACTCCGGCCCTGGCGGAAACCAGCCTGGGTCGACGCTCAAGATGTTGTTGACAACAGGTGGTGTGATGCGTTCTAGCGCCACTTGCTCCAGGAGCTCGAAGCACACACCCAAAGGAGAGATGGGCCGGTAACTAGCAAGGGACATTCGGGTCCTTCCCTGTCTTTGGGAGTGCGATGACTTTGGCCTTTCTCCAAATTTCGAGCCTCTCTCGCCTGAAGGCGATTGCTTTGTGTTGCGATCGAAACGTCGTGATATTTTTATTATTATTTTTCTATCTACGTGGCTTTACCGAAAGACCAATAGAATAATCTTTGGTTCTATTCGGTAAAGTCACGTAGGTAAAAAATAAAACAAAAATCACGACGTTTCGGCCACAACACAAGCGGCCTTCATCAGGTGAAGGGATCAGGCTGTCTCGAGGACAGCGCTGGAGTGAAACACAACCACGCTAAAAAAAAGGTTGTGGTCTGAGCGTGGCTGTGTTTCACTCCAGCGCTGTCCTCGAGACAGCCTGCTCCCTTCACCTGATGAAGGCCGCTTGTGTTGTGGCCGAAACGTCGCGATTTTTGTTGTTTTATTTACCTACGTGACTTTACCGAATAGAACCAAAGAGTATGGATCCTTGCAGTCACGAAAGCTTTAAATCTAGAACCCATAGAATACATTGTTACATCACTTGGCTGAGGCTGCAGAGGATTTGTCGCACGCAGTTTTGGCTCTGGGTTGACGGCTGGCGCCCATGAGTAGAGGTAGAGTTTGGGTCGCGGGTGGCTTGATTTGGTATTCGATGCGAAACCTTTTGCACCCCCCTCGTGCTGAATGATGCTTTGAAGCCGTGACGTGCATTTTATCCGTCGGTCCCACCAAATTTTCCGCCGTGTATGGAAAGCCAGGAACTAAACAGAACCTGGAGGGTACACGGCTAGACCTAGGCAGAGGGTAAAGGCCACTTTAAAAAGGTGTTTACTAATGCAATTCAATTGACCACTTTCGACATTACAATTCGTTCTACAGCGTGCTGCTTAATGGTGACGATTATGGCACATTTCGGGGCGTTAGGCCCCCTCATGTTATTCTCTGGGAGAAATAATGGCGAGCGTTGTTAAATGGATACACTGGACCCGACCAGAAAGTTGTAGATCTGTGCCCAGTCCTGCTCTCGTTCCTTTTCCCTTGTCACTCCCATTCACCGGAACAAACTCCCACTGCGAGCGTTGTTAAATGGATACACTGGACCCGACCAGAAAGTTGTAGATCTGTGCCCAGTCCTGCTCTCGTTCCTTTTCCCTTGTCACTCCCATTCACCGGAACAAACTCCCACTGCAACATGAAGAGCGCCCATATTCACTTTTTAACAGCCTGCAGCTTCCGTTCTTCACTTAGAACAACCCCCATGTCTTCTCCCCGAGCCCAGCATCATCCCCCCAGCTACGACCAATCTTACCCCAACCCTCTATCACCACCCCAACCTCCATCACTACCCAACCTACACCAACCCTTTCCATCGCGAACGATGATTACTGTGCGTAGGACAGCGAGCGGCGTTGCTGCCGATAGTCAAAGACAATGCATATACTCTTTGGTTCTTTCGGTAAAGTTACGTAGGTATCAAATAAATCACGTTTCGATTGCAACACAAGCAATAATCATCAGGTGGGAAAACCACGGCAAGAAAAAAATGTTTGCCGAAGGTTTTTTTGCTGTGGTTTTCCCACCTGATGATGATTGTGTTGCAATCGAAATGTCGTGATTGATTTTATTTTATACCTACGTGACTTTACCAAAAGAGCCAAAGAGTATGGATTCCTGCAGTCACGAAAGCTTCAAATCTCGACAATGCATGTTATCAGTGTTTTTTGTTTGCATTTTCACCACAAGTATTGTGGTTAATGCAGACATGATTCCTTGTAAAAGGTTTCAGTTTGGTGTTTTAACAACTTAACACAGCTGTTTTGTTGCCAGATAAAAGGAGAAAATCTAATTTTCATATTTCGGTACTGGCAAAGGAGGACCCATGATGTAGATCCCTTATTCTCTTCAACCCTCTTGACCCGAGTCCACTACAGCAGCCGCTTTCTCTCCAATGCTTGCGGCTTTGGCTCTGACATATCCTCGCCATGATGCGTCCCACGCACAGTAATGATACCGGCAGTCTTGAGGTGTCTTTTAAGGAGTGTTTTTTGTAGCGCAAGTTTTTGGCCACCGGGAACACGCGCAGTCCCTCTTCGAGTTCAACGTGGACAAGGATTTTACGAAGGCGATGTTCTGGCAAATCGAGTTACACTGCTCTGACCATCTCAACTGAGAGGAGGTAACAAATCCATCCACGCTGGGAATCCCAGCTCCCGCCAGCAACTCGGTGCTTAAAATTCGGTCCTGCCACTTTATCCTCACGATGTGCCTCAAACGACTCGGCTGTCTTTATTTGGCTCGACAGTACTCACCGGTGCACCCCACCCCCTCCATCCTTTTGTATGCATATGCGTTTATTTTGTAACGTCAACGACAACAAATACAGGTAAGCACGGCCGCTAACCTATGCAACATCTAAACGACCAGAGTAAACATGTCCATATAACAACGCGCGTCCCGAGCTGCGATCTAGGAATTAGGAATGGGGAGAGAGAGAGAGAGGAAAAGCAATTTATAGGAAGAGAAATACACACAATGGAAACATTTTAACCAGAGCGAGGCGTGGGGGATGAATGTGATCGCGGATGTATACACACGATGGGGTGAAAGGGTCAAGGCAGTAACAGCGCGTAGTATCGTCCAATTAACTAATGAACAAGGTCGCCCCCCCCCCCCACCACCGTCCTCCCTCCCCGCGACAGAGCCCTTGGGATGTTCAAAAGTGGGAACGATGCCCCCCAACGTCGTCAAAACGCGGCCATGGAGCTCGAACGTCGGTCGGGGCGGTTCGCGACCAGCCTCTCTCAGGCCGCCGGTCTTAAAAACGGGGGCGCACAGAAGTCGATTCTCGGCAGCGCCGGGGGTTTGAGACCGAGGGCCCCGAATGGAGGATGTTTTGCTTATTTAACTAAACACACGAAATAAATCACTCGCCGTGTACACATCGGTTCGGTTTGGAATCGGATAAAAGTGTCTCTCTTTTTTTTTCCCGTAAGGTAAAAGCAAGACTCACAATGACAAGCGTATATCACACAATGAGACTCGAACATCATATTAGACCGTCCTAATTGGCATATCTAGAATAAAAAAAAAACTAGTTAATCAAATTGTGTTGACTATATATATTAGTGGCTGCAAGGGTTGCGATTCGAATCGTGCATCATATATTTTTTTTTTACAATGGTAGAGCGTTTGAATCGATGACGGCTGTCGTGTTCGCTTGAATTCGTGCACGTGCATGTAGTTTTGTATTTTTAGTGTCGCGGAGTCAAATGTAGTGTCGCGCGCTTGTGTAAGATATCACACGCTGGAAACAAGGGTTGGTTTGATCACACACAGAGCACAGATTTGTGAAACTCGCGTAGGGGACGACGGAACGTCAGGTTTGGTGTATCCTAATCATATAATGCAGACCGCTATTGCTGCCACAGCGAAAACACGAATTTGACACGCGGCAATGTGTCACGGACATGAGCGAATGCATGCTCTTTGGTTCTTTCGGTAAAGTCACGTAGGTATAAAATAACACAAGCGTCCGTAGTCTCCTCGTCACCTCTGATGACGGGCGCTTGAGTTGTGCCCGAGACGTCGTGATTTATTTCCTACCTTACGTGACTTTACCGAAATAACCAAAGAGTACGGATTCCTGCAGTCACGAAAGCTTCGAATCAAGAATGAGCAAATGTAGCCCCGATGCGCAGAGCCAAATGCTCAGCGTCACTCGCACGCCAGGTGAACGGAGCGCCTCTTGAAAGCCGACGTCGATTGAACGTCGCGGCGGGATGACGAGGGCGTTCCAGACGGCCGGGGGTGCCACGGTGGCTAGGAGATGTTAACTGCCTCGCCTGGTATACAGGAGGTCGTGGGTTCGCTGTATATTTAGAGTCTGCGTCTCTCTCCCTCTCTCCACCCGTTGTGGTCGCGTGGATTTTTCTCCGGGTCCTACGTTTTTGTTTTTCTTTCCCCTCCACGTTTAGAATCAACATCACCATGCGTTTAGGAGTATTTGGCTGCTGCTACATATGAATCATTTGGCGGGACCCCGGGGTCCCGCAAAAATCAGGTCAATAATTATAATTTTTCTTCAGTCCGCCCCACTCGTGATCCCGACAGCAACGCGCCGCCCGCCCAGACTGGCGCCAACAAGCGCCAGCAGCAGGCGGCGATCGACACGATGGGCGCCACCCCACCGGCCAAACGCAAGCCCCGGGGGGCGTCCGCCACAGTCGCGCGCGGCGACAACGCCCTCCGGTCAGCCGTCGATCCTCAGCTTCTTTGCCAAGGCGAGCCCGCTCCCCAGGCAGTGAATTTAACGTGTTTTTGTAATTTTTCAACTTTTTACGAAACTTAGTGCCCCGAGTAGTTCTCGACGAGGCCAATCGATTGACGCTAGTTTTGTTGTCTGTAAGGCAAGACTCGTGTCGCTACGCGGTTTTTCCCACCCCGGGGCAGTGATGGGACCCCGGGGTCCTGCCAATTGCTTCATACGTCCAAATGATGCCGGATGAGCCACTTCGCTGAGACACCATTTGCGTCTAGGTCGCTTCTGCAAAAAAAAAATAGCTATCAGCAGCTCAGTTGGGGCTTTAACCTGGATTTTTTTTAAAGGGTTGAGTTTTATATTTTACAACAATGCCTAAGCAGCCACCACATGCCTGGCTCCTCGGTGTAAGAGAGGTTGCGCGTCGCGGTGATGCCGACGCTGCTCGTGCCGAGAGTTCTCACCGCGAGTCATTGCGAGCTACACTGCAAGGGTCCCCAACCCCCGGTCCGTGGCCTGTTAGGAACCGGGCCGCACAACAGGAGGTAGCGAGCGGTGAGTCCGCGCGTGGCCCACCCATTATTTTATTATTTACCACTTCCGTCCGCGCCTCTTTCCCGCACTGCGCACTCGTCTCAGTCACGGTTTTGGTAAGCCCACAAGCTGACCCTGAATGAGTAAAAAAAAACTTTGCTGGAGAGCTTCTTTGAAAAGGGGGAAAGACCCAATGATGAAACCCCCCCCCCCCCCCGTGAAAAAATTGTCTTCCACGAAACCGGTCCCTGGTGCCAAAAAGGTTGGGGACCGCCGAGTTGGACGATACTCGACGGACGACCGAGAACGAGGAGGCGGTGGGCACAGGCCAGCCAGGCGATTTTTGTAGGCCCACACACCCCACCCACCACCACCGTGATGGCGATGGCGGAGGATCCAATGCAAGGGACTGCAAGTGGCAATGGAGGCGAAGGAACCGAGCTGAGGACGAAGGGCGTCGAAGGGGTTGACGCGACGGGGCGAGGTGATTTCGTGGCTGTTGCGGAGGGGGGGGGGGGTGGAGCGGGTTGCTCGATGGAGATGGGACAAGGACGGTGTCACCGAGTGTCGAGGGGGACACCGCGGGGGAGATTTCAGAATGGACGCAAACGACGGGGGGGGGGGGTCCCAGGCAACCCCCCCCCCCCCCCAACTTATGGCGGTCGGTTGCAACAAGTGACAAGGTGGTTGCTGTGTGTAGTGACGCCAACTCCCTGGTCGTCATCCTCGCTACCGGCGGCGACGGCTTTCGGCTGGCTGTCTGGAACGCTGCTCTTCCTTCCGATACCAGGAAGCCACTGGACTTATGCTGCACTTTTAAAGCATCGTCATCACCATCAATTGATGAACTCGTTTCTTTAGAACCGCTTCTCGTCGTTGCGTTTAGCTTGTCGTCCTTCCCGCCGCACACCTCCGATTAGCGCGGTTGCCAACGTACTGTGCGAAAGAAGTTCACAAATGCTACCCCTAATCACGACCCCAACCACTCCTTCACCTCTCTCAAGGGTCACCATTCCCTCCGCCGCCAGCGCCTTTTAAAATAACCCCCACTCTTTCTAAAAGACAATCACGCGACGTACCATTCGTTTGAGTTTTGCTTAAACGATTGCTCATAAAGCATAAGGCGCCATATATACACGTGTGTAGATACGATGAGAGTGGAGGTGGCGTTTGGCACCAAGTGAATAATAAAGGGAGATGCGTAGACGGCCGAAAATTAGGGGGACAGTGGCGCGGAGGGGGGGGGGGGGGGGTAGAGGGTCAGGACGGGACCCCCACCCCTCTCTCCCCGCGAATGAACAAACTCCGCCACATCCACCCCATCATCGCGCTGCTGCTTTCAGACGCGCTTCGGCGGCCGCCTGGAACGCTCCTCATTCCGACAATAGGGAGCCACTGGGAGCTGTGCGATTTTAAATCATTTGAATTAGCAAAACTTATTTCTTAATAACTACTACACTTGAATTCCTGCAGTCACGAAAGTTTTAAGTCAAAACTACACTTGTTGTTGCGTTTAGCCCCACCCCCCCCCCGCCGCCCCTCTCCCCCCCCCCCGTACGGTTGCCAGAGACGTTCAACATACATAACGTACGTACAAACTCCCCTGTTGTGCGTGATTTTTCTCTGGGCATTCCGGCAGCCGGATATATATAACATCGGCGGCAAACATCGCCCCCCCTATAATCAGCCCATGCCGGTCCAGCGTGGCGGAGTGCGGCAAAGTCCCTCGCCTGGCTCGTGAGATGGCGGCGGCGCGAACTCCGCCGTGCCACGCGTTTTCACTACGGCGACGTTCTTCTTCCACTGGAGGAACACTCTTTCGAACGACGCAGTGACGCGCGCGTCGTTGCAACGCGTGACGTCGCAACGTGCGGTGCACACGCCGTCATACCGCGGGGCGCACGCGCTCCGTTAGAACGTGGGACATGCCCGTTGTGACGCGGGACATGCCCGTTGTGACGCGGGACATGCCCGTTGTGACACGTACCGTGACAACGCGGAACACTCGCACCCGTTGCCATAAACGGCGGTTTCTGAGCGGTCGACGATGACGAGCTACTTTCTTGATGCGGTGCGATACGGTGACGCGGAACGATACAGCGGCGCAACCCTCGGTTATTTGCCCCTTCGCCATCTCACGGCGTGGCGTGCGTGGTCGTGACGTCGCATCTCGGCAAACGGCGGTACGCTATTTACGACGGGGGCATTCGTTTTCGCCCAAATGTGTTTCATCCCTTCGCGCGGCACTGTTCAGCGACGCTGCTGCTAGCTAGCACGCTAAACGAGGACCTACTGCATTCGTCAAACAAAGCCTTATGTGTGTGCGCGTCTCTTTCACCATCAACAGCAAGACACTCCCCCTTGACGGAGGTAAAGCCAATCGATCATTCAAACAAACGTCGCCCAGTCACCGGACGTTGTTCAGCAGCCCGCTGGTCAACAACAACCGCCATTCGCCACTAAGCGGCGGTGCCGTCACCACGGCGCTTGTGCCAGGCTAGGTGCACGCCACGGCCACGTAAAGTGTCGGGAAGCCCCGCCGGCAGGAGGTCACGGGGCAGACCCAGCAGCTGCCATGGGTCGACTGACTGAAACGACTGGCCAGTGCACCACCTGTGCCGCCCTACTGTGCCAACTAGGTCAACCCGCACACACAACAGAAACCCCTCCACCCCCGTCAGTGCGCCGTCGGTGATTAGGACTCCACTGCCCCCTGCTGGCCAAGCACCGCAAGAGCACACGCAGCTGCGGCCGTTGATCTCAACAAAAACCACTAAAGTGGGTGACAACCCCGATTTGAAGAGTTGAGGGTGGCCGCCCCATGTCAAGCACTTACGACGTGGGTTGAATAAATAAAGAAACACAACACCCCGCTCGGATTCGGCTGGCGCAACGCGACTTAAGCAACAAACCGCTGTCATGAACAACAAACGCAGCGACGAGACCACCCAACGACCCCTGACGGGCACGACTCTAAACGGCAATAAAAAAAAAAGCGCAAACCGGATAACTTGAAGATGATGCACAAACGAAAAATATATACATCTCTGGCGTGCGAATATCGTCACCCAGAACAGAGCGACTCGATGCCCGATTCACAAACACGGAGGAGGAGGTGTCATCATCGCAATGGCGATGACTGAAACACCTTCCGCTGCTCCAGACGCAACGGTCCGGTTTCATTGACCACGTCGATGTGAAATTATAGTTGTCGCTGCTCGACACAAGAGTGGTGTGGTTAAAGTGTGGTTCCTCCCGGTACCACCAGAGGTACTCCCCGGAATTAACTGGAGGTACCCTCGGGACCACCAGAGGGACTCCCCCGGACCACCGGAGGTCACCCCCGGGACAATCGGAGGTACCCCGACTGTCCTCCGGCTGGACCCCGCGGTGGCTGTGATGCAAACGCAGGTTGCTCCGCAAATAAACACCTTTTGTCATGGACGTTATTAACATCTTAGCTCGTGATATTTAATAAAAAAAAGTATTAAGTTAGGTAAACTACGCCTGATCAAACTAACCTAACCCTAAGATCTATATGCCCCCCCCCTCCCCAAATAGCTGCATTCAAATTGTTTTTTTTTTAAATTCCGTGAATATGAATCATTTTGTATGACCGGTACAGGGACTCTTCCACTTACGTACATTCGACTTACGAACTTGCCTGTTCAGATGGCGTTGACTGTTTGGTGTCGTTACCCAGCATTCCCATTCATTACCTAGCATTCCCTTTCATTACCCAGCATTTCTGCCTGGGCCGCCGCCATCATCTGTTGCTCTTGCGTTGTCGCTGTGCGGTTCACTCCGATGTTCTCTCTGCTCTTTCACGAACATCATTGACCCACCAGCGCGTCGCAGGAGCATAAGAGTGGTGAAAGTGTTGAGGGTGGTAGCAAGAAAAGCCGGTGGCATCTATCTACACATCTACAGGAGATTATACAACTTTTAAAGCCATTCCCTGTGTTTAGTGTACGTGCTGTACAACACGTTTGTAATCGACAGGGAGTAAAGTTGAACTTACGAACAATTCGACTTAACAACAGTACCTCTGGAACCTAACTCGTTCGTAAGTGGAGGAGTGCCTGGATTTATAGAGAGATAAGTGAATGCGTTTCGTCGGCAGGGATGGATGATGGAGGGGGGGTTGGTCTGGGCGTTCCGCGGAAATGTTTGCATCGGCCGAGCGGTTTCGCGGGCCAAAGAAAAGTTATTTTGAGAAACGCCGCTCCACAGCAACAACATTGAATATACGAAGAAGAAGATTAACGACAACAAATAACTTGTCCATACACCATCGGGGATGTAACAATTCAGGATATTAAATCAATTTTCACTACTCGGACACATGCATCGAATCCTCGCTTCGAATTCGAAGGGGAAAACCCGCTGCGGTTCAACGGTTTTCCCCACCGGAGCACGGCGGTTATAAATCTCGCACTCGCCGATGACAATTTCACATGAAGCCCTTCCCGCAATCTTGGGGCATGTGCGGCTTCTCGCCGATGTGCGTTCTGTAATGCATCTCTAAGTCGTAGCCCTGCGTGAACCTCTTCCCGCACTCCACGCACATGTACGGCCGCTCGACGGTGTGCGTTCTCGCGTGGGTCTCCAGGGTGGAGCGCTGGGAGAAGCCCTTGCCGCACTCCCTGCACTGGTGCGGCTTCTCGCCCGTGTGCGTCCTCGAGTGCATCTCCAGGTTGTAGCGCTGCGTGAACTTCTTGCCGCAGTCGACGCACATGTACGGCTTCTCGCCCGTGTGCGTGCGCGCGTGCGTGTCCAGGGTGGAGCGCTGGGAGAAGCCCTTGCCGCACTCCTTGCACACGTGCGGCTTCTCGCCCGTGTGCGTCCTCGAGTGCATCTCCAGGTTGTAGCGCTGCGCGAAGCGCTTGCCGCACTCCACGCACATGTACGGCTTCTCGCCCGTGTGCGTCCGCGAGTGCGTGTCCAGGGTGGAGCGCTGGGAGAAGCCCTTGCCGCACTCCACGCACATGTACGGCCGCTCGCCCGTGTGCGTCCGCGAGTGCATCTGCAGGTTGTAGCGCTGCGTGAAGCGCTTGCCGCACTCCTCGCACATGTACGGCCGCTCGCCCGTGTGCGTGCGGGAGTGCGTCTCCAGCGTGGAGCGCTTCGAGAACATCTTGCCGCACTCCTTGCAGATGTGCGTCTTCTCGCCGGTGTGCGTCTTCGAGTGCTTGTTCAAGTCGGTGCTCGCCGTGAAGCCCTTGCCGCACTCGGTGCACATGTGCGGCTTCTCGCCCGTGTGCGTCCTGCAGTGCATCTCCAGGTTGAAGCGCTTCGTGAACCTCTTGCCGCACTCGACGCACATGTACGGCTTCTCGCCCGTGTGCGTGCGAGCGTGCATGTTCAGGGCGCAGCGCTGTATGAACGCCTTGCCGCACTCCTTGCACACGTGCGGCTTCTCGCCCGTGTGCGTCCTCGAGTGCTTCTTGAGCGTGGAGCAGTGGGAAAAACCCCGGCCGCACTCCTGGCACACGTACGGCCTCTCGCCCGTGTGCGTGCGCGCGTGCATCTCCAGGCTGGAGCGCTGCGCGAACGCCTTGCCGCACTCGGCGCACGTGTGCGGCTTCTCGACCGCGTGCTTCCTCGAGTGCTTCTCCAGGTGGAAGTGGTGGGCGAACGCCTTGCCGCACTCCCCGCACACGTGCGGGCTCTCGTCGTCCAGGTGCTTGCCCGCGTGCTTCTCGAGGGTGGAGCGCTTCGAGAAGCCCCGGCCGCACTCCTGGCACACGTACGGCTTCTCGCCCGTGTGCGTGCGCGCGTGCGTCTCCAGGTTGGAGCGCTGCGCGAAGCCCTTGCCGCACTCCTCGCACACGAACGGCTTCTCGCCCGTGTGCGTGCGCGAGTGCCTCTCCAGGTGGAAGCGCTGCGCGAAGCGCTTGCCGCAGACCCCGCACCCGTGCCGCTTCTCGCCGGGGGCGCTCGCCGCCCCTTCGCCCCCCGCCGACGTGCCGACGGGCGGCAGGGGCGGCAGGGGCGGCAGGGGCGGCAGGAGCGGCGGGGGCAGGGGCCCCGTGTCCGCGCGCGTCGCGCCCGGCCGCGGCCTCTCGTCGGCTCGTCTCTTGCGGCCGACGTACGACGACACGGCGCCGAGCTTCTTGCCGCACTGGGCGCAGCCGCGCGGCGACTGGCCCGGTCTTTTCGCCCCGTCCGCCTTCGTTCGCATTCGCCCGCCAAAGTCCCTGCGGCACTCCACGCAAAGCGGCCCCACCGAGCTGCCTTCACCTGCCGCACACAACGAGGCAAATTAAAAACAAGGCGGAAGAGCGTCGGGCCTCAAGGTTTCATTATGAGAAACCCTGGCTACGTAGGATTTCAGGATTTGGGAGTTTCGCATATTTGCGAGTTACTACATGCATACTAATTAACTAGATCTTTTTTATTTTACCTGGTAAGGCCCACCGAGTTATGTAGCTCCATTTCAGAAGCGACCTGGCTATCACCAATGACAACAGCTCAACCAAGTGGCTTATGATCACGACCTGGCAATGTATAGCAGAGGACAGACACGCTCAACGTGTGACGTCGATTCTAAATGTGGAGGGAAAAATCCACGCGGCCAAGGGGCGAGAGAGACCCGCGAACTCGAAAATATACAGCAGGCGTCAAAGAGAGTCAGGATCGAACCCACAACCTCTCCTACTCTACCAGGTGAGAAAGATAACATCTTCGCCACACAAGCAATCGTCTTCAAGGTGGGAGAGAGCTCGAAACGTCGTGATCTATTATTTTATTTCTACCTACGTGACTTGACCGAAAGAACCAAAGAGTATGGATTCCTGCAGTCACGAAAGCTTCAAATCAAGAAAGATAACATCTCCCAGCCACCGCGGCGTTCCAATTCACAATTTGCGACATGCCGGATTCCGGTATTCGCGAGTTGTAGTACGTAGTGCCGGGACCACCGACACCAGGGGAGGAGGTTTGTGCACAGAATGTTGCTACTACATTTGAAACCGTCTGCCAAGATGAGGCACACGTTCCCCTCGGCTGCCTGCTGTGTCCTCAGTCTCGTAGTGAACCCCCCGCTATGAACTCGCTACCAGTTGCATTTTTACTCCATACCGTGCGTACTCACAGCCGGCTCGTTTTGTACGTGTTGGTATAAAACGAGTCGACCGTGAGATCCATTATGTAAAAAGAACGCGAATGCTAGCACTATACCCCACCCCGAGTGCTAAGGTGATAACAAACTGCGCGGCGTCGTTATCACAGACGCCTGCATCTCCCGAGGAGTCATCCTCCTAAGTTCCTCACTACCTCCATCGTCGTCAAATCATCATCATCATAACCCCCTTTACAATGTATTATTTATTGTACTCATTGTTATTAAACAACTACCATTTGCCCCCTGCCCCCGGGTTTGTGACTTCACTCCGGTATTTTCACCTATAATCAACACCGCCCACTACCGAGCCCAGGGGTCGGCCAACCTTTCAAAGACAAAGAAGGGCCATTTGTTGTTGTTGCCTTATTTGTTGTTGTCTATCACCAAAGAGAGCCGCATAACACACACAAGCTGCAGAACAACTTTGTATACCTACACAGACACAGCGGCGGGTATACAGCAGACGACAACAACTACACATTGACTTAAATAAACACAAATAGTTTCAACAGCCGCATCATACACACTGCAGAGCTACTTTTAACACGTACACAGCGGCGGGCTTACAGCAGATGACAACAACAACACTTCACTCTCTGAGTGACCAGTCTCGTTACTGCGTCACCACGGCACCTGCGCCAGCGGTTGCTGCTCCTGTGTGTCCCATGTATTTTAAACCTTTTCATTTCTCTTAAAGGCTATTTAATATTTATTATTAAAGGCCTATTATTCACCCTTCCTTGATTTTAACATGGTAGATGCTTTGCATTTTTTTGTAACATTCGGACTTAAATGATACTCGACAATAGGCGATGGAATAAGCATGCGTCTATTTTTAGTTGTTTTTTTGTCCCCCGCCCGCCTTCATTGTTGTTTAACAACACGAGTTGTGACCGTTACGTTGTCGTCAACCAAGACATTCCACAGTGACCCCCATCATTCAACCTGCCACATCACGTTTTATGATGCAAGGGGTTTTTGAACATGGCTGCCCCCCCCCCCCGCCCACCGTCACGCACACCTGGACGTCACGGCGTGCACGACACCGCCTCCGGACGTCACGAGGCCTAGTCCCGCACATGCTCGTCGCCGGCTGTGGTCTATCCGCTGCTGGATGAAAGCCTCGACTGTCTTGGACGTGGCCTGACGCGCACGTGTGCGGCGTGAGGTCCAATCCCTGTTCGAATATTTTGCACGTTTGATTTCACCGGAGGGGGTGGGCGCTTTTTATTCGTTGGCTGCGTCGGGCGGAGGATGGTTTTAGACACTTTTTTTTTTACACAACACGACCAAACCCAAAATTACAATTCACAACGTGCAAATTACCCTCTGTTCCATGTAATTACAAACGTGCACTTTTAATCTTTTTTACCATTTTAGTCCTCAATATCTCTGACCCATCCTGTAAACCTGACGAGTGATCTTGAGCGTTTTGTCTACCGCTCTCTCATTTTGTTAATCTAATTATTTTCTCAGAAGCGACCTGGCCTTCAAAAATAGCTCAACAAAGCGGCTTATCATCATCATCATCGTGCGAATTTATAGCTGCAGAGTGCACAATTATCATCACAGGTAAGTCTACATCTGGCTAAGCAGCGCAAAGTATATTAAAGGTAAGCAAATCACGAAAAGATATATATGAATAAAACTAAACTATTCATATTTTTACCAGGAAAGACCCAAAGTATAGGAAAGGTAAGCTATTCACGAAAATATAAATGAATAAAACTAAACTATTAATATTTTTACCAGGTAAGACCCAAAGTATAAGAAAGGTAAGCTATGCACGAAAATATATATGAATAAAACTAAACTATTCATATTTTTACCAGGTAAGACCCAAAGTACAGGAAAGGTAAGCTATTCACGAAAATATATATGAATAAAACTATTCATATTTTTACCAGGTAAGACCCAAAGTATAGGAAAGGTAACCTATTCACGAATATATATGAAAACTAAGCTATTCATATTTTTACCAGGTAAGACCCAAAGTATAGGAAAGGTAAGCTATTCACGAAAATATAAATGAATAAAACTAAACTATTCATATTTTTACCAGGTAAGACCCAAAGTATAAGAAAGGTAAGCTATGCACGAAAATATATGAATAAAACGAAACTATTCATATTTTTACCAGGTAAGACCCAAAGTATAGGAAAGTTAAGCTAATCACGAAAATACATATGAATAAAACTAAACTATTCATATTTTTACCAGGTAAGACCCTCTGAGCTACGCAGCTCTTTTCCAGAAGCGACCCTGGCCATCACAGATGACAGCTCAACAAAGCGGCTTATCACCACCACCACTTGGGAATTCATAGCCGCAGCCAAATAGCGCTTAAAACGCGTGACATCAATTCTAAACGTGGAGGGGTGGGGGGGGGGGTACGGAGGACCCGGAGAGAAACGCAACCTCGGCGGCATATTACAAAACGAGCCATTTGCCAGGGTCGGGATCGAGCCCACGGCCTCCTGCGTACCAGGGCGAGGGAGCGAAAACCTCGCCGCGTATTCTCCGCGCCACGGCGGGGGCGGACTCACCTTGGCCGACGTTCCTCGGCGACGACTCCGCGTCGATGAAGCTCCGATCCCTGGCGGCTAGGAATCCGTGGGAGCTTCCCGCCTCCTCCGGCCTCACCCTGGCTCCCTCGGCTTTAATCATCGTCAAATCCTGCGCTGTAATTTGCGTGCGTGTGTTCGTGTAAAGTAAAAACAAAAAAACATTAAGCACAATCGTTAGATTATGAATGGGAGGTTTAATACGGGGGGGGGGGGGGGGGGGGGCAGGGGATCGGCAATCCAACCAGCAAGAAGAGCAATTTCTTTCCGTCATTCGGTACAATAAAAAGGGGGGACCGTGACGGATTCAACGATCTTTACCGATACTAAAGAATCAAATTAAAGGTGGGGGTGGGGGGGGGGGCGTGTAATTCATAATAAAGTTTTTGGGTTAGATCGCGTTATTTATAAATGTGTCGTAACCCTCCACCACCCGACACGGCCAATCGGCAAAAGAGTGTCGCGTTGACAAAAGACAAAACAGTTCACTACTTTAGCCCACCGGTGTCTTGTTGAAGAGTGAATCCACGGCATTTACAGTTTGAGTAGTATGACGTTTCTCTGGTAATTACATCCAGCATCAGCGGGAAATTCGCCAGAATGGTGTGTCACATCGTTACTTTGATCCACGGATCGATTGGCGAAGAATCGACACGGCAATGAAAACGCGGAAACCACGATGAGCCCTGTATTTTTGCTGTTTGTTTGTGGACAGATCGTCGATTATCCATGCAGGGGTGGGGGCACCGGATTTTAAAAAAACGGCCGATAATCGCTAAATCATCATTATTTAAAATTGCTTCTTTTTGCAAATTCTTGTACGACATTATTGTTTGTAGGTGTGTGTGTGTATATGGTTGTTTTGAATGTTTTCAATTTGTAGACCGTGTGAAATTCGCATAAACATACAAATATAAATATCCTACTTTAAAAAAGTGACTTTACTATACCGTACTTACCACTCCAATCTCGAAGACTCTGCATATCACGGGGTGATGTATATATATACACGTGCGGTATTTTCATTGTCCAAGCTGTTGTACGTCGTGTTTAATAGAACACTGAAATCAAGCGTAGCTACTTGTTTTGTGACGCTACACGGTGCCGATCGCCGGACTGGTTACAGCCTTTGGAGCGGATTTTCCGGATCGTACCGGGACCGCAGCCGGATAATGTTAGAAGCCGGATAATTGATGATCAACTCTTTCAAGAACCGCAATGCAATGTGAATAACGGTCCTGAGAAAACACTCCTGCGATCGCGTTGAATGAGGATTCCCTGTACCTGGGCTCTGCTCTCAAAACAAACAAAAAAACAAAGCAGAGTCTTTGTTCTGGCCAAACCTAGATCTAGGCCCGAAGTCAGATGTTCCTAGGCTAACTATTTAACTAATCATGAAAATACGAAAGAGACATCGTTGCGATGCACTCCGCTGCTCCTGGCTTGACCACCTTAACGTGAAATTATAGTTGTTGCTCTGCATCTGCATCAGCCATATGACAAGACAGTTTTTTTTTTTATTTTATTTCATCAGGTAAGGCCCCACTAAGCTGCTATGTAGTAAATCTTTTTTCAGAAGCGACCTGGCCATCACAATTATAGCTCAATTAAGTGGCTTTTCATCATCATCATCGTGTGGAAATTTATAGCAGGAGCCAAATACTCTAAACGCATTTTTATAAATGTGGAGAAAAAATAAAAAAACGGAGGACCCGGAGAAAAATCCACACGACTATGGAGAGAGAGACAAGCAAACTCCAAATATACAACAGGTATCAGGGTCGGGATTGAACCCACAACCTCCTGCGAGGTCGTTAACATCTCCACAGGAAAGGAAAAAAGAGACGCAAACTCCAAATAAACAGCAGGCAGTGTCAGGGTCGGGATGGAATCCACGACCTCCGGTATTCCAGGCGAGGAAGTTAACATCCCCTAGCCACCGAGGTGGCTAGGGGATGTTAACACAAACACAAAAGGAGTACACCGATGAGACTGGCAAGCCTCACTTGAGACAAATCACGAGGTTCAAGCGGTAAAGATGTAGCCGGTGTGTTAGCTCAACTGTGATGAACCGCACGGCACGATTCTGCGCTCTGCTGGTTGCTACGTGTAAGCCAGGTGCGTGTTTTTATTATTATTTATTATTATTATGATTCAAGTGAAAGGATTGGACCCCGAGGCATCACGTGCACAACAGTTAAGAGGCACGCCCGCCCCCCCCCCCCCCCAATTGTAGCGGTCAGCGCTATGCTGGGCTACGAACCCGGCGACCCGATTTCGATTCCCACTGACGGCCAACACCGGTGAAGATGATCTGAACCTGGTCCCGGGCCTCCCCAAGGTCGACTCGGCCTCAAATGAGTACCTGGTACAGTGTGTGAACATCGCCACTGGGGAGACAAAGGCGGCCGGGCGTGCCGCGTCGGCCTTGATGGGTGTTCGCTAACGGCACTTGCTCCAAGTCTGGTAAGGCTATATGGGGGGATCTTTGGGTCTCCGATCACACGTCACTGCCCCTTCTGTAGAGGACTTGTGAATGAAAGTTTTTGCCGTTTTCACAATCCCCACCACCTCTCCACACAGTCCTGGTGCTCAGCTGCTGTGGGAGTCTCCCCCCCCCCTTCACAGCACGACGCAGAGCCACTACTCATCGTCTCCGAACTTTGTTACAGTAGAATCCCCTCTTAACGACCACCCCTGTTAACGACTAATCGCTTGACGATGGGCCTCCATAGAGCACAATGTGTAGTTTATAGTAGTGGTGTATAGTCGTGTAGTGTATAGTAGTGTAGTGTATAGTATATAGTCGTGTAGAGTAGAACCCCTCTTAACGACCACCCCTTTTAACGACTAATCGCTTGACGATGGGCCTCCATAGAGCACAATGTGTAGTGGTGTATAGTGTATAGTAGAGTAATGTATCGTCGTGTATAGGAGTGTACTGCCTCCATAGAGCCCAGTGTGTTCGCTTAACGACCATTCCGCTGTAAACGACGGGCTGTTGCAGGTACAGTAAATATTAATGCATCGATTAACCGCATTCCTTTAAACATTACGTGTTTATAATGTTAGTATCTTTATGTATTAATATCCATCGTTTAAATATTTGAAAGTACGTTTCTTGGGTGAAAAAGGGGGTAACTTTCGATGCTTTCGGAACGAATTAAGCCTTTGACCGCCGTATTTCCTACACTCGCCGTATGAACAAAATCGCTTGATGACCCGTATCGTGGGAACCAATTAGCGTTGCTAAGAGGGGGGGGGGTGGGTTCTCTAATGTAGTAGTTTTTGTTGTTGCTGTCCATTTAACCGACCCGTGTCCCTTCCTCCCACCCCCCCCCCACCACCAACTCCTCGAAAGGATTCACGGACAGAACGAGAGGGAGCACCGGGGCAGCACCGGCAATGGAGAGGACAAGTGCCGGCGCCGCCGATCTCACCGGCGTCGACGTCCTCCGGCCTCTCCATCGAGTCGGGCCACATCCCGAGGCCCGCGGTCTCGTCCTTCTCTCGTTTGATGAACGGCAATTGAATGTGCGAAGCCATCTGGCCGGAGAGGGGCGGGAGCGAGCAAGCCAAAAATTAAAAGCGAAATTAAAAATTATATCAATTTCGACATCCGATTCGATGTTCCACACACACACACGCTTGCTTGCTCGCTCGCTCGGGGTTCTCCCCCCCGCCGCCTTAGCCGCCCAACGCGGGCTCGCCGTGACGTGCGATTTATTTTCTCGGCGGTCGCGTGCGGCCGAAACCCCGCTTTCTCCCCGAAATTTGCGCTGCAGTGCGGTTTTGAGTTCACGCGGCGTGTGGCTACGCGGTCGGGTGCGGGACCTACAACACCGTGGGCTGCGTGCGCACCGTGCAGTGCGTGAGGTGCGTGTACTACTCGGCAGGTGGCTGTGATACAGAGATACATCCACAGATTTACACACAGATAGACAGATACATACAACGTTCCCCCGTATAGGCTTAACAGACTGTAGGGGCAAGTGCTGTTAGTGAGCATCTACGAAGGCAGAAATGGCACACGAGGGGGTGGGTGGCCAGCACCATGCCCGGCCGCCTTACATATACATACACACAGAGATAGATACATACACACATACATATTCACGGAGATACACGCAGAGTTATAAAGATCCACAGATACAACACTGTACTGTGTACAACTCGGCTGGCAGCTTTCATACATATACAACAGCCGCCATTGGCAATGATGTCACCACGGTGCTTGTGCCAGGCTATGTGCACGTGAAGGCCACAAGAAGTGTCGAACGCCTGCTGGCAGGTCACGGGACAGACCCCGGTGCCATGGGTCGATTGACTGAGATGACTGGCCGATGCACCACCTGTGCCCCCTACTGTGCCAACTTGCTGTGTTTTAGCCACCCGGTGCTCCGCTTGTTGTTGTGAGTGTCGTTCCTCTGCCCTCGGTTGTTGCTGAAGGGCGACTGCCTCCAACTGCCCAGTAGCGTCCTACATGAGCCTCCTCCACAGAGGCCGATCTTGACACCGCTGGTACCAGTCATCGGCAAGCCCACTCAGCTCTACATCCTATTGTACCACATCACTCCATCTCTACACTAGCCCGTGCCGTGCCCGTTTTGCCCCTTCTATCCAGCTAAACAAAAGCTGTTTAGGCATGTGGTGGCTGGGCATGCGGGCTACATGACCCAGCGAATGCAGCCTTGCCTGCCAGAGGAGCTCATCGATGGGACTTTGTTCAGATCTTTCAAGGATTTGTAAGCTCACACAATCCAGCCTGGTAAACCCAGGAGGGATGATAGGCAGGTCAGTCGAAATGTTTATAATCGGCGAAGGTGTTGCATTAGGGGGTTCCACGTTTTGCAACCATCGAGAAGGGAGGGCATGACTATGGGCCAAGACCCGAAGCTTCGTGTGGAGTGACAGACCAGGTAGCTTCCACACAGCGTTACGCAGCCGATGAAAAGATAATGCCACTCGACTGATTTGGAGTGAGACCTTTACTGTCAAACCGGAGCCGGTCATTAGCACACTGCCCAGGTATGGGGAAACTATCCACTCTCTTCACATCTACTACATCACCAATGGGGAGCTGAAGGGGTGGAGTGTTTGGTGGCACAAAATACCCAGGCAGGTGCTTCGTTTTGGTTGGGCTGATGGTAAGACCCCACCGCTTGGGGGCAAACTCCAGGTTCAGCAGCAGCACCTCCAACTCCTCCTCTGAGTGAGCATCAATCACCAGATCATGATCATACATAACATGGGTTTACGAATAGGGAGCCATCCCTCAACCGCACCTGGGCATCGATGAGCCTCCCATTGTATACGTCCCAGATATAAATTCCTCCGGTACAGCCATGGGAAGCTTCTCAAACTACGTGGTCAAAGATGATGTTAAATAATGTGGGAGCCAGAGGACATCCCTGTCGCACCTCAAGGTGAACAGGGTATGGCTCAGACTCCTGGCCACGTCGTTTTACCCGGGCCCGCTCACCATCATGAAGGTCGTTGATGATTGTGAGCAGAGAGTCAGGGACTCTCCGAAAACACGAACAACCCAGAGCCCAGGCCTACTGATGGTATCAGAGGCCTTGACCAGGTCACTAAAACAGAGATGTAGATCCTGTTGGAATTCTCTACGCTGGACAGAAAATATGGCATCTGTGCAGGACCGCCCTTTCATGGTCCTGTATAAATGCCACAGATAAAACAAAGATCCCCTGCATAGCCTGTAACAGACTGTTGGGGCAAGTGCTATTAGTGGCGAGTAGCAGCAGCGCCTATGAAAACACAAAGGCAAAGGTCCCCCGTGTAGCCTGGGGTGGTCGGCACCTCCTGTAACCACAGTGAACGCAGCACAAAAGAGACAAGAGAGTGAATCGCAGAGGAAATGTGAATCCGACTTTGTGAACCACAGTGAGCCACAGTGGGAGCGATCGAATGTGAATCCGACTCTTTGTGAATCACAGTGTGGAGAGATCGAATGTGAATCCGACTCTTTGTGAATCACAGTGGGAGAGATCGAATGTGAATCCGACTCTTTGTGAACCACAGTGGGAGTGATCGAATGTGAATCCGACTCTTTGTGAACCACAGTGGGAGTGATTGAATGTGAATCCGACTCTGTGAACAACAGTGTGGGAGCGATCGATGTGAATCCGACTCTTTGTGAATCACAGTGGGAGAGATCGAATGTGAATCCGACTCTTTGTGAATCACAGTGGGAGAGATCGAATGTGAATCCGACTCTTTGTGAATCACAGTGGGAGAGATCGAATGTGAATCCGACTCTTTGTGAACAACAGTGTGGAGAGATCGAATGTGAATCCGACTCTTTGTGAATCACAGTGGGAGAGATCGAATGTGAATCCGACTCTTTGTCAATCACAGTGTGGAGTGTGGAGCGATCGAATGTGAATCCGACTCTTTGTGAATCACAGTGAACCACAGTGGGAGCGATCGAATGTGAATCCGACTCTTTGTGAACCACAGTGTGGAGAGATCGAATGTGAATCCGACTCTTTGTGAATCACAGTGAACCACAGTGTGGGAGCGATCGAATGTGAATCCGACTCTTTGTGAACCACAGTGGGAGTGATTGAATGTGAATCCGACTCTTTGTGAACCACAGTGTGGGAGCGATCGAATGTGAATCCGACTCTTTGTGAACCACAGTGTGAGAGATCGAATGTGAATCCGACTCTTTGTGAACCAGTGTGGGAGCGATCGAATGTGAATCCGACTCTTTGTGAACCACAGTGTGAGAGATCGAATGTGAATCCGACTCTTTGTGAACCACAGTGGGAGAGATCGAATGTGAATCCGACTCTTTGTGAACAACAGTGAACCACAGTGTGGAGTGATTGAATGTGAATCCGACTCTTTGTGAAACAGAATGGAGAGATCGAATGTGAATCCGACTCTGTGAACAACAGTGAACCACAGTGGGAGTGATTGAATGTGAATCCGACTCTTTGTGAACCACAGTGTGGGAGCGATCGAATGTGAATCCGACTCTTTGTGAACCACGGTGTGGAGAGCGATCGAATCTTCGTAAACGACGGTGCGAGCGATGGTGAGCGAGCCTCTTTGTGAACCACAGTGCGAGCCAGAGAGAGAGAGAGAGAAGGGAGAGAGAAGGGAGGGAGTGGAGTGGGAACGTGAATCAACAACCTCTCTCCGAGTCGTTTCTTCACACCCACAGCCGCCGCAGCCGCCGCTGACTTCTTCCACAAAGGAAGAGGAGGAGGAGGTAGAGGTGGTGGGGTGGTGGAGGTGGTGGGATGGAGGAGAAGGAGGAGGAGAGGAACGGGGCCTCTGGGAAACCGCGCGCCTGCAGGGGGCCGAAGCGACTCGATGCTCGGTACAAGACGCGCCCGAGGGGACGGCAGCTACGCGGGCGAGAAAGGGGCGTGGCCGATGACGTCGCCGGTGACGTCGGGCGGTGACGACGAGGCGGGTGGTGGTGGTGCGGGGGGGGGTGGCGGAGCTTGCGTCGTAGATGGGGGACAAGACGCGGTTCAGAGAGAGCTTTTAGTGCGGTGGCTGTGTGGTGGTGATGGTGGGGGGCTGTGTGTGGTGGTGGGGGGGATTGTGTAGTGGGGGGGGCTGTGTGGTGGTGGGGGGGGGGGCTGTGTGATGGTGGTGGTGGGGGGGGCTTGTGTGGTGGTGGGGGGGCTGTGTGGTGGTGGGGTGGCTGTGTGGTGGTGATGGTGGGGGGCTGTGTGGTGGTGGGGGGGGGGCTGTATGGTGGTGGTGGTGGGGGGGCTGTGTGGTGGTGGTGGGGGGGGTTGTGTGGTGGTGGTGGGGGGCTGTGTGGTGGTGGTGGGGGGGGCTGTGTGGTGGTGGTGGGGGGCTGTGTGGTGGTGATGGTGGTGGGGGGGGCTGTGTGGTGGTGGTGGTGGTGGGGGGGCTGTGTGGTGGTGGTGGTGGGGGGGCTGTGTGGTGGTGGGGGGGATTGTGTGGTGGTGGTGGGGGGCTGTGTGGTGGTGGTGGTGGGGGGTTGTGTGGTGGTGGTGGGGGGGGGGCTGTGTGGTGGTGGTGGGGGATTGTGTGATGGTGGTGGTGGGGGGGCCTGTGTGGTGGTGGTGGTGGGGGGGGGGCTGTGTGGTGGTGGGGGGCTGTGTGGTGGTGGGGGGGGGGCTGTGTGGTGGTGGTGGGGGGGATTGTGTGGGGGGGGGGGAGGGGGCTGTGTGTGTGAGTGTGGGGAGCGGTGGCGTAGCGGTGAGCGCTACGCTATGACTCCCGGGGTTCGACTCCCGGTCACGGCCAACACCGCCAGTGACGATTATCTGAACCGCTCCCGGGCCTCCCCCTAGGTCGACCCAGGCTCAAATGTGCACTCGGTGCAGTGCGGTAAAACATCGCCACTGGGGAGACAAAGGCGGCCTGGCGTGGTGGTGCTGGCCACCCACCCCCTCGTGTGCCACAGTGCCGGTAGCCTACATAGGCGCTCGCTAACAGCACTTGCCCCAACACTCACTCTGTTGGTGGTGTGGCAGAGGCGTGCAGACTGCCCTGCATGACATCTTTCACGACAGTCTGGACCACAGGACGGGGATCCACGGGGATTTGGAAGGAGGCCCCCTGGCGCAACAACTCCAGGGGCAATCTCTCCCCTCATTGTGAGCCCCCGGAAAGTCCCTGGGGCCAGGGTTATTCAACATCGCCTTGCCAAGGTGGCAACGCTGAGAAGAGGCTTGCGGAGCCTCCAATGTGGGTTTTAGACCTGGGCGGTCCTGCACGGGTGCCTTATTCTCTCTGCCCGTCCGCTATGCAGCAGAGGTGGAGGTAATTCCAACAAGACCTAACATCTCTTGCTTTATTGATCTGGTCAAGGCCTATGATACCAGCAACAGGCCAGGGCTGTGGGCAGTTCTTCGTGCTTTCGGAGAGTCCCCGACTCTCCGCTCACGATCAGCAAAGGGCCTTCACGATGGGTGGGCGGGCCCGGGTAAAACGACGTGGCCGGGAGTTTGGGAGCTATTCCCTGTTCACCTTGGGATGCGACCGGGATGTCCTCTGGCTCCCACATTTTTTAACGTCATCTTTGGCCAAGTAGTTTGAGAAGCTTCCCATGGCTGTACCGGAGGAATTTATATCTAGGACGTATACAATGGGAGGCTCATCGATGCCCAGGTGCGGTCGAGGGATGGCTCCCTATTCGTCAACCATGTTACGTATGATCATGATCTGGTGATTGATGCTCACTCAGAGGAGGAGTTGGAGACGCTGCTGCTGAACCTGGGGTGTGCCACCAAGAGGTGGGGCCTTACCATCAACCCCACCAAAATTAAGCACCTACCTGGTTATCTTGTGCCATCAGACACTCCACCCCCACAACTCCCAATTGGTGATGGAGCAGTTGTGGAGAGAGTGAAGAGTTTCCCCATACCTGGGCAGGGTGCTTATGACCAGCTCCGGTTTAGCAGCAGAGGTCTTACTCCGAATCAGTCGAGCGGCATTATCTTCTCATTCGCTGCATAACCCCATGTGGAAGCTACCTGGCATGTCGCTCCGCACAAAGCTTTGGGTCTTATCGGCCACGGTCATGCCCTCCCTTCTCTTTGCTTGCGAAACGTGGATCCCCCCGCATGGAACATCTGCGCCAGTTAGAAACATTCAGGGTGGCATGTCTGTGATCCATCCTGGGTTTAACCAGCAGGCTGGATTGTGTGAGGAGCTCACAAATCTTTGCAGATCTGGACAAAGTCCCATCGGTGAGCTCCTCCGGCAGGGAAGGCTGCGTTGGCTGGTTTACGTAGATTTTTCTCTAGATCCTCCGGTGTTACCCTCCACATTTAGAAACGTGCGTTTAGAGTGTTTGGCTTCTCTAGATTTCCACGTGATAAGCCACTTCGGTGAGCCATCATTTGTGGCTATGTCACTTCTGAAAAAAAGCTATATGGCTCAGGTGGGTCTTACCTGGCAAAACAAAAAATAGTTTAGTCTATAGAGGATGTCAATGGGCTTATCAGCTCCACGTTCTTGCTTGGACACGGCGTGCATCCATGATGTTGTGTGTATGTCAATGCCAGAACAGCGTGTAATTAAAACCCCATGGGTTACACAGCTTTCTTGCAGCCTCCTGCTACCGCTGTTATTAAACTAAACTTTATTTTAATTTACTAGGTAAGGCCCCACTGAGCCATGTAGCTCTTTTTCAGAAGCGGACCTGGCAATCACAAATAAGCTCAACGAAGTGGCTCATCGTCATGTGGAAATTTATAGCAGCCAAATACTAAATGTGGAGGGGAAAACCAGAGGACCTGGAGAAAAATCCACGCGACCATGAGAGAGAACATATAAACTCAAACTATACGGGCAAGTTTGGCTCGAACCCACGAACTCCTGTATAAAAGGCGAGGTAGTGAGCGTCTCGCCACTGTGGTTATTGAGCCGATCTGGCCCATACCTTCAGATCGCTCCAGCCGAGGTGCCTGCGCCTGGACCCACTCGGGCATTAAACTAGCCCAACATGACTTTCCCGAGGGGAGCCTTACATTAGCCACACGCACACAATCGCACACGCGGGTTCACGATGATGATGACGACGATGGAGCAATGACAGTGAAAGCAGTGGAAGAGATTTATTGATATGATGTTTATTGATGTGCGAATGCGAATTCGTCTCGTGTCTCGAAATGTTTTTTTCAATGCCCGCCGTATTGCTCGCAACTCAACGGCAGCAAGCGTCAGCATCGTCAGCAGGAGCACAGTGATGTGATGATGCGATGGGGCACGAGTTGCTTCCCCAAAAGACGGAATTGAATGCGACACGGTTGATGAGAAAAGATCACGTCAGACGTTAAAGAACTGCTCAACCCGGGCTATTAATGCTTTCATATTGTGCATTGCCTTTTGTGCCGTTCGCCTTTTGGCGTTGTTCTCCGGTCTAACACCGGTGGTGAGCCTAGACCGCGAAGGATGGCCGTCTCTGGTGCAGACCAATCGGTTCCGAGCACAATGCGTACATCATTATCAAAGCATGTTTCGGTTGCATTGCCCTTGTACTGTTCACCTTTTTGGCGTTGTTCCCCGGTCTAACACCGGTGGTGAGCCGAGACAAAGAAGGATGGCCGTCTCTGGTGCGGGCCAATCAGTTCCGAGGGCAATGCGAACATTTATACATCAAAGCGCGTTCGTTTGCATGTTTGACCACAAAGTGTGTGTGGCGAATGCAGACTTGATGATGCCATGCGAACGGCGTTGTCTAAACGGTGTTGGAACATCTCGACGCCTCCTGCGTATTATTTGCCGGACAGGGGTAATGAAGCATTACAAATGTTTTCATAATCTTTCATTCATCAAACAAGACGTCCCTTTCTAATGCGTGGGAAACCAAAGCCACGCTAACTTCCGAGCGTGGCCAGTCGCCAATTATTTTCCCGACCCGACGTTTATGCGAACAGAATTCAAAACCACGTTGCAACTCAACGGCAGTGTATGTGAGTGTGGGGGGCCTTTAAAAGATATACAGATTGTCTAAAAATGAACATACCATATAAGTAAGTTGAATAGTTGTATTGTTATTGGAGGGACTGACACGAATGTGATGTGACTACATGCATTGGACTTCCAAGTTTTGGTCTGTTGTGAATATTGATGGGCACTTTCTTTTATGCTTCAAGAGAAACCCCCACTGTCTGATATGACGACAAGTCTGACCCCCGTTCACACTACTTCACACCGTTAGATTTTAGCTTTATCTCTGCTTTTTTGTTGTTGCTTTTTGTTATTGTAAAGAAAGTTAAGTCTCCAACTAGCAAAGCAAGGGACCTTGGAAAACTTATGAACGGCGTAGGTTGATGTTGATGCTGTCATCATCCATCCCTACAGCTGTTGGAAAATGTTTTCTCAGCAGTTAGATTGGTCATAGCGAATAATGGGCGACATCAGCGTATAAAAGCCCGGCGTTCCATCAGTCCGTTTATCTGTTTATCCATTTGTCCACTTGTCCGTCAAACAAATTATGAGAGCCTACCGAACCAGTATGATCAATCAAATTATTGTTTCTCCAATTATTGTTTCATCCATTATCCAGCAATGCATAACTTTCCACTTACTGAGCATTTATTTAGAGTTTTCATAGTTGCGGTTATGGATGGAGGGCGACTTAAAATATATCTAATGAACTTTGAGGAACAACCCAGGAGTATCTGCACACATTGGGGGGGGGGGGGGGGTGGAAAAGAAAACACATTTGGGGGCGACATGCGGTGCGCTCAGAACCCCCTGCAGGAGGTTCGAATTTCGGCGGCCATATAGTCCAGTGGTTCTTAACCTTTTCACTGCAGCCTTGCATCCCTGTTAGTTCTCAATCGTTTAATTAAAATGTACAATGCTAATAAGCACATAGAGTATGATGAAATAAAGACATTTTTTTTACTTACGTGCCCGTGCTTAATTTGTGTTTTCGATTATTAACCTTCGAAGATAATCTGGCCTTTGTCTCGCACCCCCAGAAAGGGTATCTTGCACCCCCCCAAGGGGTGCGTGCACCTCAGGTTAAGAACCAAATGGTCTAATCAATAGCATACAAAAGTGAAACAACCTAAAGCCTATCAATTATATTGCGTGCATTCATGTTGCATTTCCGTCAGTATCTCGAATAAAGCAACACGACTATCAATGTTCTTTCGGGTACATTCATTTTTGGGCACCCTGTGTATGTGTATATAACATAGGAGACAGGTTAAGTCAACGGCCCTTTTCTGAAGGGGGAGTGGGTGGGGAGGGTGTAGAAGGTAAGCTTCAACATAAAAACGGTTTGGGATTCATCTTCTTTGGTTCTTTCGGTAAAGTCACGTAGAATGAGAATAAAATAATAAATTAATAAAATAACACAATTAAATTCTCACGACGTTTCGGCCACAACACAAGTGGCTCCAGCGCTGTCCTCCAGACAGTCTCGTCCCTTCACCTGACGAAGGGCACTTGTGTTGTGGCCGAAACGTCGTGATAATTTTTATTGTGTTATTTTATTTTATTAATTTATTATTTTATTCTCATTCTACGTGGTGACTTTACCGAAGGAACCAAAGAAGATGAATCCTTGCAGTCACGAAAGCTTTAAATCGAGGTTCGGGATTAGTTCGCGTAAATACAAACGCGTCGTTAAACCCGCCGGGTGGTGGCGCGTTTAACGGCGCGTTAATGTTCACGCGATCTGACCCCCACAAAAAAAATACCTCTATTAATACGGATAATATTGGTCGCGAAAGCCGACTACCGCTACGTCTTAAACAGAAGGAAAACCGTATTCGGCGAGGTGTCGTCCGAGGTTCGATGACGGGCTCTTCAATGGGTCAGCCCCGCAATATCTACAGGCACCGATCCTCAGTCACTCTCCAACGACCTCCCCCCTGAGATCTTCGCGTCGCCTTCTTCCAAGAGCTCCGAGGTCAAGGGGGGCACTCTGTCCCCCGCAGGGGTGACGGGGCTCCCGCCTCTGCACCGCGCAGCCCCCAGAGCTTTGGAAGAACGCTTTGCCTTTGTGGCCACGAGGCAAATCAGAGTCGTTTGAACCGTTTTAAGTCCTGTCTTGAAAACGCACCTCTTTTTAAAATCTGGCCTTCACCCCCTAGTTATGGCATAAACCAAACTTAAACTTTTTAAGTTACCAGGTGAAGCCCGCCGAGCTACGTTGCTCTTCGTTTTAGAAGCGACCTAGCTATCACAAATGGCAGCTCAACGTAGTGGCTTATAACCACGTGGATAAGTCTAGCAGCAGCCAAATACTCCGAACGCACGTTCATTCTAAATGCGGAGGGGAAAACCAGAGAGACATCCACCCGACCACGGGGAGAGAGAAGATACGAACTCTAAATAGAAAGCAGGCATCGTCGGGATCGGAATCGAACCCACGACCTCCTGTATACCAGGCGAGGTAGTTAACATATCCTAGCCACCGTGGTTCTGTTTATTTCCTGCTTTCAATATACGGTGACGCATTGGGTACGGACGAAATGAGCCACCTTTACAAATGCAACTTGTTTTTATATTATTGTAATTAATCATACGCTGTGTTTGGTTGCAAAGGAGCAGATCCCATGTTGTCCATAAGAGTTTTCCTTGGGGTTAAATTGCGTAAATATAAATGTGTCGTTAAACTCGCTGCCACCCGGCACAGCCAATTAGTGAGATTTGTCACGTAAACAAAACGTGGGCAATTCGTTACTAGTACAGCCCTAACCGGTTGTGTGTTGGAGAGTAAAACCCACTACAACATTCACAATTCGAGTAGCCGTGATGTTTCGCCGCCAGTAATTACAACAGCAACCAGCATCATCAGGCGATACAGCCAAAAATGTGGAGAAATCCTGCTGTTTCGTAATGTAATGCCTTCACTTGTGAGCCAATCAAGTGTGAAGATCAGAGGGGAGGGGGGGGGTGGAGTTAATGGATATAAATTTGCAATGGAGATTGTAATCATAACATGTCGCATCGTGCTTGTGTGGAGTATAATACTCCTCGGGATGGCTTTCCCAAAGCCCGAACAAAGCATCAAAAGCCGCTCTCTAACACATGAAAACACCATTTAAAGTCACACTGTAGAGTAAAACCTCGTTATTTCGGTATTTGATCGTTCTGAATTGGGGATAATTCGGCACGGCTGCCCTTTCGGCATATATACGGCGTGTATTAGCGATTGGCCGCGAGCCGAATTGCCGTACCGAATGGTCCAATTTCGGCATAGCGCGTGGAGCAACGCCGAGAGCCACGACCAAAAACAACGACTCGGTCCGTTGGTGGCGCTCGTGGTGAGCGTTAGTGCAGACCTGTCGCTTTGGACATCACCTTGTTTATGTGCACTCTGTGCAAGCCAAGCCTCTCAGAAATGTCGTCTACGCCCACATCAAGAAGTAATGGAAAGGGACTGAAGTATAAATCCCTTGGCGTGCGAGACAAATCCAAAGCTTTGGATAAAATGGATGCGGGGGCGTGTGTCAATGCGTATGGTGCGTGAAGACTGTAGGAGCAAGTGCTGTTAGCGAGCACCTACAAAGGTCGGCACGACGTACGAAGGGGTGGGTGGCCAACACCACGCCCGGCCGCCTTTGTCTCCCCAGTGGCGATGTTTACTACACACCGCACCAGGTACTAATTTGAGGCTGAGTCGACCTAGGGGAGGCCCAGGACCGGTTCAGACAATCGTCACTGGTTTTGGCCGTTTTGGCCGTGAGCGGGAATCGCACCCGAGTTTGGAAAACAAATTTGGAAAAAAATTTGTATCGTGGCAGGAGGCATTGGGGAGTACCTTTGTACATAATTCTGAATATTGGATAACTCGGCAAGGCCGGGGCCCCATGTGTGTCGAATTAACAAGGATTTACTGTAGTTCCCTATCATCACGAGAGGAGATGATTCAATCAGACCTCAGTCCCGACGGAAAGCACTTGGCCTCCTAATCGTGCGATTCAACAGAAGCTTTGCGGGATTTACCGAAAGGCACTTGAAAGGCCGTGGCGTCGGGGGGGGGGAGGGGGGTTTGCGATGAACACATTTTCACATTCTACAGCAGGAGCAAAAAAAAACACCAGACCGGTCACGCTGGCCACTCGGAACCGCTGAACAGTTGGGCGCGGCACCGTCAAACGTGGTCTTAAGTTTTCAAAACGTCTCTCCTCTCTCCTGAAAACTCCCATCGCATTCTCTGCGCGCGCACAGGGAGAATCGTTTGCTGTCCTTCAACCCAGCCGCCCCCCCCCCCCACCCACCCCTTCCCGCCCGCACCTCCAATTAGCGCGTTCGGCCGCGTAGGGAGCAAAAGAAGTTCAACGTCCGTACATACAACTCATTTCTTTTAGAGCTGCTCCTTTGTGTTTAGTTTGTTGTTCTTTTCCCCCAGTCCGCACCCACCTGCGATTAGCGCGGTTGGTCACGTACGGTGGCGAAAGAAGCTCAACGCACGCACCCACCCACCCACCCACCCGCGCCACTCGGGCGACTTACTCACGGGCATGGGTCCGAGCGTGCGCCTCCAAGAGGAAGCGCTGGAAGAAGCCCTTGCCGCACTCCTCGCACGAGTGCGGCCACACGCCCGCGTGCGTCGCAGAGTGCTCCTCCAGCTCGCCGCGCTTCGCGAAGCCCTTGCCGCACTCGGAGCACACGTGCGGCTTCTCCCCGGCGTGCCGCCGCGCGTGCGTGTGCAGGTTCGAGTGCTGCGAGAAGCCCTTGCCGCACTCCTTGCACACGTACGGCTTCTCGCCCGTGTGCGTCCGCCGGTGCTTCTTCAGGTCGGAGAGCTGCGCGAAGCCCATGCCGCACTCGCCGCAGACGAGCGGCCACACGCCCGTGTGCAGCACCGAGTGCGCCTCCAGGTGCGAGCGCTGGGCGAAGCCCCGGCCGCACTCGGCGCACGCGTGCGGCCGCTCGCCCGTGTGCGTGCGCAGGTGCGTGTGCAGGTTCGAGTGCTGCGCGAACCTCTTGCCGCAGTACTCGCACACGTGCGGCTTCTCGCCCGTGTGCCTCCGCGAGTGCTTCTCCAGGTCGGAGCGGCGGGCGAAGCCCTTGCCGCACTTGCCGCACGCCAGGGGCCAGGCGCCCGTGTGCGACGCCGAGTGAGCCTCCAGGTTGGAGCGCTGCGCGAACCCCCGGCCGCACTCGCCGCACACGTGCGGCTTCTCCGCCGCGTGCGTGCGCGCGTGCGTCTCCAGGTTGGAGCGCTGCGTGAAGCCCTTGCCGCACTCGGCGCACACGTGCGGCTTCTCGCCCGTGTGCGTGCGCGAGTGCCTCACGAGGTCGGAGGCGCGCGCGAAGCGCTTGCCGCACTCGGCGCACTCGTGCGGCTTCTCGCCCGTGTGCGTGCGCGCGTGCGCCTCGTAGCTGGAGCGCACCGCGAACCCCCGGCCGCACTCGCCGCACACGTGCGACCACTCGCCGCTGTGCGTCCGCGCGTGCGCCTTCAGGTAGGAGCGTGTCGTGAACCCCTTGCCGCACTCCTGGCACGCGTGCGGCTTCTTCCCGGCGGCGACGGCGGCGACGGCGACCGCGGCGGCGGCGGCGGCGCACGTCGCCGCGCCTTCGAGCGGCTTCCCGCAGCGCGCGCAAGCTCGCCGGGCCTCGCCGTCGTCGTCGCGTCGCGCCTTGTCCGTCGCCGTCGCCGTCGCGCCGTAGCCGCCGCACTCCTCGCAAAGGAGCTCCGTTGCTTTCCCTTCGTCGGCTGCGTCGGGTGCGGGAAACGCCAAATGCGCGGGTCGGTTAACCGAGGCGCGGGAAGGAAGCGGGTGCCGGAAATAGGGCGTCGGTAAGATTTTTAGGCCCGCGATATTTTGGCGACCTGTTCGCGGTCGCGAGGAGATGCTAACAAGCTCGCCTGGCGGACACGAGTTTTTTTGGCGTGGGTTCGATCCCGACCCGGACGCCTGCTGTGTATTTTGAGTCTGCGTGCCTCTCTCTGGACTCGTAGAACGGCCGATATTTAAGCCACGCAGAAACGATCAAGGATTAATAATGTTAGCCTATTCAAGCAAACAGATAGTCGGACTATCTAACTCATTTGAAGGGCAATGTAGACAAATTATTATCGAGGCTTAACCCCCCACCCCCCCATACTTAAGCGTACACATTTGGGTTAACCCCCCCCTCCCCCCTCCATGCGTACGTACTAAATGGCTGGCCCCTTATCACGTGGAAATGTATAGCAGCAGCCAAATGCTCTGAACGCGTGACGTTAATTCTAAATGTGGATGAAAAAAAAACGGAGGACACCCGAGAAAATTCCACGCGACCACGGGGAGGGGGCGAGAGACACGCAGACTCCAAATATACAGGAGGCAGTTTAACACGTAGCAGGCTTTTCGCGATTAATATTATTCACAATAAAGGTTTTTGGATTAGATCGCGGTAAGGATAAATGTGTCGTAAACCTCCAACACCCGACACGGCCAGTAAGGTTTGTGACGTAAACAACGCGCCAATTAGTTACTAGTATAGTGTAGGATAGTGTACAGTGTAGTATAGTGTACGGTGTAGTATAGCGTAGTATAGTGTAGTGTATAGTGTAGTTTACTACTTCAGCCCACCGGTGTGTTGGAGAATCAATCCACATTTACAATTTGAGTGATGACGTTTCGCTGGTAATTACACCCAGCACAGTGAAACAATCCACCAGCAGGCGTCAGGGTCGGGATCTCCTGCATACCAGGCGAGGGAGTTAACAGCTCCTAGCCACCGCGGTGCCCGAATTGCGTGCGACACAGATTACTGGCGACAAATAAAGAAAACATTCCACCATCTCTGCAATCGAAGGGGGAACCCACCTTGACCAATATCCTCCTCCAACAACTCCACCTCAATGAAGTTCTTGTCAGTTGCCGCTGCCGCTGCGGTACTGGTGGTGTTCAGGCTTCCGTAGGAATCCGCTTCATCCTCCTCTGGCCTCTCATTATTGGCTCCGTCGACATTAAAAATGTTGTTGTCCGGAGCTACAATTCAGAAAAAAGACGTGTGCCATAGTCTCTCAATCACGAGGGGGAGGGGCGATTCCTAAAGTAACAAAAGCAGGCGAACAGGCGCGCTCAGGATGCTTGTTTCGTCCGCCCGAGTTTCCACCCTGCTACCTTTTAGAATTCACGGCATCTCGCCTGAGTTTACGCCGGCCGAGGACGGCGAAAACCCTCGCTGTTACGTTGGACCCTCGTTTGATAAAATCGCCATCGATTAAAAATATTAAACATTTGTTTCCACGAGCCATAATGAAAAACTCTCCGGGTGCGCGACCTTCTCCCTCCCTCCTGTTCTTCTTCCGAATGGCTACTGACGTAGATGGCAGAGCAACAACGACAGTGTCACATTCGGGTGAGCAAGCCAGCAGACAACCGTGTCAAGAGCCAGCGGAGTAGCGTAGCTCTCTTTATGTTGTCTCTATGAGCCTGGGTCTACATGAATCCACGCGGCCACGGAGAAAGAGAGACGCAAACTCCAAATATAGAGCGGCAGGCGTCGTCAGGGTCGTGATCGAACCTACGACCTCCCGCGTACCAGGCGATGTAGTTAACATCTCCTATCCACTGCCGCAGAACGCACCGTGGCAATACGGTGGCCGTCTTTGTTGATGTAGGACGATGGGGAGGGGGATGGGGTGGGCAGGGTGGGCGAGGTGGGGGAGGGAGATGGGGGGGATGAGGTGGGGGGGGATGGGGGGGATGGGGGGGCAGAGTGGGGGGATGGGGTGGGGGGGGATGGGGGGGGCAGAGTGGGCGGGGTGGGGTGGGAGGGATCTTACCGTTTTGCTCCACTTCACTTTTCACCACAACCCTCAAATTCTCATCGCCCAGCCTCTCTTCTTCATCTTCCGGCATCGCGACAGCTCCTGCACGCGCCGCGGTCAAAGCGCTGCCGTTACCATTTGGTGGAACGACATGGCACGAGATTGACGTGGCCACGGCCGTTCCCCCGGCGATCGCGACGACGAGCGGCGACGAGCGGCGGCGGTCTGGAAGTGCTTGTGAACAGCTCAATTTTCGCGGACAATGATATTTGGCCTAAAACAATGAACTACATCATGGGACCTCCCTTTGCCAGTACCAAAATATGAGAAGAGGTTTTCCCCTTTTTTTCTGGCAACAGAACAGCTGTGTTAAGATGTTAAAACACCAAACCGAAACCTTTAACAAGGAATCATGTTACTGCATTAACCACAATACTTGAGGTCAGAATGCAAACAAAAAACATACTCTGATAATATATGTGACATTGTCTTTGAAACTGATTGGTCCACACTAGAGACAGCTTTCTTTCGAAAGTTAAATTTAAATAATTTGGAGCTTTCGTGACTGCAGGAATCCATACTCTTTGGTGGTTCTTTCGGTAAAGTCACGTAGGTAGCAAAAAATAATAGCTCACGACGTTTCGACCGCAACACAATGTATCTTTTAACCTCTCGTCACGGCAACTCTCTCGCCTACTTCGACAGTATTCTTGCTGTGGTTGTCCCGCCCGATGACGGTTGCTTGTGTGTTGCGATCGAAACGTCGTCATCTATAATTTTTTTTCTACCCACGTGAGACTATACCGAAAGAACCAATGAGTATGGTTAAATAACAGTTAGCAAACGAACTTACCTTTCATTATCGAGGTTTTCGGGTTAGATCGCGGCAAGTGGCGTAACCCTCCACGACCAAGGATTGAGGGTGGTTCACTGCGCGAATGATACATTTACAGTCGATGGTTTACGCTCACTCATCTCGCCACTGTGGGGAAACGCGGTGGCTACGAGATGTTATCTCCCTCGCCTGGTGTGCAGGAGGTCGTGGGTTCGATCCCGACCCCGACGCCTGCTGCTGTATATTTGGAGTCTGCGTGTCTCTCTCTCTCTCATCATCATCACGGTGGCTAGGATAAGTTAACTACCTTGCCTGGTGTGCAGGAGGTCGTGGGTTCGATCCCGACCCCGACACCTGCTGCTGCTGTATATTTGGAGTCTGCGTGTCTTTCTCTCTCCCCGTGGTCACGTGGATTTTTCTCGGAGTCCTCCGGTTTTTCCCCTCGCGCATTTAGAATCAACATCACCGCGCGTTTAGAGTATTTGGCTGCTGCTAAAAATGTCCACGTGATGATGATGATGATGACAATAAGCCACTTCGTTGAGCTATCATTCGTGATAGCCAAGTGGCTTCTGAAAAAGAGCTACACAGCAGCTCAGCGGGGCCTAAACTGGTCAAATAAGAAACGAGTTCAGTTTACTCACCAGCATCGGCATCTTCGCGTTTCACCAACGGGTTAGGAGACATCCCGGGATTTGGATGCTCTTCATATTCTTGCTTGATGAACGGCAATTTGAAGTGTGGATCCATCTGAAGGGGAGACGAACAAAAAGTGGAAATCCTCTCATTCCACAAACGAACCTCGCCGCAGATCTCATCAAGGAGCCACAAACCATCATCGCGCAAAACTCCGATGGTCATCCTCACAGCAGCAGGAGCTTTTGGCTGGCCATCAAACAAAAGACGATGTTATATACGCTACACTATACACTGCTATAACCTACACTATACGCTACACTATACACTACACACTACACTCTACACACTACACTATACACTACAATATACACTACACTATACACAGCTATAACCTACACTATACACTACACTATACACTGCTATAACCTACACTATACACTGCTATACACTACTATACTGGGGCTGAACGGTTAATCGATTTCAAATCGAAATCGCTATTTGAAACAATGCGATTAGCAAATCGCAAAGGCTGCGATTTTTTGCGATTTGAAAAGTCCTCCAACTTTCTTATTGGAATTGTTTTATTTTGTTATCATTATCATTTTAATTTATTTTACTTAACAATTGTTCTATGTTTGATTGTTCTATTTCAATTAAAACCTTTTAATAAATACATGTTGGAAGAAATTCATATATCTTAAGTTCTCATCCTTGCGTTAGAATCTATGGAGCAGTTCATACTTTGATGGTACGGTAAAACCTCGGTTTGCGAGTAACTTGGTCTGCGAGTGTTTTGCAAGACGAGCAAAACATTTTTAAGTAAATATTAATTTGATAAACGAGCAAGGGTCTTGCAATACGAGTAGTGTACGTGTAGACGCTTTTTACTGCCGAGCGTCACGTGATCACAACTGATATATTACGAGTGCTTTGATGTACGAGTGCTTTGGATTACAAACGTGTTTCCGGAACGAATTATGCTCCTCGCAATCCAAGGTTTTACTGTATCATGTGGTAATTCTCCATCACAAGTATTAAATATATTACACAGTCAACATTGAACTCAAACTTTACTTTAAAAGTTTTCATCGCGAATCGCAATAGCAATATCTGTCAGAAAAATCGCCATGAAATATTTTCCCCAAATCGTTCAGCCCTATACTATATACCCTTCACTATAAATATTACATTACACACTCCACTATACACTGCTTTACACGACACTATACATTGCTTTACATGACATTATGCACTGCTATAACTACACTATACACTACACTATACACTACTATACACTACACTATACACTACTATACACTACACTATACACTACCACACACTGCACTATACACTACACTATACACTACTATACACTATTCTAGATTTAAAGCTTTCGTGACTGCTAGGATCCATACTCTTTGGTTCTATTGGGTAAAGTCACATAAGTGAAAATAAAATAACAAAAAATCACGACGTTTCGGCCACAACACAAGCGGCCTTCATCAGGTGAAGGGACGAGACTGTCTGGAGGACAGCGCTGGAGTGGAAGAAGCCACGCTTAGATCACGACCTTTAAGCTGTGTGAGAAGAAAAAGACCACGCGCCTTGACAAAGGAATTAGCATATAATTTAGCATTGAAATGGCTCATTGAAATAGCTAAGTTAAAGTATACACATCCGCAGAGGTACCCCTTGACAAAGGAATTAGCGCTGGAGTGGAAGAAGCCACGCTTAGATCACGACCTTTAAGCTGTGTGAGAAGAAAAAGGCCAAGTGCCTTGACAAAGGAATTAGCATATAATTTAGCATTGAAATGGCTCATTGAAATAGCTAAGTTAAAGTATACACATCCGCAGAGGTATCCCTTGACAAAGGAATTAGCATAGAATTTAGCATTGAAATAGCTGAGTGATTAGCTTGTAACTGGTCACAGAAATAGCTATGTTAAAGTTAGAGCATATACATTCACCGAGGCACCTAGTACTCATCAAACAGGAGAATTTAGCGAAACACAACCACGCTCAGACATTGGACCTGTGTGCGAGCAAACAAGGTGTTCTGACAAAGAAATTAGCATAAAAATTAGCATTTGATTGGCGGATTTTAGGAAAGAGGTGGTGTACGTGCCGGTGGACTCGCAGTTTGGCGCGGGGGGGAAGGGGGGAGGGGGGAGTTTACCTATTGATGGTGTGAAAAGGGGGAATTTATAAGAGCTGCGAAAGTTTGGGGTACCACTACTTGAAAAATTTACTGTACCATTGAAATTAGTTTAATGTTTAGTTCGATTTAGAACATCTTTCCAATGGTTGCTTAATTTGAAACCATCCTCTCGGTTGAAATTGTGTCTGTGTTTGTAGATCTGAATTGCTTCATGAACAAATCTCTGATAAAAGCCCGTGGGTTTGCAAAGAACCTTGGTATCGGAGAAAATTATATCGTGATCCCCCACAGCGTTGTAACAGTGATCAGCCACGGCAGAAGAATTCGTTTTGCCGTGTTTCAAATCTGATTTGTGCTCGCGAATTCGGTCAGAGACATGTCGCTTTGTCTCACCGATGTAGCAATCACCGCAGGTACAACTCAATTTGTAAACCCCGGGGTACTGTAAATCAGGAATGACATTCTTCACGGATGGGATCAGATCACGAATTTTGTGTACTGTATTGAACCGGACCTGGATCTTGTGTTTGTTTAGAATTTTGGAAATCTTTTTAGTAACGCCTGCTATATATGGAAGTGTGATGGTTTTTAAACGTCCCTCCCTAAAACCTTCTGCTGCAAGACCCCCTAGATTATATGGTCTTCCCAAGATTCATAAAGAAGGCACCCCACTTTGACCCATCGTATCCACGATCAACTCCCCTACCTATAGACTAGCCCGTTTTCTGTCAGATACCTTGCTGCCTTTCACTGGCAAGACCGCCTCAGCAGTACTCACCTCAGCCCAATTGGTCTCTATGGTCAAAGACGTTGTACTGTCCCCTGACGATATCCTTGTCAGCTTCGATGTGGTCTCTATGTTCACCAAGGTCCCAGTACCTGATACCATTGAAATAATTGAAAATTTGGTCCAACATGGACTAGACCCCGACACACCTGCACTGGTTAGGCACTGCCTCAACAATACCTACTTTACTTGGAATGGCTCCTTCTACAAACAAAATGAGGGTACCCCCATGGGATCCCCCTTATCACCAGTGATAGCCAATATTTTCATGGAGAAATTTGAATCAGATGCCATCCAGACTTCCACCCTCAGACCTTCCCTGTGGAAGAGATATGTGGATGACACTTTCGTCATTTGGCCACATGGCCTCCCAGCTCTGAACCTTTTCCTACACCACATCAATTCCAGACATCCCGCCATCAAATTCACCATGGAAGTGGAGAAAGATGACAAGCTACCATTCTTAGATGTTCTGTTTGAGACGAGACCTGATGGCTAATTTGGGCATTCTGTCTACAGGAAACCCACCCACACAGATTCCTACTTGAAACCTGATTCCCACCACCACCCAGCCCAAAATAATTATCTCATCAAAACTTTATACCATAGGGCTCATTGCATTTCGGACCAACACCACCTGACCAGTGAATTAAAACATGTACACCTGGCCCTCAAAAGGAATGGTTACTCTGACCGTACCATTCGCCAAGCTCTCTCTCCCTCCATACAGAAACAACCACTTGATACTCCGGTCAAAACCATCACACTTCCATATATAGCAGGCGTTACTAAAAAGATTTCCAAAATTCTAAACACAAGATCCAGGTCCGGTTCAATACAGTACACAAAATTCGTGATCTGATCCCATGCGTGAAGGATGTCATTCCTGATTTACAGTACCCCGGGGTTTACAAATTGAGTTGTACCTGCGGTGATTGCTACATCGGTGAGACAAAGCGACATGTCTCTGACCGAATTCGCGAGTACAAATCAGATTTGAAACACGGCAAAACGAATTCTTCTGCCGTGGCTGATCACTGTTACAATGCTGCGGGGGATCACGATATAATTTTCTCCGATACCAAGGTTCTTTGCAAACCCACGGGCTTTTATCAGAGATTTGTTCATGAAGCAATTCAGATCTACAAACACAGACACAATTTCAACCGAGAGGATGGTTTCAAATTAAGCAACCATTGGAAAGATGTTCTAAATCGAACTAAACATTAAACTAATTTCAATGGTAAAGTATATTTTTCAAGTAGTGGTACCGCAAACTTTCACAGTCTTATAAATTCCCCCTTTTCACACAATCAATAGGTAAACTCCCCCCTCCCCCCTTCCCCCCCCGCGCCAAACTGCGAGTCCACCGGCACGTACACCACCTCTTTCCTAAAATCCGCCAATCAAATGCTAATTTTTATGCTAATTTCTTTGACAGAACACCTTGTTTGCTCGTACACAGGTCCGATGTCTGTGCGTGGTTGTGTTTCGCTAAATTCTCCTGTTTGATGAGTACTAGGTGCCTCGGTGAATGTATATGCTCTAACTTTAACATAGCTATTTCTGTGACGAGTTACAAGCTAATCACTCAGCTATTTCAATGCTAAATTCTATGCTAATTCCTTTGTCAAGGGGTACCTCTGCGGATGTGTATACTTTAACTTAGCTATTTCAATGAGCCATTTCAATGCTAAATTATATGCTAATTCCTTTGTCAAGGCACTTGGCCTTTTTCTTCTCACACAGCTTAAAGGTTGTGATCTAAGCGTGGCTTCTTCCACTCCAGCGCTAATTCCTTTGTCAAGGGGTACCTCTGCGGATGTGTATATACTTTAACTTAGCTATTTCAATGAGCCATTTCAATGCTAAATTATATGCTAATTCCTTTGTCAAGGCACGTGGTCTTTTTCTTCTCACACAGCTTAAAGGTCGTGATCTAAGCGTGGCTTCTTCCACTCCAGCGCTGTCCTCCAGACAGTCTTGTCCCTTCACCTGATGAAGGCCGCTTGTGTTGTGGCCGAAACGTCGTGATTTTTTGTTATTTTATTTTCACCTACGTGACTTTACCCAATAGAACCAAAGAGTACTATACACTACACTATACACTGCTATACACTACACTATACATTACTATACACCACTATACACTAATATACACTACACAATACACTACACTTCTGGCTGGCCATCGGAAAAAAGATGGTGGTCACCGCATCGCACGCTTTAAGATGCACTTCTGCAACCTTCCTATATTAGGAAGCTACTGGAGCTATGCCACTCTTTAAAATCATCATCGATATTGACAAACTCATTTCTTTAGAACTTCTTTCAGGGTTAAGTTCTTCCCCCCGCACCTCCGATTAGCACAGATGGCTACGTACGGTGCTAAAGACATTCAACACACGTACATTACACTATACACTACAACGCACAACATTACACACTATACATTACAATACGATACATCCTGCAATATGGGGCCGTCCATAAATGACGTCACGCAATTTTGGACGATTTTTGACCCTCCCCCTCGTCACACGGCGTCACAAGAAGTCAGACCCCCCCCCCCTCAAATATGACGTCACAAAGCTCTGCCCCCCTCCCCCCAAAATAAAACATGCTTCAAATCGCTTTAAAATATTGTCATTGTAGTATTATTTAATGTGGCGCTGCACTCTGATGTTGTAGGAGAAAACATTTATTAAAAATTCCATTTAATTAAGTAGATCGTGCTGTCTATATTTATTTAAAGTTGCGCATTTTGATGTGACGTCACATTTCTCAAACACCCCCCCCTCGTCACACATCGTCACAAATGTCTGACCCCCCCCCCCACCCCCTAGGTGCGTGACGTCATTTATGGACGGCCCCTATACACTACACTATACACAATACAAACTACACTATACACTACATACTACACCACAACGATACACACTACACTATGTGTAGGGGTGTTGTGCGAAGGAAACACACAGCCACACCTTGGTGGCTACAACCACGTCCGCTATAGCCCCGCCCCTCAGTAGTGTATGGGTATAAAGGGCGGGGAGCCAGAGAGCTCGGGGCAGTGTGTTGGGGCCAAGAATGAAGAACCAGTGAAGAAGGAAGGCCGGCTAGATAGACCCTAGGACTTCCCTGACCGCTGTCCTTTTGAGGGCCGGCAGGGTAAGCCAGTGGTGCGGTCCCAGAGCCTCAGAGCCGGAGTCCTTTTAAGGGCCGGTCTGTCTGGTGGGGTGCCGTGATCTGTGCTTGACCAGGGCCAGATCAGATAGCCTCCTCTAGCGCCTGTAGCTGGAGGAACTGGGAGCACAGGAGTTAGGCTAGATAGCGTAGAGGGTGTCCCAGCGTGTATACGGGTGATGGGGCCGTTACCCCTTCCAGTGTAACCCTTGTTACGTTAAATAAATAGTGCTGCCTCTACTCCACCGTCTCCGTGTCCCGTGAACCCACTACATAAGTACGACAATTCACACGACACTATACACTACGCGACGACACACACCATGCAATACACTACACCACGATACTAAATTGAAAATTCACATCTTTAGTCCATTGCCCATCAACGGTTAGCCAAAAGCCGTACGGTGCGAAAGAAGTCCAACGTACATACAACAAACATCGACGAATTGGAAGACCACTCGGATTAAAGCTATTCGCTGCTAAACTGAGACGTAAACTACGTTTTATTATTGCACGCTTTTTATTAACTCACTCTGTCTGTTGTTGTATCCTCAAATCTTGCAACTCAATTGTAACCCACTTCCCAATGTGGTATCGACTGCAAACTTGGTATACTGATGTCGCACTGATGACAATACTATATTCTATCATTAAAAATGAAAAATAAAACTTGGAAACAATCTTTTTGTTATGTTATGTTTCGGCGTGGGTCTCATTGACCACGGTCAACTGACGTTGGCTGTAATTGTCCACGGTCCCTTACGTCATGCCAAGCTTCGGGGCCACTTCCTGGAGTCGTGGAGTTCTTCCATTACTAGTGTAGTGTTGCTCCGGAGACACCTCGTAGGGGGGGCACGTCTTTATTTTCCACACGTACCCTAACCACTATACACTAATTCTTCATACAGTTGATCTTGAGGACCTCTTCCACTTGGTATATTATACGCGTCCTGTGTAGCGTGCCTAACCCGACTACGCTCCAGGTCCTCCGGCTATAATATACTATGTGAGACTACCTGACCTGACCCAGCCAAGGTACAGGTCCAACACTGACCTCACAGAGCTTCGGCCCTTAAAAGGACGGCGAAGCTTGGGGTTCAGAGTGCTACTCTAGCAGCGTCTTCCTTCTTCAACTGGTTATCTTCAACTGCTTCCGCCTCCAACTGCTTCCGTCTCCAACTGCTTCGGTTTTTAAACTGCCTGGACCTCTCCAGAGGTTCGCCTTATATCCGTTTCTCAGCCGAGGTGCGGACCTCAGTGAGGGACGTGGGTGACCCCACTGAGGTCCGCATGTCTGCCGTTGCAGGTCAGTGCAGCCGCAGCCCCCCAGCCTTTGGGAGTGTTTGCGAGGGATCATAGAATCCCTCGCGGCCCCCCAACTGCTTCAGGGCTGCCTGTCATTGCCTGCAAGTGCAGCCCATCCATGGCACTACACTAGTACGGTACATTTCATTAAAGTGTGTTTTCAATTAAAAAAAAATATTAATTCTTACCAGATTAGGGCACCGCTGAGCTGCTGTGTAGTGGCTCTCTTGTTCAGAAGCGACCCTGGCGATCACAAATGATCACAGCTCAAGCCAAGTTGCGGCTTCTCATCATCATCATGACCGCATGGGAAATTTGTAGCAGCAGCCAAACATTCTGAACGCGTGATGCTTGATTCTAAACGTGGATGGGAAAAACCGGAGGACCCGGAGAAAAATCCACCGCGGAGAGAGAGAGAAAGAGACGCAAACTCCAAATATACACTGGGCAGGCGTCAGGGGTCGGGATTAGAACCCACGACCTCCTGTGTACCAGGCGAGGTAGTTAACATCTCCTAGCCACCGTGATGATGATGATGAGAGACGCAGACTCCAAATATACAGCAGCAGCAGGCATCATCAGGGTTAGCATGGAACCCACGACCTCCTGCATACCAGGCGAGGTAGTAAATATCTCATAGCCACCGTGATGATGATGATGAGAGAGAGACGCAGGCTCCAAATATACAGCAGCAGCAGGCATCGTCAGGGTTAGGATGGAACCCACGACCTCCTGCATACCAGGCGAGGTAGTAAACATCTCATAGCCACCGCGGGGCGCTGCTTGCAAAGACGAGAAAGCCATCGACAACGAATATTCATGATGCCTGGAAGGAACGTCACCGATATTTATAAAGAAGCTGTGGGTCACATGTTTCACTGTAGGGCCAACTGCAGGGCTCATGTGAATTACAGTCAGTTAAGCCAACAGCATCAGAGTATGTATTTATAGTGGGAGGAATCCGATGAGCTTTAAAGCTCTTTTTTTATCACAGATGTCCAGTATAGCGGCTGTGTGATTCTGGCCAGAACCATGAGCCTTACAGATATATAAACACACACACACACTCTGGCATATCAGAAAGATGCTGTTGTTATTTTGGATGCTGTTATAAATGTCCACGTTATGATGATGACGATAACCTTTAGTTGAGCTACTATCATTTGTGATGGCCCAGGGGCCTTATCTGGTCAAAATAATAAACAGTTTAGTTTAACAGTTCATATTATTAGCAAGGGAGCAATACACACCGCAACGATTAGTGGATACGTGTTAACAATCACAATATTTGTACTCCGATTAGCGCGGTTGGCTACGTACGGTGCGAAAGAGGTTCAACACACACTACAAACTACAAGTATACATCCCACGATACTTTACACTACGATACGCTACACTATACTCTGCAATATGCACTACGATACACTATTATACACTACACACTACATTACTATACATTCCACTATACTAAATTGAAAATTCACTTCTGCAGAGCTGATTGTTGTTGTATTGAGTGTCTTGTCATCCCACCACACCTCCTGATTAGCACGGTTGACTATGTACGGTGTGAAAGAAGTTCAACATGTACACTATACACTACTATACACTATTATACACAGCACTACTATACACTACATTCTACACTACTATACACTGCACTACTATACACTACTATACACTGCACGACTATACACTGCACTACTATACACTACTATACACTTTACCACTATACACTGCACCACTGTACACTACACTACTATACACTACACTATACACTACACTACTATACACTGCACCACTATACACTACACTACTATACACTACACTACTACACACTACATACTACACTGATATACACGACTATACACTGCACTACTATACACTACACTACTATACACTACATACTACACTACTATACACTGCACCACTATACACTACATACTACACTATATACTCATCTACACACTACATTATGCACTACTATACACTACACTAGAACACACTACATGTATAGTAGTGCAGTGTATACACTACATACTACACTACTATACACTGCACCACTATACACTACATACTACACTATATACTCAGCTATACACATTATGCACTACTATACACTACATACTACACTACTATACACTACACTGCTATACACTGCACTACTGTACACTACACTGCTATACACTGCACTACTGTACACTACATTATACTCAGCTACACACTACACTACATTATGCACTACTATACACTACGATACACTATATACTACACTACTATACACTACACTGCTATACACTAATATACACTGCACCACTATACACTACACTATATACTCAGCTACACACTACACTACGATACACTACACTACATTATGCACTACTCTACACTACACTATATACTACACTACTATACACTACGATACACTATATACTACACTCAAGCTGGCCCGTTCACTATACCCTTTTGCTCTTTCGGTAAAGTCACGTAGGTCATAAAAAAACGACGTTTCGTGCGCAACGCAAGCGTCCATCATCAGGTGGGAGAGAGCTTCGCCTGCTTCACGATGACATTGCCCGCTAACAAATTCTCGACTTTTTTTAAATGAAAATAAATAAATTTTGCTTCCGTGAATTGCAGGAATTCGTATTCCTTGGGGTCTTTCGGGCGAAGACACGTAGAGATCAGGGCTTTCCGAAGAAAATAACACGACAAATAACACGACAACAAACACGAAGACGACGTTTCGGTCCCGACACAAGCCGACCGTCATCAGGAAGAATCAAATAAAACCGTTGAGAACAAAAAGCAAAAAGGATGGCTTGGCTTGAGATCGAAACGTCGGTTTTAAAAAAAAAATGTGTTCCTTTCTTTGAACATGAATCTACGGGGCTTCGCCGAAAGACTTCAGAGTTAACAAAGTTGGGTATCCACTGCTGGATGAATGCCTCCAACCCCACGCTGTGCAAGGCGTGGGGAGGGGAGGGGGGTCAAGATGACCATACTTCACCACGCCGTGCGTCACGTGCGGGGGTGTCAGGACTCACCACGTGTTGAGTCTCCACGTCTGTCTGTCTGTCTGTGTCTCTCTCCTTGTGTCTCTCCCTGTGTCTCTCTCCCTGTGTCTCTCTCCTTGTCTCCTTTCCTGTGTCTCTCTCCTTGTGTCTCCCTCCCTGTCTCGATGTCTCCCTCCCTGTCTCCTTCCCTGTGTCTCTCTCCTTGTCTCCCTCCCTGTCTCCCTGTGTCTCCCTCCCTGTCTCGATGTCTCTCTCCCTGTGTCTCTCTCCCTGTGTCTCTCCCTGTGTCTCTCTAGTCACCCCTCCCTCCCTGTCCCTCTGTCCACGTCTCCCTGTGTCTCTCTCCCTGTCTCCCTGTGTCTCTCCCTGTCTCGATGTCTCTCTCCCTGTCTCCCTGTCTCTCTCCCTGTGTCTCGATGTCTCTCTCCCTGTGTCTCTCTGTCTCCCTGTCTCTCTCCCTGTGTCTCGATGTCTCTCTCCCTGTGTCTCTCTGTCTCTCTCCCTGTGTCTCGATGTCTCTCTCCCTGTGTCTCTCTGTCTCTCTCCCCGTGTCTCGATATCTCTCTCCCTGTGTTTCGATATCTCTCTCCCTGTGTCTCTCTCCCTGTCTCTCTATCTCCCTGTCTCGATGTCTCCCTGTATCGATGTCTCTCTCCCTGTGTCTCGATGTTTCTCTCCCTGTGTCTCGATGTCTCTCTCCCTGTGTCTCTCTCCCTGTCTCTCTAGTCACCCCTCCCTCCCTGTCCCTCTGTCCAAGTCTCCCTGTGTCTCCCTGTCTCTCTCCCTGTCTCCCTGTGTCTCTCCCTGTCTCTCACCCTGTGTCTCTCCCTGTCTCTATCCCTGTGTCTCGATGTCTCTCTCCCTGTCTCGATGTCTCCCTGTGTCTCCCTGTCTCTCTCCCTGTGTCTCTGTCTCCCTGTCTCTCTTCCTGTGTCTCGATGTCTCTCTCCCTGTGTCTCTCTCCCTGTGTCTCTCTGTCTCCCTGTGTCTCTCCCTGTGTCTCTCTCCCTGTGTCTCGATGTCTGTCTCCCTGTGTCTCTCTGTCTCCCTGTGTCTCGATATCTCTCTCCCTGTCTCTCTCCCTGTGTCTCTATCCCTGTGTCTCGATGTATGTCTCCCTGTGTCTCTGTCTCCCTGTGTCTCTATGTCTCTCTCCCTGTCTCTCCCTGTCTCTCTCCGTGTCTCTCCCTGTGTCTCTCTGTCTCCCTGTGTCTCGATATCTCTCTCCCTGTGTCTCGATGTCTCCCTGTGTCTCTGTCTCCCTGTCTGTCTCCCTGCGTCTCCCTGTCTCTCTCCCTGTGTCTCGATGTCTCTCTCCCTGTGTCTCGATGTCTTTCTCCCTGTATCTCGATGTCTTTCTCCCTGTGTCTCGATGTCTCCCTGTGTCTCGATGTCTCCTTGTGTCTCGATGTCTCCCTGTGTCTCCCTCTCTCGATGTCCCCCTGTGTCTCTCCCTGTGTCTCTCTGTCTCCCTGTCTCTCCCTGTGTCTCGATGTCTCTCTCCCTGTCTCGATGTCTCCCTGTGTCTCGATGTCTCCCTGTGTCTCGATGTCTCCCTGTCTCTCTCCGTCTGTCTCGATGTCTCTCTCCCTGTGTCTCGATGTCTCTCTCCCTGTGTCTCGATGTCTCCCTGTGTCTCTCTGTCTCCCTGTGTCTCGATGTCTCTCTCCCTTTGTCTCTCCTCCTCGTGTCTCTGTAAGCCCCAGCCCCCTCCCCTCCTATCGCCCCGCCCCCTTTGCACGGCGCATCCAAGCGACAAGATGCGGCACAAGACACTGAAGCAGCCACCGCCCGCTAGAGGGTGGGGGGGTCGAACCGAGGCCGTCTTTCGTCCTGTGCTTTGCTCGTTTCGGTCACCACAAAGTCACTTGCCCGTCCACAACAACAACCGCCATTCGCCACTAAGTGGGAGGTGACGTCACCACGACGCCAGTGCCAGGCCATGTGCACCTCGAGGCCACGTGACGTGTCGAACGCCCGCTGGCAGGAGGTCACGGGGCAGACCCAGGTGCCACGGATCGACTGAGATGACTGGCTGTTGCACCACCTGTGCCCCCCTACTGTGCCAATCTGCTGTGCTTTAGCCACCCGGCGCTCCGCTCGTTGTTGTGAGCGTCGCTCCTCCGCCCTCCGTTGTTGTTGGAGGGCGACTGCCTCCAACTGCCCAGGAGCGTCCTTCACGAGCCTCCTCCACAGAGGCCGATCTTGACACCACTGGTATCGGTCATCGGAAAGTCCACTCAGCTCCACATCCTCCTGTAGCACGTCGCTCCATCTCTTCTCTAGCCCGTGCCGCGCCCGTCCACCCCCCCCCCCCCTTATCAGTTTAACACTGAACTGGGCATTCGCCCCCAATATTCATCCATAAGGTTTTTTTTGGGAGTTAATTCGCGTAAATTTAGGGTGCTTCAAACATAGTTTTTTAACACTCATACGGGACGATAATACACTGTAAGATGATAACAAATCATTAGACCTCCTTTGCCAGTACCAACATATAATAGGGTTTTTCCCCTTTTTTCTGGCAACAAAACCCTATTATATTTTGGTACTGACAAAGGAGGTCTAATGATGTAGATGCTCACACCGAGCCCTCATTACTTTGATAGTGCATTGTCTTTGAGCTGTGTGACGCCTTTTGGCGTCATCTGGTCGAGCACCAATTGGGTCGAGGCTCAAAAGAAAGCCGTCCCTTGGTGTGGACCAATCAGTTTAAAGGAAAATGCATCATATATCAGTATGTTTTTTTTGTTTGCATTTTGACTGCATGTATTGTGGTTAATGCAGACATGAATCCTTGTAAAAAGGTTTCAGTTTTGTTGCCAGAAAAAAGGGGGAAAACCCTATTATAACAAATCTAATTTTGATTTAAAGCTTTCGTGACTGCAGGGATTCATATTCTTGGTGATTTCGGTAAAGTCACCACGTAGAAGGGAAACAACAAAATAATAAAAATATAAAATAAAATTCTCACGACGTTTCGACTGCAACACAAGCAATCATCATCAGGTGTGAAAACTACAGTAAGAAAATTTGAAAAAAATGTGAAATTAGAATTTTTTTTGAAAACTTTCTTGCTGTGGTTTTCACACCTGATGACGATTGCTTGTGTTGCAGTCGAAACGTCGTGATAATTTTATTGTTTTATATTTTTATTATTTTATTGTTTCCCTTCTACGTGGTGGTGACTTTACCGAAAGAACCAAGAATAAAAACAAATGTAACGTTACAGGCTTCGAAGAGTCTCCCACTTAAATTTCGACTTAAAGCTTTCGTGACTACAAGGATTCATCTTCTTGGTTCTTTCGGTAAAGTCACAACGTAGAATGGGAATAAAACAATAAAACAAAATAAGACAATACAATTCTCACGACGTTTCGGCCACAACACAAGTAGCCCTCTTCAGGTGAAGGAACAGAACTGTCGGGACGACAGCGCTTCAATGTTTTGTTTTATTCTCATTCTACGTGACTTTACCGAAAGAACCAAGAAGAAGTCTCCTACTTGTTCGCCATCGTTGTCAATGCGTGCCCCGGAATCTTCTCCAAGTCGTCTCCAGAGCCATGGCGGCACATTCCTCGTGGTGTTGTTGCGTATTCTCACAAGCGTCAACATTTATTTTGAAGCACCCTGTATATGTGTCGTGAAACCCGCCACCACCCGCCACATCCAATTAGTAAAGGTTTGTCACGTGAACGGAACGTGCCAATTCGTTGCTGGTACAACACTAACCGGTTGTGTGTTGGAGAGCAAAGCCACAGCATTGACAGTGAGTTTGACGTTTCGCCAGTAATTACAACCAGCATCATCAGGCGACAGCCAGATTTGTACAGAAATCCCCCAGTTTCGTACTAAAATAGCTGTACGAACGGTAATCCCTATTTGAGTATGGTGACCCTGTATAGGTGACCCTGTATAGGCATGCATTTAAACAATGTATTCTTTAATTATTCGATTCCAAGCAGCACTCAGTTCCTGCCTTATTACAGACCAACGCAGACCTCATTGGTCACCCGCGTGCCCTTATACATCTCAAAGTTCATCCTTTTTAAATACTGTCATGGACTTTTAATGACCCAGCACCGTACAAGGTTTTGAGACTCGTGTGACAGGACAAGATAGACAAATGTATGTTTTTTTTAACGTGCAAAAGGAATCTCGTTGCATAATAAATAAACCTGCTTACCTCGTTGAAATAAATAATAACCTTTGGCCTTACCGGGGTTCAATGCAGGTAACTGTTGGTCATCCCATTCTGGTGGATCCACCAACATTGATCATCAGTGCTTGGTGTATTGGCCATCGCTGCAGTAGGGGATTGATAATAATCACGAGGCAGCTGATATCTTAGTAACCCTGCTCCGAGACGCCTGCAAGTTTGCGGGGTGGTGGGTGGGTCCCGAATCTTGGAACGGCACGAGAGGCTCTGTTGCTCTTACAAAGACGTCGTTACCGACGATAGCCGGCGCCAAACAATCTGTGCCACACGCCCCTCCCCGCGTGGCCTCGTGGTTGGAAGCCTTCCCGGGCGGAAGTCGTGCCGATGAAGTTGTTTCTATTTCATCTTCCGATTCCGATGACGTACGCGCACGCACGTCATCGAAGACTGATGACGTACGCATGATCAGGCCTGAGCTCGGGCCGAGTTCATAGCGCGCACGGTTCAGCCTGAGTCGAGCCCAGTTGGTCGTGCATCGGAATGGGAAAGGGTTAATAGCTCTTGAATGCAAATAGTTTGTGTGCATGCTGAACTTCTTTCGCACCGTGCGTAGCCAGCCGCGCTAATCAGAGGTGCGGAGTTCGGAGTTTAAGTGTGCATGCTGCGACAATGGCAACTGGTGTTCTTCGCATTATTTCATCTCATAAATTCACCGTGGTCAATAGAAACGCGACTCTGCTTCAATGCGTTTGCTGCGCGGTAGACATCTTCTATATATGTCAAAAAGTGTCTGTGGGTTTTTTGGTGGGTTTGTGTGTGTTCGCGCACTTGCGAACAATTTGCCTCTCCAACGGTGGGGTTTACGTAAAATAAAAATAGCCAGGTACCACGCCGTAAGCCCTGCGGTGAGCAAGCGCTATTCCTTTTTCACATCCGTCAATTTTAAATTAGTTAAATTAGCGATTTAGTGCGATTTTTTTTGTGCGCTTCCCTTTTCTTTATTTATTTATGACGCGTGCACGGCCATACCAACGCACGTGCCTTCGGTAGGGGGGACGGCCTATGCCAAGTCGCACGCCTTCGGTGGGAGGGGGACATTTTCTTTCGCGTTAAAAATACTATAAAAAATACACTAAACGCTGACGTTAATTCTTCACTGTGTGATGTCCCCCCCACCCCGATGCGTGCAGTTATTACTACTATACAGTCGCTAGATGCTACCACTATAGGCCGTAGATATTACTGCAGGGTGGCCGGGGAGATCGTAGCTGGGGGGGGGGGGTCAGGGGTAGCAGCCCAGCCCCAGCCTGCCAAGATGCCACCTCGGCCGGCTGGACAATGTAGACAAGTACTTTGTGCTATACAGTCGATAAATACTGCTATAGAGTCAGCATGTACTACTGTAGTGATAGCAGGTACAACCACAGTCGGTATGCACTGCTGTAATCATAGCAGGTACCACCACAGTCGGCATGCACTGCTGTAATCATAGCAGGTACCACCACAGTCGGTACGCACTGCTGTAATCATAGCAGGTACCACCACAGTCGGTATGCACTGCTGTAATCATAGCAGGTACCACCACAGTCGGTACGCACTGCTGTAATCATAGCAGGCACCACCACAGTCGGTATGCACTGCTGTAATCATAGCAGGTACCACCCAAGTCAGTACGCACTGCTGTAATCATAACAGGTACCACCACAGTCAGTATGCACTGCTGTAATCATAGCAGGTACCACCGCAGTCGGTATGCACTGCTGTAATCTTAGCAGGTACCACCCAAGTCAGTACGCACTGCTGTAATCATAACAGGTACCACCACAGTCAGTACGCACCGCTGTAATCATAACAGGTACCACCACAGTCGGTATGCACTGCTGTAATCATAGCAGGTACCACCGCAGTCAGTACGCACTGCTGTAATCATAGCAGGTACCACCACAGTCGGTATGCACTGCTGTAGTGATAGCAGGTACCACCACAGTCAGTATGCACTGCTGTAATCATAGCAGGTGCCACCAGTCAGTATGCACTGCTGTAATCTTAGCAGGTACCCACCACAGTCAGTACCCACTGCTGTTAGATTTTTAAGAGTAGTTTTGAAATATTTTTAAGACCCGGGCAATGCCGGGTACTTCCCGCTAGTTCCATATATATATACAAAAAATATTATTTGCAGCGTACACGAACTCCTCAAACTCCCCGAACATTCAGGTCATCGGCCCGACGTGCAACTCGGAGTGCAGGGTCAACTGGGAGCGTTGCAAAAAGCCCTTGCCGCACTCGGCGCACGCGTACGGCCTCTCGCCCGTGTGCGTCCGCGCGTGCTTCGCCAAATTGTTGCGGTGGGCGAAGCGCTTCCCGCACTCCCCGCACGCGTGCGGCCTCTCCCCGGTGTGCACCGCGGAGTGCACGTTCAGCTGGGAGCGCTGCGCGAAGCCCCTGCCGCACTCGGCGCACGCGTGCGGCTTCTCGCCCGTGTGCGTCCTCGCGTGCGCCTCCAGGTCGGAGGGCCGCACGAAGCCCTTGCCGCACTCCCCGCACGCGTGCGGCCTCTCCCCGGTGTGAGTCGCCGAGTGCACTTTCAGCTGGGAGCGCTGCGCGAAGCGCTTGCCGCACTCGGCGCACGCGTGCGGCCTCTCGGCCGTGTGGGTCATGCGGTGCGTCTTCAGGTGCTCGCGACGCGCGAACGCCTTGCCGCACTCCTCGCACGCGTGCGGCCTCTCCCCCGTGTGCGTCGCCGAGTGCCCCCTCAGGTGCTCGCGACGCGCGAACGCCCTGCCGCACTCGGCGCACGCGTGCGGCCTCCCGCCGGCGTGCGTCCTCGCGTGCTTTTTGAACTCCGAACGTTGCGCGAAGCGCTTGCCGCACTCGGCGCACGCGTGCGACCATTCTCCCGCGTGTACCGCGGAGTGCTTCTTTAACGTGTACGGGGTCGCGAACGCCTTGCCGCACTCGGCGCACGCGTGCGGCCTCTCGCCCGTGTGCGTCCTCGCGTGGGCGACCAAATGCGAACGCCGCGCGAACCCCTTCCCGCACTCGTCGCACGCGTGCGGCCTCTCGCCCGCGTGCCGCGTCGCGCGGCGCAACCGCGGGCGCTCGCGCCGCGCGAGCGCCTTCCCTCGCCGCCTGCAGACGCGTGGCCGCGCGCCGGCGCGCGGCCCTCGCTCCGTGCCGTCGGCGGCGGCCGTCGTGCGACGGGCGGCGCCCCCGGGCGCCTTGCCGCATCGCTCGCAGGCGCGCTGCGTCTCGCCGGGGAGGCCCGCGAAGCCTCCGCCACCGGCGCACCCCTCGCACGCGAGTTCCGCGTCTCTTGCTCCGTCTGTTTTGAACAAAGGAGGAAGGAGGGCAGCGAATCGTCGGACCAGCCGATGCGAGCGAAGAAGAAAAACTATCGGTCCCGGAAAACAGCACCGTTAACATTTCACGTTTGCATTTTTTATTGGGTCAAGGGCCGCTTCAATGATGATTCTGCTCCGTTCCAAAATCATCGGCCACAGTCTGTTCTCCTATAACGCCGCGTTTTGTTTTCATAACGCGACTTGGGTGTAACGCGATGATGAATGCATTATACGGAACTCACTTTTTACAACGCGAATACGAATTGGATATTATAACGCGAACGAGCGGACAGAACTACGTCGCGCGAGTAGGACTAAGCGCTCGTAATACGGCTTCCTCGGCGCAAGCATCATCATCGCACAAGGCGTTGGGATGCTGCTGGATGCTTCTAGATGCTACCCACGCGCCTCGGCCTTTGTTCAGGCCTGCGTTACACATCTCACGTGTTATCGCAAGACTGTGCTTTGGTCTCCTATATTCAAAATTACTTTTCACAACGCGATTTTTCCATGAAGCGCAGAAGAGACGGTACATCGAAGGCAGTGGAGTGGTTAAAGGAGGACTCACCTTCACACGTGTCTTCCTCTGACAACTCCACCTCGATGAAGTTCTGGTCTGGAGCATCCACGCATCCGCGAGAATCGCCCATCTCCGCTGGCCTCTCGTGACCTTCTTCACCTTTGACAATCCACACATCTGTGGCTGTAATGTAGAATACGCGCTATGGTAATGTAAGAATGGGCAGTTCGACGCTTACAAATCTTGCTATATTGCCTTTGTTTGCCTCTTTGGTCGTAAACATCAAACCGTTGTGATATCTCACCTACGTAGGTGAAAATAAAATAACAAAAAATCACGACGTTTCGGCCACAACACAAGCGGCCTTCATCAGGTGAAGGGACGAGACTGTCTGGAGGACAGCGCCCTTCACCTGATGAAGGCCGCTTGTGTTGTGGCCGAAACGTCGTGATTTTTTGTTATTTTATTTTCACCTACGTGACTTTACCCAATAGAACCATAGAGTATGAATCCTAGCAGTCACGAAAGCTTTAAATCTAGAATATCTCACCTATTTTCATGCATGTTGAACTCCTATCGTTACCTATGTAGCCAACCGTGAAAATCGGAGGTCCGGGAGAAGGACAACAAACTAAACACGGAAAGCTTCCTAATATCGGAAGAGCATTCCCGGCGGCCACAGAAGCGCATCTGAAAGCGTGCGATGCGGGGTGACAATCTTTGTTTGTAATGAGTGCAATGCAGCTTGGCGAGCACTGGACAGACACTGCAGTACACGTCGCGACACGTGTTCGAGAAGTTTGTACACACTGCAGCTTGGTAATGCTTTTTGCCAGACATCCTGTAGAGTAGCAAGTTGCAATAATCGAGCCATATCGGTACTATGCTACACGCCACCACCGTGTTGGCAACGTCATGACTCAATAGTGGCCGAAGGTGTCGCAGAGCCCTGATAACAAAATTGCAGGACCTGACTATATCACGCACGCGGTGATCAAACGACATATTCTGGTCGAGTGTGGTGCCGAGGCTCTTTAGATGAGTAGAAAACTGAACCCTGGGGTCAACGACTGCCACACCTGATCCTCTCACAAATGTTCTCGCCTGAGCCTGAGTGCCAACCAGCAGAACCTCCGTTTTTTCTACAACAAGCGGCATTTCGTGTCGTGCAAACCACACGTGCACCGCTCGCGTGCAACCTTCGAGGTTCCCGAGGCTCTTCACGCCTAACTTTGACTTCACTGCGGTGTACAAGTGTGTATCGTCAGCATATTGATGGGACTTGATGTCGTGCGATGAGATGACTTCGGCGATCGGAGAGACGTAACGTTGAAAACAGGAAGGGCCCGAGGACGGACCCCTGTTGGTACGCCTGCTAGGCACGGCACAGGCGATGACTGTTCGTCGCCCAGCTTGACAAACTGCGATCGTCCGTGTCGAGTAGGTACGACTCAATCCATCCCAAGTGGGGTACCCGACACACCGAACCTTGGGGGCCGTCCATAAATGACGTCACGTGATTCTGGACGATTTTTTACCCCCCCCCTCTCGTCACACATCGTCACAAATGTCTGACTCCCCCCCCCCCCCCCCCAGGTGCGTGACGTCATTTATGGACGGCCCCTTGACCTTAGCCACCCGATGAGTATCTCATGGTCGATGGTGTCGAAGGCGGCTGAGAGGTCGAGTTGAACCAACGCTGCGGCGCACCAGCCATCTGCGACCTTGTCGAGGTCGTCGGTGATCTTTCGCAGGGCCATCTCGGTGCTGTGGAACTTCCGGTACCCACAATGCAACGGGTTGAATCTGCTGCCGCTGCCTCCACAAGTGCTGGATCACAGGCCACGTGCATAGCCGCCATGGCCTGGCCATTCGACCCTCCTTAACACCTTAGGCATCTCTGGCACAATCTTTTTCTCATCGATCCGCTCTACTTTCGTGTAGGAATGAGCCCTTACCTTGTTTCTCAAATTCAGATTTCACCGCTTTCCTTAACCTTTCATCGTCCAGACCCGCTTCATCTCCTTGCACCTCAACTGCTCCTACACAAGAGATAAAGATCCCCCGTGTAACCTTAAGAGACTGTTGCGGCAAGTGCTGTTGGCGAGCACCTATGCAGGCCGGCACGGCACACGAGGTGGGGTGGGTGGCCAGCACCACGCCCTGCCGCCTTTGTCTCCTGAGAGGCAATGTTGACACAATGGACCAGGTACTCGTTTGAGGCCTATTCGACCTAGGGGGAGGCACAAGACTGGCTCAGGTAATCGCCACTGGTGTTGGCCGTGAGCGGGAATCGAACTCGGGTCGCCGGGTTCGTAGGGCAGTGCGCTAACCGCTACACCGCCACTACTACTACACACACGCGCATTCACACTAAACTGTTAAAACCGCAACAGAATAATATTCAAACAGTTTGGATTCCTAACACGCAGGAGACAGTCGCGCCAAATACTGCATTGATTCATAAATTAGTTATTTTGAGTCAGATCGCCGTGTGAATAAAATGTGTGTCGTAAACGCCTTCCTCCACCCAACACGGCCAATTCATAAATTTGTCACGTGATGAACAACCGCTGCCAGCTGATCACTACTGGTAACAAAGGTACCGTTATCTTTTACGAGCAAATGTACATTTTTGATTGCACGATTGTCCCTCCCCGACCGTAAGCATGTGCGTTGAACTACTTTTGCACCACCGTACGTAGCCAAATGAGGCAGGAAGGACAACAAATATAACACAACAAGCAGTTCTAAAGAATTTAGTTTTCAATCTAGATAATTTTAAGGGTGGTATATGGCTTCCAAATATCGGAAGAGCATACCAGACAGGCTGCAGAAGCGCATCTAAAAGCATGTGATGCGGTGACCGTCTTTGTTCTGATGGTTAACCAGAAGTCTAGTGTATAGTGTAGTGTATAGCAGTGTATAGTGTTGTGTATAGCATTTTAGAATTGGATTTTAGTGTACAGAGTGGTTTGCTCTGCAAGCCGTCTGGATGCCACCAAAGATTTGTCCATGAAGCCATACAGATATACAATCATAGACATAACTTCAACCGAGAAGATGGATTCAAATTGAGCAATCATTTGAAAGATGTTATTAACCATGTTAAACTTTAGCCGCCACTCTCCCTCTTTCCGTGCTCCCCCCCCCCCCCCATTCGTGGTACAGGAGCAATAGCAGGAGCAGCTTCACCATCCTGGCTCCCGCCACCCACACCCCAAAGCCCCCCCCCCACCCTGCATCCGTCCTCCCTGGCTCCTCCCACCTCCTCTTACCCTATATAATTAATCTCTCATCACAAATAGCTCTCTCTACAGTAATTTTGCTGTGCTTTTTACACCTGATGAAGGAAGCTTGTGTTGCCTCCGAAACGTCGTAATTTAATTGAGTTGTTTTCATTTTTGTTTCATTTTATTTAAAATTTTATACAAATTTTACCTATGTGACTTTACCGAAAGAACCAAAGAGTATCAATTAGCATTGCAATCGTATTTGATGTCTATGATCACTCACCATCATCTGCATATTCACGTTTCACTATCAAGTCGGAGCCTATCACTGGATTTGGATGTTCTTCGTATTCTTGTTTGATGAAGGGCAATTCGAAGTGTGGATCCATCTGAAGGGGAAAACAAAGGAAACATTGCAATCCTCGCATTCCATCAACGAACCGCAAAACCTCGCTGATCTCGTCAAGGGGCCATAAAACCACCATCACGCGAACTCCGATGGTCACCCTCACAGCGGCGGATTTTGGCTGGCCATCGCAGAAAAGACGGTCAACGCATCGCGCACTTTCAGACGCGCTTCTGCGGCTGCCTGGAAACGCTCGTCCTTCCGATATTAGGAAGCCGCTTGAGCTGGGCACTTCTAACTAATCTCGATTACAAACCCATTTCTTTAGAACTGCTTTTTGTGTTTCGTTTGTTGTCCTTCCCCTGCACCTCCGATTAGCGTGGTTGGCTACATACGGTGCAAAAGAAGTTCAACGTACTACACTATACTATACACTAAAATATACACTACATACTACACTATACTATACGCTAAAATATACACTACATACTACACTATACACTACATTCTACAATACACACTACACTATACGCTACACTATAATACACTATACACTACATACTACACTACATCCAAGGCTACACACTACACTACTATACATTACACCACGACACTAAAATTAATATTTTTAGAACTGCTTTATGGGTTTAGTATTTTGCCCTTCCCCCACACATCTGATTAGCACACACACATGTGACAAAACACACTATACTTTACACTATATACTCCACTATACACTACATACTACACTATACACTACGCTACACTTTACACTATATATTATACTATACACTGCATACTATACTATACACTAGGCTACACTCTACACTTTACACTATATAGTGAGGGAAAAAAGTATTTCATCCCCTGCTGATTTTGTACGTTTGCCCACTGACAAAGAAATGATCAGCCTATAATTTTAATGGTAGGTTTATTTGAACAGTGAGAGACAGAATAACAACAACAAAATCCAGAAAAACGCATGTCAAAAATGTTATAAATTGATTTGCATTTTAATTAGAGAAATAAGTATTTGACCCCTCTGCAAAACATAACTTAGTACTTGGTGGCAAAACGCTTGTTGGCAATCACAGAGGTCAGACGTTTCTTGTAGTTGGCCACCAGGTTTGCACACATCTCAGGAGGGATTTTGTCCCACTCCTCATTGCAGATCTTCTCCAAGTCATTAAGGTTTCGAGGCTGACGTTTGGCAACTCGAACCTTCAGCTCCCTCCACAGATTTTCTATGGGATTAAGGTCTGGAAACTGGCAAGGCCACTCCAGGACCTTTATGTGCTTCTTCTTGAGCCACTCCTTTTTTGCCTTGGCCGTGTGTTTTGGGTCATTGTCATGCTGGAATACCCATCCACGACCCATTTTCAATGCCCTGGCTGAGGGAAGGAGGTTATCACCCAAGATTTGACGGTACATGGCCCCGTCCATCGTCCCTTTGATGCGGTGAAGTTGTCCTGTCCCCTTAGCAGAAAAACACCCCCAAAGCATAATGTTTCCACCTCCATGTTTGACGGTGGGGATGGTGTTCTTGGGGTCATAGGCAGCATTGCTCCTCCTACAAACATGGCGAGTTGAGTTGATGCCAAAGAGCTCCATTTTGGTCTCATCTCGCCACAACACTTTCACCCAGTTGTCCTCTGAATCATTCAGATGTTCAGTGGCAAACTTCAGACGGGCATGTATATGTGCTTTCTTGAGCAGGAGGACCTTGCGGGCGCTGCAGGATTTCAGTCCTTCACGGCGTAGTGTGTTACCAATTGTTCTCTTGGTGACTATGGTCCCAGCTGCCTTGAGATCATTGACAAGATCCTCCCGTGTAGTTCTGGGCTGATTCCTCACCGTTCTCATGATCATTGCAACTCCACGAGGTGAGATTTTGCACGGAGCCCTAGGCCGAGGGAGATTGACAGTTATTTCGTGTTTCTTCCATTTGCGAATAATCGCACCAACTGTTGTCACCTTCTCACCAAGCTGCTTGGCAATGGTCTTGTAGCCCATTCCAGCCTTGTGTAGGTCTACAATCTTGTCCCTGACATCCTTGGAGAGCTCTTTTGTCTTGGCCATGGTGGAGATTTTGGAATCTGATTGATTGCTTCTGTGGACAGGTGTCTTTTATACAGGTAACAAGCTGAGATTAGGCGCACTCCCTTTAAGAGTGTGCTCCTAATCTCAGCTCGTTACCTGTATAAAAGACACCTGGGAGCCAGAAATCTTTCGGATTGAGAGGGGGTCAAATACTTATTTCCCTCATTAAAATGCAAATCAATTTATACAAATTTTGATATGCGTTTTTCTGGATTGTGTTGTTGTTATTCTGTCTCTCACTGTTTAAACAAACCTACCATTAAAATTATAGACTGATCATTTCTTTGTCAGTGGGCAAACGTACAAAATCAGCAGGGGATCAAATACTTTTTTCCCTCACTGTATACTACACTATACATATCAACTACACTACACACAGCATACTACACTATACACTACACCGTCAGAAAAATCTAAATGAGACATCTTCCCCAAATCGTTCAGCCCTAGTGGAGGGGTAATTTGATCATACTTTACCATGCTGGTCAATGCGGGTTGAGGTGAAGGACTCCGCGTTTGTCTCTCTCCTCGTCTCTGTGTCTGTCCCTCTGTCTAATCTGTCTCTTTCCACGTCTCTGTGTCTGTCCCTCTGTCTAATCTGTGTCTCTCTCCACGTCTCTGTCCCTCTGTCTAATCTGTGTCTCTCTCCACGTCTCTGTGTCTGTCCCTCTGTCTAATCTGTTTGTCTCTCTCCACGTCTCTGTGTCTGTCCCTCTGTCTAATCTGTGTCTCTCTCCAGGTCTCTGTCTGTCCCTCTGTCTAATCTGTGTCTCTCTCCTCGTCTCTGTGCCTGTCCCTCTGTCTAATCTGTGTGTCTCTCTCCACGTCTCTGTCTCTCTGTCTAATCTGTGTCTCTCTCCACGTCTCTGTCCCTCTGTCTAATCTGTTTGTCTCTCTCCACGTCTCTGTCTGTCCCTCTGTCTAATCTGTGTCTCTCTCCACGTCTCTGTGTCTGTCCCTCTGTCTAATCTGTGTGTCTCTCTCCACGTCTCTGTGTCTGTCCCTCTGTCTAATCTGTCTCTCTCCACGTCTCTGTGTCTGTCCCTCTGTCTAATCTGTCTCTCTTCACATCTCTGTCCCTCTGTCTAATCTGTGTGTCTCTCTCCACGTCTCTGTGTCTGTTCCTCTGTCTCTCTCCTCGTCTGTGTGTCTGTGCCTCTGTCTAATCTGTCTCTCTCCACGTCTCTGTGTCTGTTCCTCTGTCTAATCTGTTTGTCTCTCTCCACGTCTCTGTGTCTGTCCCTCTGTCTAATCTGTCTCTCTCCACGTCTCTGTGTCTGTCCCTCTGTCTAATCTGTCTCTCTCCACGTCTCTGTGTCTGTCCCTCTGTCTAATCTGTGTCTCTCTCCACGTCTCTGTGTCTGTCCCTCTGTCTAATCTGTTTGTCTCTCTCCACGTCTCTGTGTCTGTCCCTCTGTCTAATCTGTGTGTCTCTCTCCACGTCTCTGTCTGTCCCTCTGTCTAATCTGTGTGTCTCTCTCCACGTCTCTGTGTCTGTCCCTCTGTCTAATCTGTTTGGCTCTCTCCACGTCTCTGTGTCTGTGCCTCTGTCTAATCTGGCTCGTGTCTCTGCAGCGACCTCATCCGCCCCAATCGCATCGCAGCAGGCGACAAGATGCACCGACAAGACAAAATACGTGAAACAGCTAGATTGCGTACAAGACGAGGTCTCACTTCCAAACGAAGACAGCCCAACCATCGGGCGCGTGGAGTGTGTGCTCCGTGTCAAAATACGACACGAGATGTTGACAACCTCGCCTGGTATGCAGGAGGTCGTGGGTTCGATCCTGACCCTAGCGCCTGCTGTATATTTGGAGTTTGCGTCTCTCTCATCATCGTCACGGTTGCTAGGGGATGTTAACTACCTCGCCTGGTGTACAGGAGGTCGTGGGTTCGATCCCGACCCTGACCCTGCCTGCCGCTATAGATTTGGAGCTTTCGTGTTAACTACCTCGCCTGGTATGCAGGAGGTCGTGGGTTCGATCCTGACCCTAGCGCCTGCTGTATATTTGGAGTTTGCGTGTCTCCCCGTGATGGTCACGAGGATTTTTCTCCGGGTCCTCCGGTTTCTCTCTCCACATTTTGAACCAACATCACGCGTTTAGAGTATTTGGCTGCTATACATCTGATAAGCCACTTAATTGAACTATCGTTTGTGGCCAGGTCGCTTCTTAAAAAGAAGCTAACAGCTCAGTGGGCTGTATCTGGTAAAATAAGTTTTGTTTTATTCAACTTGGTTATCAATTTGAAATTTGATTTAAAGCTTTCGTGACTGCAGGGATTCATATTCTTGGTTCTTTCGGTAAAGTCACCACCACGTAGAAGGGAAACAATAAAATAAAAATATATAAAACAATAAAATTCTCACGACGTTTCGACTGCAACACAAGCAATCATCATCAGGTGTGAAACCCACAGCAAGAACATTTGAAAAAAGTGGCGTTTTTTTAACGTTAGCCCCACGGAGAGCGATTTGGCAGTTATTCAGATGAACGAGTCAATCTATGTTCGGAAAAGAGGAGGGGAGAGGCGAAAATAATGGATGCGGTCTGAAAGCCACCGTAGGCGTGAACAATCAATTAAGACCCGAAATGCTTTATCAAATCCTTCCAATGATTGCTAAGCCAGAATCCATCTTCTCGGTTGAAATTGTCTCTTTGTATATGTGGATAGCCTCATGAACGAATCTCTCATGGTAGCCAGATGGCTTGCAAGGAACCTCTGTCTTGGAGAAGTCAATGTCATGTGAGCCTACTGAATTATAACAGTGATCTGCCACGGCCGAGGTGTTGGTCCTACCGTGTTTAAGGTCTGCTTTGTGTTCACGAATGCGGTCCGAGACATGTCGTTTGGTTTCTCCAATGTAACTACTACCACAGAGGCAACTTAGTTTGTAACGCTTTGACCTCATGCTCCTATAGGACATCTGTGAAAAAGAGCTTTATAGCTCATCGAATTCCTATAGTATACATATGTAGTGGGTAACGAACTGGAGGAAGCTTTCTCTGAGGCAACACATTTATTACAACTTATCAACTTCAATACAAAAGGGGTAACGGCCCCTTCACCCGATGTGCTACGTAGAGCGGTTAGCTCGCCTGTTGTGGAGTAACTCATGCAGCCAGCTACGGCTCTAGGATTTGGTGTTACATGTTATTATTTACGTAGTTTATTGTAAAAATTCGGTCACAGTCCGTGTGATCACTGCTACGTTGCAATTATGGCTTTATTTTTTGGTGATTTCGAAAAGTTTTTTTCGTTTCGACATGTTTGTTTTGTTGTAGTACGGAGTTAGACTGACGGCCTTAATCTAAGTTGTGGTTTTTGTTGTTGTTTGATTTGCATCCCACTGGGATTTTTTGCACACAGCTTTGGTGCACGGTGCTTTTTTCAGGAATATTTTTGCTGTTTTTTTTCCCATGGATTTTCTGTTTGCACAGTCAACAACACATAGTAGTCACTTTAAGATGTTTTTCTTGTTCATGTTTTTTTGTTGTGGTTGCACCAGATTCAAGAGCCGAATGGCTCACAGGGCTATACCAAAATAAATCAACTGAAACTCTTCGGCTATCCCTACGGCTACACTGCCAGGGGCTTGAGTCTTCTCTGAAATCTTCGCTGGTTATAAGCTCGGAGCTTCACTGGTACAGCTCCAGCCTCGCCCTAGCCAGGGGTTCGGCTTTGCCCACAGGACTGTTTCCCTTCGGGGGGCCGTCCATAAATGACGTCACGCGATTTTGGACGATTTGTGACCCCCCCCCTCGCCCTCGTCACACGGCGTCACAAAAAGTCAGACCCCCTCCTCAAATATGACGTCACAAAGCTCTGCCCCCCCCCTCCAAAAAATATAAAACATGCTTCAAATCGCTTTAAACTATTGTCATTGTAGTGCGTATTTAACGCGGCGCTGCACTCTGATGTTGCAGAAGACATTTATTAAAAAGTCTAATTAAGTAGAACGTGTTGTCTATATTTATTTAAAGTTGCGCATTTTGATGTGACGTCACAGTCTGACGATACTGAGCTGAGCCGTTCAGGGCGCTGGCTTATATACAGGGTCATGGCTCACTCAGCCCCTGGCCACGCCTCCCTTCCAGAAGCTTCTCGAAGGCCCTGGATGATGACCTCATCCAACAGCCCCCTTCCCGAGGGCCTGGGGTCCCAACCGTTGGTCCCGATGCTTCTCCCCAGGGATTGCCGTGAAGCAGGGGTGGGGGACGTCCGAGGCACCGCGGAATCATTTTGGGTCTCTGGCCCTGCCAAGCCGAACGCAGGCGGGACTCGAAATTCAATAAATCTAGGAGAGCAAACCTGGAACAGCAATTGAGAGTAGCAGCAACATCGTCAATAGCCAGCTAACATCATCCATACCAGCTAACATCGTCAATAGCCAGCTAACATCACCACCACACAAGCCTCGCCAAAGAGAAGCTGTTCCAGCCCATCGCATTAGGGGCGAGTTAATTCAACGTTTGACCAAATATAAACGGGCTAATTTTTTTAAGTTGATAATTTTGCGTCGCCCGCGAATGATGTTACGTGAATATCCAAATGGCCCTTGGCAGAAAAAAAGGTTCCCACCCCTGGCCTAGGGCCAACTTCCCATCATCATTTTTGAGCAGGCCCGGCTCCCCTTCTGATCTCTACTCGCCTGAGCTCGTACTGCCGGCTATGAGTAGTGGCGATCATGGCCAACCATGCCACTACACACTCTTTGGTTCTATTCGGTAAAGTCACGTAGGTAAAAAATAAAGCAATAAAAATCACGACGTTTCGGCCACAACACAAGCGGCCTTCATCAGGTGAAGGGACCAGGCTGTCTCAAGGACAGCGCTGGAGTGAAACACAGCCACGCTCAGACCGCGACCATATGGGGCCGTCCGTAAATGACGTCACGCACCTGGGGGGGGGGGGGGGGTCAGACATTTGTGACGATGTGTGACGAGGGGGGAGGGGGGAGGTTTGAGGAATGTGACGTCACATCAAAATGCGCAACTTTCAATAGATATAGAATTGTTACAACAACGCTCCTACAGCATCAGAGTGCAGCGCCACACTAAATACGCACTACAATGACAACAGTTTAAAGCGATTTGAAGCGTGTTTTATTTTCAAAATGGAAATATGGTGCAGAGCTTTGTGACGTCATATTTGAGGGCGGAGGGGGGTCTGACTTTTTGTGACGCCGTGTTGAGGGTGGGGGAGGGGTCAAAAATCGTCCAAAATCGCGTGACGTCATTTACGGACGGCCCCTTATTCTGATTTTCTGTTGAAGAATCGCAGACGAGAGTGGTGTTCACTGTTCAGTCTCTTTGGGTCTCTGTGTCTATGTATCTCTATGACTCTCTGTGTATCTCCATGGGTATGTTTTCCGTTGGGTCTCTATTCGTGTGTCGCAGTGGGTCTCAGTGTTTCTCTACGAGTCTCTTTGTATCTCTGCGAGTCTCAATGGATTTCGGGGCCGGCCATAAATTACGTCACACACCTGGGGGGGGGGGAGGGGGGGGTCAGACATTTGTGACGGTGTGACGAAGGGGGGAAGGGGGAGGTTTGAGGAATGTGACGTCACATCAAAATGCGCAACTTTAAATAAATATAAATAGAATTGTTAGAACAACACAAATTTAGATTAATTTTCATTTTTAACTATTTTATTATTTTAAATTTACTAAGGTCACCTTTTATTTATTCCATGAAGGAGCATTTTGCTTCTCCATGGGAGAATGGAAAAGCATACATTTTGTACATTTGTTTTTAATGATTGTTATTAAACATTATGATTTAATGTTTCTACCAGGGCTTTTCATTCTGTGGAATGAATAAGTGATGATTATAATTGTACTCTCCATTTTGCTTCGTTCTACTACAATGTTTCAAGTATTTTTTTATAGTTATAATTACTTTTAATCTATGTATATAAAAGGGAAATTTGTGAATATGTGTCTGTTCGAAATGTTAAGCATGCTTCCCAACATGCAAAAAGTATAAAAATAGACTTTGTATTGGGGGGGGGCGCAATAATGGATTTAATATATTGCACGGAAAGCGAGCGATGACGTCACATCTGTGATGTCACCCGCATGCGGCAGCGTCACGCATTGCGCCTCCTGACGTCACGCAGTGTGCCTGCTGACGTCACGCAGTGTGCCTGCTGACGTCACCCCCCCACCCTCCGCGTCGGCCGTATATTAATCCAAGACAAGAATCCAAATTTCGATTTAAAGCTTTCGTGACTGCAAGGATTCATCTTCTTTGGTTCTTTCGGTAAAGTCACGTAGAATGAGAATAAAATAATACATTGATAAAATAAAATAACAATAATATTATATTCTTAGTTTTTTCGGTAAAGTCACGTTGAAGGGAAACAACAAAATAATAAAAAATATATATAAAACAATAAAAAAATTCTCACGACGTTTCGACCATAACTCAAACGGTCGTCTTCAGGTGTGTTGGTTTGCATAAATGTATTTTTAAACGTCGCATTTATTTATTTATAAAAAAACGTTAGCGCCACGCGCAACGATTTGGCAGTTTATTTAGGACTAGTCCATCTATATTCTGAAAAGAGGAGGGGGGAGACGAAATTTTTTATAATGTATGCTGTCTGAAAGCCACTGTAAGTGTGAACAATCAATTAAGACCTGAAATGGTTGATCAAATCTTTCCAATGATTGCTAAGATAGAATCCATCTTCTCGGTTGAAATTGTCTCTGTGCTTGTATATGTAGATAGCCTCATGAACGAATCTCTCATGGAAGCCAGATGGCTTACAAAGAACCTCTGTCTTGGAAAAGTCGATGGCATGTGAGCCTACTGAATTAGAACAATGATCTGCCACGGCCGAGGTGTTGGTCCTACCGTGTTTAAGGTCTGCTTTGTGTTCACGAATGCGGTCCGAGACATGGCGTTTGGTTTCTCCAATGTAACTACTACCACAGAGGCAACTTAGTTTGTAGACACCAGGGTATTGTATGTCCGGAATCACATCTTTTACAGACGGAACCAGATCACGGATTTTATGTAATGTGTTGAAACGGACCTGGATCTTGTGTTTATTCAAGATTTTGGAGATCTTTTTTGTGATCCCCGCAATGTAGGGTAAAGTGATGGTTTTGAAAGGCTCCTCAAGAGGGTTCTTCTTCATGGTTTGAGTGATAGCTTTGCGGATTGTATAGTCGGAGTAACCATTAGCCCTAAGAGCTTGGTGTACGTGCTTGAGTTCACTGCTTATGTGTTCCTGGTCGGATATGCATTGGGCTCTATGATACAGAGTCTTGATGAGAGAATTCTTCTGTGATGGATGGTGGTGGGAATCCGGTTTCAGATAAGCATCCGTATGGGTAGCTTTCCTGTAGACAGAGTGGCTCATTGAACCATCAGGTCTCTTTTTAATTAGGACATCCAAAAAAGGTATCTTGCCATCTATTTCGACTTCCATGGTAAATCTGATGGCTGGGTGTATGGAATTGATGTGGTCGAAGAATTGGTCTAGAGCAGGCCGGCCATGTGGCCAGATGACAAAAGTGTCATCCACGTACCTCTTCCATAAGGTTGGGCGCAGAGTGGCAGTCTGGATGGCGTCAGTCTCAAATTTCTCCATGAAAATGTTAGCTATAACTGGAGAAAGGGGGGAGCCCATTGGGGTGCCCTCAGTTTGTTTGTAGAAAGTTCCATTCCAAGTGAAGTATGTATTGGTTAAACAGTGTCTCACCAGGGGGGGTACCTCAGTGTTTAGTCCTTGATGAACCAAGTCTTCAATGATTGCAATGGTGTCAGGTACAGGAACCTTGGTGAATAAGGAAACATCAAAACTGACAAGCAGGTCGTCTGGGGACAGGGAAATACCCTTGATTGTCGATACCAGGTGAGTAGAATTTTGTACCGCAGAGGTGGTCTTTCCAGTGAAAGGACGCAGGATTTCAGACAAAAAACGAGCTAGTTTGTAGGTGGGGGAGCCGATAGTAGAGACTATGGGACGAAGGGGTGTATCTACTTTATGTATTTTTGGTAAGCCGTAGAATCTTGGTGGCCTGGCAGCAGAAGGTTTCAACGAAAACTGTTTAGATTGATCAATTAATGCGGTTGAATCAGAAATTATTTTGTTGGTTTGTGTGACGAGGCTGTTGGTGGGATCTCTTTTTATTTTTGTATAACTACCATCGTCGAGTAATTCTTTAATTTTGTTGTTGTATTCTATTTTATCCATGATGACAGTAGCATTGCCTTTGTCAGCTGAGAGGACTACAATATCATTCCTCTTTTTAAATTTATATAATTCAAAACGCTCATCTGTGCTGAGGTTGCTAGCTGGCATCTTAGCGTTTTTGAGGGTTGCAGCGATTTCAGATCTTGCTACGTCTGCAGCGATGTGACCCAGGCCCCTGAGAGCAACGTCTACTTGGGCAATTATATCATTAACTGGTATGTGTTTAGGTGTGACTGCAAAGTTTAGACCTTTAGCTAAAACGGATTTCAGACCATCGGAAAGAGAACTGTTACTGCGATTAATTACGACTTTGTTAATGTCTAACTTTTTGGTGTGTGGGTCCGGTCTTTTGTTGAAGAGGAGGTTAAATTTGGAAATCAGGTTTTCCTTACATTTGGTCGACATAGTAGCAGCTGAAGAGGCAGTCATATTGTCTACATGTTCCCAATCCGATGTGGACATTGTTGCCATCAATGATAAGTGTCATTTGTAGAGTGTCTTGTCTAACTGATCTAGTTCGGTGCGTATAAGTCTGATTTTTTCTGAGATAAGAGCTAAGCTAGTTTTGAAAAGAATTCGTTTCGCATTAGAAGAAGTTACAGCAGCAGAGGTCAGTGTAAATGCGATTGGTATTACCCCAGAGTCGCGGCATCTCTTCAGGAAGGTGAGAGACTCGATCAGCTGAGCTTTCTTATCCCGGAGTTTGTTGAAGGATCTTAAAGTTACGTGAAAACCCTCCCCGTATTTTATCAATTTATTATTCTGAGAATATTATTACGTTATTTTATTTTATCAATTTATTATTTTATTCTCATTCTACGTGACTTTACCGAAAGAACCAAAGAAGAAGAATCCAAATATCGGGCGAAGCTGGCTAGTAAAGCTCGTATTTTATAATTGTAACAGAATTTCAATATATTCTGAAAATCTGCAGTTTTAGTTAGACGTTGAATATTTTCAAGTTAATTTAATGCTAAATTTCAGCTTTCCAACTCCTCCTTTTTAATACGTGTTTTCTCCTACAACATCAGAGTGCAGCGCCACATTAAATACACACTACAATGACAATAGTTTAAAGCGATTTGAAGCATGTTTTATTTTCAAAATGGAAATATGGTTTTGGGGGGGGGGGGGGGGGCAGAGCTTTGTGACGTCATATTGAGGAGGGGCTGACTTTTTGCGACGCCGTGTGACGCCATTTATGGACGGCCCCTTACTGAGGCTGCAGGTTGCTCACTGCATCAGAGCCCAGGAGTCTTGAGGCTGCACGCTGCTCCTCGGCCTAGCTAAAAAAAAACCAAAAGAAACTCTGATCCAAGGTTTGTAATGCAAAGTACACATTCGACGTAAATTACCTTCACAGCGCGCATCCGTGAAAATGCCTTCTAGGGCTCCTCGAACGTTTAGGGCACCTGACCAATGTGCGTTTCGGAGCGCACAGGCCAGTTGATAGCGCCGTGCAAAGCCCTTCCCTCACTCGCTGCACGCGCGCGACCTCCCGCGGGTGTGCGTTTTCGTGTGCTTCTCCAAATTAGAGCGGTGTGCAAAACGCTTCCCGCACTCCGCGCACGCGTGCGGCTTCTCGCCCGTGTGCGACATCGCGTGCGCGACCAAGTGGGAACGCCGCACGAATCCCTTCCCGCACACGCCGCACGCGTGCGGCCTCTCCCCCGTGTGCGTCGCGGAGTGCAAGTTGAGCTGGGAGCGCCGCGCGAACGCCTTCCCGCACTCGGCGCACGCGTGCGGCCTCTCGCCCGTGTGCGTCCTCGCGTGCGCCTCCAGGTCGGAGGGCCGCACGAAGCGCTTCCCGCACTCCCCGCACGCGTGCGGCCTCTCCCCGGTGTGCGTCGCCGAGTGCACGTTCAGCTGGGAGCGCTGCGTGAAGCGCTTCCCGCACTCGGCGCACGCGTGCGGCCTCTCGCCCGTGTGCGTCCTCGCGTGCGCCTCCAAACCGGAGGGCCGCACGAAGCCCTTGCCACACTCCCCGCACGCGTGCGGCCTCTCCCCGGTGTGAGTCGCCGAGTGCACTTTCAGCTGGGAGCGCTGCGCGAAGCGCTTGCCGCACTCGGCGCACGCGTGCGGCCTCTCGGCCGTGTGGGTCATGCGGTGCGTCTTCAGGTGCTCGCGACGCGCGAACGCCTTGCCGCACTCCTCGCACGCGTGCGGCCTGTCGCCCGCGTGCGTCCTCGCGCGCGCCTCCACATTGGAGGGTCGCGCGAAGGGCTCCCCGCGCTCGGCGCAAGCGTTCGGGCGCGGCCGTTCCCCGGCGCGCCTCCGAGAATGCCCGTTCAAGTTTGGGAGCGTCGCAGACCCCTTCCCGCGCTCCCGGCAGGCGTGCGGCTTCCTCCCGTCGGTGGCGATTGCCGCGGTGCCCTTGAGCGGCATCCCGCACCGAGTGCAGGCTCGCGGGGTCCCGTCGCTGCTGCGTTGCGCCTTTGCCGTCTTCGTTGCGGAGCCTCTGGCCTTCCCGCACTCCTCGCACCACAGGAGTTCCGTTTCACTTGCTTCATCTGTTTACAAGGTGGTCCCCCCAACACCCCAACACCCCATCACCCCCCAAAAAACAAACAAAAGGGAATGCATAGTTTGGTAAACTGATACAAGAAAAATAAACAATGAGCGCCAAGAATCAGACGCCGTTCAACCTTTGATGTTTTGCGATTTCTTTGAACTTACGATTTTGCTTCATTCCAAATAGATTCATGGCTAGGACTATACAGCAAGTCCCCGGGTTGCGGAATACCCAACTTACGGAAATCCGACTTTACCGAAATTTTCCCATGAATCATGTCACGAAACAAAAATCAACATGCGGAAACGTTTGCGTTAGTAACGTAAGGGCGAGAGGTGCAGTGAGGTGAGGAAGCGGATAAAGACCGCGGGGCGGGGCGGAAGGGGGACGGCCGCCTTATGCCTCGCTCCACCAAAACGCCGCCTTCACCAAGGCCGAGCTTCGCTAGGATTAAATGAAATGTTATTTTTGTAGCGTTACGTAATCATGTTCCTTTTGTGGCATTGCGCAATTGTTTACAATGCTTTCAACTATATTTTCCCCCTCATCTTTTGTATTGCTAGTTTTCTTAATTTTAAGTTTATTTCATGAGTTATTTACTGTATGTACTGTGTATGTGTGTATCTGTGTGTGTAGGCAAGCCTACACCACCTTTGTCTTTGTATGCGTGTATGTGCATGTGCCGGACGGGCAACTCTGTCGTGGACAGTGCTGTGGGGGGAGGGCCAATTCCGATTGGCTCCTCCCCTCATGGCGTCTGTGTCCACCACAGTGGCTAAATGGGGGCTCTGGACGGGTGCGAGGGGCTGGTAACCCCTCCACCTTCAATTGATTACCACTAAACTACGAATGAGATATGTAACTAATAAGCTTGTGCCGGAGGCCCCGGGGGGACAGGCGTCTATGACGTCTCCTGGCCAAACCCCAATTGGCAGAGCCAGGAGATTGAATCTCTACCCTCGGGGCTCCTCCAGAAACAACGAAAAGCCACTTCGTGTGGCCACGTGGAATGTTCGAATGCTCACTGCGGAGGAGAGGCTGCCACTCCTCTGTCGGGAGCTGGACCGGTACCGCCAGGATCTCTGTGGCATTCAGGAGGTCTGGTGGACCGATTCTGGCTCCTGCCACCATGAGGGGTGGACGGTCCTCTACTCGGGGCAGCAGACTGCCAAACAACAGGGTGTGGCTCTTCTTTTGAACAAAAGAATTAAGGGGGCGTGGGAGCGTGGCGGTGAGGTGTGGGAAGCTGTAAGCCTCAGGCTACTTTGGGCTCACCTTCCCATCAACCGGAGGCGAGGAGTGGTGGTCGTGGTTACTTATGCCCCCACCGAAGACGAACGTCCGTGGAGGGATGCAGGCAAAGCCGATGAGTCAGATGCCTTCTATGACCTCCTGTCACAGGTGCTGGCTAAAGTGGCCCCTCGGGATAGAGTTATCTTGTTGGGTGACTTCAATGCCCGAGTTGGTCATGATACTGGCACCTGGTCTGGAGTGATTGGAGGGCATGGGCCAGATCAGCTCAATAACAACAGTAGGAGGCTGCTAGATTTTTGTGCAGCCCATGGGCTTGTAATTACCAACACGCTGTTCCGGCATCGGCGCATCCACACAACATCATGGATGCATGCCGGGTCCAAGCAAGAACATCTGCTGGACGACATAGTGACGGACCAGCGGATGCGAACCCCTGTCCTTGACACCAGGACCTACCGTGGAGCTGATCTGTCCTCTGACCATCGACTAGTCATCTGTAAGATGCACCTGCCATTCTTCCACTCCGGTGGTGGGTGTACACCCAGGACCCCATTCCAACCTAAAGTGGCCTGGTCTCAGTTATCTGATGAAAGTTGCAAGCGAGAATTTCATCATCGCTTGCAGCTGAGGCTGACATCGTCCCCCACTCCTCCTGACGTCGAGGGTAAATGGGCGAGGTTTAGGACTGTGACTCATGCAGCTGCAATGGCTGCTTTGGGTACGCAGTCCAGACCTCCCCAGAGACCCTGGCTGACAGAGGAGGTGTTGAGGATGGTTGAGAAAAAGCGACAGGCCCACTGTCATCGGCTACAGAATCCCACGTCAGAGAATGAGGAGGCTTACCGAAGCCTTCGCTCGGAGGTTCGGAGAGCCGTGAGGCACTGCAAGGATGGGTGGTGGTCCCGGGTTGCTGAGGAGATGGAGTTAGCCTCAGTGGCCCGCGATCACAAATCTCTATTTAACTCCATCAAAAAAGTAACCTGCAGCGCCACACCTATTACCATCATTAGGGGGAAAAACGGTGATCCAATCTCCGACCCCCAGGAACAGGTTTGCAGATTTGCTGAGCATTTCTGTGAGGTCCTGGGGGAGGGAAAATTCCTCAGCCAGGAAAACATCGTGGCACAAAGTGAGGATGACCCTGCTGAGGCTGCGGTGCCTCAAATATTGGAAGAAGTCACCCCCTGTGAGCGGCTGGCTGAAGTGCCATCTGTTGAGCAAGTACTGAAGGCGATCCGGAGTCTGAGACCAGAAAAGGCAGCGGGCAGAGATGATCTCCCAAGCGAAATGCTGAGGGAGGGTGGTGTTTGTGCACAGACTGCCCTACATGACATTATAACAACAGTCTGGACCACTGGATGGGTTCCGCAGGATTGGAAGGATGCCCTGGTGGTCCCCCTCTTTAAGAAGGGGTACCGCACAGACTGTAACAACTACAGGGGCATCTCACTCCTCAGTGTGCCGGGAAAGGTCCTGGCAAGGATTATTCAATATCGCCTTGCCAGGCACGCTGAGGAGAGGCTTGCGGAGCCCAATGCGGTTTCAGGAAAGGGCAGTCCTGCACAGATGCCATATTTTCTGTCCGTCTGCTACAGCAGAGGTGTAGGGAATTCCAGCAAGACCTACATCTCTGCTTTATTGACCTGGTCAAGGCCTATGATACCATCATTAGGCCTGGGCTCTGGGTTGTTCTTCGTGCTTTTGGAGTACCTGACCCTCTGCTCACGATCATTAAGGACCTTCATGATGGTGAGCGGGCCCGGGTAAAACTACGTGGCCGGGAGTCAGAGCCATTCCCTGTACACCTTGGGGTGCGACAGGGATGCCCTCTGGCTCCCACATTGTTTAACATCTATTTTGACCACGTAGTTCGTGAAGCCTTCAATAGCTGTACCGGAGGAATCTCCATATGGTACAGATATAATGGGAGGCTGATCGATGCCCGGGTGCGGTCAAGGGATGGCTCCCTATTGCTCAACCACGTTATGTATGCCGATGATTTGGTAATAGCTGCTCATTCAGAGGAGGAGTTGGAGACGCTGCTGCTGAGACTGGAGTGTGCCACTAAGAGATGGGGCTTTACCATCAGCCCCACCAAAACTAAGCACCTGCCTGGGTATTTTGTACCATCGGACACTCCACCCCCACAACTCCCAATCGGTGATGGGGCAGTTGTGGAGAGAGTGGAGAGTTTCCCATACCTGGGCAGTGTGCTTATGACCGGCACCAGTTTAACAGCAGAGGTCTCACTCCGAATCAGTCGAGCGGCAATATCTTTTCATCGGTTGCGTAACGCTGTGTGGAAGCTACCTGGTCTGTCGCTCCGCACTAAGCTTCGGGTCTTCTCGGCCACGGTCATTCCCTCTCTTCTCTATGCTTGCGAAACGTGGACTCCCCCTAATGGAACATCTTCGCCGGTTAGAAACATTTAGGCTGACCTGCCTACGATCCATCCTGGGTTTAACCAGGCTAGATTGTGTGAGGAGCTCACAAACCCTTGAGAGATCTGGGCAGGGTCCCATCGGTGAGCTCCTCCGGCAGGCAAGGATGCGTTGGCTGGGTCATGTAGCCCGCATGCCCAGACACCGCATGCTGAAACAGCTTTTGTTCGGCCGGATCGAGGGGGCTAAACGGGTGCGGCACGGGCTAGAGAAGAGATGGAGTGATGTGGTACAGGAGGACGTGGAGCTGAGTGGACTTGCCGATGACTGGTACCAGCGGTGTCAAGATCGGCCTCTGTGAAAGAGGATCGTGTAGGACGCTACTGGGCAGTTGGAGGCAGTCGCCCTCCAACAACAACGGAGGGCGGAGGAGCGACGCTCACAACAATGAGCGGAGCGCCGGGTGGCTGAAGCACAGCGGGTTGGCACAGTAGGGGGCACAGGTGGTGCATCAGCCAGTCATCTCAGTCATCTTAGTCAGTCGACCTGTGGCACTTGGGTCTGCCCCGTGACCTCCTGCCCGCGGGCGTTCGACACTTCACATGGCCTCAGGGTGCACATGGCCTGGCACAAGCGTCGTGGTGACGTCACCGCCACTTAGTGGCGAATGGCGGTTGTTGTTGTTGTTTGTGAAGTCTAGGCCTAGCCTAATGCACGGTAAGCGAACATTCGGAAATGGACGCTTTCTGTTAACAAGTAATATCAAAATGTTTCGTCGTATTCGTAAACAATTGGATACAGTATTTGTTCCGTCACTTTAATTATGGGTAGTGTCCGGCTAGACATTCGACGAAATGAAAGAATCGTAGGCTGCAGAGCGTATGTACAGCGACACGATACAGGGAGCGATAGAAAACGGACGACAGCACAATACAGTACTGAGAGAAAACGGTAGCGGAGGCATGAGTACTTCTGCCTACGAGATTTTATCTTTCACTGTGGGGGGAAATTGTTCAGTTTCCCAACATATGGAAAATTCGGGTTTCGGATCGTTCCCGGGAACCTAACCCTTCCGTAACCCGGGGACTGCCTGTACATAAGAAGCCACGAATACAACGCGATCGTCCGTCAGACGCCATGAACATTAACTCATTCTCTCTCTCGCTCTCTCTTTCGAGTCTACCTCTCTCAGTGCACGCAAAATTCTTGCCACAAACGAACCACAATACCTCCCTGATCTCGTCAAGGGGCATAAACCATCGTCACGCAAACTCTGGTAATGCTCGCAGCAGCGGCGGCTTTTGGCGAACTATCGAACAAAGTCGGTCACCGCATCGTGCGCTTTAAGATGCTAGATACACTACACTATGCACTGCACTATATACTACACTATAGACTACACTACTATACACTACGTTATACACTATACTATACACTGCTATGCACTACACTATACACTGCCTTATACACGACACTATACACTACACACTGCTATGCACTACACCAGGGGTCGGGAACCTTTTTGACTAAGAGAGCCATGAAAGCAAAAAATTTGGAAATTTATTTCAGTGAGAGCCATATAATATATTTTAAAAGTGAATTCAACTAAATGTCAGTATAATAAGCCTCTGAATTTATTCTTTTAAATAATGTTGTTATAACACTCACCATTAATGCGACTTCTGGTGCTGCATGGATTTGCTGATGTCTTTGTAGTCGGGTTGGTACTTTGTAGTCGGGTTGGTACTTGGTGAGGTTAAGCTTCATGCAAGCGTTGAGGCTTTCATCCGTTAAACGTGATCGTAGGTTGGACTTGATGTTTTTAAGATGTGAGAATGACTGCTCACATGCATACGTAGATCCAAACATGGTCAATACAGCAATACTCACACGCTGCAGTGTGTGGTATGTGACAGGAAGCGCGTTCCAAGTTTTGAGAATCAGCTGGTCTTCGGGTTGGAGTTTTTTCATTTCTGTCCACATGTGCTTGCTCGCCAACTCCGCTTTCTGTCGTGTGATTCTTTCCAAATCTTCATTCAGTGACTTGAACTTATTCACCCACATGTCTGAGGCCTTCAGGTCAGCCACTTCTGCTTCAAAATCTCTGACGGAGACACCAGGGATGTAATTCAGGTCGGCTGTGTTCAGTGAACACTCGTTTGGATGGGTGATGAACTTAAAAAGACGAGTGTGCTCACGAAATTCTCCAAAGCGTGCTTTGAAGGACTGTAGGAGACTGGATGTGCAGCCAGCTAGCTGGTGGAGATCAAGGTTTTGAATGGGCTCACTTGCTGTGCATGCATCTTTAAATTGGCTCAGTTTTTCAAAATGTAGTAAACGACCTGTTTCAAGATCCGTGATGAAAAGCTCCAGCTTGTTTTCAAAAGCAAATACAGCTTGTTGAAGGGATAACACTGTATTTCCAATGCCTTGCATTTTCACGTTGAGCTGGTTCAGATGTTCAGTCAGATCTACGAGATAGTAAAACTTGAGGAGCCACTCGGTGTCGGCTAGCTCAGGATGCCCGACGCCTTTCATTTCAAGGAAAGTCCGGATTTCGTTCAGGCAAGCCGCAAAACGGCTAAGCACCTTCCCTCTTGACAACCAACGCACATTGCTGTGCAAAAGCAGACCAGGATAGTTATTTACAACTTCATCCAGCAGTGTTTTAAACTGGCGATCATTTAAGGCTCGGGCAACAATAAAGTTGATCACACGAATGACCAGCGACATCACTTCGCCAAACTGCCTGTCACACATCTGAGCACAAAGTGCCTCCTGGTGTATAATGCAATGGAAACTTAGGATGGGTCTATTTTCATGTTCACGGAGAAGCGCCACAAATCCTTTGTTTTTCCCCACCATACACGGAGCACCATCAGTACACACTGAGAGAAGTTTATCCATAGGTAGACTTTTTTCTTGAGCAAACTCCATGAAAGACTTGAATAAATCCTCACCTCTTGTGGACCCTTTTAATGGCAGAACAGCAAGACTTTCTTCGCGCAGTGTGTCACCAACAGCATATCTTGCAATCACGCTGAACTGCGACAAATGGCTCACGTCTGTTGACTCATCCAAAGCCAGAGAAAAGAACGGCGCTGCATTTATGTCCTTCACTTGCGTTTCCTCCACTTTGTTTGCCATCACGATGGTACGATCATGAACAGTTCTTGCCGACAGAGGCATGTCTTGTATCCGTTTGATTATCTTGTCTTTGTTCGGAAGATCATCAAAAAGTTCATTGGCTACATCCAGCATGAACGTTTTAGCATACTCGCCATCTGTGAATGGTTTTCCGTTCCTCACTATTGCTAAAGAACCAGCAAAGCTAGCCGAATTATAGTCACCTTGCCGGGTCCATACGCGGAGTTGCTGCTGGCTAGCTTGCACCCTGCTCAGCTCTTGGCACGCTTTCTTTCTGCTGTCTCCCGCAGGGTATTTTGATGCAAAGGTAGCGTGGCGCGTGTCGAAGTGCCGCTTTACATTCGACCGTTTCAACGATGTAATTTTGTCATTGCAAATTAGACACACCGCAGAACCCGCTCTCTCCACAAAGGCGAATTCTTCGGTCCATTCGTCCTGAAATGTACGATACTCGTCGTCTTTTTTTCTTTTCGCCATCTTCTTCGTCGAAGGGTTAGCTTTGAGCTAATGACCGAGCAGACGCAGTCTCAGACTGATTCAAAAGGGGGCGTTTACCTGTTTTACCCAGCAACGGCAAACGTAGGCCAGTATCATCCAATTAAAATAATGGACAATTGCTCCTGCAGCCCTGAACAGGACATGCGCAGTGAAAAATCGATGGATGGATTAAAACAAGTGAGAATATTTTGTTTTATCTGCGAGCCATATGCAATCATCAAAAGAGCCACATCTGGCTCGCGAGCCATAGGTTCCCGACCCCTGCACTACACTATACACTGCACTATACACTGCACTATACACTACACTATACACTACACTACTGCACTATACACTACACTATACACTACACTATGCACTGCACTATATACTACACTATAGACTACACTACTATGCACTACGTCATACACTACACTATACACTGCTATGCACTACACTATACACTGTCTTATACACTACACTATACACTACACACTGCTATGCACTACACTATACACTACACACTGCTATACACTACACTATACACTGCACTATACACTACACTATACACTACACTATACACTACTATACACTACACTATACACTACACTATACACTACACTACACGACTGGACATCGAACAAAGACGGTCACCGCAACGTGTGCTTTCAGACGCCCTTCTGCGGCCGTCTGGACAGCTCTTTCGATATGAGGAAGCCACTGGAGCGATGCACTTTTAAATCATCATCTAGATTGACAAACTCATTTCTTTAGAGCTGATTTCCGTGTATAGTTTGTTGTCTTTCCCCCGCACCTCCGATTATCGCGGTCGGCTACGTACGGCACGAAAGAAGTTCAGCACACATACACTACACACTGCACTATACACTACGCTACAAACTTAGACTACACGCGACACCAGAGGTCGGCAACCTGCGGTTCCAGAGCCGCGTGTCGCTCTTCATGGACCGCTTTAACGCATTGCAGCTCTTGAAATATTGATATTTGTACCGAATATGAAAAAAAATGGCTCTACTACACACTACGATGCACTACACTCATACACACAACACCAAGATACACTACAGTATTATACACTACTATACACTACACCATTATACTAAATTGAAAACTCATTTTGATTTGAAGCTTTCGTGACTGCAGGAATCCATACACTTTGGTTCCTTCGGTAAAGTCATCACGTGGGTAGACAAAATAACAATGGATCACGACGTTTCGAGAGCCACACACGCGATCGAAACAGTCGTGATCCATTATTACTTTTCTTCTGAGCGACTGTGAGTATGAAAACGGATTTCTTGAGAACTGCTGCTTGTTGTTGTTGTTGTGTTTAGTTTGTTGTCCTTCCCCTGCACCTCCGATTAGCGCGGTTGGCTACGTACTGTGCGCAAATAATTGCCCCGTAAAAAAAATAGTAATAATAATCACATGTTGTACCTTTTGTGGGTCAAAATAGGCAACTGCGTGAGACCCCCCCCCCCATCAGTGGCGCCAAACTAAATATGGCCGGCGGTCAAAAAAATAGAATTAAACTTTTTACATTTCTCTGTGACGCGTGGTCGAGAAGGACTCTCTCACCTTCATCCGTGTCCCACTCTGATAACTCCACCTCGATGAAGTTCCGGTCCGGAGCGTCCGCATGCCCATGGGAATCGACCATCTCCTCCGGCCTCTCGGAACCTCCCCCACCTTCGACGATCCCCAAATCTGTGGCTGCGATTTTGGAAACATATAACGGTGTCCCATCGTTTTATTCACGATGGGTACGCTCCTGAGATGCTCGTCACTTTATCTCTCGTCACTTTATCTCTCTCATCGCTTTATCTCTCGTCGCTTTGTCTCTCGTCACTTTATCTCTCTCGTCACTTTATCTCTCGTCACTTTATCTCTCGCCACTTTATCTCTCGTCGCTTTGTCTCTCGTCACTTTATCTCTCGTCGCTTTGTCTCTCGTCACTTTATCTCTCACCACTTTATCTCTCGTCACTTTATCTCTCGTCACTTTATCTCTCGTCGCTTTGTCTCTCGTCACTTTACCTCTCGTCACTTTATCTCTCGTCACTTTATCTCTCTCGTCACTTTATCTCTCGTCGCTTTGTCTCTCGTCACTTTATCTCTCGTCACTTTATTTCTCACCGCTTTATCTCTCGTCGCTTTGTCTCTCGTCACTTTATCTCTCATCACTTTATCTCTCGTCGCTTTATCTCTCGTTACTTTATCTCTCATCGCTTTATCTCTCGTCACTTTATCTCTCGTCACTTTATCTCTCATCACTCTATCTCTCGTCACTTTATCTCTCATCACTTTATCTCTCATCACTTTATCTCTCGTCACTTTATCTCTCATCACTCTATCTCTCATCACTTTATCTCTCATCACTTTATCTCTCGTCGCTTTGTCTCTCACCACTTTATCTCTCGTCACTATATCTCTCATCACTTTATCTCTCATCACTTTATCTCTCATCACTTTATCTCTTGTCACTTTATCTCTCATCACTTTATCTCTCATCACTTTATCTCTCGTCACTTTATCTCTCACCACTTTATCTCTCATCACTTTATCTCTCATCACTTTATCTCTCGTCACTTTATCTCTCGTCGCTTTGTCTCTCGTCACTTTATCTCTCACCACTTTATCTCTCGTCACTTTATCTCTCGTCACTTTATCTCTCGTCGCTTTGTCTCTCGTCACTTTACCTCTCGTCACTTTATCTCTCGTCACTTTATCTCTCTCGTCACTTTATCTCTCGTCGCTTTGTCTCTCGTCACTTTATCTCTCGTCACTTTATTTCTCACCGCTTTATCTCTCGTCGCTTTGTCTCTCGTCACTTTATCTCTCATCACTTTATCTCTCGTCGCTTTATCTCTCGTTACTTTATCTCTCATCGCTTTATCTCTCGTCACTTTATCTCTCGTCACTTTATCTCTCATCACTCTATCTCTCGTCACTTTATCTCTCATCACTTTATCTCTCATCACTTTATCTCTCGTCACTTTATCTCTCATCACTCTATCTCTCATCACTTTATCTCTCATCACTTTATCTCTCGTCGCTTTGTCTCTCACCACTTTATCTCTCGTCACTATATCTCTCATCACTTTATCTCTCATCACTTTATCTCTCATCACTTTATCTCTTGTCACTTTATCTCTCATCACTTTATCTCTCATCACTTTATCTCTCGTCACTTTATCTCTCACCACTTTATCTCTCATCACTTTATCTCTCATCACTTTATCTCTCGTCGCTTTGTCTCTCACCACTTTATCTCTCGTCACTATATCTCTCATCACTTTATCTCTCATCACTTTATCTCTCATCACTTTATCTCTTGTCACTTTATCTCTCATCACTTTATCTCTCATCACTTTATCTCTCATCACTTTATCTCTCATCACTTTATCTCTCGTCACTTTATCTCTCGTCACTTTATCTCTCGTCACTTTATCTCTCATCACTTTATCTCTCGTCACTTTATCTCTCGTCACTTTATCTCTCGTCACTTTATCTCTCATCACTTTATCTCTCTCATCACTTTATCTCTCATCACTTTATCTCTCATCACTTTATCTCTCGTCACTTTATCTCTCATCACTTTATCTCTCATCGCTTTATCTCTCGTCACTTTATCTCTCATCACTTTATCTCTCGTCACTTTATCTCTCGTCACTTTATCTCTCGTCACTTTATCTCTCGTCACTTTATCTCTCGTCACTTTATCTCTCGTCACTTTATCTCTCACCACTTTATCTCTCATCACTTTATCTCTCGTCGCTTTATCTCTCGTTACTTTATCTCTCATCGCTTTATCTCTCGTCACTTTATCTCTCATCACTTTATCTCTCATCACGTTATCTCTCGTCAATTTATCTCTCGTCACTTTATCTCTCGTCACTTTATCTCTCGTCACTTTATCTCTCATCACTTTATCTCTCATCACTTTATCTCTCACCACTTTATCTCTCATCACTTTATCTCTCATCACTTTATCTCTCGTCGCTTTGTCTCTCACCACTTTATCTCTCGTCACTTTATCTCTCATCACTTTATCTCTCGTCACTTTATCTCTCGTCACTTTATCTCTCTCGTCACTTTATCTCTCGTCACTTTATCGCTCGTCACTTTATCTCTCTCGTCACTTTATCTCTCGTCGCTTTGTCTCTCGTCACTTTATCTCTCGTCACTCTATCTCTCGTCACTTTATCTCTCATCACTTTATCTCTCGTCACTTTATCTCTCATCACTTTATCTCTCGTCACTTTATCTCTCACCACTATATCTCTCATCACTTTATCTCTCATCACTTTATCTCTTGTCACTTTATCTCTCATCACTTTATCTCTCATCACTTTATCTCTCGTCGCTTTATCTCTCACCACTTTATCTCTCGTCACTTTATCTCTCGTTACTTTATCTCTCATCACTTTATCTCTCATCGCTTTATCTCTCATCACTTTATCTCTCATCACTTTATCTCTCATCACTTTATCTCTCGTCACTTTATCTCTCATCACTTTATCTCTCGTCACTTTATCTCTCGTCACTTTATCTCTCATCACTTTATCTCTCGTCACTTTATCTCTCGTCACTTTATCTCTCATCACTTTATCTCTCGTCACTTTATCTCTCGTCGCTTTGTCTCTCACCACTTTATCTCTCGTCACTTTATCTCTCATCACTTTATCTCTCGTCACTTTATCTCTCATCACTTTATCTCTCGTCACTTTATCTCTCACCGCTTTATCTCTCGTCACTTTATCTCTTGTCACTTTATCTCTTGTCACTTTATCTCTCGTCACTTTATCTCTCACCACTTTATCTCTCATCACTTTATCTCTCTCGTCACTTTATCTCTCGTCACTTTATCTCTCACCGCTTTATCTCTCGTCACTTTATCTCTCGTCACTTTATCTCTCGTCACTTTATCTCTCATCACTTTATCTCTCGTCACTTTATCTCTCACCACTATATCTCTCATCACTTTATCTCTCGTCACTTTATCTCTTGTCACTTTATCTCTCATCACTTTATCTCTCGTCACTTTATCTCTCATCACTTTATCTCTTGTCACTTTATCTCTCGTCACTTTATCTCGATGCAGTAGCCGTGTAGAGTTCCAGATGCAATTCGCGGATAGCAAAAATCGCGGTTCGCCAAGTTCGTGAATAACGATTACCGACTTAAAACACAAACAAAATAAATGACAACATTTATGTTGTCATTCATTTTGTAAATAATATTTGACATGAAAGACAATATAATAATAGGGTTTCTCCCCTTTTTTCTGGCAACAAAACTGAAACCTTTTTACGAGGATTCATGTCTGCATTAACCACAATACCTGCAGTCAAAATGCAAACAAAAAACACACACTATGATAATATATGCATTGTCCTTGACACTGATTGGTCCACACCAAGGGACGGCTTTGAGCCTCGACTATATTATCATAGTACTTTTTTATTGCATTTTGACTGCAAGTATTGTGGTTAATGCAGACATGAAGCCTTGTAAAAAGATTTCAGTTCTGTTGCCAGAAAAAAGGGGAAAAAACCCTATTATTATATTTTGGTCCTGGCAAAGGAGGTCTCATGATGTAGATGCTTACCACGAGCCCTCATTACTTTGATAGTGCATTGTCTTTGAGCTGAACGCCTTTTGGCGTCCTCTGGTCGAGCACCAATTGGATCGAGGCTCAAAAGAAAGCCGTCCCTTGGTGTGGACCAATCAGTTTCAAGGACAATGCCACATATATTATCATAGTATGTTTTTGTTTGCATTTTGACTGCAAGTATTGTGGTTAATGCAGTAACATGATTCCTTGTAAAAAGGTTTCAATTCTGTTGCTAGAAAAAAGGGGAAAAACCCCCGATTATTATATTTTGGCACTGGCAAAGGAGGTCCAATGATGAAAGGCAACATGAACATTTACACACTCTTTAGTTCTATTCGGTAAAGTCACGTGACTTTACCGAATAGAACCAAAGAGTATGGATCCTTGCAGTCATGAAAGCTTCAAATCTAGAATTAACATTTAAACGTTTCAATCTTATTCTTCCGTGCGGCTGATGTAGATGCAGAGCAGTGACCACAATGTCACATTCAGGTGGTCAAGCTACAGACAACCGCATCAGCAGGAGCAGCAGCTGGGTGGTGAATCATCGTCATCGTCGTCATCGCTGCGACGATGTCTCCTCCTTCGTATTCGTGTACCGGGGGCATTGCGTCGTTACGCATTGTGTACGGCCCCCGTTCTGGATTGACGCAGTCGCACACTGGCTGATGATGATGCTGCTGATGATGATGAATTACAATAGAAGGCTCGGAGAGGCCTTCATCTAGCAGTGGATAGTCCCTGGCTGCCGCTGCATAGGATGAGATTTGTCTTCTTTCGTACGGCTGATGTAGATGTCGCATTCAGGTGGTGAAACCCAGACTACAGCGTCAGCAGGAGCAGTAGGGGAGCAGTGAATCGTCGTCGTCGTTGTCATCATCATGGCTGCGGCGATGTCTCCTCCTTCGTATTCGTGTGCCGGGGGCACTGCGTCGTTATGCGTTGTGGACGGTCCCACAGTCATGGCACCGTCACTATCGGGCAGAGTTTTTGATTTTCCATTTGTGCATCATCAGCTATCATCCCGTATCTGCTGCTGCCATTGTTGGTGCAGTGGCTGGGGGTGGGGGACCACGAGCATCTTCGTGGAAGATCAAACCCCAGCGATAACTTTTCAGTCATGGGATCAGAGGACCGACTAATTGGCCCTGCCGGGTGGTGCCGGCGTTTAACGGACACGTTCACATTTACAGCGATCTAAGCCAAAATAAGTAATGTTTAAAAAAAAAAAACTTTTTTTAAAAACACGCTTTTATGAAACGTACCGTACTAGTAATGTCAGAACTCCACGGCTCCAGGAAGTGGCCCCGAGGCTCGCCACGACGTAAGGGGCCCGTGGTGATTTACAGCCAACGTCAGTTGAGCATGGACAATTAAGCCCAAGTCGAAACATAACATATATAAAAAAGAATGTTTTAAAATATTTCTTCTTTCATTTTTAACGATAGAATACAGTATTGTCACCGGCATCACATAATTATACCAAGTTTGCAGTCGACGCCACATTGCGCAAAATTGAGTTACAAGAGTTTGAGGATACAACAACAACGACGACAACGACAGACAGAGCGAGCGAAATAAAAGCGCGTAAAAACGCAAGTGAACTTTGATTACGGATAACGTCGGTCGCGAAAGCCGAACCGCTGCGTGCGTTGGAAGCCCCCGCCGCCCGCGCGCCTTCAGCAGAGAACTCACCGTCCCCACTGCGCGCTGGGCGCCGCACGTCGCCGAAGGCGCTCACCGGGGGCGCGACAGCGTCCGCCTCCTGCGACTCCACCTTGACGAGCGCCTCGTCCACGGAGGGCCGGCGCCCGTCGGAATGCTCCTCCGTCTCCTCCGGTCTCTCGCCGGCGGTCCCTTCAACTTTAACGATCTTCAGGTGCCGCGAGGCTGCAACCGAGGAAAAGCGCCGGCGGTCCTCAAGACGTTCTTTGCAGACCCACGGGTTTTTTTTTTTTTTATCAGAGATTTGTTCACGAGGCAATTCATATCTACAAACACAGACACAATTTCAACCGAGAAGATGGTTTCAAATTAAGCAACCATTGGAAAGATGTTCTAAATCGAACCAAACATTAAACTAATTTTCAATGGTACAGTATATTTTTCAAGTAGTGGTACCCCAAACTTTCAAAGCTCTTAAAAATTCCCTTTTCACACCATCAATAGGTAAACTCCCCCTCCCCCCCTCGCCAACCGGCAAGTTCACCCGCATGTACACCACCTCTACACCGTTCATCATGCTACGTCGGCCAATCAAATGCTAATTTTTATGCCAATTCCTTTGTCAAGGCACCTTGTTTCCTCGCACACAGCTGAAAGGTCGCGGTCTGAGCGTGGCTGTGTTTCACTCCAGCGCTGTCCTCGAGACAGTCTGGTCCCTTCATCTGATGAAGGCCGCTTGTGTTGTGGCCGAAGCGTCGTGATTTTTGTTGTTTTAATTTTTACCTACGTGACTTTACCGAATAGAACCAAAGAATATGGGTCCTCAAGACGGTCGGGAGGTTTGAACATTCAACGTCGGCTCGGAATCAAGAGTCTCTACGTGGACTGCAGGCGGAGGAATCAGACGGGTATTCCAGCACGACAATGACCCAAAACACACGGCCAAGGCAACAAAGGAGTGGCTCAAGAAGAAGCACATTAAGGTCCTGGAGTGGCCTAGCCAGTCTCCAGACCTTAATCCCATAGAAAATCTGTGGAGGGAGCTGAAGGTTCGAGTTGCCAAACGTCAGCCTCGAAACCTTCATGACTTGGAGAAGATCTGCAAAGAGGAGTGAGACAAAATCCCTCCTGAGATGTGTGCAAACCTGGTGGCCAACTACAAGAAACGTCTGACCTCTGTGATTGCCAACAAGGGTTTTGCCACCAAGTACTAAGTCGTCTTTTGCAGAGGGGTCAAATACTTATTTCCCTCATTAAAATGCATATCAATTTATAACATTTTTGACATGCGTTTTTCTGGATTTTGTTGTTGTTATTCTGTCTCTCACTGTTCAAATAAACCCACCATTAAAATTATAGACTGCTCATTTCTTTGTCAGTGGGCAAACGCACAAAATCAGCAGGGGATTAAATACTTTTTTTCCCTCACTGTATGAGGCTCTTTTTTTTTTACAGATGTCCGGTAGGGTCATGGGGTCAGGATGTTAGAACAACAACACCAGACAATACACACACACACACCATAGGAGTGCAAAGTACAGTAAAACCTTGGATTGCGAGTAACTTGGTCTGCGAGTGTTTTGCAAGACGAGCAAAAATTTTAAATAAAATTTTTATTTGATAAACGAGCGAGGGTCTTGCAATACGAGTAGTGTACGTGTCGACGCTTTGTACTGCCGAGCGTCACGTGATCACAACTGATGTACAAGTGCTTTGATGTACGAGTGCTTTGGATTACAAACACGTTTCCGGAACGAATTATGCTCCTTGCAATCCAAGGTTTTACTGTATAGGGAAAGATAAACAAATCTACAAATAAAGCGAAACTATTTTCGTCTTGATTTGAAGCTTTCGTGACTGCACGAATCCATACTCTTTGGTTCTTTAGGTAAAGTCGCGTATTATGAGACCTCCTTTGCCAGTAGCAAGATATAATCATAGGTTTTTACCATGTCATCTGGCAACAAAACTGACACCTTTTTACAAGGGATCATGGTTGCATTAACACAACACTTGCGGTCAAAATGCAAACAAAAAGACAACACTGATAATGTATTGGCACTGTCCTTGAAATTGATTGGTCCACACCCGAGGTATCAGTTTTGTTGCCAGATAAAAGGGTAAAAACCTATTATTATATCTTGCTACTGGCAAAAGGAGGTCTCATAATGTAAATGCATACCCCGAGCTCTCAATACTCTGATGGTGCGTTGTCTTTGAGTTTTGCGCCTTTTGGCGTCATCTGAGACTGGGCTCTAAGAAAAGCTGTCTCGGGTGTGGACCAATCAATTTCAAGGACAGTGCCACATACATTATCAGTGTTGTCTTTTTGTTTGCATTTTGACCGCAAGTGTTGTGGTTAATGCAAGCATGATCCCTTGTTAAAAAGTGTCAGTTTTGTTGCCAGATAAAAGGGTAAAAACCTGTTATTAATGTCACGTAGTTAGAAATAAAATAAAACGAATGTTTACTTTATTTTTTATTTAATTTCTAACTACGTGACTTTACCGAAAGAACCAAAGATTATCGAAACTATTTTATTGTTACCGGGTAAGGCCCCACTGAGCTGCTATGTTAGGAGCTCTCTTCCAGAAGCGACCTGGACATCACAAATGATAGCAGCTCAAGGAAGTGGCTCATCGTCATGACGGATTAAGAGGTTTAAACATTCAATAGCATCAGAATATTTGTTTACACTGGAGGAATCTGATGAGCTATAATGCTCCACTGAAGTCGAATCTAATAAGCTAGAGACATCTCCTTATATACTTCGAAGTCTTGTTCTTCGATTCTTGTTTACGGCACTATCTGTCCCATGTGAAGAGGTTTACCATCATCCTCGATTTCAGTTTTCACCACAATCCTCAGCGTCTCGGTGCCCAGACTCCCGTCATCATCTTCTTGCTTCACGACTGCGTCTGCAAGCAAAGACAAAAATATCCCCCGTGTAGCCTGTAACAGACTGTGACAGACTGTTGCACACCGCACCAAGTACTAAGTACTATTTTTGAGGCTGAAACGACCTAGGTGAGGCCCAGGACCGGTTCAGATAATCGTCACTGTTATTGATCGTGAGTGGGAATCGAACTCTGGTCATCAGGTTCGTAGCGCAGCGCATTAAACCGCTGCGCCACACACAAATCAAAGACCCCCCGTGTAGCCTGTAACAGACTGTTGGGGCAAGTGCTGTTAGCGAGTAGCAGCAGCTGTGAAGGTCGGCACGGCACACGAGGGGGTGGGTGGCCAGCACCACCACGCCCGGCCGCCTTTGTCTCCCCACTCCCCCGGTGCTACTGTCCACTACACACCGCACCACGCACTCGACTTGAGGCTGAGTCGACCTAGGGGAGGCCACGGCACCGGTTCAGATAATCGTCACCGGCGGTGTTGGTGGCCGTGAGCGGGAATCGAACTCGGGTCGCCGGGTTCGTAGCGCTGACCGCTGCACTGCTGTGTGTGTGCTCCTGCACACGGAGCCAACACCACTGAGGTCCTGGATTTTCAACGTCGCATTCGGCCTCCAGAGATTAAACCAGGATCCCCAAATGCAATGAGCCGATTGTTTCAGCCCAGTTACCAATTGCCGAACAAGTAATTGCACTGCATTTTTATTTTCTACGAGCTAATTTGGCTTATTCCAGCACTGATTATCATTACCGATCGCAGGGATGCTGTGAACCAAAACTACGAATAACTAAACGACAGTGGCACCTCGGAGATCTGTCTGTCCTTATTTCGTTGCAGAAGGCCGTTCGATCACCGATTTGTTCGAACACCGAATTAATTTTCCCCATAAGAATGAATGTAAATGACATTAATTGGTTCCAGACGTAAGAAATCTCTCATTTAGAAAGCATTTTTACGCGAAGTTTACAGTACTTACACGCATAAAATCACACGCAAAAAAAAACAACCAAGAAAGACAAGAAATAAATGGAATAAATGAAATAAATGAACATTGAACTTCACTTTACCTGTAGTAAGGAGAGTTGATGGCTTGAGTGGAAGGTGGTGAGGAGGAGGAGGTGGTAAAACCTTTGTCTGGGCAAGCGTCGTGCACGCTGGGCCACGTGCGTCTCAGTCGTGTACAGGTTCTTTCAAAATAAAGGTTTTTGGGGTGAGATCGCGTTATTTAACAGGTCCCTGCAGGGTGGGCTGGTAGGACAAGTCTCTGCGCTGTCTGTTGCTGATTTTACACCCAACAGCACGAGATTTCACTTCGTTAAAGTATTGAAAGGGGACAGACGGACGGATACATTAATATATTGCAGGCTGGTACACTCAGTTTACAACTTCGTTCCTACCAGCATAAATGTGTCGTAACCCTCCACCATCCGACACGGCCAATCAGCAAAAAAGTGTCACGTTGACAAAAGACAAAATAGTTCACTACTTTAGCCCACCGGTGTGTTGAAAGGTGAATCCACAACATTTACACTTTGATTAGTACGACGTGGATTCACTCTTCAACACACCAGTGGGCTAAAGTATTGAACTATTTTGTCTTTTGTCAACGTGACACTTTTTTGCTGATTGGCCGTATCGGGTGGTGGAGGGCTAGGACACATTTATAAATAACGCGATCTAACCCGAAAAACCTTAATTATGAACAATACTGGTCGCGAAAGCCTGCTGCGTGTTAAACTGAGGTTCTTTCAAGTCGCGATTGCCCGTTCGACCTCCGAATTTCGTTCGGTATTTCCGGGGGCCAAAATTTTTTTCGGAAATATCGTTCTATCACCGATTTGTTCGAGTTCTGGTGCGTTCGATCTCCGAGGCTTGACTGTATTTTTTAAAAATGTTAACAGGTTAAGGCCCCAGTGAGCTGCTACGTTAACAGGTTAAGGCCCCAGTGAGCTGCTACGTTAACAGGTTAAGGCCCCAGTGAGCTGCTACGTTAACAGGTTAAGGCCCCAGTGAGCTGCTACGTTAACAGGTTAAGGCCCCAGTGAGCTGCTACGTTAACAGGTTAAGGCCCCAGTGAGCTGCTACGTTAACAGGTTAACAGGTTAAGGCCCCAGTGAGCTGCTACGTTAACAGGTTAACAGGTTAAGGCCCCAGTGAGCTGCTACGTTAACAGGTTAAGGCCCCAGTGAGCTGCTACGTTAACAGGTTAAGGCCCCAGTGAGCTGCTACGTTAACAGGTTAACAGGTTAAGGCCCCAGTGAGCTGCTACGTTAAGGCCCCAGTGAGCTGCTACGTTAACAGATTAAGGCCCCAGTGAGCTGCTACGTTAACAGGTTAAGGCCCCAGTGAGCTGCTACGTTAACAGGTTAAGGCCCCAGTGAGCTGCTACGTTAACAGGTTAAGGCCCCAGTGAGCTGCTACGTTAACAGGTTAAGGCCCCAGTGAGCTGCTACGTTAACAGATTAAGGCCCCAGTGAGTTGCTACGTTAACAGGTTAAGGCCCCAGCGAGCTGCTACGTTAACAGATTAAGGCCCCAGTGAGCTGCTACGTTAACAGGTTAAGGCCCCAGTGAGCTGCTACGTTAACAGGTTAAGGCCCCAGTGAGCTGCTACGTTAACAGGTTAAGGCCCCAGTGAGCTGCTACGTTAACAGGTTAAGGCCCCAGCGAGCTGCTACGTTAACAGGTTAAGGCCCCAGTGAGCTGCTACGTTAACAGGTTAAGGCCCCAGTGAGCTGCTACGTTAACAGGTTAACAGGTTAAGGCCCCAGTGAGCTGCTACGTTAAGGCCCCAGTGAGCTGCTACGTTAACAGATTAAGGCCCCAGTGAGCTGCTACGTTAACAGGTTAAGGCCCCAGCGAGCTGCTACGTTAACAGATTAAGGCCCCAGTGAGCTGCTACGTTAACAGGTTAAGGCTCCAGTGAGCTGCTACGTTAACAGGTTAAGGCCCCAGTGAGCTGCTACGTTAACAGGTTAAGGCCCCAGTGAGCTGCTACGTTAACAGGTTAAGGCCCCAGTGAGCTGCTACGTTAACAGATTAAGGCCCCAGTGAGTTGCTACGTTAACAGGTTAAGGCCCCAGCGAGCTGCTACGTTAACAGGTTAAGGCCCCAGTGAGTTGCTACGTTAACAGGTTAAGGCCCCAGCGAGCTGCTACGTTAACAGGTTAAGGCCCCAGTGAGCTGCTACGTTAACAGGTTAAGGCCCCAGTGAGCTGCTACGTTAACAGGTTAAGGCCCCAGTGAGCTGCTACGTTAACAGATTAAGGCCCCAGTGAGCTGCTACGTTAACAGGTTAAGGCCCCAGTGAGCTGCTGACATGGTTCTTCTTAAGCAGCGACCCTGGCGAGCGCAAATGATCGCTCGGCAAAGTGGCTCCTCATCATCATCATCACCAAGTGGGCATTCACAGCAGCCAAAATGATCGAAATGATCTCAAAGCACGTTTAATAAACGTGGAGGATTGGAAATAAACTCCTTAAAGATCATATTCTTGGTTCTTTCGGTAAAGTCACGTGGAAGGGAAATAATAAAATAATAAAAATTAACCAATAATTTTATTGAACCAAGAATGTGAATCCCTGCAGTCACGAAAGCTTTAAACTCCTTAACAATCGTTTTTAAAAAATAAACGGTTTTATTAACAACTTCGCTGAACACGCGGTCGAAAAGTACGCCAATGGCGCCTGCTCCCACATCAACGCTTACTTGAATTAATCGATTACTTTATAAATGAATCTTCAATGTACGACTTTTGTTCGTGCGGAGTGAGGGTGCCCGCAACTCGTTCACACGGAGCGGGCGCACCTGAGACACGCGGCGCCTGCTTCTTGGGCGAGGCGATTCGAGAGTTTAGGGACCGCGGACTTTTTGACCTACACATATATTTAATAAGGCGTCCATACAAAATGTTAATTGCTTTAAAGTAGCGAATTCATTGATTAATTGATGCCGATTTTGATACAGGCATGCATTGTCACCGGATCTGAGTACGCGTGCAAAATGTGGATTGAATGGACAACGGGAAGTGGACGAAGATTTGACCCAGACAAACAGAGGAGATTTAAAGCTTTCGTGACTGCAGGGATTCATATTCTTGGTTCTTTTGGTAAAGTCACCACGTAGAAGGGAAATAATAAAATAGTAAAAATATAAAACAATAGAATTCTCACTACGTTTCGACTGCAACACAAGCAATCATCATCAGACGTGAAAACCACAGCAAGAAAATTTGAAAGTGGAGGTTTTTTCTTAACGTTAGCACCACGGAGAGCGATTTGGCAGTTATTCAGATGGACGAGTCCATCGATGTTCGGAAAATAGGAGGGGGGAGACGAAGAGAATGGAATGCGGCCTGAAAGCCACCGTAAGCGTGAACAATCAATTAAGACCTGAAATGGTTTATCAAAACCTTCCAATGATTGCTAAGCCAGAATCCATCTTCTAGGTTGAAATTGTCTCTGTCTTTGTATATGTGGATAGCCTCATGAACAACTGCCAAATCGCTCTCCGTGGTGTTAATGTTAAGAAAAAAACGCCACTTTTTTCAAATTTTCTTGCTGTAGTTTTCACACCTGATGATGATTGCTTGTGTTGCAGTCGAAACGTCGTGATAATTTTTTTAGAATTATTTTATTGTTTCCCTTCTACGTGACTTTACCGAAAGAACCAAGAATATTAACATAGGAGAGTCAAGTTAAGTGAAACCGATGAAAAAAAACACCGGAGGACCGGGAGTTGCTACGCTCACTCACCGCTGTGCACATCCTGGTCACGTATGACCGGGAAGTCTGGACCCATCCCTGGGTTTTGATTTTCTTGCTTGACGAAGGGCGGGTGGACGTGTGAATCCATCTGGGAAGAGCGGGGGGAGGGGCCAAAGAGACGAAGCTAAAGCACCACAGCTAACGATGACAAACGAGGCAAGATGAGAATTGGGCTTCATGGCAATAAACACGGGCGCTGTGTTAAGATGTTCAAACACCGAATGGACACAGCGCCAAGTCCGCATTAACCACATGTATTGTTGGCAAAACATGCAAAGAAACACGATCTGATAATGTGCACATTTTGCTGTACCGCCTTCGACCTGGTAGAGCGAGGCGTACGGCTCGTCCTTGACGCCCACCCACCGGTAGAAGGGAGATGGAACAGATGGGGATTAGTCCACACACTCTACTGTAGGAGGGAGTTAGATGGAACAGTTGGAGATTTGTCCACACACTCTGCTGTAGGAGGGAGCGAGCTGGAACAGATGGAGATTTGTCCACACACTCTGCTGTAGGAGGGAGCGAGCTGGAACAGATGGGGATTCGTCCACACACTCTGCTGTAGAAGGGAGTGAGATGGAACAGATGGGGATTAGTGCACACACTCTGCTGTAAGAAGGAGATGGAACAGATAGAGATCATCTGTGGAACGTTTAGCCAGTATAAAAATTGAAGCTCTCACAATACAATGGCCACCTCCACAGCTTCGTAGTCGTGGAGGTAGCTCAGCTATCCGTTCTTACATTTACACGCAAATTCCATCTCTAGCCCCGCCCACTTCGCTTATGACCCTACACCCATCTCAAACCTAAATAACATCCAGCCCCAGCAGCTCTCCCGCTATATTGTTTCCTGCTTCAGCAGCTCTCCCGCTATATTGTTTCCTGCCTCAGCAGCTCTCCCGCTATATTGTTTCCTGCCTCAGCAGCTCTCCGCTATATTGTTTCCTACCTCAGCAGCTATCCCGCTATATTGTTTCCTGCCTCAGCAGCTCTCCCGCTATATTGTTTCCTGCCCCAGCAGCTCTACCGCTATATTGTTTCCTGCCCCGGCAGCTCTCCCGCTATATTGTTTCCTACCCCAGCAGCTCTCCCGCTAAATTGTTTCCTGCCTCAGCAGCTCTCCTGCTATATTGTTTCCTACCCCAGCAGCTCTCCCGCTATATTGTTTCCTGCCCCAGCAGCTCTCCTGCTATATTGTTTCCTGCCTCAGCAGCTCTCCCGCTATATTGTTTCCTGCCCCAGCAGCTCTCCCGCTATATTGTTTCCTGCTTCAGCAGCTCTCCCGCTATATTGTTTCCTGCCTCAGCAGCTCTCCCGCTATATTGTTTCCTACCTCAGCAGCTCTCCCGCTATATTGTTTCCTGCCTCAGCAGCTGTCCCGCTATATTGTTTCCTACCTCAGCAGCTCTCCCGCTATATTGTTTCCTGCCTCAGCAGCTCTCCCGCTATATTGTTTCCTGCCTCAGCAGCTCTCCCGCTATATTGTTTCCTGCCCCAGTAGCTCTCCCGCTATATTGTTTCCTACCCCAGCATCTCTCCCGCTATATTGTTTCCTGCCCCAGCAGCTCTCCCGCTATATTGTTTCCTACCCCAGCATCTCTCCCGCCATATTGTTTCCTACCCCAGCAGCTCTCCTGCTATATTGTTTCCTGCCCCAGCAGCTCTCCCGCTATATTGTTTCCTGCCTCAGCAGCTCTCCCGCTATATTGTTTCCTGCCCCAGCAGCTCTCCCGCTATATTGTTTCCTGCTCCAGCAGCTCTCCCGCTATATTGTTTCCTGCTTCAGCAGCTCTCCCGCTATATTGTTTCCTACCCCAGCAGCTCTCCCGCTATATTTTTTTCACCTGATGACGATTGCTTGCGTTGCGATCGAAACGTCGTGATATTTTTTTTTCCTATCTACGTGGCTTTACCGAAAGACCCAAAGAATGTGATTTCCTGCAGTCACGAAAGCTTTAAGGCAAGACCGTGTTACAGGATGTTTTGTTATGGGACGCGCAGCAAAACCAACGGTGCCACGCCTTTTCGCAACACATCTCTCCATCCCATCACGAGGTGGAACGGCGTGGATGAAGAGTCTTCGTTGCAAAATTTTAAAGAAACTTGAAAAACTATTTTTTATTTATTTTACCAGGTGTAAGGCCCCACTGAGCAGTTATGGGGTGGCTCTTATTCAGAAGCGACCTGGTCGTCACAAATGATTGCTGCTCAAGCGAAATGGGATCATCATCAGCGTCATCGACATGTGGACATTCTTAGCGGCAGCCAAATACTCGAAGCGCGTGGTGACGTTGATTCTAAATGTGGAGGGGAAAAAACGGAAGATCCGGAGACGAATCCACGTGCCCACAGGGAGAGACAGAGAGGAGAGAGACAGACTCCAAATATACAGCAAGCATCGTGAATTGAACCCGCGACCTCCTGGGCACCAGGCGAGGTAGTTGACATCTCCTAGCCACTGAACCCACGACCTCCTGCGCACCAGGCGAGGTAGTTGACATCTCCTAGCCACTGAACCCACGACCTCCTGCATACCAGGCGAGGTAGTTGACATCTCCTAGCCACTGAACCCACGACCTCCTGCGTACCAGGCGAGGTAGTTGACATCTCCTAGCCACTGAACCCACGACCTCCTGCGTACCAGGCGAGGTAGTTGACATCTCCTAGCTACTGTACCCACGACCTCCTGCGTACCAGGCGATGTAGTTAACATCTCCTAGCCACTGAACCCACGACCTCCTGCGTACCAGGCGAGGTAGTTGACATCTCCTAGCCACTGAACCCACGACCTCCTGCGCACCAGGCGATGGAGTTGGCATCTCCTAGCCACTAAACCCACGACCTCCTGCGTACCAGGCGAGGTAGTTGATATCTCCTAGCCACTGAACCCACGACCTCCTGTGCACCAGGCGATGGAGTTGACATCTCCTAGCCACGGTGATGGTCTTGTGCAGTGGTGGTCCCGATGTCTTGTGACCCCCCCCCCGGAAAGTTTAATTCCAATTTGTGTATCAAGTAAAGGTTTATATTTAAAACGGAAATGAACACGCAAAGAGGGTGCTGGTAAACAAATCGTCGTGGGTTTATTTAATTTGTTGGTGGTCACGAGACATCTGGCCCGTGAACACAGAGCGGTGCCCTTTGCAAATCCACTGCTGGATGATTGCCTTCAACTCCACGCTGTGCAAGGCACTGGGGAATTGGGGGGGAGGGTATTTGACCATACTTCACCACGCTGGTCAAGTGCGGGTTCGAATAACTCACCCCGAGTTGACTTTGAGTTGGACCCTCTCACCGCGTCTCTCTGTGTGTGTGTCTCTGTCTCTCTGTCTGTGTGTCTCTGTGTGTGTGTCTGTGTGTGTCTGTGTGTGTGTCTCTGTGTGTGTGTCTCTGTGTGTGTGTCTGTGTGTGTCTGTGTGTGTCTCTCTCTGTGTCTCTGTCTCACCGCGTCTTTCTCTCTCTGTGTCTGTGTCTGTGTGTCTGTGTGTGTCTCTGTGTCTCTGTGTGTGTCTCTCTGTGTCTCTGTCTCTCTCTGTGTATCTGTGTGTCTCTGTTTGTCTCTCTGTCTCTGTGTCTCTCTCTGTGCCTCTGTTTGTCTCTCTGTCTCTGTGTGTCTCTCTGTGTCTCTCTCTGTGTCTCTGTGTGTATCTGTGTGTGTCTCTCTGTCTCTCTGTGTGTGTCTCTCTGTCTCTCTGTGTGTGTCTCTGTCTCTCTGTGTGTCTCTCTGTCTCTGTGTGTCTGTGTGTCTCTCTGTCTCTCTGTGTGTGTCTCTATGTATGTGTCTCTCTGTGTGTCTCTGTGTGTCTCTCTGTCTCTGTGTGTCTCTCTGTCTCTGTGTGTCTCTCTGTCTCTGTGTGTCTCTCTGTGTGTCTCTCTGTCTTTGTCTGTCTCTCTCCGCCTCTTTGTCTCTGTCTCCGTGTGTGTCTCTCTGCCTCTCTGTCTCTGTGTCTGTCTCTCTGTGTCTCTCTGTCTCTGTGTCTCCGTGTCTGTCTCTCTGTCTCGATGTTTGTCTCTCTGTCCCCTCTGTCTCTTCAAGTCTCTGGCGACCTCCTCCGCCCCATTCAACTCCCAGCAAGCGACAAGATGCAGCCCAACAGGATGGCATCCTCACTTTAAAAACAACCCCCCCCACCCACACCACAGCTGCGGATGGTTTACCAACCATCGGGTGCGTGGAGTGCGTGTCGCAGCGGCTTAACTCGCCCGTGCGAGCGTGAAGAACAAAAGAAAATCACAATTAGTGTAATCGTCTTGTGGGAATATACAAACGACTAAATAGATTATGAGACGATGTCTCATTCGCATAGTCATATCTCCGTATAGAAATATATACAGGGGCTCATCTACTTATGAACGAGTTAGCTTCCAGAGGTCTGTTCGTAAATCGATTTTGTTCGTAAGTCCAACTTTACTCCTGTTGATTCCAAACGCGTTGCACGGCGCGTACACTAAACACGGGGAATGGTTTTAAAAGTTGTATAATCTCCTGTAGATGGCACTGGTTTTTCACGTTTTGCAGATGTAGATGCCACTGGTTCTTCACGTTCTTCACGTTCTGCAGATGTAGATGCCACTGGTTCTTCACGTTCTGCAGATGTAGATGCCACTGGTTCTTCACGTTCTACAGATGTAGATGCCACTGGTTCTTCACGTTCTGCAGATGTAGATGCCACTGGTTCTTAACGTTCTGCAGATGTAGATGCCACTGGTTCGTCATGTTCTGCAGATGTAGATGCCACTGGCTCTTCACGTTCTTCAGATGTAGATGCCACTGGTTCGTCATGTTCTGCAGATGTAGATGCCACTGGTGCTTCACGTTGTTCAGATGTAGATGCCACTGGTTCTTCACGTTCTTCAGATGTAGATGCCACTGGTTCGTCATGTTCTGCAGATGTAGATGCCACTGGTTCTTCACGTTCTTCAGATGTAGATGCCACTGGTTCGTCACGTTCTGCAGATGTAGATGCCACTGGTTCTTCACGTTGTGCAAATGTAGATGCCACTGGTTCGTCATGTTCTGCAGATGTAGATGCCACTGGTTCTTCACGTTCTTCAGATGTAGATGCCACTGGTTCGTCATGTTCTGCAGATGTAGATGCCACTGGTTCTTCACGTTGTGCAGATGTAGATGCCACTAGTTCGTCATGTTCTGCAGATGTAGATGCCACTGGTTCTTCACGTTCTTCAGATGTAGATGCCACTGGTTCTTGATGTTCTGCAGATGTAGATGCCACTGGTTCTTCACGTGCTGCAGATGTAGATGCCACTGGTTCTTGATGTTCTGCAGATGTAGATGCCACTGGTTCTTCACGTGCTGCAGATGTAGATGCCACTGGTTCTTGATGTTCTGTAGATGTAGATGCCACTGGTTCTTCACGTTCATCAGATGTAGATGCCACTGGTTCTTGATGTTCTGTAGATGTAGATGCCACTGGTTCTTTACGATCTGCAAATGTAGATGCCACCACCGCCATCTATTGCACGGCAGTTAAGCTTATTACTCTCGTTCCAAACAGGCAACTGGACATACGAACAGGTATTTTAAAGTTCGTAAGTCGAGTGTTCGTAAGTAGAGTAGTTCCTGTAAAAGTATTTCATACACAGCCTATTTACGTGACCCAATGGCTCCTTCTGGAAACGCATCACTTCAGCTGCAAAACTGTGGACCGGTTTTTACACACATCTGTGAAAACGAGCTTTATAGCTCATCGGATTCCTCCAATGTAAAAAAAATGATTCTGATTCATCTCATCAGCAGCAGAGTCAGGCTTTGCTTAAGTCAATGCTAGTGAACGTCCCAGATGTTTATAGGGAAGGACCGGTTTCGACATTCAGTGTTTCATCAGCAGCAGAGTCGGGCTTTGCTTGAACCAACTCTGCAGATGAATTGCCAGATGTTTAACGTATACATGTATGCAAAAAAAAACACCATTCTGAACAAGCAAAGTGGGGCATCGCTTGAATGAGATGATTGCTTTTTTTTCACCACGCCAGAAGGTATCGAAGAACGGATCGACGATGACTGTGATTACAACAAACGGAGAATCACTTGGCCATCACGTAGAGTTATAGACAACGTCGATTACAATGCAGGCTATAATGCTCACAATAGACCCATTACAATCTCGCCGAGGAGCACGAACCACCATCACGCAAACTCCGACGGCTTTTCGTGAACCGTCGAACAAGGTGGGTCACCGCATCGCGTGGCGCTTTCGAATGCTACAAACACACTACACACTATACTATACACTCCATTACTATACCACACTATATACTATACACTCCATTACTATACCACACTACACCATACTACACTATACATTACACTGTACTATACACTACACCATATGACATTACACATTACACTACACATGACTAAATACACTACACGATACAATACACTACTATACCCTAGAGGCCTAGACTGTATATTGCATTATACACACTATACATTACTATACCCTACACTGTATATTACATTATACACGCCTATACCCTACACCACATTTTACATTATACACTACACTACATTGCTCTATAAACTGCTGTACACTTCCGGCTAGCCTTCGAACAAAACGGTCCCCGCATTGCGTGGCGCTTTCGGATGCGCTGCTTCTGAGGCCGTCTGGAACGCTCCTCCCTTAGGAATGCCACTGTGAGCTGTGTGTAGCCGGTGTGAGATATGCCTGTGATGAATCGCACGTGCAATTGTGCATTTCTGCTACGTGTTGCTGTAAATGCTACGGAGAGCCACGTGCGTTTTAGTTCGTGTAGCCCAGGGGTCGGGAACCTTTTTGACTAAGAGAGCCATGAAAGCAAAAAATTTGGAAATTTATTTCAGTGAGAGCCATATAATATATTTTAAAAGTGAATTCAACTAAATGTCAGTATAATAAGCCTCTGAATTTATTCTTTTAAATAATGTTGTTATAACACTCACCATTAATGCGACTTCTGGTGCTGCATGGATTTGCTGATGTCTTTGTAGTCGGGTTGGTACTTTGTAGTCGGGTTGGTACTTGGTGAGGTTAAGCTTCATGCAAGCGTTGAGGCTTTCATCCGTTAAACGTGATCGTAGGTTGGACTTGATGTTTTTAAGATGTGAGAATGACTGCTCACATGCATACGTAGATCCAAACATGGTCAATACAGCAATACTCACACGCTGCAGTGTGTGGTATGTGACAGGAAGCGCGTTCCAAGTTTTGAGAATCAGCTGGTCTTCGGGTTGGAGTTTTTTCATTTCTGTCCACATGTGCTTGCTCGCCAACTCCGCTTTCTGTCGTGTGATTCTTTCCAAATCTTCATTCAGTGACTTGAACTTATTCACCCACATGTCTGAGGCCTTCAGGTCAGCCACTTCTGCTTCAAAATCTCTGACGGAGACACCAGGGATGTAATTCAGGTCGGCTGTGTTCAGTGAACACTCGTTTGGATGGGTGATGAACTTAAAAAGACGAGTGTGCTCACGAAATTCTCCAAAGCGTGCTTTGAAGGACTGTAGGAGACTGGATGTGCAGCCAGCTAGCTGGTGGAGATCAAGGTTTTGAATGGGCTCACTTGCTGTGCATGCATCTTTAAATTGGCTCAGTTTTTCAAAATGTAGTAAACGACCTGTTTCAAGATCCGTGATGAAAAGCTCCAGCTTGTTTTCAAAAGCAAATACAGCTTGTTGAAGGGATAACACTGTATTTCCAATGCCTTGCATTTTCACGTTGAGCTGGTTCAGATGTTCAGTCAGATCTACGAGATAGTAAAACTTGAGGAGCCACTCGGTGTCGGCTAGCTCAGGATGCCCGATGCCTTTCATTTCAAGGAAAGTCCGGATTTCGTTCAGGCAAGCCGCAAAACGGCTAAGCACCTTCCCTCTTGACAACCAACGCACATTGCTGTGCAAAAGCAGACCAGGATAGTTATTTACAACTTCATCCAGCAGCGTTTTAAACTGGCGATCATTTAAGGCTCGGGCAACAATAAAGTTGATCACACGAATGACCAGCGACATCACTTCGCCAAACTGCCTGTCACACATCTGAGCACAAAGTGCCTCCTGGTGTATAATGCAATGGAAACTTAGGATGGGTCTATTTTCATGTTCACGGAGAAGCGCCACAAATCCTTTGTTTTTCCCCACCATACACGGAGCACCATCAGTACACACTGAGAGAAGTTTATCCATAGGTAGACTTTTTTCTTGAGCAAACTCCATGAAAGACTTGAATAAATCCTCACCTCTTGTGGACCCTTTTAATGGCAGAACAGCAAGACTTTCTTCGCGCAGTGTGTCACCAACAGCATATCTTGCAATCACGCTGAACTGCGACAAATGGCTCACGTCTGTTGACTCATCCAAAGCCAGAGAAAAGAACGGCGCTGCATTTATGTCCTTCACTTGCGTTTCCTCCACTTTGTTTGCCATCACGATGGTACGATCATGAACAGTTCTTGCCGACAGAGGCATGTCTTGTATCCGTTTGATTATCTTGTCTTTGTTCGGAAGATCATCAAAAAGTTCATTGGCTACATCCAGCATGAACGTTTTAGCATACTCGCCATCTGTGAATGGTTTTCCGTTCCTCACTATTGCTAAAGAACCAGCAAAGCTAGCCGAATTATAGTCACCTTGCCGGGTCCATACGCGGAGTTGCTGCTGGCTAGCTTGCATCCTGCTCAGAAGCTCTTGGCACGCTTTCTTTCTGCTGTCTCCCGCAGGGTATTTTGATGCAAAGGTAGCGTGGCGCGTGTCGAAGTGCCGCTTTACATTCGACCGTTTCAACGATGTAATTTTGTCATTGCAAATTAGACACACCGCAGAACCCGCTCTCTCCACAAAGGCGAATTCTTCGGTCCATTCGTCCTGAAATGTACGATACTCGTCGTCTTTTTTTCTTTTCGCCATCTTCTTCGTCGAAGGGTTAGCTTTGAGCTAATGACCGAGCAGACGCAGTCTCAGACTGATTCAAAAGGGGGCGTTTACCTGTTTTACCCAGCAACGGCAAACGTAGGCCAGTATCATCCAATTAAAATAATGGACAATTGCTCCTGCAGCCCTGAACAGGACATGCGCAGTGAAAAATCGATGGATGGATTAAAACAAGTGAGAATATTTTGTTTTATCTGCGAGCCATATGCAATCATCAAAAGAGCCACATCTGGCTCGCGAGTCATAGGTTCCCGACCCCTGGACTGTAGACTATTCAGAGTACGGGGCACACCCAGCTGTAGACTATTCAGAGTGCGGGGCACACCCAGCAGTGTGTAGACTATTCAGAGTGCGGGGCACACCCAGCAGTGTGTAGACTATTCAGAGTACGGGGCACACCCAGCGGGGTGTAGACTATTCAGAGTAAGGGGCACACCCAGCAGGGTGTAGACTATTCAGAGTACGGGGTACACGCAGCAGTGTGTAGACTGTTCAGGCTGCGGGACCTGATGGCGTCCCGGGACGTGTGCTGAGGGACTGTGCTGACGAGCTGGCTGGAGTCTTCACAAGGATTTTAAACCTGTCTCTGGAACAGTCCACGGTACCACCCTGCCTAAAAGTCCTCCACCATAGTCCCCCTGCCGAAAAAAACCCCGACATTTCCAGCCTCAACGACTATCGGCCAGTAGCACTGACGCCAGTGGTGATGAAGTGCTTTGAAAAGACCGGTCCGGAGTCACATCATTGCAACATTGCCCCGAAGCCTTGACCCCCACCAGTTTGCCTACAGAGCGAACCGATCCACGGAGGACGCCGTGGCCACAGCACTGCGTGCTGCACTGTCACACCTGGAGCAGCAGGGGAGCTGTGTGCGGATGCTCTTCGTGGATTACAGTTCTGCGTTCAACGCCATCCTCCCACACAAACTGGTGGTAAAAATGGGCGACCTGGGGCTTCCACATTCCACCTGCGTGTGGATGCATAGCTTCCTCTCGGGCCGCAGACAGAGGGTCAGAGTGGGCCGTCATACATCCGCAGCCCTGAGCCTCAGTACTGGCTCCCCCCAGGGCTGTCTACTGAGCCCCCTGCTCTACTCCCTCTACACACATGGCTGTGCCCCCGTCCACCATAGTAACACCATTGTGAAGTTTGCTGATGAGACCACAGTGGTGAGGCTCATCTCTGGGGGGGATGAGTTTGCCTACAGGGACGAGGTGGAGCGGCTGACAGCGTGGTGCAGGAGCAACAACCTGCTCCTTAACACCGCAAAGACCAAGGAGCTCATAATAGACTACAGGAGAAAGAAAACGGACATGCCACCACTAACCATCAACGGGGACTGTGTGGAGAGGGTGGCAGACTTCCGCTTCCTGGGAGTCCACATCGGGGAGGGCCTGACCTGGAGCGCCAACACCTCTGAGCTATTGAAAAAGGCCCAGCAGAGACTTTACTTCCTGAGAATACTCAGGAAGAATAACATCACACAGAAACTGTTGGTGTCCTTCTACCAAGCTTCCATCGAGAGCATTCTTACATACTGCATCTGTGTATGGTACACCAGCTGCACAGTGGCTCAGAGGAAAGCGCTGCAGAGGGTCATCAACACGGCCCAAAAAAATCGCCGGGTGCTCTCTCCCCACATTGGAAGAACTACACAATTCCCGTTGCATCGAAAAAGCGAAGAACATTATAAAGGACTTTTCTCACCCTGGACACTCTCTGTTTGAGCCGTTGCCATCAGGCAGACGATTCCGATCAGTCAAAACAAGGACAAACAGATTCAAACACAGCTTTTATCCTACAGCAATTACCACACTCAATACTGCTAATTAATTACGAAGTAATACTGTATACAATTGACTGTAAAATAAGGATGTGCAATGATAAAATGTACTTTTATGTGGGTATACTTGGGTAGTTTATATATAAAATTTATTGATTATCTTTTATTTTTATTTCTTGTTTTATTTAAATTTATGAATGATGTACTGACTGGTGAGCACTTTAAATTTCGTTGTACTGGTGACAATGACAAAATATCTTTCTAATTCTTCTATCTATTCAGAGTGCGGGGCACCCCCAGGAGTGTGTAGAGTGACCAGGGGTCTCAAACTCGCGGCCCGCGGGCCAATTGAGGCCCGCGGAACGATATTTTGTGGCCCCCTACTTGACATCAATTTTTTTTTTTACCATAGCTCAGGCTTGTGACAGCGTTGCTAATTCGCGTTATTCAACGCGAATTAGCAACGTTAGTCACTTGGTTGAAACGTGATTCCGGAGTGACACCAAGTGGAAGGAAAATATATCCTGTCACCCAGTGCAAGGTACAGAGGACTTAGGAAGTGGGCGGACTCAACAAGAGTAATCAGTGACCAAATAAAGACAACAGAGTTGCAATAGGAAAGGGAAAATAATTACATGGATAGCAAATAGCATGAGATGGGTGGCAAGAATAAAAGCCAAATGGTGGTTAGAACCTGAATATTATAAAGAAGTTATAGATTATTATTACAAGAGAAACAAAGACAAGGAAAAAGGACAGATATGTGCAATCGCAAAAGAAAACGAATTTACCAAGAACAATTTAATCAAGAAGAGCAAGACGTTAAAAGATATAAAACATGAGACAATGCACTTGATGTTAAGAATTAAGACAGGTGGAGTAACATGGACACCAGAGTTAGCTCAATGGCATCCAGAGAGATTTTGTAGAGCAGAAGGATATGTAGGATGTAAAGAAAATCTAGATCACTTTATTTATGAATGTGAAAGGTATAAACACCTGAGAGAGAACACGATTGATAAATTTAATAATGATAAGAAAAACGAAGTGCTCAAAAAAAGCTATGAACAATGATAACGTTTTCAAATACCTCTCAGAATATATAGAAAGGGCATACTAAATAAGATCCCAAATACTCAGGTATTGGGATAAAAACATGTAAATATATCACAATGGAAAGCCTGCCTTAAGGGTGACCAAAGCGCTGTAAAAGTGTATGGTAGGCAGAAGCCAAAGCATTGATAGTACCGTAATTTCCGGACTATTGAGCGCACCTGATTATAAGCCGCATCCACTAACTTTAAAAATAAAAATAAAGTTGTACATATATAGGCCGCATTTGTCTATAAGCCGCAGGTGTCCACGTTGTAACATGAGATATTTACACGGAAAGATTTTTTTAAAGTTTTAATTAAATAGCACCGGTAACATACACAAATACGTACTGCAAATGCTTTTTTTCCGAACAGTAGCCAACCAGGAACAGTCCATCCATTTTCTATCCCCGCTTTTTCCTAATCAGGGTCGCCTCTGAAAGCTTTTGTCGTCTTTTTTCATTGAGTCAGTTATTCACGCTACCGTCTCCAACGTCTCACCATTGATTCATTGATGCCAAGCTTACGTGCAGCAGCTCCATTTCCTTCTTTGACAGCCAGATCGACCGCCTTTGACTTGACAGCTGCATCATGTGCACTCCTTCGCGTGTTTTCCGTGATGACGGTGTGTGCATGAAGCTCAAAATGACTGATCTGAAGAATTTAGCGTGAGTGCATTTGATTGGTCCACTGTGGCCTGTTCGGTAATTGAATTGGTCTGATGTGACGGTAAATGTTTTGGCGGCATGAAGCTTGTGTAAAAAAACATAAATTAGCCGCACCATTGTTTAAGCCGCAGTGTTCAAAGCGTGTTAAAAGAGTAGCGGCTTATAGTCCGGATATTACGGTAGGTTTTTTTATTAACTTTTTTCCATTATTATTAAATGTGTTTTTTTTGTCACCCAGCCCCAGTCATGTCTCTCTCAAAACCTGCCGTGAAGAGAAAGGTTGGCGATGAGCACAGACAATTTCAGGAAAAGTGGGAGACGGAATATTTTTTTGTTGAGCACAGGGGCACTCCGACGTGTCTTATATGCACAGAGAAAGTTGCGGTGCACAAAGAATACAACATCAGAGGTCATTACTTAAGTAGACATACTGAGGAGTATGAAAAATACCAGGGAGATGAGAGAGAGGACCGGGTCGCCAATCTTAAAACATGTCTACTGAGGCAACAAGATTTTTTCAACTAAGCAAGCAAAGAGAGTGATGCAGCAGTCGAAGCTAGCTACGCGGTGAGTGAGATGATTACTAAGGCGGGAAAGCCATTCAAAGACGGCGAGTTCATCAAAAAGTGCATGTTACAGGCTGCAAGTATAGTCTGTCCGGAAAAGAAGGGCCAGTTTAGCAACATCAGCCTTTCAGCCAACACAGTGGCAGAGCGCATTTCTGCCCTGTCGGGTAACATATATACCATCAACTGCGTGAGAAAGCCAACACGTTTCCGTGTATACTCAGTCGCTCTTGATGAGAGCACAGACATCACTGACACTGCGCAGCTCGCAATGCATGTCCGTGGTGTTGACGACAATTTTGAAGTGACGGAGGAGTTGCTCACAGTGAATCCAATGCATGGCCAGACCACCGCTCAGGAGATATTCCGCCAGCTGTGTGATGCCATTGTGGATGCCGGTTTACCATGGAAGAGGTTTGCTGGAATAACAACCGACGGAGCGCCATCAATGACAGGGAGGAGAAATGGACTGGTGGCACTTGTTCAAAGAAAACTGGAAGAGGAGGGTGTGGAGGAGGCCATTGCTCTGCACTGCATTATCCATCAGCAGGCCCTTTGCAGCACATGCCTGAAGTTTGACAATGTGATGTCTGTCGTTGTGAAATGCATCAACCGTATCAGATCCAGGGGCTTAAAGCACCGGCAGTTCCGCGCCTTTTTAGAGGAAATAGAGTCAGCATATGAGGATGTGCTCTACTTCACCGAGGTACGTTGACTCAGCAGGGGAAACGTCTTGAAGAGGTTTTTTGAGTTGAGAGCAGAATTGAAAGCCTTCGTGGAGAAGTATGAGATGGCTGTTCCTGTGCTAAGTGATCCCAAATGGCTCATGGACTTAGCTTTTCTTGTTGACATCACACAGGAGCTGAATGTACTGAACAAGAAGTTACAAGGCCAGGGGCAGCTTGTCAGTGCTGCCTATGACAAAGTCAGACCATTCTCCACAAAACTTGTGTCATGGAAAGCCCAGCTCTCTCAGACAAACCTCTGCCATTTCCCAGCATGCAAGGCACTCATGGACGCGGGCACACCATTCAGTGGTGAGAAGTATGCTGATGCCATTGTAAAGCTACAGGAGGAAATTGATCACAGGTTTGCAGACTTCAAGACACACAGAGCCACTTTTCAATTTTTTGCTGACCCCTTCTCCTTCGATGTGCAAGATGCCCCTCCTGTGCTTCAAATGGAGCTAATTGACCTGCAGTGCAATTCTGAACTCAAAGCCAAGTTCAGGGAGGTGAGTGCAAAAGCAGACAAGCTTGGACAATTTTTGAGAGAATTGCCCCCCACCTTCCCAGAGCATTCTAGGATGTTCAAGCGGGCCATGTGCCTTTTTGGGAGCACATATCTGTGTGAAAAGCTCTTCTGCACATATCTGTGTGAAAAGCTCTTCTGCACCATGCACTTTAATAAGTCAAAGTACAGGTCCAAACTTACTGATGAGCATCTTCAAGCAATACTGAGGGTCTCAATTGCTTCCTCCCTCAAGCCAAATGTGGCTCAGCTGTGTAAGAAGAGGAAGCGCTGCCAGGTCTCTGGCAGCAAGGAGTAGGTAAGAGAAGCCTATGTTCTGAAGAACCGTTCATGTTCTGAACTGTTATTAATAAAGATTGAGGAGATTGGATCAGTTGTACTTTTTTTTGGAATACTTGATGCGGCCCAGCCTCACCCAGACTCTAGCTCCAGCGGCCCCCAGGTAAGTTGAGTTTGAGACCCCTGCTGTAGACTATTCAGGGTACGCGGCACCCCCCCCCCCCAACCCAATTCAGATGTCGGGGTGGACTCCGTGCGAAGGGACCGAGCCGTGTGACGTGCGGGGTGATGTGGGAGGGGCTGTGTCTGGTGACGGTTGCAGTCACGTGGACGCTCCCCGCGACAGAGCACGTGGCTCCGAAGCGCCGTTGTGCCCCATCCGTGGTGGAGTCGCTCGACTTCCCCAGGAGGACAGAACGCAACGCAGCGAGCGTCTACGCTTCATCATCTCAGAACTTTATTGTGTAACGAGGGGGGTTCGTTACGATCCACGGGAGGAGAGGAGACGGAGCGGACCGGCTACTAATGCACTTTAAAATCATCGAGATTTCAAACTAATTTCTTTACAATACCCTCCCCCTCTCGGCCTCAGATCACTGCACCTGAATGAATTAAATGATGGCGTCACCCTGCTGCTGCTGATCTATTTAAGACCGGGAGCAAGTGGAGAGGGCTTTACCATTCTGGCGAATTGCCCGATGATGCTGGATGTAATTACCAGCGAAACGTCGTACTCAAATTGTAAATGATGTTGATTCATTCTTCAACACACCGGTGGGCTAAAGTCGTGAACTATTTGTCCTTTGTAAACGTGACACATTCTTTACTGTTTGGCCGTGTCGGGTGGTGGAGGGTTACGACACATTTATAAATAAAGCAATCTCACCCAAAAACCTTTATTATGAATATTGGTCGCGGAAGCTTGCTACGTGTTAAAATAATTTCTTTAGAACTGATTTTTGTCTTTAGTTTGTTGTTCTCCCACCACCTCCGATTATCACGGTTGTCTACAGATGATGCAAAACAAGTTCAACATACAGACTATACACTACAATACACACTACACTATACACAATATAAAATATACTATACACTGCACTACGATACACTACCATACACCAAACCACAATATAAAATTGAAAACTCATTTTTTTGCACCACTTTTTGTGTTCAGTTTAGTGGGCTTGTCATTTTATCTCAACCAGCCAGAAAACCTCCTCCTTCAGCTAAGGTCTCTGAAAAGGTCTGGACTGCGTACCCAATGCAGCTATTGCAGCTACATGAGCCACAGTCCTGAACCTCACCCATTTCCCCTCAGCATCAGAAGGAGGGGGAGGACAATGCCAACCCCAGTTGCAAGCGATGTTTGAATTTCTGCTAGCAACTATCCTCAGTTGAAAGCAGGCCGCTGTGGGTTTGAATGGGGGTCCTAGATGGACACCCACTCCCGGAGTGGAGGAATGGCAGGCACATCTTGCAGATGACAAGCCGATAGTCGGTAGGGCAGATCAACTCCATGGTATGTCCTGGTGTCAAGGACATGGGCTCGCAACTGCTGGCCCATAATTATATAGTCCAGCAGATGTTCTTGCTTGGACCCAGCGTGAATCCAGGATGTTGTGTGGATGTGCTAATGGCGGAAAAGGGTGTTGGTAATTACAAGCCCATGGGTTGCACAGAAGTCTAACAACCTCCTACAAATTTCGTTTCAAAGCTTTCGTGACTGCAGGTATTCATCTTCTTGGTTCTTTTGGTAAAGGCACCACGTAGAATGGAAATAAAATAATTAAAATTAAACGTAATAAAATAAAATTCTCACGACGTTTCGGCCACAACACAAGTAACCTTCTGCTAAGATTCGCAGCGTCTTTTAAGCTAGGTGGGAGAAGTAAAGCGCCTTGACAAAGGAGTTTACATATCAAATAGGAGAATTTAGCGTTGAAATAGCTGTGTTAAAGTGTTGGATCAGCAGGGTGTTAAGGTCAGGAATTAGCATGTAACTGGGAGATTAGCATGATGTTAATGTGAGGGATTAGCATGTGACTGGTCACGGAAATAGCTATGTTAAAGTCAAAGTTTACATATGAACAGGGGCATTTAGTATGTTTATTTTATTGTTTTATTTTTTATTATTTTATTTCCATTCTACGTGACTTTACCGAAAGAACCAAGAAGAACCTCCTACAATTATTATTGAGCTGATCTGCCCCATGCCTTCTGATCACTCTAACCCGAGGGGCCCATTTAGCAGGAACCTGGGACAGGAGGTTGTAGAATGTGTCTGACACATCGGCCTTGTCTGCATCCCTCCACTGGTATTCATCTTCGGTGGGGGCACAACCAACCACCACCACCATTTCTCGCATCTTGTTGATGGGGAGGCGAGCCCACAGTAGCCTGGGACTTACAGCTTCCCACACCTCACCGCCATGTTCACACACCCCCTTCATTCGTTCAAAAGAAGTGCCACTCCACACAAAGACACACACACACGGACATGCAAACGCAATTCCCCACTCCCCCTCTTAGTTTGGAACTACATAGCGAACGCATTCACTGATGCTCGCGGCAGTGACGAAGCTGCGATTGGAGGCTCTCGCTGCCGAGTACACCGCGGAGTGCCTCTTAGGGCAACGGGAACCCCACGCCACACTCCCCGCAACACGTGTGGGGAGTGTGGCGTGTCTCAGTGTCTCTGTCTCTGTGTTTGTGTCTCTGTGTTTGTGTCTCTGTGTTTGTGTCTATGTGTTTGTGTCTCTGTGTTTGTGTCTCTGTGTTTGTGTCTCTGTGTTTGTGTCTCTGTGTTTGTGTCTCTGTGTTTGTGTCTCTGTGTTTGTGTCTCTGTGTTTGTGTCTCTGTCTGTCTCTGTGTGTCTCTGTGTTTGTGTCTCTGTGTTTGTGTCTCTGTGTTTGTGTCTCTGTCTGTGTTGGTGTCTCTGTCTGTCTCTGTGTTTGTGTCTCTGTCTCTGTGTCTCTGTGTTTGTGTCTCTGTGTTTGTGTCTCTGTGTTTGTGTCTCTGTGTTTGTGTCTCTGTTTGTGTCTCTGTGTTTGTGTCTCTGTGTTTGTGTCTCTGTGTTTGTGTCTCTGTCTGTCTCTGTGTCTCTGTGTTTGTGTCTCTGTGTTTGTGTCTCTGTGTTTGTGTCTCTGTCTCTGTGTTTGTGTCTCTGTCTGTCTCTGTGTTTGTGTCTCTGTGTCTCTGTCTCTGTGTTTGTGTCTCTGTGTTTGTGTCTCTGTGTTTGTGTCTCTGTTTGTGTCTCTGTGTTTGTGTCTCTGTGTTTGTGTCTCTGTGTTTGTGTCTCTGTGTTTGTGTCTCTGTCTGTCTCTGTGTCTCTGTGTTTGTGTCTCTGTGTTTGTGTCTCTGTGTTTGTGTCTCTGTCTCTGTGTTTGTGTCTCTGTCTGTCTCTGTGTTTGTGTCTCTGTGTCTCTGTCTCTGTGTTTGTGTCTCTGTGTTTGTGTCTCTGTGTTTGTGTCTCTGTCTGTGTTGGTGTCTCTGTCTGTCTCTGTGTTTGTGTCTCTGTCTCTGTGTCTCTGTGTTTGTGTCTCTGTGTTTGTGTCTCTGTGTTTGTGTCTCTGTGTTTGTGTCTCTGTTTGTGTCTCTGTGTTTGTGTCTCTGTGTTTGTGTCTCTGTGTTTGTGTCTCTGTCTGTCTCTGTGTCTCTGTGTTTGTGTCTCTGTGTTTGTGTCTCTGTGTTTGTGTCTCTGTCTCTGTGTTTGTGTCTCTGTCTGTCTCTGTGTTTGTGTCTCTGTGTCTCTGTCTCTGTGTTTGTGTCTCTGTGTTTGTGTCTCTGTGTTTGTGTCTCTGTTTGTGTATCTGTGTTTGTGTCTCTGTGTTTGTGTCTCTGTCTCTGTGTTTGTGTCTCTGTCTCTATGTTTGTGTCTCTGTCTGTCTCTGTGTTTGTGTCTCTGTATTTGTGTCTCTCTCTGTCTCTGTGTTTGTGTCTCTGTGTTTGTCTCTGTTTGTGTCTCTGTCTCTGTGTTTGTGTCTTTGTCTGTCTCTGTGTTTGTGTCTCTGTCTGTCTCTGTGTTTGTGTCTCTGTCTGTCTCTGTCTCTGTGTTTGTGTCTCTGTGTTTGTGTCTCTGTCTGTCTCTGTGTTTGTGTCTCTGTCTGTCTCTGTGTTTGTGTCTCTGTCTGTCTCTGTGTTTGTGTCTCTGTCTGTGTCTCTGTGTTTGTGTCTCTGTCTGTCTCTGTGTCTCTGTTTGTGTCTCTGTCTGTCTCTGTGTTTGTGTCTCTGTGTCTCTGTCTGTCTCTGTGTTTGTGTCTCTGTGTTTGTGTCTCTGTCTTTGTCTCTGTGTTTGTGTCTCTGTGTTTGTGTCTCTGTGTTTGTGTCTCTGTGTTTGTGTCTATGTGTTTGTGTCTCTGTCTCTGTGTTTGTGTCTCTGTGTTTGTGTCTCTGTGTTTGTGTCTCTGTGTTTGTGTCTCTGTGTTTGTGTCTCTGTGTTTGTGTCTCTGTCTGTCTCTGTGTGTCTCTGTGTTTGTGTCTCTGTGTTTGTGTCTCTGTGTTTGTGTCTCTGTCTGTGTTGGTGTCTCTGTCTGTCTCTGTGTTTGTGTCTCTGTCTCTGTGTCTCTGTGTTTGTGTCTCTGTGTTTGTGTCTCTGTGTTTGTGTCTCTGTGTTTGTGTCTCTGTTTGTGTCTCTGTGTTTGTGTCTCTGTGTTTGTGTCTCTGTGTTTGTGTCTCTGTGTTTGTGTCTCTGTCTGTCTCTGTGTCTCTGTGTTTGTGTCTCTGTGTTTGTGTCTCTGTGTTTGTGTCTCTGTCTCTGTGTTTGTGTCTCTGTCTGTCTCTGTGTTTGTGTCTCTGTGTCTCTGTCTCTGTGTTTGTGTCTCTGTGTTTGTGTCTCTGTGTTTGTGTCTCTGTTTGTGTCTCTGTGTTTGTGTCTCTGTGTTTGTGTCTCTGTCTCTGTGTTTGTGTCTCTGTCTCTATGTTTGTGTCTCTGTCTGTCTCTGTGTTTGTGTCTCTGTATTTGTGTCTCTCTCTGTCTCTGTGTTTGTGTCTCTGTGTTTGTCTCTGTTTGTGTCTCTGTCTCTGTGTTTGTGTCTTTGTCTGTCTCTGTGTTTGTGTATCTGTCTGTCTCTGTGTTTGTGTCTCTGTCTGTCTCTGTCTCTGTGTTTGTGTCTCTGTGTTTGTGTCTCTGTCTGTCTCTGTGTTTGTGTCTCTGTCTGTCTCTGTGTTTGTGTCTCTGTCTGTCTCTGTGTTTGTGTCTGTCTGTGTCTCTGTGTTTGTGTCTCTGTCTGTCTCTGTGTCTCTGTTTGTGTCTCTGTCTGTCTCTGTGTTTGTGTCTCTGTGTCTCTGTCTGTCTCTGTGTTTGTGTCTCTGTGTTTGTGTCTCTGTCTTTGTGTCTCTGTGTTTGTGTCTCTGTGTTTGTGTCTCTCTCTGTCTCTGTGTTTGTGTCTCTGTGTTTGTGTTTCTGTCTGTGTTTGTGTCTCTCTCTGTCTCTCTGTCTGTCTCTGTGTTTGTGTCTCTGTCTGTCTCTGTTTGTGTCTGTGTTTGTGTCTCTGTCTGTCTCTGTGTTTGTGTCTCTGTCTCTGTGTCTCTGTCTGTCTCTGTGTTTGTGTCTCTGTCTGTGTTTGTGTCTCTCTGTCTCTGTGTTTGTGTCTCTGTCTGTCTGTGTTTGTGTCTCTGTGTTTGTGTCTCTGTGTTTGTCTCTGTCTGTCTGTGTTTGTGTCTCTGTGTTTGTGTCTCTGTGTTTGTGTCTCTGTGTTTGTGTCTCTGTCTGTCTCTGTGTTTGTGTCTCTGTCTGGCTCTGTGTTTGTGTCTCTGTCTGTGTCTCTGTCTATCTCTGTATTTGTGTCTCTGTGTCTCTGTCTGTCTGTGTTTGTGTCTCTGTGCTTGTGTCTCTGTCTCTGTGTTTGTGTCTCTGTCTGTGTTTGTGTCTCTGTCTCTGTGTTTGTGTCTCTGTCTCTGTGTTTGTGTCTCTGTCTGTATCTGTGTTTGTCTCTGTCTGTCTCTGTGTTTGTGTCTCTGTCTGTCTCTGTGTTTGTGTCTCTGTGTTTGTGTCTCTGTCTGTCTCTGTGTTTGTGTCTCTGTGTTTGTGTCTCTCTCTGTCTCTGTGTTTGTGTCTCTGTGTTTGTCTCTGTCTGTCTCTGTGTTTGTGTCTCTGTCTCTGTGTTTGTGTCTCTCTCTGTCTCTGTGTTTGTGTCTCCGTCAGTCTCTGTGTTTGTGTCTCTGTCTGTCTCTGTGTTTGTGTCTCTGTGTTTGTGTCTCTGTGTTTGTGTCTCTGTCTCTGTGTTTGTGTCTCTGTCTGTCTCTGTCTCTGTGTCTCTGTCTGTCTCTGTGTTTGTGTCTCTCTCTGTCTCTGTGTTTGTGTCTCTGTCTCTGTGTCTCTGTGTTTGTGTCTCTGTGTTTGTCTCTCTCTGTCTCTGTGTTTGTGTCTCTGTCTCTCTGTCTCTGTGTTTGTGTCTCTGTCTGTCTCTGTGTTTGTGTCTCTGTCTGTCTATGTATTTGTGTCTCTGTGTCTCTCTCTCTGTCTTTGTGTTTGTGTCTCTGTGTTTGTGTCTCTATCTGTCTCTGTGTCTCTGTGTTTGTGTCTCCGTCTCTCAATGTCTCTCCGTCTCTCTCTCCATGTATGTCTGTCTTTGTCTCTAGCCCCACGTCTCTCTGTCTGTCTTCCTGACTGTGTCAGTCTCTCTTGCCTCTGTCTGTACCAATGTCTCTCTGTCTCTGTGTTTGTGTCTCTCTCTGTCTCTGTGTTTGTGTCTCCGTCAGTCTCTGTGTTTGTGTCTCTGTCTGTCTCTGTGTTTGTGTCTCTGTGTTTGTGTCTCTGTGTTTGTGTCTCTGTCTCTGTGTTTGTGTCTCTGTCTGTCTCTGTCTCTGTGTCTCTGTCTGTCTCTGTGTTTGTGTCTCTCTCTGTCTCTGTGTTTGTGTCTCTGTCTCTGTGTCTCTGTGTTTGTGTCTCTGTGTTTGTCTCTCTCTGTCTCTGTGTTTGTGTCTCTGTCTCTCTGTCTCTGTGTTTGTGTCTCTGTCTGTCTCTGTGTTTGTGTCTCTGTCTGTCTATGTATTTGTGTCTCTGTGTCTCTCTCTCTGTCTTTGTGTCTCTGTGTTTGTGTCTCTATCTGTCTCTGTGTCTCTGTGTTTGTGTCTCCGTCTCTCAATGTCTCTCCGTCTCTCTCTCCATGTATGTCTGTCTTTGTCTCTAGCCCCACGTCTCTCTGTCTGTCTTCCTGACTGTGTCAGTCTCTCTTGCCTCTGTCTGTACCAATGTCTCTCTGTCTCTGTGTGTCTGTCCCTCTGTTTGTCTCTGTCTGTCTCTCCCCACGTCTCTCTGTCTCTGTCCCTCTGTTTGTCTCTGTGTCTGTCTCTCCCCACGTCTCTCTGTCTCTGTGTGTCTGTCACTCTGTTTGTCTCTGTCTGTCTCTCCCCACGTCTCTCTGTCTCTGTCCCTCTGTTTGTCTCTGTGTCTCTCTCCCCACGTCTCTCTGTCTGTTTCACGACGTGTCGTGCCAGCGAGCGACAAGATGCAGCATCACAACGTGTCGCGCCAGCGAGCGACAAGATGCTGAATCTTGTCGCGCCAGCGAACGACAAGATGCAGTATCACGACGTGTCGCGCCAGCCAGCGACAAGATGCAGCATCAAGACGTGTCGCTATAGCGAGCGACAAGATGTAGCACACGACGTGTCGCGCCAGCGAGCGACAAGATGTAGCATCAAGACGTGTCGCTACAGCGAGCGACAAGATGCAGCATCAAGACGTGTCGCTACAGCGAGCGACAAGATGCAGCATCAAGACGTGTCGCTACGGCGAGCGACAAGATGCAGCATCACGACGTGTCGCGCCAGCGAGCGACGACAAGATGCAGCATCAATGAGAGAGAGAAGTGACGGAGTCAGGGGAGGCGACGAGATGCGAACGCAGACGGAAGACGACGACAAAATATCAATCAGAATCTGCAATTATGCCGCAGTTTTCAGTTTAATGTATTAGGGTACGAGCTGTACTACCCGGCTTCGACCTGGAACTTGGATTCACCACACCCGGCCGCCTTTGTCTCCCCAGTGGCGATGTTCACCCACCACAACAGTTACTCGTTTGAGGCTGAGTCGACCTAGAGGAGGCCCAGGAGCGGTTAAAAAATAATCGTCACCGGTTGGTGGCCGTGAGCGGGAATCGAACTCGGGTCGCCGGGTTCGTAGCGCGGCGTAGCGCTAACAACTACACTACAATGCGTTACGCTTCCACACAGATACACACACAGACACACACACATACACACACAGACACATACACAGCGCGCTAACCACTACACCACAATGCGTTACGCTTCCACACAGATACACACACACAGACACACACACATACACACACACAGACACAGCGCGCTAACCACTACACTACGATGCGTTACGCTTCCACGTGCGCGGGTCACGTGACACATGTGACGTCACAGCTCACTTGCCGTGCAAAAAATACATGCATTATTGAGCTCCCCCCCCTCTAAAACACAAAAGTGTATTTTTATAATGTTTGCATGCTGTACAGTCTGGAAAGTAACCACATGGCAAATTCCAAGTTTGTTGCATGTCGAGAAGTACGCTAAACATTTTGAACAGACACACGCACACACACAATCACAACTTTTATATAAATTTCGATTTCAAGCTTTCGTGACTTGCAAGGATTCATCTTTTTTGGTTCTTTCGGTAAAGTCACCACGTAGAATGAGAATAAAATAATAAAATAACAATAAAATTCTCACGACGTGAGAAAAGATTCTCACGTGAGAATTTTCTCACGTCGTGAGAATTTTATTGTGTTATTATTATTTTATTCTCATTCTACGTGACAATACCGAAAGAACCAAAGAAGAATAACTTTTATATATATGGAGATGTATGGAGATAGCCCCTGTGAGCATCATGCGGCTCTCGACTCGGGCGCAACCGCAACAAACAAAAACATGAACGAAGAAAACATCTTAAAGTGACTACTACACGCAAACAGAAACATCCAGGAAAAAAACGAAACACAGCAAAAGTCTTCCTGAAAAAAAAACCCAGGTGGGATGCGAGTAGATTATATAGTGTGGTGTGTATTGTATATAGTGTGGTGTGTATTGTATATAGTGTGGTGTGTATTGTATATAGTGTGGTGTGTATTGTATACAGTGTAGTGTGTATTGTATATAATGTGGTGTGTATTGTATATAGTGTGGTGTGTATTATGTATGGTGTGGTGTGTATTGTATATAGTGTGGTGTGTATTGTATATAGTGTGGTGTGTATTGTATATAGTGTGGTGTGTATTGTATATAGTGTGGTGTGTATTGTATATAGTGTGGTGTGTATTGTATATAGTGTGGTGTGTATTGTATATAGTGTGTGTATTGTATATAGTGTAGTGTGTATTGTATATAGTGTGGTGTGTATTGTATATAATGTAGTGTGTATTGTATATAGTGTGGTGTGTATTGTATATAGTGTGGTGTGTATTATGTATGGTGTGGTGTGTATTGTATATAGTGTGGTGTGTATTGTATATAGTGTAGTGTGTATTGTATATACTGTGGTGTGTATTGTATATAGTGTGGTGTGTATTGTATATAGTGTGGTGTGTATTGTATATAGTGTGGTGTGTATTGTATATAGTGTGTGTATTGTATATAGTGTAGTGTGTATTGTATATAGTGTAGTGTGTATTGTATATAGTGTGGTGTGTATTGTAGGTGGTGCATCAGCCAGTCATCTCAGTCGACCCGTGGCACCTTGGTCTGCCCCGTGACCTCCTGCCAGTGGGCGTTCGACACTCCACGTGGCCTCAAGGTGCACATAGCCTGGCACAAGCGTCGTGGTGACGTCACCGCCACTTAGTGGCGAATGGCGGTTGTTGTTGACTTTATATAGTGTGGTGTGTATTGTAGAATGTAGTGTATAGTGTAGTACAGGGGTCGGGAACCTTTTTGACTAAGAGAGCCATGAAAGCAAAACATTTGGAAATTTATTTCAGTGAGAGCCATATAATATATTTTAAAAGTGAATTCAACTAAATGTCAGTATAATAAGCCTCTGAATTTATTCTTTTAAATAATGTTGTTATAACACTCACCATTAATGCGACTTCTGGTGCTGCATGGATTTGCTGATGTCTTTGTAGTCGGGTTGGTACTTGGTGAGGTTAAGCTTCATGCAAGCGTTGAGGCTTTCATCCGTTAAACGTGATCGTAGGTTGGACTTGATGTTTTTAAGATGTGAGAATGACTGCTCACATGCATACGTAGATCCAAACATGGTCAATACAGCAATACTCACACGCTGCAGTGTGTGGTATGTGACAGGAAGCGCGTTCCAAGTTTTGAGAATCAGCTGGTCTTCGGGTTGGAGTTTTTTCATTTCTGTCCACATGTGCTTGCTCGCCAACTCCGCTTTCTGTCGTGTGATTCTTTCCAAATCTTCATTCAGTGACTTGAACTTATTCACCCACATGTCTGAGGCCTTCAGGTCAGCCACTTCTGCTTCAAAATCTCTGACGGAGACACCAGGGATGTAATTCAGGTCGGCTGTGTTCAGTGAACACTCGTTTGGATGGGTGATGAACTTAAAAAGACGAGTGTGCTCACGAAATTCTCCAAAGCGTGCTTTGAAGGACTGTAGGAGACTGGATGTGCAGCCAGCTAGCTGGTGGAGATCAAGGTTTTGAATGGGCTCACTTGCTGTGCATGCATCTTTAAATTGGCTCAGTTTTTCAAAATGTAGTAAACGACCTGTTTCAAGATCCGTGATGAAAAGCTCCAGCTTGTTTTCAAAAGCAAATACAGCTTGTTGAAGGGATAACACTGTATTTCCAATGCCTTGCATTTTCACGTTGAGCTGGTTCAGATGTTCAGTCAGATCTACGAGATAGTAAAACTTGAGGAGCCACTCGGTGTCGGCTAGCTCAGGATGCCCGATGCCTTTCATTTCAAGGAAAGTCCGGATTTCGTTCAGGCAAGCCGCAAAACGGCTAAGCACCTTCCCTCTTGACAACCAACGCACATTGCTGTGCAAAAGCAGACCAGGATAGTTATTTACAACTTCATCCAGCAGTGTTTTAAACTGGCGATCATTTAAGGCTCGGGCAACAATAAAGTTGATCACACGAATGACCAGCGACATCACTTCGCCAAACTGCCTGTCACACATCTGAGCACAAAGTGCCTCCTGGTGTATAATGCAATGGAAACTTAGGATGGGTCTATTTTCATGTTCACGGAGAAGCGCCACAAATCCTTTGTTTTTCCCCACCATACACGGAGCACCATCAGTACACACTGAGAGAAGTTTATCCATAGGTAGACTTTTTTCTTGAGCAAACTCCATGAAAGACTTGAATAAATCCTCACCTCTTGTGGACCCTTTTAATGGCAGAACAGCAAGACTTTCTTCGCGCAGTGTGTCACCAACAGCATATATTGCAATCACGCTGAACTGCGACAAATGGCTCACGTCTGTTGACTCATCCAAAGCCAGAGAAAAGAACGGCGCTGCATTTATGTCCTTCACTTGCGTTTCCTCCACTTTGTTTGCCATCACGATGGTACGATCATGAACAGTTCTTGCCGACAGAGGCATGTCTTGTATCCGTTTGATTATCTTGTCTTTGTTCGGAAGATCATCAAAAAGTTCATTGGCTACATCCAGCATGAACGTTTTAGCATACTCGCCATCTGTGAATGGTTTTCCGTTCCTCACTATTGCTAAAGAACCAGCAAAGCTAGTCGAATTATAGTCACCTTGCCGGGTCCATACGCGGAGTTGCTGCTGGCTAGCTTGCACCCTGCTCAGAAGCTCTTGGCACGCTTTCTTTCTGCTGTCTCCCGCAGGGTATTTTGATGCAAAGGTAGCGTGGCGCGTGTCGAAGTGCCGCTTTACATTCGACCGTTTCAACGATGTAATTTTGTCATTGCAAATTAGACACACCGCAGAACCCGCTCTCTCCACAAAGGCGAATTCTTCGGTCCATTCGTCCTGAAATGTACGATACTCGTCGTCTTTTTTTCTTTTCGCCATCTTCTTCGTCGAAGGGTTAGCTTTGAGCTAATGACCGAGCAGACGCAGTCTCAGACTGATTCAAAAGGGGGCGTTTACCTGTTTTACCCAGCAACGGCAAACGTAGGCCAGTATCATCCAATTAAAATAATGGACAATTGCTCCTGCAGCCCTGAACAGGACATGCGCAGTGAAAAATCGATGGATGGATTAAAACAAGTGAGAATATTTTGTTTTATCTGCGAGCCATATGCAATCATCAAAAGAGCCACATCTGGCTCGCGAGCCATAGGTTCCCGACCCCTGGTGTAGTATGTAGTGTGTATCGTATATAGTGTTATGTGTATTGTAGAACGTAGTTTATAGTGTGTGTAGTGTAGCATGTAGTGTATGTTGTAGCATGTAGTGTATAGTGTAGCATGTAGTGTATAGTGTAGCATGTAGTGTGTAGTGTAGCATGTAGTGTATAGTGTAGCATGTAGTGTAGTGTATAGTGTAGCATGTAGTGTATAGTGTAGCATGTAGTGTATAGTGTAGCATGTAGTGTAGTGTATAGTGTAGCATGTAGTGTATAGTGTAGCATGTAGTGTATAGTGTAGCATGTAGTGTATAGTGTAGCATGTAGTGTAGTGTATAGTGTAGCATGTAGTGTATAGTGTAGCATGTAGTGTATAGTGTAGCATGTAGTGTAGTGTATAGTGTAGCATGTAGTGTAGTGTAGCATGTAGTGTATAGTGTAGCATGTAGTGTAGTGTATTGTGTAGCATGTAGTGTAGTGTATAGTGTAGCATGTAGTGTAGTGTATAGTGTAGCATGTAGTGTATAGTGTAGCATGTAGTGTAGTGTATAGTGTAGCATGTAGTGTATAGTGTAGCATGTAGTGTATAGTGTAACATGTAGTGTATAGTGTAGCATGTAGTGTAGTGTATAGTGTAGCATGTAGTGTATAGTGTAGCATGTAGTGTATAGTGTAGCATGTAGTGTATAGTGTAGCATGTAGTGTATAGTGTAGCATGTAGTGTATAGTGTAGCATGTAGTGTAGTGTATAGTGTAGCATGTAGTGTATAGTGTAGCATGTAGTGTATAGTGTAGCATGTAGTGTAGTGTATAGTGTAGCATGTAGTGTAGTGTATAGTGTAGCATGTAGTGTATAGTGTAGCATGTAGTGTAGTGTATTGTGTAGCATGTAGTGTAGTGTATAGTGTAGCATGTAGTGTAGTGTATAGTGTAGCATGTAGTGTATAGTGTAGCATGTAGTGTAGTGTATAGTGTAGCATGTAGTGTATAGTGTAGCATGTAGTGTATAGTGTAACATGTAGTGTATAGTGTAGCATGTAGTGTAGTGTATAGTGTAGCATGTAGTGTATAGTGTAGCATGTAGTGTATAGTGTAGCATGTAGTGTAGTGTATAGTGTAGCATGATGTGTATAGTGTAGCATGTAGTGTAGTGTGTATTTGATGAGAATGATCAGGAGATCCAAGAGCTGATCGCTCACAAACGCCAAGGCTTTCTGTGCTTGGCAAGATGACGCCAATTCCAAGCAAAAAACGTGGAATTGCCAACAAGCTAACGGGCCGTCCATAAATGACGTCACGCGATTTCTGACGATTTTTAACCCCCCTCCCCTTGTCACACGGCGTCACAAAAAGTCCCCCCCTCAAATATGACGTCACAAAGCTCTGCCCCCCCCCCCATTTATTTTAAAACATGCTTCAAATCTCTTTAAACTATTGTCATTGCAGCTCGTATTTAATGTGGCGCTGCACTCTGATGTTGTAGGAGTGTTTTTATAACAATTAGTGTTATAGCAATTCCATATTTATTTAAAGTTGCGCATTTTGATGTGACGTCACATTTCTCAAACCCCCCCCCCTCCTCCCCCCTCGTCACATATCGTCACAAACGTTTGACCCCCCCCCCCCCCAGATGCGTGACGTCATTTATGGACGGCCCCTAACCCATACAGTCCGTTCTCCTGTAACGCGATAGTAGATGTGTTCCTGAACAACAGCGCGTTATGGCATAATATATCATACAGTAAAACCTCGGATTGCGAGTAACTTGGTCTGCGAGTGTTTTGCAAGACCAGCAAAAATGTTAAACAAATATTAACTTGATAAACGAGCGAGGGTCTTGCAATACGAGTAGTAGTACGTGTCTACGCTTTGTACTGCCGAGCGTCACGTGATCACAACTGACATACTACGAGTGCTTTGATGTACGAGTGCTTTGGATTACAAAACGCGTTGCCTGAACGAATTAAGCTCCTCGCAATCCAAGGTTTTACTGGTACTAGCTCTTTTGCCCGTCCAAGGACGGGTGTCTCTTGCAGTAAATCTGAAAATACTTAAAAGAAAAATTTGTTCAGCATCATCCTAGATTTGAAGCTTTCGTGACCGCAGGAATCCATACTCTTTGGTTCTTTCGGTAAAGTCGCGTTGGTATAAAATAAAATAAATCAAGACGTTTCGATGGCAACACAAGCAATCATCATCAGGTGGGAAACCCCCCCCCCCCCCGCCGCTTCAGCAAAAAAAATTATTGCTGTGGTTTTCCCACCTGATGATGATTGCTTGTGTTGCAATCGAAACGTCTTGATTTATTTTATTTTATACCTACGCGACTTTACCGAATGAAACCAAAGAGTATGTTCAGCTCATGATTATTAATGGGGGTGGGGGGGGGAGGTTGCCCCATGTAGGAGTGACGTCATCCGCTAATGGTTATTGGGGAGGGGTGTGGCATGTGGAGTGACGTCACCCTCTCGTGGTTATTGTGAAGGGGAGGGGTGTGGCATGTGGAGTGACGTCAGCCCCTCGTGGTTATTGTGGAGGGGAGGGGTGCGGCATGTGGAGTGCGCGACCTTCTTGCGCGTTAGTATAAATTTCCACGCGGGCGTGAATATTAATGAAGGGGGCGGGGCCTCTTTTGCGGTGACGTCACGCACGGATGCAGCGCTGTGCTGCGTAGATTTACTTTTCACCGTCACTTTCTGTAAAGAAACGTCGTCATATTTGAAGCGGCTTTGCGCAATCAATTATTTAATTCGGCGCGACCTTCCTCTGCGTTCGTGTAAAAATCCACCCCACTCATGAATATTAACTAGGAGGGGGGGGTGGGCCTCATGTGGAGTGTCGTCACGCGCGGGACGGACAGACATTTCTGAGTGATTATAGTAGCTAAGTGCAGAGCGCAGCCCGCGATAACACGTGAGATGCTTACGCGGCCTGAACAAAGACCGAGGAGCGTGCGTGGCATCTGGAAGCATCCAGCAGCATCCCAATGCCTTGGGCGACGACGACGACGCTGCTACGCCGAGGCGGCCGCATCACAACCGCTGCGACGTAGCTCCGTTCGCTCGATCGCTTTATATCCGATTCGCTGTCCGCGTTACGAAAGGCGGACGTGTTCCCTAAATACGTTCTCAGCGTTGTGTCCAATTCGCGGTGTTAAAAAAACCCCAACACGCGGCGTTAAGGAGGATAACGGGCGATTATTTGTGTTGTTGTCAACGCGACTCATGGGATGAAGGTCTCTCCTGCCCTGTCATTCGCGGGGGCTTTTGTTTGATCGTTGGCCAATCGTGAAGCGGCTTCGTGACCCTCGACCGCAAGGTGTGCACGCTGCATCGGGAAGTGTCGTATCTTTGTTTTTTTCCTCCTTCGACAAAGCCTCTCGAATAGGCCTCACTTTGTAAGCCTGACGTTTCCTCATGAAGTGCCCAAAGCGTTGCTGCCGCTGACGTTTGCGCAGGGTGACAGCCGCGAGTTGGCAGTCGGCAGATCTCTCTCCCGTAAGCAGCGCCGTAATTAAAACTGCTGATGCTGTGCTTCTGGACGTAATTTATCTTACGTTTATATATGTTTTTTTTTTATGGCGTTCACGCAAAAACAAAAACATCCGTACGTTTTTTTGGTTATTTGTAATAGCCGTGACATTTTATTTGATTTCTCTGGTTTATACGCATCAAGCGAAACAAAAATGTTGCCACAAGTCCATATTGGCAAAACATCTACAGGAAATCCTCGACTTAGGAACGCCCGCACTTACAAACACCCATACTTACGAACACCCGCACTTACAAACACCCATACTTACGAACACCCGCACTTAGGAATACCCAACTTACGAACGAACACCTGTACTTACGAACGCCCGACTTATGAACATCCGCACTTACGAACACCCGCACTTACGAACACCTGTACTTACGAATACCCGCACTTACGAACACCCGTACTTACAAATACATGACTTACGAACCCCCGACGTACGAACACCCGCACTTACGAACACCCGGAGTGAGTGTTCGTGTGTGTGTGTTTGGGCATTCAAATATACAGCGGATTGCTTACTCTTTGGTTCTTTCGGTAAAGTCACGTAGGTAGAAATGATAAATGATAAATCACGACGTTTCGATCGCAACACAAGCAATCGTCGTCAGGCAGAAAGACACAGAAGCAGAACTGCTGAACATGAAAGGGCTGGTTGCAGCCAGAAGCTCTATACAGGTGTAGAGGAGTAGAACGGGGAAGTGGCATCACTTGTGCTGTCCAGGGCGATGACGTGACGTCATGCGCTTGGGGCAGCAGAGTGACGTCATGGCTCCTGAAGGATAAAAAGGGGACCCCGTGACGTAAGAGGGGTCGTAGCTGGAGAGTAGGGTCTGAGAAGGGTGAAACGGGGAGCCAGGGGCAAGAGGGTAGGGATAGGGGAGAGCACAGTGCCAGGCTAGACGTGGCTGTGCTCCTCGCTCGGCCGTGTTGGTTGATCCCACGGCCGGGGCAGAGGAGACAGCACAGGGCAGCCGTCTGTGTCGGGACCTAGCCCGGGACCCCTAACCCCTGGGGAGTTGTTCACGCCTGTGTATTGTTAAAGATTTGTAATAAAACCTTGGCGGAAGCCTCTACCTTACCTTAGCCTCCGAGTGAGTCGTCGGGAACTCCTTTACAACTGGTGTCAGGAGTGGTTACGCTGCTGTCGCTATGCCTAAATCGGGCGGGCGGCGTAAGAATCCACCGGCGGAACGCCGGGAGAGTGCTGACGACGTCGGGGAGGCTCCGGCTGCGACCCGGGGGCAGTCCGTCGCCGTGGAGATGAACTGGGCGGGGCAGGTGGTGTCGGCGGCTGGGGGTCCCAGCGCACCACCGCCGGTGGCCGGGGGGCGATGCCGAGGAGCGGTCGCAGCTGCTCCTGCGGGCGATCGGGCAGCTCACCGCCGCCCTTACAGAGGTGGGAGCGCGGACACACCCACCCGGCCCACGCTCCGCGTGGCACCGGCGGATTCCCGCCGCTTTGCCGCCCGCCAATTTGGAAGTCGGCGCCATTTTTCATGCGCCGCCGGAAGTGGCGGCCATGTTGGTGGGGGAGCCGCAAGCGGACGTCATTTCCGCTGCGACGCCGGAAGCGGCAGCCATTGCGTCCGTGGCGGCCGCGGATGCGGCTGCGGATGCCGCCGCGGACTCGCACCTCGCCGTGGCTGCGAGCTTGGCCGCGGAGGCTGCCGCAGATGTCGCTGCCGCGGATGTCGCTGCCGCGGCTCCGCACCTCGCCGTACCGGCGAGCCGGGCCGCGGATTCCGCCGCAATTGCGGGATGGGCCGCGGATCCATATGCCGCCGCATTTGCGAGGTGGCTCGCCGGTGCTGCTGCGCCTCCGCACCTCGCCGCGTCTCCGGCTTGGCCCACGGGGGCCGCAACGCTGCCGCACCACGCCGCGTCGCGGGAGGATGCCGCGGATGCGGAGGCCGCCGCAGGCACGCACGCCGGCACCGCGGCTCCGTACGGCGCCGCGGACAGGTGGGTCGCGGGTGCTGTGGCGCCTCCACACCTCGCCGCGTCTACGGCGTGGCCCGGGGAGGCCGCAACGCCGCCGCCCCTCGCCGCATCGCGGGAGGTTGCCGTGGCTGCGGCTGCAGATCGATCCGTTGCCGCGCCTGCGGGGTGGCCCGCAGGGGCCACCGCGGGGCCGTGTTATACCGCCGCGACTCCGGCGTGGCCTATGGGGGCCGCAACGCTGCCGCACCACGCCGTGGTTGCAGGGTGGCCCGCGGGAGTCGGGGGGCTTCCATACCTCGCCGCACCCCGCGGCCAGGGGCTGCGCCGGTTACCCCACATCGCGCCGTTTGTCACGAAAGTGGGCGACTGGTTGGCCTTCCAGGACCGGTTCGACGTGGCGTATATGTCGGTCGGCCTGTCCATGGAAGAGGCGTTGGGGGCCCTTCCGACCTACCTGGACGAGAAGGCGATGCAGGTCTTCAAGTCCATTCCCCCGGCCGATAAGGCTACGCTTCCGACGGTGTACCTCCGGATGGCCGATGTACTCGAGCCGCCGTCCAGGGCACGCCAGAAGTTTTCACTACGGCGACGGGAGGAGGGGGAATCTCCATTGGTTTTCCGCTGCTCGCTCCTGGCCTTGGCACAGGCCGCATACCCTGATATACAGGGCAGGGCGCTGGACTCGATAGCCCTGGAACGGCTACTCAACCTGGCACGTGAGCTGGGGATCGCTTTATCCATAAATAGCGATCGCCAGATCACGTCGTTGGCGGTGGCCGAAAACATCCAGGCGCACTTCTCCCTCCGCCAACAGCCCCGGATGGCGGCGTGCGTGGGGATCCCGGCGCCAGAAGAGGAGGCCGCCTCTCAGGGGGTGGACACCCTCGCGGCCCTGGCGATGCCCGGTCGTCGCGGGAGGGGGGCGGGTGGTCGCCGTCCGGAGCAGCGGGGGCAGCCGGGACCTTCCCGCCCGCAGGACACTGCCACGGTGACCTGCTTCCACTGTGGTCAGCAGGGCCACATTGAGCGGGGGTGTAGGAATGCCCCGGGGGCCTTCAGCAAGGGGGCTCCAACTCCTCCCGGACCTTCATCGGCATCGAGCCCAGGGCCCCAGGCGAGTCGCGACGCATCACCCGCGCGGCCGCCCCCCCTCACCTCATGCATCTAGCGGGGCTAGGGTTCATCGTCAGGTGGTTGTCCTCGAGGGGTCGGGTGCACCACCATTGTCACCCACTGGATGGCCCAGGCTGACCCGCCACTGGAACGCGCTGGCCAATCGGATGGTGGCGGCAGCTGCTGGCTCCTCAGCATTGGCGGGTTGCGTGCAGGGGGTGCGAGTTCGCCTCTACGTGGATACGGGGGGCGTCTGCCACCATTATTTCAGAGGCCATTTTCAAGCTCCTACCCCGCAGCGTCGGTCCGTTAGGGCCGGTTCGTGGGGCTTGTGTCGCCGCGAACGGCAGCAGTTTGGGCATATTGGGCCAAGTTATAGCATCGGTTCGGGTGGACGAGATTGAGTTGGCCGGGCCTATTTTGGTCTCCAAGACGTTGGCAGTTCCATGCCTCTTGGGGACCGACTTTTTGTCTCGAATGCCCATTCGAATTCTCGTTGACCAGGGCTGTGTGGAATTGCCGTCAGGGAGGCGGCTGCAATTCCTACAATCGCCTACCGTCCTGTCTCCCTTGGTTGCCAGTGTGCGGGCCTTGAATAGGGCGGCGGTGACCGTGCCGCCGGCATCACAAATCTTGCTACCCCTTAGGTTGCGCAGACCGCTCGAAGGGGACTCCACGGAGACAGGTATCCTCCTGTCCCCGTCGAGTTACTTTTCAAGGACGATGGGATTGGTGGGCGCCTTGACGGCCGTGTCGGGGGGCCAGGACCTTTTTCTACAGGTCCTCAATTCAGGGCCCACGCCGATCGTAATCCCGGCCGGTGCCGTCCTGGCGCACGCGACCCCGGCTCCCCCACCCGAGAGCGCTGCCCCGGATGGAGGAGTCGTGGCGGGCGTGATGCGTGCGGGGGACTCCGACGCATCGTGGATCGCCAAGTTGTGCGACGAGAATGCCTCGTTGTCCACCGGGGAGCGTCAGCAACTCCGCGAACTCATCGAGAGGTTCACCGATGTGTTTAGCCAAAGTAAGTTTGATCTGGGTCGCACTACTCTTTTGGAACACCACATAGATACGGGCGACTCAGCCCCTATTCGGCTTAATTCCCACCGCTTTAGCCCTGCGGAAAAGGAGCATGTCCGCTCGGCTGTCGACGAAATGTTGGCGGCGGACATCGTCTCCCCTTCCACTAGCCCTTGGGGTGCCCCCATTGTGCAAGTCAAGAAACGGGACGGGAGTCTCCGGTTCTGCGTTGATTTCTGTAAATTGAACAAGATCTCGGTGGCTGACGCATATCCATTGCCTCGCATGGATGATTCCCTGGACACCCTCTCGGGCGCGCGGTTCTTTTCGACTCTAGATTTGCTCTCCGGCTTCTGGCAATTGCTGCTGGACGAAGCCTCTAGACCCAAGACAGCGTTCTGCACGCCCCAGGGGCTGTTCGAGTTCAATCGGCTTCCTATGGGTCTTCATTCGGCCCCAGCCACCTTCCAGCGTCTCATGGAGATGGTTTTGGCGGGGCTGCAGTGGGAGTCATGTTTAATCTACTTGGACGACGTTATTGTTTTTGGGCGTACGTTTGACGAGCACTTTCAACGCCTCGAGGCTGTGTTCATCAAAGTGCGCGCTGCGGGCTTGAAATTTAAACCCCAGAAATGCCATTTGCTACAACCATCGGTGAAATATTTAGGACACATTGTTAGTGCATCAGGTGTCGCCACGGACCCGGAGAAAACGGCTTGTGTCCGGACGTGGCCGACTCCCACATCTGTCGCGGAGGTGCGTAGCTTCGTCGGCTTCGCTTCGTACTATCGCCGGTTTGTCCACGATTTTGCGACGATTGCGAAGCCGCTGCACGCCCTCTCCGCCAAAGGCCAAAGGTTTTACTGGGGCGTGGAGGAGGAGGCTGCTTTTGCGACGCTTCGCACGGCCTTGGCGGATGCGCCGCCCTTGGGGTACCCCGATTTCTCGAAGCCCTTTCTGCTTGACACCGATGCCAGCGACATGGGCATTGGGGCAGTCCTGGCCCAGGTGGTCGACGGGGTGGAGAGGGTGGTAGCATACGGCAGTCGGGTTCTGTCTCCGACGGAACAGCGTTACTGCGTGACTCGGAGGGAGCTTTTGGCCATAGTTTTTTTGTTCAATTGTATAGGCCCTACTTATACGGTAGGCGGTTTACAGTCCGAACCGACCACGCGGCCCTGCAGTATTCGCTGAGGATTGGTCAGCCCTCGGGTCAGCTGTCCCGCTGGCTCGAGGTGCTCCAGGATTACCCCTTTGACGTAATCCACAGAAAGGGGGCACTGAATGGAAATGCGGACGGTTTGTCCAGATTGCCGGCAGGCGGCAGGTGTGCTTGCGCCCTGGGCTCTAGCCGTTGCAAGGCCCCAGGGGACGTCGCGGCCCAGTTGGTCGCGTCGGCCACGACGGCCACCCCCCCGGGTGCGGTGACATCCGCGGATTTCGGCCTGGGACTCCCCCGGGAGGTATGGTCCAGCTTGCAGATGGAGGATTCCTCCTTGCTGAAGCTACGGCGACGCGTCGGACGTACGGCCCGGGGTTCAGCTTCGTCGGCGGCCCCAGTGATCGCCGTGCATGACGGACTCCTCATGCGTTGGGATGCCCAATTGGAACGCTATTGCGTGGTTGTGCCCACTAGCCTACGTGGTAAATTAACCCGAGCCATTCACGAGAAGCTTATGTACCTTGGCTACCACAAGACCCTATTGACCCTTAAGCGGGACTATTACTGGCCAGGTGTGAAGGGTGACGTGGCACTGATTTTGAAGGGTTGCCACGACTGCGCGCGGAGGAAGGCCCCAGTTGTCCAGGACCGGGCCCCGCTGCAGTCCATCCGGGTTTCTCACGTTAATGAACTCGTGGCGCTCGACATCTTGGGCCCATTCCCTGCATCCCAACGAGGCCATAAATACCTCTTGGTGGGCGTTGGGTACCTCACACGTTGGCCTGTGGCGTGGCCTTTGGTCGATCAGTCGGCCTCTTCTATCACCGAGGCGTTCGTCCAGGGGTACGTATTGGACAAGGGTGCGCCGGAACAATTGTTGATGGATCAGGGGCGGAATTTCTCATCTAAGCTGCTCAAGGAGGTGTGTGACCTCCTTGGCACCAAGAAAATCCGCACCTCGCCCTACCACCCCCAATCGGACGGGATGGTAGAGCGCTTGAACTGCACCCTCACTTCCATGCTGTGCCACCATGTGAACACGTCTCAATCGGACTGGGACCTGTTCGTCCCGGGGGTCTTGGCAGCGTATCGATTGGCTCCTCACGCCTCAACGGGATTTTCGCCTTTTTATTTAATGTACGGGAGGGAGCCGGAGCCCCCGGTGCACGTCCAACTGGACGTGGGGTCCTCCAGGAAGGGGTCGGCTGCGCCGGTCCCTTTGAAAGTCGCGCTTGACCAGGTGCGCGAGGGACGGCAGGCCACTGCCGAGAATTCCGCCGGCCGGCAGGCGGCTAATGAGCGGCTGCCCAAACACCAGGCAGCGGGCCTCCCGTGGGTAGCGGGCCAGAAAGCGTGGCTGCATTGTCCCCAGGTCCCGGTTGGCACATCTGCCAAATTGCACCGTCCCTTGGCAGGGTCCCGTTGAGGTCGTGGAAGTCCCCCGGCCGCAGTGTGTCCGGATTCGGTTCGGACGCCGGCGGTGGATAGTGCACCCGTCCCGGCTCAAACGCTATATTCCATCTACCCTGGGGGATCCACCCCCAACTCCGGGGCGGCCGGCGGGTGATGCGTCCGTCGTGCCTGTCCGGCCGGGTCCTGTTGACGGGGGCGGCGTTCGCCCTGTTTGTGTGCCCCCAGGGCCCTTCCAAGTAGCGCCGGCGGGGACCCCCCGGCCACCGGAGGCTACGGCGGTGGGCCTGTTGCCTGCGGACAGCCCACCTGCACCGGCGGCGGATGCCACACGGGGAAGCAGACCGGCAGCGCATACCCGTTCAAGGGGGATGCGGCTCCGGTGATGGCCTGGGCGGCCGTTCGTCGGACCCAGCCCCGGCGCCCGCTCGGTACTGCCGGCCGGAAGAAGCCGTCTTACTTTTTTTTTTCCCGTTCATTTGGTTGTTGTTATTGTGATGCCTGGGATGCCATGCTGCCCTAAGGTTGGGGTTTTCTTGCAGCCGGGTCGGCTGTTTTTTGTAGAGGAGTAGAATGGGGAAGTGGCATCACTTGTGCTGTCCAGGGCGATGACGTGACGTCATGCGCTTGGGGCAGCAGAGTGACGTCACGGCTCCTGAAGGGTAAAAAGGGGACCCCGTGACGTAAGAGGGGTCGTAGCTGGAGAGTAGGGTCTGAGAAGGGTGAAACGGGGAGCCAGGGGCAAGAGGGTAGGGATAGGGGAGAGCACAGTGCCAGGCTAGACGTGGCTGTGCTCCTCGCTCGGCCGTGTTGGTTGATCCCACGGCCGGGGCAGAGGAGACAGCACAGGGCAGCCGTCTGTGTCGGGACCTAGCCCGGGACCCCTAACCCCTGGGGAGTTGTTCACGCCTGTGTATTGTTAACGATTTGTAATGAAACCTTGGCGGAAGCCTCTACCTTACCTTAGCCCCCGAGTGAGTCGTCGGGAACTCCTTTACACAGGTTTGAGGTGGGTGTCACCCAAGGGCAAGTAGGCGGGGTCCCGTCGCCGTGCACACGCACAACAGCTGCGTCAAAAGAAGGATTGGCATGCTGATGCAAACGAGCACAATGGGAAAATGAGCCTCGTCGTCGCCGCACGTACAACCGCCGTCTTTGTTCGACGGCGAGCCAAAAGCCGCCGCTGCTGCTGCTGCTGCGAGGATGATGACTGGAGTTCGCGCAGCGATGGCTTATGCTCCTTAAAGAAAATGTTTCATTTGGTAAGAAATTAGTTTTCAATGTAGATAGCATTCACTGCCCTCAAGATTCTCACTTGACCGTGCAATGCGCCTCTCCTCAGTCCTCCTCCTCGCCCATTGGCCCAGCGCTCCCTAAATGAGGAGGCATTAATTATGACGCGGGAAGTTTATTATGACGCAGTTGCCGTGACGCGTCGTCGGTGAGCCTTTTGGCCACGTGGAGATCACGTGGAGCTCGGAGACCTGTGGGCGGAGTGAGAGCTCGGAATTGTGTGGAAATGGGGCAATAGAGCATGGTTGCTATAAATGTGTCCACGTGATGATGATGATGAAGCCACTTCGCTGAGTTGCTGTCCTTCGTGAGAGGCAAGGTCACTTCTGAAAAAGTGCCACATAGCTCAGTGGGGCCTTACCTGGTAAAATAAAAATATAGTTTATCTCCACATATATAAAAAGCAAAATTGTGATTATGTGTGTCTGTTCAAAATGTTTAGCGTACTTCCCGACATGCAACAAACTTGAAATTTGCCATGTGGGTACTTTCCAGACTGTACACCATGCAAATATTATAAAATACACTTTTTGGGTGGCGGGGGGGGGCTCAATAATGCATTTATTTTTTTCCACGGCAAGTGAGCTGTGACGTCACATCTGTCACGTGACCCGTGCACGTGGAAGCGTAACGCATTGTAGTGTAGTGGTTAGCGCGCTGTGTATGTGTCTGTGTGTATGTGTGTGTGTCTGTGTGTGTGTATCTGTGTGGAAGCGTCACGCATTGTAGTGTAGTGGTTAGCGCCGCGCTGCGCTACGAACCCGGCGACTCGAGTTCGATTCCCGCTCACGGCCACCACCGGTGACGATTATTTTAACCGGTCCTGGGCCTCTCCTAGGTCGACTCAGCCTCAAACGAGTAACTGGTGCGGTGTGTGTGAACATCGCCACTGGGGAGACAAAAGCGGCCGGGCGTGCTGAATCCAAGTCCCGGGCGAAGCCGGGTAGTTAAAGCTAGTAGGTCAATAAAAGAAATAGCCGTGGAACGGAGATTCAGGAAAGGACTCACAGTGCGTTCGTCGCGGCCTCTGCCCTGCCCCAGGGATGTTTGTCATATACAAGACAAAGATCCCCCGTGTAGCCTTTAACACACTGTCGGGGCAAGTGCTGTTCGCGAGTAGCAGCAGCGCCTACGAAGGCCGGAACGGCACACTAGCGGGTGAGTGGCCAGCACCACGCCCGGCCAGCGCCTTTGTTTCCCGAGTTGCGACGCTTGCCAGGCACCGCACCGTGTACTCATTCCGAGGCCGAGTCGACCTAGGGGAGGCCCATGACCGGTTCAGGTAATCGTCACTGTGGCCGCGAGCGGCGAATCGAACCCGGGCCGCCAGGTTCGTAGCGCGGCGTAGCGCTAACCGCTGCACCGCCGCTCCCCCATACACACGCGCACACACACACGTATATTTATATAATCCTGCGAAAATGAAGGTTTGACATCCGTGAATTCCCGAAGCAATTCCTCGAGCGCCCAATGCGCTCGGCTTAAAATACCATCAGTCGTGTTTGGTGTCGGTGTTGCGGAGAGACGGCCCATGGCGTGCCCGTTGCGTGCTCGCGGAAATTATTCTCGTCCGTCTTGTGCCCTCCTATCCTCCTCCACCCTACCCCCAGAGTGGCTCCGATGTTATTGTATAATTTTTTTAATAAATTTTTAAAAAAATATATTATCACAATTTATTCTGGCGGTTCTGTCGCGTGCTCACGTAGCGCTTAACTTCAGAATCTTGTATTTTATACAAGGTGTAAGCGCATTCGTTGTGTGGTCTTCAGAATCTTGTATTTTATACAAGGTGTAAGCGCATTCAGTGTGTGGTCTTCAGAATCTTGTATTTTATACAAGGTGTAAGCGCATTCAGTGTGGTCTTCAGAATCTTGTATTTTATACAAGGTGTAAGCGCATTCGTTGTGGTCTTTCGGTCAAAGTCACGTGTGTAGGTTCAAAGAAAATAACTCAAAAATAAGACGTAAAGAAACCCCGACGTTTTCAGGATGATGACGAACGCTTGTTGTTGCGATCGAAACGTCGTCGGTTTTTTTTCTTCTTATTTTTTAAAGTTATTTTCTTTGAACCCACATACGTGACTTTACCGAAAGACCCCAAAGAAGATGAATTGCCGCTGTCACGAAAGCCAAAAGTCGAGATTTAAGATGCAAGTATGTTGAACTTCTTTCGCACCGTACGTAGCCAAACAGCAATAAAGCAATAAAAAATGTTTTGTCACGGATATGCGTTAGGGGCGCACGGGGTCAGAAGGCTACAATAACAAACACAGATAGGAGTGCAAATTACGGGAAAGTTAAACAAATAACTTTTAAACAATAGACAAATAAAGAAAAACACTTTAAAAATAATCTTACCAAGGTGAAGCCCACCAAGATATGAACTGATTTTGCAGAAGCGATCTAGCGATCACAAATTAAAATTATTATTCTTGGTTCTTTCGGTAAAGTCACCACGTAGAAGGGAAACAATGAAATAATTAAAAAATATATTAAACAATAAAATTATTGTTAAACAATTAAATTATTATTCTTGGTTCTTTCGGTAAAGTCACCACATAGAAGGGAAACAATGAAATAATAAAAAATATAGTAAACAATAAAATTATTGTAAAACAATAAAATTATTATTCTTGGTTCTTTCGGTAAAGTCACCACATAGAAGGGAAACAATAAAATAATAAAAAGATATCAAACAATAAAATTATTGTAAAACAATAAAATTATTATTCTTGGTTCTTTCGGTAAAGTCACCACAATGAAATAATACAAATATATAAAACAATAAAATTATTGTTAAACAATCAAATTATTATTCTTGGTTCTTTCGGTAAAGTCACCACGTAGAAGGGAAACAATCAAATAATAAAAATATAAAACAATAAAATTCTCACGACGTTTCGACTACAACACAAGCACTCATCATCAGGTGTGAAAACCACAACAAGAAAATATGAAAAAAGTGGCGGTTATTTTAACGTTAGAACCACGGAGAGCGATTTGACAGTTTTGTTCAGATGGACGAGTCCATCTTAAGGTGACTTTCAGACCGCATCCATTATTTATCGTCTCCCCCCTCCTCTTTTCCGAACATAGATGGACTCATCCATCTGAACAAAACTGTCAAATCGCTCTCCGTGGTGCTAACGTTAAAATAACCGCCACTTTTTTTCAAATTATGTTGTTGTGGTTTCACACCTGATGATGATTGCTTGTGTTGCAGTCGAAACGTCGTGAGAATTTTATATTTGTATTATTTTATTGTTTCCCTTCTACGTGGTGACTTTACCGAAAGAACCAAGAATAATAATTTTATTGTTTTACAATAATTTTATTGTTTTATATTTTTATTATTTTATTGTTTCCCTTCTACGTGGTGACTTTACCGAAAGAACCAAGAATATGAATCCCTGCAGTCACGAAAGCTTTGAATCAAAATTCAAATTTGCTCAACAAAGTGGCTTATCCCGTGGACATTTACAGCGGCAAGATTTGTCTAAATAATTTTAAATGCATAAATGACGTCACGCACCTAGTCCATAAATGACGTCACGCACCTGAGGGGGGGGTCAGACATTAGTGACGATGTGTGACGAGGGGTGGGGGGGGGGTGAGAAATGTGACGTCACATCAAAATGCGCAACTTTAAATAAATATAGACAACACGTTCTACTTAATTAAATATACTTTTTAATAAATATTTTCTCCTACAACATCAGATTGCAGCGCCACATTAAATACGCACTACAATGACAATAGTTTAACGCGATTTGAAGCATGGTTTATTTTTGGTAAGGGGGGGGGCAGAGCTTTGTGACGTCATATTTGAGGGGGGGGTCTGACTTTTTGTGACGCCGTCTGACGAGGGGGGCGGGGTCAAAAATCGTCCAAAATCGCGTGACGTCATTCATGGACGGCCCCTAAACAAATAGATACATAAATTAACGAAAGTAGCACAAGGATCCATACTCTTTGGTTCTATTCGGTAAAGCCACGTAGGTAAAAAATAAAACGACAAAAATCACGACGTTTCGGCCACAACACAAGTGGCCTTCTTCAGGTGAAGGAACAGAACTGTCGGTACGACAGCGCTTCAATGAACGCCGCTAAGATTCGCGGCGTCTTTTCAAGCTGGGTGAGAGAAGTGAGGCACCTTGACAAAGGAGCTTACATATCAAACAGGAGAATTTAGCATTGAAATAGCTGAGGGATTAGCTTGTGACTGGTCACAGAAATAGCTGTGTTAAAGTCAAAGTTTACACCATCCACAGGGGCACCTAGTACATGGACGCCAAAGGGGCTGCGCTACCCAACTATCATACAGTGAACAACAACGGCAGCAGCAGCAGCAGTTATCACAACAGAGAAATGAGTCCACTGAAGTCTCCACATCTCAGACCACAGTCCTAACTTCTCACTCACTTCACTGCAGTGCGACAGACGAACCTGTTGATTTCATGCTTCGCTTACAACGATACGTGCTGTGAAGTTGGGCGAAATGTTAACCACCTCGCCTGGTGCGCAGGAGGTCGTGGGTTCGATCCTGACCCTGACGATGCACGCTGCTGCTGTATATTTGTAGTATTTGTGTGTGTCTCTCTCTCTCTCTCATCATCATCACAGTGGCTATGAGATGTTGACTACCTCGTGTGGTATACAGGAGGCCGTGGGTTCCACCACCATCATCATCACGGTGGCTAGGAGATGTTAACTACCTCGCCTGGTACGCAGGAGGTCGTGGGTTCGATCCTGACCCTGACGATGCCTGCTGCTGTATATTTGTAGTCTGCGTGTCTCTCTCATCATCACGGTGGCTAGGGGATGTTAACCATCTCGCCTGGTGCGCAGGAGGTCGTGGGTTCGATCCTGACCCTGACGATGCCTGCTGCTGTTGTATATTTGTAGTATTTGTGTCTCTCTCTCATCATCATCACGGTGGCTATGAGATGTTAACTACCTCGCCTGGTATACAGGAGGTCGTGGGTTCGATCCTGCTGCTGTATATTTGGAGTCTGCGTGTCTCTCTCTCATCATCATCACGGTGGCTATGAGATGTTAACTACCTCGCCTGGTATACAAGAGGTCGTGGGTTCGATCCTGCTGCTGTATATTTGTAGTATTTGTGTCTCTCTCTCTCCCCGTGGTCGCGTGGATCTGTTTCCGAGTCCCGCCGGTTCCCCCCCCCCCCCCCCTCCACATTTAGAATCAACGTCACCACAACGTGCAGAATGATTTGGCTGCTGCTATGCATTTCCACGTGGTGGTGATATCAGTCCACTTCGTTGAGCTGCTATTATTTGCGATGGTCAGGGTCGCTTCTGAATAAGTAATATTCAAAAAAAAACTTTTTTTTTAAAACACTCTTGAATGAAATGTACCGTACTAGTAATGTACGAACTCCACGACTCCAGGAAGTGGCCCCAACGTCAGTTGAGCGTGGACAATGAGACCCAAGCCGGAACATAACATAACAAAAAGAACGTTTAAACATTTTACTTTTCATTTTTTAATGATAGAATATAGTAATTGTCATCGGTATGACATAAGTATACCAAGTTTTGCAGTCGATACCACATTGGGAAGTGGGTTACAATTGAGTTACAAGATTTGAGGATACAACAACAGACAGAGTGAGTTTATAAAAAGCGTGTAATAAAAAAAAGAGCCACATCGTAGCTGGTACGATGAAAAACAATTGTATTAGTTGGCCTTCCCCGAGAACTCCCACCCCGTGAGAGAGTTATGGTCTCTCCGTACATCAGTGACTCGTTGCGGTCGCCCCAAAAGGCGTGACATGAGCAGAACGGGGAGGTGATGATGTCTTACGTGAGAGAGAATGGCGTTGGTGGTATTAATTAATAAATACTTATGTATGCAGGGTGGCCCAAAAGTCAGAACACGTAGGGCTGTTATACAGGGTGGCCCAAATGTCAGGGCACATAGGGGTTGTTGTTATACAGGGTGACCCAAAAGTCAGGGTACATGGGGTTATTGTTTTACAGGGTGGCCCAAAAGTTAGGGCACATAGGGGTTATTGTTATACCGGGTGGCCCAAAAGTTAGGGCACACAGGGGTTATTGTTATACAGGGTGGCCCAAAAGTCAAGACACATAGTGGTTGTTGTTATACAGGGTGGCCCAAAAGTCAGGGCACATAGGGTTATTGTTATACAGGGTGGCCCAAAAGTCAGGGCACATAGGGGTTATTGTTATACAGGGTGGCCCAAAAGTCAAGACACATAGGGTTGTTGTTATACAGGGTGGCCCAAAAGTCAGGGCACATAGGGTTATTGTTATACAGGGTGGCCCAAAAGTCAAGACACATAGGGTTGTTGTTATACAGGGTGGCCCAAAAGTCAGGGCACATAGGGGTTGTTGTTATACAGGGTGGCCCAAAAGTCAGGACACATAGGGTTGTTGTTATACAGGGTGGCCCAAAAGTCAGGGCACATAGGGTTATTGTTATGCAGGGTGGCCCAAAAGTCAGGGCACGTAGGGTTATTTAATTTATTTTAACAAATCACCTAACGTTATAATATTTCAATCATTATGTACAGGGAGGCCCAAAAGTCAGGACACACGGGGTTACTGTTATACAGGGCGGCCCAACATATTGAATCGGGCCGTTTCATTTAAACATGTATATACAGGGTGGCCCAAAAGTCAGGACACACGGGGTGAATGTGTTTTATATATATGAAATAACCATATGTGATTAAAACAAATAGATGTAATATTTCCAATATTTCCTGACATATTTATATTTTTGATTTAAAGCTTTCGTGACTGCAGGGATTCATATTCTTGGTTCTTTCGGTAAAGTCACCACGTAGAAGGGAAACAATAAAATAATAAAAATATAAAACAATAACATTCTCACGACGTTTCGACTGCAACACAAGCAATCATCATCAGGTGTGAAAACCACAGCAAGAACATTTAGATTCTGGCTTAGCAATCATTGGAAGGATTTGATAAACCATTTCGGGTCTTTATTGATTGTTCACGCTTACGGTGGCTTTCAGACCGCATCCATTATTTTCGTCTCCCCCCTCCTCTTTTCCGAACATAGATGGACTCGTCCATCTGAATAACTGCCAAATCGCTCTCCGTGGGGCTAACGTCAAAAAAACGCCACTTTTTAAAAAAATTCTTGCTGTGTTTTTCGCACCTGATAATGATTGCTTGTGTTGCAGTCGAAACGTCGTGAGAATTTTATTGTTTTATATTTTATTTTATTGTTTCCCTTCTACGTGGTGACTTTACCGAAAGAACCAAGAATAGATTTATATTTAATAAAAATGAAATAAAACAAGGTTGAAACATCGCGACACCTTCCATGCTCCCTAGGGGACGCTTCGAGTGGAGAGACTGGTGGGGGTGGGGGGCATATTTGGCAACACGGCGTTACCAGGCTTGGAGTTCACACCTTCTCGCCTTCGAGGGGGGTGGTAGGGGGTGAGTGGGGGGACCATATTTGGCAACACGCCTGCTCGCCTTTAAAAAGAAGCCACGTTGGGCATTTTAACTTCGGTACGAAATAATATTTCTCAGAGATCTGCCGCTCAGCGAGAGCTCACTGGGCTTGTGTCGTACGAAGTAAGGAGCGTCGTTTGCACTACTCTAGTTTAAGTTTTATATATATACACATACAGGGTGGTCTAAAAGTCAGGGCACACATATAGTTATTATATTTATTGTAAACACTGCCATCATAACCGTTTTGTTTACCCTCCGAGTTGATATTGTATTTGTGTATGTTATTAATTCTCAAATTTGTCTTACACTTATTCTTAGATGACATTTGAAAATGTTAAGAAAATTGAGCCGATGAAACATAATGAGCGAACGATAAAAGATTACACGTGTAATCGTACGAAAATATATTAAAGATCCTGAATCTGTTTGACAAAAGAGAATGCATGCATCGTGCATGCACGGTTAGCAAAGTCAGTTTGAACATTTCTTCCATTAAATATAACCCTATGTGTCCTGACGTTTGGGCCACCCTGTATAATAATAACAACCCGATGTGTCTTGGCTTTCAGGGCCACCCTGCATGAATATTTGTGTGTGTGTAATGCAAATTGTATGTGCAGAAATGTGATGGGTCCAATGCTTCGCTAAAAGAATCAGGGAGACGTGAAAGGAATGCTTTCCTACCTCTCCCCTCTCATCTCACTCCACTCCCCTCCACTCACTCCCCTATCTCTCATCTCACTCCACTCCCCTCCACTCACTCTCCCCTCTCATCTCACTCCACTCCCCTCCACGTACTCTCTCCCCTCTCATCTCACTCCACTCCCCTCCACACACTCCCCTACCTCTCATCTCCCTCTACTCCCCTCCACTCACTCTCCTGCCTCTCATCTCACTCCACTCCACTCCATACACTCCCCTACCTCTCATCTCACTCCTCTCCCCTCCACGCACTCTCCTCCCTCTCATCTCACTCCACTTCACTCCACTCACTCTCCTACCTCTCATCTCACTCCACTCACCTCCACTCACTCTCCTACCTCTCATCTCACTCCACTCCCCTCCACTCACTCCCCTACCTCTCATCTCACTCCACTCCCCTCCAGGCACTCCCCTACCTCTCATCTCACTTCACTCCCCTACACTCACTCCCCTACCTCTCATCTCACTCCACTCCCCTCCACTCACTCCCCTACCTCTCATCTCACTCCACTCCCCTCCACTCACTCTCCTACCTCTCATCTCACTTCACTCCCCTACACTCACTCCCCTACCTCTCATCTCACTTCACTCCCCTACACTCACTCCCCTACCTCTCATCTCACTTCACTCCCCTACACTCACTCCCCTACCTCTCATCTGACTCCACTCCACTCCACGCACTCTCCTACCGCTCATCTCACTCCACTCATCTCCACTCACTCCCCTACCTCTCATCTCACTCCACTCCACGCACTCTCCTACCTCTCATCTCACTCCACTCACCTCCACTTACTCTCCTACCGCTCATCTCACTCCACTCATCTCCACTCACTCCCCTACCTCTCATCTCACTCCACTCCACGCACTCTCCTACCTCTCATCTCACTCCACTCACCTCCACTTACTCCCCTACCGCTCATCTCACTCCACTCACGTCCACTCACTCTCCTACCTCTCATCTCACTCCACTCCCCTCCACGCAATCTCCCCTCTCATCTCACTCCACTCCCCTCCACTCACTCCCCTACCTCTCATCTCACTCCACTCCCCTCCACGCACTCTCCCCTCTCATCTCACTCTACTTCCCTCCACTCACTCCCCTACCTCTCATCTCACTCCACTCCCCTCCACTCACTCTCCTGCCTCTCATCTCACTCCACTCCCCTCCACTCACTCTCCTACCTCTCATCTCACTCCACTCCCCTCCACGCACTCTCCCCTCTCATCTCACTCCACTCACCTCCACTCACTCCCCTACCTCTCATCTCACTCCACTCACCTCCACTCACTCTCCCCTCTCATCTCACTCCACTCCCCACCCCGCACTCCCCTACCTCTCATATCACTCCACTCCCCTCCACGCACTCTCCCCACTCATCTCACTCCTCTCCCCTCCGCGCACTCTCCCCTCTCATCTCACTCCAATCCCCTCCACTCACTCTCCCCTCTCATCTCACTCCACTCCCCTCCATGCACTCTCCCCTCTCATCTCACTCCAATCCCCTCCACTCACTCCCCTATCTCTCATCTCACTCCACTCCCCTCCACGCACTCTCATACCTCTCATCTCACTCCACTCCCCTCCACTCACTCTCCCTTCTCATCTCACTCCACTCCCATCCACTCACTCCCCTACCTCTCATCTCACTCCAATCCCCTCCACTCACTCTCCCCTCTCATCTCACTCCACTCCCCTCCACGCACTCTCCCCTCTCATCTCACTCCCCTCCACACACTCTCCTATCTCTCATCTCACTCCACTCCCCTCCACGCACTCTCCCCTCTCACCTCACTCCACTCCCCTCCACGCACTCTCCCCTCTCACCTCACTCCACTCCCCTCCACGCACTCTCCCCTCTCACCTCACTCCACTCCCCTCCACGCACTCTCCCCTCTCATCTCACTCTACTCCCCTCCACTCACTCCCCTACCGCTCATCTCACTCCACTCCCCTCCACTCACTCCCATACCTCTCATCTCACTCCACTCCCCTCCACTCCCCTACCTCTCATCTCACTCCACTCACCTCCACTTACTCCCCTACCTCTCATCTCACTCCACTCCACTCCACGCACTCTCCTACCGCTCATCTCACTCCACTCCCCTCCACGCACTCTCCCCTCTCATCTCACTCCACTCACCTCCACTCACTCCCCTACCTCTCATCTCACTCCACTCCCCTCCACGCACTCTCCCCTCTCATCTCACTCTACTCACCTCCACTCACTCCCCTACCGCTCATCTCACTCCACTCACCTCCACTCACTCTCCCCTCTCATCTCACTCCACTCCCGACCCCGCACTCCCCTACCTCTCATATCACTCCACTCCCCTCCACGCACTCTCCCCACTCATCTCACTCCTCTCCCCTCCGCGCACTCTCCCCTCTCATCTCACTCCAATCCCCTCCACTCACTCTCCCCTCTCATCTCACTCCACTCCCCTCCACGCACTCTCCCCTCTCATCTCACTCCAATCCCCTCCACTCACTCCCCTATCTCTCATCTCACTCCACTCCCCTCCACGCACTCTCCTACCTCTCATCTCACTCCACTCCCCTCCACTCACTCTCCCCTCTCATCTCACTCCACTCCACTCCACTCACTCCCCTACCTCTCATCTCACTCCAATCCCCTCCACTCACTCTCGCCTCTCATCTCACTCCACTCCCCTCCACGCACTCTCCCCTCTCATCTCACTCCACTCCCCACCCCGCACTCCCCTACCTCTCATCTCACTCCACTCCCCTCCACTCACTCCCCTACCTCTCATCTCACTCCACTCACCTCCACTTACTCCCCTACCTCTCATCTCACTCCACTCCACTCCACGCACTCTCCTACCGCTCATCTCACTCCACTCACGTCCACTCACTCTCCTACCTCTCATCTCACTCCACTCCCCTCCACGCAATCTCCCCTCTCATCTCACTCCACTCCCCTCCACTCACTCCCCTACCTCTCATCTCACTCCACTCCCCTCCACGCACTCTCCCCTCTCATCTCACTCTACTCCCCTCCACTCACTCCCCTACCGCTCATCTCACTCCACTCCCCTCCACTCACTCCCCTACCTCTCATCTCACTCCACTCACCTCCACTTACTCCCCTACCTCTCATCTCACTCCACTCCACTCCACGCACTCTCCTACCGCTCATCTCACTCCACTCACGTCCACTCACTCTCCTACCTCTCATCTCACTCCACTCCCCTCCACGCAATCTCCCCTCTCATCTCACTCCACTCCCCTCCACTCACTCCCCTACCTCTCATCTCACTCCACTCCCCTCCACGCACTCTCCCCTCTCATCTCACTCTACTCCCCTCCACTCACTCCCCTACCTCTCATCTCACTCCACTCCCCTCCACGCAATCTCCTCTCTCATCTCACTCCACTCCCCTCCACTCACTCCCCTACCTCTCATCTCACTCCACTCCCCTCCACGCACTCTCCCCTCTCATCTCACTCTACTCCCCTCCACTCACTCCCCTACCTCTCATCTCACTCCACTCCCCTCCACGCAATCTCCTCTCTCATCTCACTCCACTCCCCTCCACTCACTCCCCTACCTCTCATCTCACTCCACTCCCCTCCACGCACTCTCCCCTCTCATCTCACTCTACTCCCCTCCACTCACTCCCCTACCTCTCATCTCACTCCACTCCCCTCCACTCACTCTCCTACCTCTCATCTCACTCCACTCCCCTCCACGCACTCTCCCCTCTCACCTCACTCCACTCCCCTCCACGCACTCTCCCCTCTCATCTCACTCCACTCACCTCCACTCACTCCCCTACCGCTCATCTCACTCCACTCCCCTTCACTCACTCCCCTACCTCTCATCTCACTCCACTCACCTCCACTCACTCTCCCCTCTCATCTCACTCCACTCCACTCACTCCCCTACCTCTCATCTCACTCCACTCCCCTCCACGCACTCTCCCCTCTCATCTCACTCCACTCCCCACCCCGCACTCCCCTACCTCTCATCTCACTCCACTCCCCTCCACTCACTCCCCTACCTCTCATCTCACTCCACTCACCTCCACTTACTCCCCTACCTCTCATCTCACTCCACGCACTCTCCTACCGCTCATCTCACTCCACTCACGTCCACTCACTCTCCTACCTCTCATCTCACTCCACTCCCCTCCACGCAATCTCCCCTCTCATCTCACTCCACTCCCCTCCACTCACTCCCCTACCTCTCATCTCACTCCACTCCCCTCCACGCACTCTCCCCTCTCATCTCACTCTACTCCCCTCCACTCACTCCCCTACCGCTCATCTCACTCCACTCCCCTCCACTCACTCCCCTACCTCTCATCTCACTCCACTCACCTCCACTTACTCCCCTACCTCTCATCTCACTCCACTCCACTCCACGCACTCTCCTACCGCTCATCTCACTCCACTCACGTCCACTCACTCTCCTACCTCTCATCTCACTCCACTCCCCTCCACGCAATCTCCCCTCTCATCTCACTCCACTCCCCTCCACTCACTCCCCTACCTCTCATCTCACTCCACTCCCCTCCACGCACTCTCCCCTCTCATCTCACTCTACTCCCCTCCACTCACTCCCCTACCTCTCATCTCACTCCTCTCCCCTCCGCGCACTCTCCCCTCTCATCTCACTCCAATCCCCTCCACTCACTCTCCCCTCTCATCTCACTCCACTCCCCTCCATGCACTCTCCCCTCTCATCTCACTCCAATCCCCTCCACTCACTCCCCTATCTCTCATCTCACTCCACTCCCCTCCACGCACTCTCATACCTCTCATCTCACTCCACTCCCCTCCACTCACTCTCCCTTCTCATCTCACTCCACTCCCATCCACTCACTCCCCTACCTCTCATCTCACTCCAATCCCCTCCACTCACTCTCCCCTCTCATCTCACTCCACTCCCCTCCACGCACTCTCCCCTCTCATCTCACTCCCCTCCACACACTCTCCTATCTCTCATCTCACTCCACTCCCCTCCACGCACTCTCCCCTCTCACCTCACTCCACTCCCCTCCACGCACTCTCCCCTCTCACCTCACTCCACTCCCCTCCACGCACTCTCCCCACTCACCTCACTCCACTCCCCTCCACGCACTCTCCCCTCTCATCTCACTCTACTCCCCTCCACTCACTCCCCTACCGCTCATCTCACTCCACTCCCCTCCACTCACTCCCATACCTCTCATCTCACTCCACTCCCCTCCACTCCCCTACCTCTCATCTCACTCCACTCACCTCCACTTACTCCCCTACCTCTCATCTCACTCCACTCCACTCCACGCACTCTCCTACCGCTCATCTCACTCCACTCCCCTCCACGCACTCTCCCCTCTCATCTCACTCCACTCACCTCCACTCACTCCCCTACCTCTCATCTCACTCCACTCCCCTCCACGCACTCTCCCCTCTCATCTCACTCTACTCACCTCCACTCACTCCCCTACCGCTCATCTCACTCCACTCCCCTTCACTCACTCCCCTACCTCTCATCTCACTCCACTCACCTCCACTCACTCTCCCCTCTCATCTCACTCCACTCCCCACCCCGCACTCCCCTACCTCTCATATCACTCCACTCCCCTCCACGCACTCTCCCCACTCATCTCACTCCTCTCCCCTCCGCGCACTCTCCCCTCTCATCTAACTCCTCTCCCCTCCAGGCACTCTCCCCTCTCATCTCACTCCAATCCCCTCCACTCACTCTCCCCTCTCATCTCACTCCACTCCCCTCCACGCACTCTCCTACCTCTCACCTCACTCCACTCCCCTCCACTCACTCCCCTACCTCTCATCTCACTCCACTCATCTCCACTTGCTCCCCTACCTCTCATCTCACTCCACTCACCTCCACTTACTCCCCTACCGCTGATCTCACTCCACTCACGTCCACTCACTCTCCTACCTCTCATCTCACTCCACTCCCCTCCACACAATCTCCCCTCTCATCTCACTCCACTCCTCTCCACTCACTCCCCTACCTCTAATCTCACTCCACTCCCCTCCACGCACTCTCCCCTCTCATCTCACTCTACTCCCCTTCACTCACTCCCCTACCTCTCATCTCACTCCACTCCCCTCCACGCACTCTCCCCTCTCATCTCACTCCACTCACCTCCACTCACTCCCCTACCTCTCATCTCACTCCACTCCCCTTCACTCACTCCCCTACCTCTCATCTCACTCCACTCACCTCCACTCACTCTCCCCTCTCATCTCACTCCACTCCCGACCCCGCACTCCCCTACCTCTCATATCACTCCACTCCCCTCCACGCACTCTCCCCACTCATCTCACTCCTCTCCCCTCCGCGCACTCTCCCCTCTCATCTCACTCCAATCCCCTCCACTCACTCTCCCCTCTCATCTCACTCCACTCCCCTCCACGCACTCTCCCCTCTCATCTCACTCCAATCCCCTCCACTCACTCCCCTATCTCTCATCTCACTCCACTCCCCTCCACGCACTCTCCTACCTCTCATCTCACTCCACTCCCCTCCACTCACTCTCCCCTCTCATCTCACTCCACTCCACTCCACTCACTCCCCTACCTCTCATCTCACTCCAATCCCCTCCACTCACTCTCGCCTCTCATCTCACTCCACTCCCCTCCACGCACTCTCCCCTCTCATCTCACTCCACTCCCCACCCCGCACTCCCCTACCTCTCATCTCACTCCACTCCCCTCCACTCACTCCCCTACCTCTCATCTCACTCCACTCACCTCCACTTACTCCCCTACCTCTCATCTCACTCCACTCCACTCCACGCACTCTCCTACCGCTCATCTCACTCCACTCACGTCCACTCACTCTCCTACCTCTCATCTCACTCCACTCCCCTCCACGCAATCTCCCCTCTCATCTCACTCCACTCCCCTCCACTCACTCCCCTACCTCTCATCTCACTCCACTCCCCTCCACGCACTCTCCCTTCTCATCTCACTCTACTCCCCTCCACTCACTCCCCTACCGCTCATCTCACTCCACTCCCCTTCACTCACTCCCCTACCTCTCATCTCACTCCACTCACCTCCACTTACTCCCCTACCTCTCATCTCACTCCACTCCACTCCACGCACTCTCCTACCGCTCATCTCACTCCACTCACGTCCACTCACTCTCCTACCTCTCATCTCACTCCACTCCCCTCCACGCAATCTCCCCTCTCATCTCACTCCACTCCCCTCCACTCACTCCCCTACCTCTCATCTCACTCCACTCCCCTCCACGCACTCTCCCCTCTCATCTCACTCTACTCCCCTCCACTCACTCCCCTACCTCTCATCTCACTCCACTCCCCTCCACGCAATCTCCTCTCTCATCTCACTCCACTCCCCTCCACTCACTCCCCTACCTCTCATCTCACTCCACTCCCCTCCACGCACTCTCCCCTCTCATCTCACTCTACTCCCCTCCACTCACTCCCCTACCTCTCATCTCACTCCACTCCCCTCCACTCACTCTCCTACCTCTCATCTCACTCCACTCCCCTCCACGCACTCTCCCCTCTCACCTCACTCCACTCCCCTCCACGCACTCTCCCCTCTCATCTCACTCCACTCACCTCCACTCACTCCCCTACCGCTCATCTCACTCCACTCCCCTTCACTCACTCCCCTACCTCTCATCTCACTCCACTCACCTCCACTCACTCTCCCCTCTCATCTCACTCCACTCCACTCCACTCACTCCCCTACCTCTCATCTCACTCCACTCCCCTCCACGCACTCTCCCCTCTCATCTCACTCCACTCCCCACCCCGCACTCCCCTACCTCTCATCTCACTCCACTCCCCTCCACTCACTCCCCTACCTCTCATCTCACTCCACTCACCTCCACTTACTCCCCTACCTCTCATCTCACTCCACGCACTCTCCTACCGCTCATCTCACTCCACTCACGTCCACTCACTCTCCTACCTCTCATCTCACTCCACTCCCCTCCACGCAATCTCCCCTCTCATCTCACTCCACTCCCCTCCACTCACTCCCCTACCTCTCATCTCACTCCACTCCCCTCCACGCACTCTCCCCTCTCATCTCACTCTACTCCCCTCCACTCACTCCCCTACCGCTCATCTCACTCCACTCCCCTCCACTCACTCCCCTACCTCTCATCTCACTCCACTCACCTCCACTTACTCCCCTACCTCTCATCTCACTCCACTCCACTCCACGCACTCTCCTACCGCTCATCTCACTCCACTCACGTCCACTCACTCTCCTACCTCTCATCTCACTCCACTCCCCTCCACGCAATCTCCCCTCTCATCTCACTCCACTCCCCTCCACTCACTCCCCTACCTCTCATCTCACTCCACTCCCCTCCACGCACTCTCCCCTCTCATCTCACTCTACTCCCCTCCACTCACTCCCCTACCTCTCATCTCACTCCACTCCCCTCCACGCAATCTCCCCTCTCATCTCACTCCACTCCCCTCCACTCACTCCCCTACCTCTCATCTCACTCCACTCCCCTCCACGCACTCTCCCCTCTCATCTCACTCTACTCCCCTCCACTCACTCCCCTACCTCTCATCTCACTCCACTCCCCTCCACTCACTCTCCTACCTCTCATCTCACTCCACTCCCCTCCACGCACTCTCCCCTCTCACCTCACTCCACTCCCCTCCACGCACTCTCCCCTCTCATCTCACTCCACTCACCTCCACTCACTCCCCTACCGCTCATCTCACTCCACTCCCCTTCACTCACTCCCCTACCTCTCATCTCACTCCACTCACCTCCACTCACTCTCCCCTCTCATCTCACTCCACTCCCCTCCACGCACTCTCCTCCCTCTCATCTCACTCCACTCCACTCACTCCCCGACCTCTCATCTCACTCCACTCCCCACCCCGCACTCCCCTACCTCTCATCTCACTCCACTCCCCTCCACTCACTCCCCTATGTCTCATATCACTCCACTCCCCTCCACGCACTCTCCTCCCTCTCATCTCACTCCTCTCCCCTCCGCGCACTCTCCCCTCTCATCTCACTCCTCTCCCCTCCACGCACTCTCCCCTCTCATCTCACTCCAATCCCCTCCACTCACTCTCCCCTCTCATCTCACTCCACTCCACGCACTCTCCTACCTCTCATCTCACTCCACTCACCTCCACTCACTCCCCTACCTCTCATCTCACTCCACTCCCCTCCACGCACTCTCCCCTCTCATCTCACTCCAATCCCCTCCACTCACTCCCCTATCTCTCATCTCACTCCACTCCCCTCCACGCACTCTCCTACCTCTCATCTCACTCCAATCCCCTCCACGCACTCTCCCCTCTCATCTCACTCCACTCCCCTCCACGCACTCTCCTGCCTCTCATCTCACTCCACTCCCCTCCACTCACTCCCCTACCTCTCATCTCCCCTCCACTCACTCTCCCCTCTCATGTCACTCTACTCCCCTCCACGCACTCTCCCCTCTCATCTCACTCCACTCCCCTCCACCCACTCCCCTACCTCTCATCTCACTCCAATCCCCTCCACTCATTCCCCTACCTCTGATCTCACTCCACTCCCCTCCAGGCACTCTCCCCTCTCATCTCACTCCACTCCCCTCCACGCATCCTCCCTTCTAATCTCACTCCACTCCCCTCCACTCACTCTCGTACCTCTCATCTCACTCCTCTCCCCTCCACACACTTTCCTACCTCTCATCTCCCTCTACTCCCCTCTACTCACTCCCCTACCTCTCATCTCACTCTACTCCCCTCCACTCACTCCCCTACCTCTCATCTCACTCCACTCCCCTCCACGCACTCTCCCCTCTCATCTCACTCCACTCAACTCACTCCCCTACCTCTCATCTCACTCCACTCCCCTCCACCCACTCTCCTGCATCTCACTCCCCTCCACTCACTCTCCCCTCTCATCTCACTCTACTCTCAGCAATCCGGAATATTTTTGTCCTCTTCAATGTCCTACTTTTCTTTTGTTTGAGACTCGTGGCGCCTGCTTTTTGTGCGAGGCGATTCCACAGTTTAGGGATCGTGGCCTTTTTGACCTTCACATAAATATATCATTAGTAAGGCGTCCATACTAAAATTGTAATTGCTTGAAAGGAGCTAATTAATTGATTAGTTGATGCCGATTTTGATACAGGCACGCATCGTCACCGGATCTGAGGACGTGTGCTAAATTTCGAATTGATTGGACAACAGTAAGTAGACTACATTTTTATTACAATACTTGACCACGACAAACAGGAGTCAAGTTCAATAAAACCATTGAAAAAAAACACGCTTTTTTACATTATACACCGCTCAAAACGAATTGTGAATCTTTATTCATCCGTTTCATTTCTGTCGTCATATGATAAAAAAAACAACAACCCAACAACGTTGTTTGCAAATGTTTTTTGCGCCTTTGTAATTCCGCTCGGCAAGCGTCATTTGAAATAAGGCAGTCCCCCGACATACGAACGTGCGACTTGCGAACGTCCGCACTTACGAACGGACGAGCATACGTTGTTATTTTCAAACGGTCCCGCTGACGAACGTTCGCTATTTTGTTGGGTAGAGCGATCCTCGGCGAGTACGTAATGAGTCCCAGCGTCCCGCGTGACGCTACAACACCCCCCCCCCCTCCCACAGGAGCCAGCGCCAGGACTCGTGAAAATAAAATGGATTTTTTTCCTTTCATGTTCCTTTTACCTTTTAGTTACTGTACAGCATTTATCACGGTATTACATGGAAATGTTCATTTTCTTATTCTCGTTTGAGTTTTACAAAGCACAGTCCCGAGATACGGAAAAAAATCGACTTACGAACGGGTCTCAGGAATATATATAGGGTGCCGCGGTGGCGAAATGTTAATTACCTCGCCTGGTAAAACAGGAGGTCGAAGCTTCGATCCCGACGCTGACGCCTGCAGTTAATGCGCTGTGCCACGAACCCCCGTCACCTGAGTTCGATTCCCCGTTCGCGGCCAACACCGGCGATGATAATGATCTCAAACCGGTGCTGGGCATCCCCCTACGTTAACCCGGCCTGGTTGCGGCATGTAAATATTGCTTGCTTCGCCGGCAGCCGATCTTCCTCGTGTTGCCGCAGGTGCTGGGACTCGTTAACAGGCACCTGTCCCGCAAAGTCTGTTCAGGCTAACACGGGAGGAGGCGACTTTGTGTTCCAGTTGCAGCGGTCGGCGACTGAGAACCGCCGTTTCAACCCCGGAGGCGGCAGATCCGAACGCGAGCTCTCTGCCGCGACAGCTGCTCAGCTCTCGCAGTCAGCCGTCGGCATTAACGTGTCAGATCCCTCCCGACCGCTCCACGGGAACGTCATCCGAAAACTACCCCAAGCAAAAAAAAATAAACCGCCCCAGCCCCACCACCTCCCGTACCCAAAAAAACAAAAAACCATGGCGCGAACCGACAACGGAACGAACTCAAACCATCCGGCCAATTTCAGCGGCAATGAGTCCGTGCCGCCGCTGCTGGGCATCGACTACCAGCTCTACTTCTCCATCATCCAAATCATCAACATCGCCATGATGGTGCCGTCGATAGCGTTCTTCGTCTGCATCACCGCCATCATCTTCGGCGAGGCGAGCCTCCGCGAGAACTCCCGCTACGTCCTCTTCTCCAACCTGCTCACGTGCGACACGTGCTTCCTCACCTCGTCCGTCATCATCACGTCGCTCATTTGGCAGCACCAACGGTACGGCCTCGCCGCCTGCTACACCTACGTCATCATCAGCAGCACGCTCAACCACTGCGGCGTCCTCTGCGTCACCCTCATGTCCTTCGAGCGCTACGTCGCCGTGTGCCACCCGCTGCACCACGCCGCGTGGTTCAACCGCCGCGCCACCGCGCTGTCGCTCGCCGCCATCTGGGCGCTCGCCTCCGTGTGCCAGGTGGTACGTGGCGGCGTCGTGCTCGCGGGCACCGCCGCCGGCGCCGCCGAGCCGCCCCTCAACGTCACGTCGTCGTGCTCGACGTACGTCATCGACGCGGCGATGCCGAACGCCGACGTGCTCGTCACCCTCCGCGAGCTGCCCAACGCCGTCTTCTTCACGGCGTGCGCCGTCACGCAGACGTTCGCCTACGTCCGGATCGTGGCGGCGGCGAGGAGGGCGGCGGCGACGGCCTCCGACCGCGCGTCGAACGCGCGGCGCGCCACCAACACGGTGGCGCTGCACGCGGTGCAGCTCTTCCTGTACCTGTGCGCGCTCTCCAACACCCTGCTGCTCATGCTGTTCACCCTCGTGACGTCCGACGCGCGCGTGATCGGCGTCCTGAGGATCAACGCCTACCTGGTCATCTTCTTCGGCTCGAGGTTCGTGGCGCCGCTCGTCTACGGCCTGCGGGACAAGGAGCTGCGGAGGCACTTCAGGAAGAGGGTCGCGTGCCGCTACTTTGCCGCTTCCACCGGGAAGGTGGACGCGGCCTCGAACTGAGGGCTGCTGTTGTCGTTGCGTTTGTCGCTGCCGTGGTGCGGAGGTGCGTCCACGGTTGACGCACAGCGGACGCGGCGAACGTCTTCCGTTGCTTTTAGTCGCGCGGTGGTATGGTGTGGTATGGTGTGGTATGGGATGTACGTGCGTGCGGTGGTATGGTGTGGTATGGTATGGGATGTACGTGCGTGCGGTGGCATGGTGTGGTATGGTATGGGATGTACGTGCGTGCGGTGGTATGGTGTGGTATGGTATGGGATGTACGTGCGTGCGGTGGTATGGTGTGGTATGGTATGGGATGTACGTGCGTGCGGTGGTATGGTGTGGTATGGTATGGGATGTGCGTGCGGTGGTATGGTGTGGTATGGTATGGGATGTACGTGCGTGCGGTGGTATGGTGTGGTATGCTATGGGATGTACGTGCGTGCGGTGGTATGGTGTGGTATGCTATGTACATACGTGCGGTGGTATGGTAGGGGACGTACATGTGGTTGCTTGGTATCGTACGTACGAGCGTGCGGTTGTATGGTGTGGTATGGTACGTGCGGTTGTATGGTGTGGTATGGTACGTGCGGTTGTATGGTGTGGTATGGTACGTGCGTACGTGCGGTGGTATGGTGTGGTATGGTACGTGCGTACGTGCGGTGGTATGGTACGTACGTACAACTTATTTTGCGCACCATACATAACCGACTGTGTTCTCCCCGGAACCTGGTTTCGCTTCAAGTCGTTTTACGTAAAGTCGCACTTTCAAGTCGCACTTTAATCACCACGGTATCGCCGAGGAGTGAGTGTGGTCAACGTCTCCTAGCCACCGTGGCGCCCCCATATGTATGTATTTGTACGTATGCTGAACTTCTTTCGCACCGTACGTAGCCAACCGTGCCCATCGGAGGTGCGGTGGGAAGGACAGCAACACTAAACACAACAACAAACAGTTCTAAACGATGACTTTGTAAATCTAGATGATGATTTAAAAGTGGCGTAGCTCCTAAGTGGCTTCCTAATATCGGAAGAGCGTCCCAGACGTACACAGAAGCGGCATCTGAAAGCGCCGCGCGATGCGGTGACCGTCTTTGTTCGATGGCCAGCCAAAAGTGTATTGCATAACGTAGTGTAGTGTATAGCAGTGTATAGTGTAGTGTATAGTAGTGTATAGTGTAGTGTATAGTGTAGTGCATAGCGTAGTGTATAGTGTAGTATATAGTGTAGTGTATAGTAGTGTATAGTGTTGTGTATAGTAGTGTAGTGTATAGTGTAGTGTATAGTTGTGTAGTGTATAGTGTAGTGTATAGTATAGAGTGTAGTGTATAGTGTAGTGTATAGTGTAGTGTATAGTAGTGTATAGAGCAGGGACGTGCAGTCAGGTGAGGCAGGGGAGTCACAGCCTCACCTGTCATACTCCAATGAAAACAGCTGTTACGAAAAGTAAAAAACAAAGAATAATCAAATGAAATAAATATTAAGATTTTTCCACTGATCTGTGTTATAAATGTCATTTCTGTACGATTCCAATAATTTTAATAGTCAAAATCGTGAAATTTGCGGAGCTCCGCTGCAAATACTGCAGGAAGAGACGAGAGGTGAGGCAGCGACGAGCTCAGCCTCCCCTCTGATTGCGCAACCACTCAGTAACTGGATGGAGCACGGACAATAAGCGCGTGCCTGTCACGATCTCAGTATGTCACCAACGTAATGTTTGTAGACCCCTTCATTTCACGTCCTCGCCTTCCATACTCCAGGTAACTTATTTCACGTATTATGTGTATAAAGATATTTAGGCTCACTGGTCTCGTCGTTAAACTGCATTGAAAAAGCTCTAGGGGAGGCAGCTATCACATCTGCCTCACTGAGGGGTGGGGGGTGGGCGTGACAGACACGCGCCCCCCCCCCCCTCAATGAGGCCACGCCCCTCCGTGAGCCCACGCCCCCCTCAGTGTGTGAATCTGGCTCTGACACTAGCCGGTGCCTCCCCAGCCATTGATCTCGCTTCGGAAAAAAAGCTACATAGCTCAGTGGGGGCCTTACTTGGTAAAATAAAACAAAAGTAGTATCGCACAGCAGTATAGTATCGACTTCAGAGACCTCACGTGGGACCTTGGGCCTTGTGAAACGACGCCGGTGGTCGTAAAACTAGGGGGTTTTCCCCTTTTTTTCTGGCAACAAAACTTAAACCTTTTTACGAGGATTCATGTTTACTGCATTAACCACAATACCTGCAGTCAAAATGCAAACAAAAAACACGCTATGATAATATATGTGGCATTGTCCTTGAAACTGATTGGTCCACACCAAGGGAAAGCCGTCCTTTGGTGTGGACCAATCAGTTTCAAGGACAATGCATATATTATCATAGTGTTTTTTTGTTTGTATTTTGACTGCAGGTATTGTGGTTAATGCAGTGACATGAATCCTCATACAAAGGTTTCAGTTTTGTTGCCAGAAAAAAGGGAAAACCCCTATTATTACATTTTGGTACTGGCAAAGGAGGTCTAATGATGCCGGTGGTCGCGTTTGGGGCCTGTTGGTCAGAGGGAATTCCACCCCCCCCACCCCCATCCACGAATTGCAGCTGAATACCAAAGAACGATCGGTGATTTTTGCTCTATATCTAGCAGCCTATATCTCTAAACAGCTCTAAATATCTCTAAACCTAGAGATCTCTACCTACCTCTCTATCTTTCTATAAATCAGCTCAAGCCTCCAGTAAACCACCACGTGACTTCTGTGTGGCCACTCCCACTCTGAACCCCTCTCATCTAGAGATCTCTACATCTCTCTCTCTATAAACAGCAGCAGTAGGAGGCTTTCACGACCAATGTTATCCAGAGGTTATTTCCCTAGGTTCGATCGCGTAGATATAAATGTGCGTCGTTAAAACCCGCCACCGCCAACCGATAACGACCAAGTAGCGAGGATTTGTCACGTAAACAAAACGTGGCCATTTAAGTTGGGGGGCCGTCCATAAATGACGTCACGCGATTTTGGACGATTTTTGACCCCCCCATCGTCACACGGCGTCACAAAAAGTCAGACCCCCCCTCTCAAATATGACGTCACAAAGCTTTGCCCCCACCCCACCCCACAAAAATAAAAAAATGCTTCAAATCGCTTTAAACTATTGTCATTGTAGTGCGTATTTAATGTGGCGCTGCACTCTGATGTTGTAGGAGAAAACAATTATTAAAAAGTCTATTTAATTAAGTAGAACGTGTTGTCTATATTTATTTAAAGTTGCGCATTTTGATGTGACGTCACATTTCTCAACCCCCCACCCCCCTCGTCACACATCGTCACAAATGTCTGACCCCCCCCCCCTCTAGGTGCGTGACGTCATTTATGGACGGCCCCCTACCAGCTCGTCACGCTCGAATTTTAAGCGCTGTGGGTTTACTCTCCCGACACACCGGTGTGCTGTACTCGTTAACGAATTGGCCACTTTTTGTTTACGTGGCACAAACCATTACGAATTGGCAATGTCGGATGGTGGCGGGTTTCACGACACATCTACAAACTAGATTTCGATTTAAAGCTTTCGTGACTGCAAGGATTCATCTTCTTTGGTTCTTTCGGTAAAGTCACCACGTAGAATGAGAATAAAATAACCTGATGAAGGCCGCTTGTGTTGTGGCCGAAACGTCGTGAGAATATTATTGTGTTATTTTATTTTATCAATTTATTATTTTATTCTCATTCTACGTGACTTTACCGAAAGATACCAAAGAAGATCTACAAACTAGATTCGAAGCTTTCGTGACTGCAGCAATTACTCTTTGGTTCTTTCGGTAAAGTCACGTGGAAAACAAAATAATAATAGAATACGACGTTTCGGTTGCATCACAAGCAACCATCATCAAATTTTGATTTAAAGCTTTCGTGACTGCAGTAATTCATATTCTTAGTTCTTTCGGTAAAGTCACGTTGAAGGGAAACAAGAAAATAATAAAATATATAAAACAGTAAAAATTCTCACGACGTTTCGACCATAACACAAACGGTCGTCATCAGGTGTGCCGGTTAGCATAAATTTATTTATTTTTAAACGGTGTATTTATTTACACCGTTATTTACACAGTGGCGGTAACGTTGTTTAAATAAATAAATAAATACGACGTTTAAAAATAAATACATTTATGCAAACCGACACACCTGATGACGACCGTTTGTGTTATGGTCGAAACGTCGTGAGAATTTTTATTGTTTTATTATTTTATTGTTTCCCTTCAACGTGACTTTACCGAAAGAACTAAGAATATCAACCATCATCAGTTAAGAACGCACGATAAATCACAGACACGGGAACTGCATAGGCAGACACGCATGGAGACAGAGACACGCACAAAGACACACCCAGGTGTGTGTCTCGCTCTGTGTCTGGGCCCTGTCAAGGCAACCGCAGGCGGGACTCGAAATTCAACAAATCTAGGAGAGCAAACCTGCAAAAGCAGTTGCGAGTAGCAGCAACATCGTCAATACCGGCTAACATCACCACACAAGCCTCGCCAAAGAGAAGCAGTTCCAGCCATCACATCAGGGGCGAGTTAATTAAACGTTTGGCCAAATATAACGGGGTAATTTTTTTAAGTTGATCATTTTGTATGGCCCGCGAATGATGTTATAAATATCCAAATGGAGCCTTGGCAGAAAAAAGGTTCCCCAGCCCCTGTGTTAAACGAACAACGAAACTGGTCGTTCCTAATGTCATGGCCATGCACGTGGTGAGCAGCAGATGGCGGTGGAGGAATGTCATGGGCAATCAGGTCTCAGAGTACGCGTTTGGGGGTTAGGTTCCGTGTAACCCCGGCGAAAATTCGTGTAAGTTGAGGTTCGCCTATTCGAGTGTAGATATAGATTGTATACACACTACTATATATACTACTATATTACTACTTAAAGCTTTCGTGACTGCAATGATTCATCTTCTTTGGTTCTTTCGGTAAAGTCACGTGACTTTACCGAAAGAACCAAAGAAGATATATTACTACTTATTCTTAGCTCTTTCGGTAAAGTCACGTTGAAGGGAAACAATAAAATAATATATTTTATTATTTTATTGTTTCCCTTCAAATAATAATATCTAATATATATTTTAATATATATTTTATTAATATATATTTTATTATTTTATTGCTTCCCTTCAACGTGACTTTACCGAAAGAGCTAAGAATATGAATTACTGCAGTCACGAAAGCTTTAAATCAAAATATATTACTACTATCAGTGGCGGGCCGTGCATTTTACACCTCCAGTGCTATCCTCCCGCAATTAAACCGCCTTCGAATAACCTCACCATGACACTAGGGCTATAGGCTATTGTCATTCGACGAAACCACCCCATATTCACAGTGACTGTAATCTTTATCGAGTGGAATAAAGTGATTGAACACGAGGCTCAACACCTATGAGAGTTACAATACACTAATTGCAGAGAACATGAATACATGGTGACTGAAACCATCAAGGATGTACCACTATTACGCAGTATGTCAGGATGCTGCATCACAAATAGACATCGCATAGCCCAAATCAATGTCATTACCAAAGAAAGAAGGACAAACTCACAACAACCAGTCACATTTACTCATACGACCACCAAGCAAGCATAAATGCCGTAAAATACAAAAAACACAATCAGGATTCAACAGGCTTCCCCGCAAAAAAAGGATCCAAAGCACTACATCTAAAAATCTAAACGTCACGAAAGAAATTTACATTATGAGACCTCCTTTGCCAGAAACAAGATATAGGAATAGGTTTTACCCTTTTAACTGGCACAAAAACTGACAACTGACACCTTTATTCAAGGCATCATGTGCATATTATCAGAGTTGTCTTTTTTGTTTGCATTTTGACTGCTTGTGTTGTGGTTATTGCAAACATGATGCCTTGAATAAAGGTGTCAGTTTTTGTGCCAGTTAAAAGGGTAAAACCTATTCCTATGTCACGAAAGAAAGTTTAAATAAATCTTAGATGATGCTACGTTACGTGCTAGCTAGTTTTACTCCAGGTAGCCAACTGGCCCACCACACGAACAATGCTAACGTAGGCGGCTAGGCCAGCTAGAAGGCTCCGGCGTGCCAAAGAACACGCCCACCATGGCAAACTCGAAATCTGATTGGTTAAAGAAGATGACAATCTAGATTTGAAGCTTTCGTGACTGCAAGGATTCATACTCTTTGGTTTTATTCGGTAAAGTCACGTAGGTAAAATAAAACAAAATAAACAATCAAATATTCTGCGTTGACTATTCCATCTGAAGAAGGAAGCTTGTGTTGCCTCCGAAACGTCGTGATTTAATTGTTTCTTTTATTTTGTTTTATTTTATCTATGTGACTTCACCGAATAAAACCAAAGAGTAAGATGACAATCAACAACATCGTCCCCATTTGCTTCAACAGCAGAGGGGATTCACTCAAAATTCTGAAGGCCTCAGGCTAGATTTTTCACCCGGAGACAGCACAGGTGGAAAATCTGATTGGAAACGAACTTTGTAAAATACATATAGCATTAATGCAAATATATATGAAATTAGAAAAATAAAATTTTCTGATTCTGACAATCACTAGGCCAGCAGAGAAGGCCTTGCTGGCCCTGACGGCACGCCTCTGACTACTACTATATACTACTATATGATTACTATACACGACTAATATACTATATACTACTATACGGGGTGTTTCAAATCGATGGACCCAATTTCAAAGCAGTATATTTCACGATGGCAACATGTTATAATTACACACAAAAAGGTACAAACGGTTTCATGAGTTATCACGTTTTACGAACCATTTTATAAATGCTCTATGTGCCCTCGACCTGATGTACGGACAACATCGAGACGATAGTTGAATTCGTCCCAAACGCCTCTCAAAGTCTCTTCTTCCACTGAAGCCACCGCTGATGTGATTCTGTTTTTGAGGTCATCCAGATTAGTCGCTAATGGTGGCACAAAAACACCACGGTCTTTGACGTATCCCCACAAGAAAAAATCGCAGGGTGTGGTGATGTCTGTGGATCTTGGGGGCCAAGAGTGTAGCGCCAAGTCTTGGGGTGCCGTGCGACCTATCCAACATTGATGCAGTGTTGTCTTGCGAATGACTGAGGCTAGGGGCTGTTTGTGCGCCGGGAGAGGCATCTAGCGGTCATCTTTTGAAACTCTATGCCCCGCCCTCTCTGTTCCCCGCCCTCTCTGTGCCCCGCCCTCTCTATGCCCCCACCCTCTCTATGCCCCGCCCTCTCTATGCCCCGCCCTTTCAAGTGGTAAGAGTTTCGTTCATGGGCGGTTCGTGGTTGCAGAGATATAGCGATTTCAAATCGGGTCCATCTTTTTAAACACCCTGTATACTACGATATCACTATATACAACTATATACTATACGAGCTTTTTTTGCCCGTCCAAGGACTGGTGTATATTGCAGTAAATCTGAAATATGCAATAGAAAAATTGTTCAGCTCCTGATTATTAATGAGGGGGGGGGATTGCCCCATGTGGAGTGACGTTACCCCCTCATGGTTATTGGGGAGGGGTGCGGCATGTGGAGTGACGTCACCCGCTCATGAATATTCATGAGGGGAGGGGTGCGGCATGTGGAGTGCGCGACCTTCTTTTGCGTTCGTGTAAATTTCCACGCGGGCATGAATATTAATGAGGGGGGTGGGGGGTCACGTATGAGCGGGTCCGTGTACTCTCAGATACTTTTCTGTAACTGTCATGGTTCCCATTACATTTTGAACTCCGTTTGGCGCTCCACAGTACACACATGCACAGTACACACAGACACACAGTACACACACAATACACACAGACACACAGTACACACATGCACAGTACACACAGACACACGGTACACACAGACACACAGTACACACATGCACAGTACACACAGACACACAGTACACACACAATACACACAGACACACAGTACACACATGCACAGTACACACAGACACACGGTACACACAGACACACAGTACACACATGCACAGTACACACAGACACACATACACACAGACACACAGTACACACATGCACAGTACACACAGACACAGTACACACACAATACACACAGACACACAGTACACACATGCACAGTACACACAGACACACAGTACACACATGCACAGTACACACAGACACAGTACACACATGCACAGTACACACAGACACACAGTACACACATGCACAGTACACACAGTACACACACAATACACACAGACACACATGCACAGTACACACAGTACACACTACACACACAGACACACAGTACACACACAGTACACACATGCACAGTACACACAGACACACAGTACACACACATTACACACATGCACAGTACACACAAACACAAAGTACACACACACAGTACACACATGCACAGTACACACAGACACACAGTACACACATGCACAGTACACACAGACACATAGTACACACACAGTACACACATGCACAGTACACACAGACACACAGTACACACACAATACACACAGACACACAGTACACACATGCACAGTACACACAGACACAGTACACACACAGTACACACAGTATACACATGCACAGTACACACAGACACACAGTACACACACAATACACACAGACACACAGTACACACATGCACAGTACACACAGACACACAGTATACACATGCACAGTACACACAGTACACACACAATACACACAGACACACAGTACACACATGCACAGTATACACAGACACAGTACACACAGACACACAGTATACACATGCACAGTACACACACAATACACACAGACACACAGTACACACATGCACAGTACACACAGACACACAGTACACACATGCACAGTACACACAGACACAGTACACACATGCACAGTACACACAGACACACAGTATACACATGCACAGTACACACAGTACACACACAATACACACAGACACACAGTACACACATGCACAGTACACACAGATATACACATGCACAGTACACACAGACACACACTACACACAATACACACAGTACACACATGCACAGTACATACAGACACACAGTACACACATGCACAGTTCACACAAACACACAGTACACACACAGTAAAACACAGACACACAGTACACACATGCACATTACACACAGTACGCACACAGTACACACAGTACACACAGACACACAGTACACACAGTACACACAATACACACAGACACACAGTACACACATGCACAGTACACACAGACACACAGTACACACACGCACAGTGCACTCGCAGTACACACACACACACTACAAACACAGTACACACACAGTACACTCACGGTACACATGCTACACAGACAGTACACATATGGACGGTACACACACATGTAGTACACGAACAGTACACACGCAGCACACACATAATGTTCTATATCTCTATGCATCTCTGTGCATGTGTTTATCTGTATCTCTACGTGTACGTTTCTCTGTACGTTTCTGTGTGTGTGTGTATGTATCTCGTGTGTATTATCTATATTTCTCTTCACGTTCTCCGCCCTTCCCGTTCGTTCACCGCGCTTCGGCATCTTCTTCCTCCACTTCCCACGCTCTCGTCGGATCGCCGAGAGTTTGTCGTCGTTCGGGCACGCCCACGGCCCTCGGCGTCGACGCCTTTTGGACACGTGGAGGTCAGACTAGCGGCAGTTCGCCATGGCTGCCGCTCGGAGCTCCGCTTCAGCCTCCTCCGCCGCTCCTTGCTCGGGAGGGGCGTGGCTTTGGCGTGGCTTGAGTTGAGTGGAGTTAGGTTGGCTTGAGTTGAGTGGAGTTATGTTGCGGTCGGCTCGGACGTAATTTGGTCGGGTTGAGTTGAGCTAGGTTTGGGTTAAGTTTGGTTCGGGTTAGGTTGGGTTGAATGGGGTTGGGTTGGGTTGAGGCGAATGGAGTTGAGGAGAACGAAGCCGAGTTTGGTTGAGTTTGCTTTTGGGTTTACGTGAATGGAGTTGTTAATATTATGAGACCTCCTTTGCCAGAAACAAGATATAGGAATAGGTTTTACCCTTTTAACTGGCACAAAAACTGACACCTTTATTCTAGGCTCTAAGAAAAGCTGTCTCAGGTGTGGACCAATCAAATTCAAGGACAGTGCATATTATTATCAGAGTTGTCTTTTTTGTTTGCATTTTGACTGCTTGTGTTGTGGTCATTGCAAACATGATGCCTTGAATAAAGGTGTCAGTTTTTGTGCCAGTTAAAAGGGTAAAACCTATTCCTATGTGAATGGAGTTGATTGTAGTCGAGCCGGGTTGAGTTGAATGGAGTTTTGTTTTCTTGTTTGGGTGGGCTTCGGTTGAGTTGAGTGGAGTTGAGCCGAGTGGAGTTGCCTCGGCACTCATTTCACTTGGAGAGTTTGGGGGTTACACGGATGAGAGCTACGATCTCATCCACTAGCCTCCTCCTTTCGTTCCTGAGGTCCACCAGATCCTTCAGCTCCTCCTCCATCTCTGCGACCTTCCTCTGCAGCGCTCTCTTCACGCCCTTCTCTGTCGCCAGCTGCCTCTATTGGTCAGCCTTGAGGTCTGAGAGACTCTTCAGTCTCAGCTCCGTCTTCGAAAACTTCATATCGAGAGCCGTCTTCTCGCTCTCTTCACGCCCTTCTCTGTCGCCAGCTGCCTCTCATGGTCAGCCTTGAGGTCTGAGAGACTCTTCAGTCTCAGCTCCGTCTTCGAAAACTTCATATCGAGAGCCGTCTTCTCGCTCTTGGCCTCCAGAAGCGTCGATCGGCCCAGCGTCTGTGCCAAGGCAAAAACAAAGATCCGCCTTATAGCCGTAGGGGCCGTCCATACTCTGAAAACTTGCAGTGTCGTTGTACTGTTCACCTTTTGGCGTTGTCCTCTGCTCTGACACTGCTGGTGCAGAGACGAGGCCATAAGGGAAAGCTGTAGCTCTGGTGTACGCCAATCAGTTTCAAAGACAATGTATGGACATTGGGGCCGTCCATAAATACGTCACGCACCTGGGCGGGGGGGGGGGGTCAGACATTTGTGACGATGTGTGACGAAGTGGGGAGGGGGGGGGGTTGAGACACGTTCTACTTAATTAAATAGACTTTTTAATAAATGTTTTCTCCTACAACATCAGAGTGCAGCGCCACATTAAATACGCACTACAATGACAATAGTCTAAAGCGATTTGAAGCATGTTTTATATATTTTTTTTGGGGGGGGGGGTCAGAGCTTTGTGACGTCATATTTGAGGGGGGGTCTGACTTTTTGTGACGCCGTGTGACGAGGGGAGGGGAGGGGGTGGTCAAAAATCGTCCAAAATCGCGTGACGTCATTTATGGACGGCCCCTTAACAGACTGTTGGGGCAAGTGCTGTTAGCGGGTAGCAGCACCGATGAAGGCCGGAACGGTACACGAGGGGGGTGGGTGACCAACACTATGCCCGGCCGCCTGTATCTCCCCAGTGGCAATGTTTACAGATCATGCCAGGTACTCATTTGAGGTTGAGTCGACCTAGGGCAGCGCCAGGATCAAGTCAGATAATCATCACTGGTGTTAGCCGTGAATGGGACTCAAATTCGTGTCGCCAGGCCCGTTCGACAAGTAAATCTCGTGCGGATGACAATGATGATGTTTTTCTGTTTGTTTCCCATTGCAAACGCGTTTTGCGGTGCTACTACTTTTATCATCTTCCCCCCCCCCCCCCAAGGCGTCTTTTAAGTGCCTTCTCACCTTTCTCGGTCACATACGATGGGGAATCCGGCCGTCTGCACGAGTCGAATTGTGCCCAGCCAGAATCAGAATATGTATTTATACTGGCGGAGAATGGTTGCTAGTTGGGGGTATCACACAAACGCTGGCCACCCCACCTTTTAAGTGGCTCATGGCTGTAGCGCTTCGAGCATGTGAACACCATCACGTGTAATGACCGAAGATGACCCCCAAGCCAATGTGCGGCCTAACGGCTATTCAAACAAAAAAAAAATCAACAAAGTTCTCCGATTGGAGGAAAGAGGCCTCCACAGGGATTGGTCAGGAGGCGGGGCTTTTGCAGTGGCAGTGATTGGAGGGAAATTTTTGGAAGGAGATTAGGAGGGAAACAAGGTGGAACCCAGAGGCGACGGTTTGGATCAGTTGGAGGGAAAGGACAGGGATTGGCTTGCGGGAAACAGGGTGAGGGAACATTCCAGACAGGGGGGATGGGAGGGGCTGAGGGATATATAAGGGGAGAGAGCACGAGGAGTTGGGAGGTTCAGAGGAAGGTACAAGCTGGAAGACGGTCACCAAGCCTCGGGTCCCTTTTTGTGTAATCCACAGTAGGGTTCCTTATGGCGTAACCAATCAAAGTGGCTTTGAACCGCTTACGGTATGCAAGGTACCGTGCTTTCATGGATTGAGTCCTTCATTAGAGCTCGGGCACAAAGTGTCTGCAGCTTTTGCCGGTAATCTGTCACGCAGGTCATCGTACCTGGGCCCAATGCTCTTCCTACTGTGCACCACTGTGTCGTCCGGCCAGACCTCACACAAAACCTTCCCCCATCAATGCCTCCGTATCACAGGGATCAGCTTCATGGTCGATGCCTGCGAGGACCCAGCCGTACCTCTACGCTGACGAGTCAACCCTATGCTATGCTCCAATAAGATCACCTGCAGAAAGCAACGCGCATGCGCGCGTGCGCACACAAAGATAAAGATCCCCCGTATAGCCTTAACAGACTGTAGGGGCAAGTGCTGTTAGCGAGCAGCACCTATGAAGGCCGGATCGGTACAGGAGGGGGTGGGTGGCCAGCACCACGCCCGACCGCCTTTGTCTCCCTAGTGGCAATGTTTGCACACCGCACCAGGTACTCATTTGAGGCTGAGTCGACCTAGGGGAGGCCCGGGACCGGTTCAGATAATCGTCACTGGTGTTGGCCGTGAGCGGGAATCGAACCCGAGTCGCCAGGTTCATAGCGCAGCGTAGCGCTAACCGCTACACTATCGCTACACACACACACGGGAGCAGGCACACACACAAAGACACACATACACACAAAAGCCAAAAATGACCCATGTATACTCTTTGGTTCTATTGGGTAAAGTCACGTAGGTAAAAAATAAAACAACAAAAAATCACGACGTTTCGGCCACAACACAAGTGGCCTTCATCGGGAAAGTGTCATCCACATATCTCTTCCACAGGGAAGGTCTGAGGGTGGAAGTCTGGATGGCGTCTGATTCAAATTTTTCCATGAAAACATTTTTTGTTGTTTTATTTTTTTGTTGTTTTATTTTTTTACCTACGTGACTTTACCGAATAGAACCCAAGAGTATGGATCCTTGCAGTAACGAAAGCTTCAAATCTAAAATCACCCATGTAGCCTGTAACATAGCTGTTGGGGCCAAGTGCTGTTAGCGAATAGCAGCGCCTATGAAGGCTGGCACTGTCGCACACGTGGAGGAGGGGGGGGGTCAGCGCAATGGCCCGGCCGCCTTTGTCGCCCCCAGTGATGATGTTCACACACCGCACCAGGTACTCAATTGACGCTGAGTCGACCCGGGGGAGGCCCAGGTCCCATTCAGATAATCGTCAACTGGTGTTGATCGGGAATTGAACTTTGGTCGCCAGATTAGTAAGACTGCACGCTAACCGCTTGCACTCACACAAGACCCCGTATAGCCTGAGGCGCCGTCCATAAATTACTTCACGCGATTTTGGCCGATTTTTGACCCCCCACCCACCCCTCCTCGTCACACGGCGTCACAAAAAGTCAGACCCCTTCTCAAATATGACGTCACAAAGCTCTGCTCTCCCCCCCCCCCCCGCCAAAACCACATTTCCATTTTGAAAATTAAACATGCTTCAAATCGCTTTAAACTATTGTCATTGTAGTGTGTATTTAATGTGGCGCTGCACTCTGATGTTGTCGGAGAAAACACGTATTAAAAAAAGGAGGCGTTGGAAGTTGAAATATAGCATAAAATTAACTTTAAAATATTCAACGTCTAACTAAAACTGCAAATGTTCAGAATATTATATTTTAATTTTCTCAGAATTATTAAATATTAAAAGTAATTATAACTATTTAAAAAATACTTTAAACTTTGTAGTAGAACGAAGCAAAATGGAGAGTACAATTATAACGATCACATATTCATTTCACAGAATGAAAAGCCCTGGTAGAATCATTAAAATCAAAATGTTTAATAACAATCATTCAACATTTTTACAAAATTTATGCTTCTCCATTCTCCCATGGAGAAGCAAAATGCTCCTCCATGGGATAAACAAAAGATGACCTTAGTAAATTTAAATAATCAAATAGTTAATAATGCAAATTAATCAAAATTAGTGTTGTTATAACAATCATGTTTAATTAACATTCATTTAAAGTTGTGCATTTTGATGTGACGTCACATTTTTCAAACCCCTCCCCCCCTCGTCACACATCGTCACAAATGTCTGACCCCCTTCCCTCCCCCCCCTAGATGCGTGACGTCATTTATGGACGGCCCCTGAACAGACTGTAGGAGCAAGTGCGGTTAGCGAGCAGCACCTATGAAGGCCGGAACGGCACACGAGGAAGTGGGGTGTCCAACACCACGCCCGGCCGCCTTTGTGCCCCCAGTGGCGATGTTTACTACACACCGCTACACCAGGTACTGGTGTTGGCCAACTAAGGTGGCCGCTTTCGTAGCGCAGCATAACGCTAACCGCTACACCACCGCTTCCCACACGCACGCACGCAAACGCTCACTCTCACTGCGATGCCGACTCATTAACATCTCGCGGAGGATCGCCTCTGAAACAAAATAGTTCCGTGATTTAGTATGCAGTTGCGACTTCGCGTTTTAAGTCAATGTACAGTTTTTAAAAAAAATATATTTCATGGAAACTGGTTCGTAAGTATGGGTGTTCGTAAGTACGGATGGTCGTAAGTCGGGTGCTGTTCGTAAGTCGAGGAACCGTGTTGCATTGTGGGTCGAGCCAAGGGTCCAGTGAACTCGGTTGAATGAGCCAACGGTGAATGTGTTCGTTCGGCGCAGAGGGCTCAACTCACCGGCGCGTCTCCTCTCTGCACCTCCACGGTGAACGATTTCGTGCCCGGCGTGCTCAGGCATGCAATCGACGCAGATCGGCGCTCTGTACAACCTGCAGTAGAGATCTGAGCTCTTCCCGGGCCACTCGCAATGTCATCTCGCCGTCTTCCCGACGCCCAGTTGTCGCCTTCTTGAGACCCTCCACCAGGCTGGCGATGAGCACATTGTTGCTGAGCTCTGGCTTACGAAAGAAAACCGCTCTGCACTCGGGGCAGCTGAACCCAATCAAATTCCCCTGCGTGGCCCAGTGATTCTCTATGCACGTCTTGCAGAAGGTGTGGCCGCAGGTGAGACCCACGGGTGAATTGAACAGATCGAGACGGATCGAGACAGATCGAGACAGCAAAATTTGTCATTGTCTCTTGGAGCGGCCATGACTTCTAGGTAAAAAAACTCGCGCATGCGTGCAAAGTGAAATACAAACAGTTGGACGGGGAAATGACAGAATGTAAACGTGACCTTTAGCAAGGACGACAAAAAAAAACTCCGCGAATAGAAACTGTCATCACAAGTCAGCCTGAAGGCAAAGCTAAGCGATTTACAACGAGATAAATACGTAAAAAATGCACCACACACACTGTGACGGTGTTCGGTATGTGTATCGGTATGTGCCCACATGGAACATGCATATACGTAAACAACAAGGCCGGCACGGCACATTGGGGGGGTGGGTGGCCAACACCACGCTCGGCTGCTTTAAATCTTCGCAGCGGTGATGTTTACACGCCGTACCAGGTACTCATTTGAGGCTGAGTCGCCCTAAGGGAGGCCCAGAACCGGTTCAGATAATCGTCACTGGGTGTTGGTGGCCGTGAGCGGGAATAAAACTGGGATCGCCAGGTTCGTAGCGCAGCTCGCGAACCACTGCACTACCAGCTCCCCATATATGTGTAGTGACAGGGTGCCATCTGTTTACCACGGTGGGCTAACTACGGGTATGGGTGCGTTATAAAAGGGCACATATATAGGCAACCATAAGGGAGGCGTAACTGGGCCAAGGATCAAGGCGAGGATCAATCGGGAAGCTCCTGGAACCAGCGAGAGAGTTCCAGAAGAGGGGCGGTGGTCAGGGGCGGTGCTTGGCCACGCTGGGAGGATATAAAGGAGAGGCAAACGGGGGTTCGGGGCTGTCGTGGGGGTTCGGGTCCTGGCCGCCGTCACTGTCATCGCTGCCATCTCTTCGTCATCGTCGCCGTCGGACAGTCGGCCAGCTATACAGTCATCATCGTCGTCGCTATATAGTCGGTCAGCTATATAGTTATACGTCGCCAATGTCGCTGTATGGGTGGCTAAGCTATGTGTAACCCAGCGCTTATTTTACTCCGTGACCCTGTCCTTAATGTATTGAGAAATAAACAAGAAACCCTCTACCAGTCGTGTCTCTGAAGTCGTCTCATTACATATGTACATGGGCCCATACCAATGAACACATAGAATACTTATCAAATATTTTGTTTACAACATACTTGCAGCCCGCACGCCCTTTGGACCATTGCCGTCCGTCCACCCATCCCGTCCGTCCCTCCAGCCACCCAACCAGCCAGCAAAAACTTGCTTTTAATAATATAAGAGATCCCACCAACAGCCTCGTCATACAAACCAACAAAATCATTTCTGATTCAACCGCATTAATTGACCAAACCAAACAGTTTTCGTTGAAACCTTCTGCTGCCAGGCCACCAAGTTTATACGGCTTACCAAAAATACATAAAGTGATACACCCCTTCGTCCCATCGTTTCTACTATCAACTCCCCCACCCACAAACTGGCTCGTTTTCTGTCTGAAATCCTGCGGCCTTTCACTGGAAAAACACCTCTGCGGTACAAAATTCTACTCACCTGGTATCGACAATCAAGGGTATTTCCCTGTCCCCAGACGACCTGCTTATCAGTTTTGATGTAGTTTCCTTATTCACCAAAGTTCCTGTACCTGACACCATCGCAATCATTGAAGACTTGGTTCATCAAGGACTAAACACTGAGATACTCCCCCTGGTGAGACACTGCTTAACCAATACATACTTCACTTGGAATGGAACTTTCTACAAACAAACTGAGGGCACCCCAATAGGCTCCCTCCTATCTCCGGTTGAAGCCAACATTTTCATGGAGAAATTTGAGACTGACGCCATCCAGACTGCCACTCTACGCCCAACCTTATGGAAGAGGTACGTGGATGACACTTTTGTCATCTGGCCACATGGCTGGCCTGCTCTAGGACAGTTCTTTGAGCACATCAATTCCATACACCCAGCCATCAGATTTACCATGGAAGTCGAAAAAGATGGCAAGCTACCTTTTTTGGATGTCCTAATAATAAAGAGACCTGATGGTTCAATGAGCCACTCTGTCTACAGCAGGGGTCTCAAACTCAACTTACCTGGGGGCCGCTGGAGCTAGAGTCTGGGTGAGGCTGGACCGCATCAAGTATTCCAAAAAAAAGCACAACTGATCCAATCTGTATTCTTAGCTCTTTCGGTAAAGTCACGTTGAAGGGAAACAATAAAATAATAAAATATATTTTATTGTTTCCCTAAAATAATAAAATATATGTTTTATTATTTTATTGTTTCCCTTCAACGTGACTTTACCGAAAGAGCTAAGAATATGAATTACTGCAGTCACGAAAGCTTTAAATCAAAATTTGATCCAATCTGCTCAATCTTTATTAATAACAGTTCAGAACATGAACCGTTCTTCAGAACATAGGCTTCTCTTACCTACTCCTTGCTGCCAGAGACCTGGCAGCGCTTCCTCTTCTTACACAGCTGAGCCACATTTGGCTTGAGGGAGGAAGCAATTGAGACCCTTAGTATGGCTTGAAGATGCTCATCAGTAAGTTTGGACCTGTACTTTGACTTATTAAAGTGCATGTTGCAGAAGAGCTTTTCACACAGATATGTGCAGAAGAGCTTTTCACACAGATATGTGCTCCCAAAAAAGCACATGGCCCGCTTGAACATCCTAGAATGCTCTGGGAAGGTGGGGGGCAATTCTCTCAAAAATTGTCCAAGCTTGTCTGCTTTTGCACTCTCCTCTCTGAACTTGGCTTTGAGTTCAGAATTGCACTGCAGGTCAATTAGCTCCATTTGAAGCACAGGAGGGGCATCTTGCACATCGAAGGAGAAGGGGTCAGCAAAAAATTGAAAAGTGGCTCTGTGTGTCTTGAAGTCTGCAAACCTGTGATCAATTTCCTCCTGTAGCTTTACAATGGCATCAGCATACTTCTCACCACTGAATGATGTGCCCGCGTCCATGAGTGCCTTGCATGCTGGGAAATGGCAGAGGTTTGTCTGAGAGAGCTGGGCTTTCCATAACAGAAGTTTTGTGGAGAATGCTCTGACTTTTGTCATAGGCAGCACTGACAAGCTGCCCCTGGCCTTGTAACTTGTTGTTCAGTACATTCAGCTCCTGTGTGATGTCAACAAGAAAAGCTAAGTCCATGAGCCATTTGGGATCACTTAGCACAGGAACAGCCATCCCATACTTCTCCATGAAGGCTTTCACTTCTGCTCTCAACTCAAAAAACCTCTTCAAGACGTTTCCCCTGCTGAGTCAACGTACCTCGGTGAAGTAGAGCACATCCTCATATGCTGACTCTATTTCCTCTAAAAAGGCGCGGAACTGCCGGTGCTTTAAGCCCCTGGATCTGATACGGTTGATGCATTTCACAACGACAGACATCACATTGTCAAACTTCAGGCATGTGCTGCAAAGGGCCTGCTGATGGATAATGCAGTGCAGAGCAATGGCCTCCTCCACACCCTCCTCTTCCAGTTTTCTTTGAACAAGTGCCACCAGTCCATTTCTCCTCCCTGTCATTGATGGCGCTCCGTCGGTTGTTATTCCAGCAAACCTCTTCCATCTCCTGAGCGGTGGTCTGGCAATGCATTGGATTCACTGTGAGCAACTCCTCCGTCACTTCAAAATTGCCGTCAACACCACGGACATGCATTGCGAGCTGCGCAGTGTCAGTGATGTCTGTGCTCTCATCAAGAGCGACTGAGTATACACGGAAATGTTTGGCTTTCTCACGCAGTTGATGGTATATATGTTACCTGACAGGTCAGAAATGCGCTCTGCCACTGTGTTGGCTGAAAGGCTGATGTTGCTAAACTGGCCCTTCTTTTCCAGACAGACTATACTCGCAGCCTGTAACATGCACTTTTTGATGAACTCGCCGTCTTTGAATGGCTTTCCCGCCTTAGCAATCATCTCACTCACCGCGTAGCTAGCTTCGACTGCTGCATCACTCTCTTTGCTCGCTTGCTTGAAAAAAAATCTTGTTGCCTCAGTAGACATGTTTTAAGATTGGCGACCAGGTCCTCTGTCTCCTACATATCCTTCTGCTCTACCAAATCTCTCTGGATGCTATTGAGCTAACTCTGGTGTCCGTGTTACTCCACCTGTCTTAATTCTTAACATCAAGTGCATTGTCTCGTGTTTTATATCTTTAAATGTCTTGCTCTTTTTGATTAAATTGTTCTTGGTAAATTTCGATTTAAAGCTTTCGTGACTGCAATGATTCATCTTCTTTGGTTCTTTCGGTAAAGTCACGTAGAATGAGAATAAAATAATAAATTGATAAAATAAAATAACACAATAATATTCTCACGACGTTTCGGCCACAACACAAGCGGCCTTCATCAGGTGAAGGGAGCGAGACTGTCTGGTAGGACAGCGCTCCCTTCACCTGATGAAGGCCGCTTGTGTTGTGGCCGAAACGTCGTGAGAATATTATTGTGTTATTTTATTTTATCAATTTATTATTTTATTCTCATTCTACGTGACTTTACCGAAAGAACCAAAGAAGATGTTCTTGGTAAATTCGTTTTCCTTTGCGATTGCACATATCTGTCCTTTTTCCTTGTCTTTGTTTCTTCTTTATAATATTCAGGTTCTAACCACCATTTGGCTTTTGTTCTTGCCACCCATTTCATGCTATTTGCTATCCATGTAATTCTTTTCCCTTTCCTATTGCAGCACTCTGTTGTCTTTATTTGGTCACTGATTACTCTTGTTGAGTCCGCCCACTTCCTCAGTCCTCTGTACCTTGCACTGGGTGTCAGGATATATTTTTTCTTCCACTTGGCGTCACTCCGGAATCACGTTTCAACCAAGTGACTAACGTTGCTAATTCGCGTTGGCTAACTTGTCAACAAACACCGGAAGCTGTCAAGAGCCTGAGCTATGGTAAAAATAATAATTAAAAAATACGTAAAAAATGATGTCAAGTAGGGGGCCACAAAATATTGTTCCGCGGGCCGCAATTGGCCCGCGGGCCGCGAGTTTGAGACCCCTGCACTACACACTACAATACACTACACACTACTATACACTACACAATACACACTACTATACACTACACACTACTATACACTCCACACTACTATACACTACAATACACTACACACTACTATACACTACAATACACTACACATTAATATACACTACACACTACAATACACTACACACTACTATACACTATACACTACACACTACAATACACTATACACTACAAACTACAATACACTACACACTACTAGACACTACACACTACTACACACTGCTATACACTACACACAACTATACACCAGACACTACTATACACTACAATACACTACACACTACAATACACTACACACTACTATACACCACACACGACAATACACTACAAACTACAATACACTACACACTACTATACACTACACACTACAATACACTACACACTACAATACACTATACACTACACACTACAATACACTATACATTACAATACACTACACACTATAATACACTACAATACACTACACTCTACTATACACTACACACAACACACTACAATACACTATACACTACAATACACTATACACTACAATACACTACACACTACAATACACTACACACTACAATACACTATACACTACACACTACAATACACTATACACTACACACTACAATACACTATACATTACAATACTCTACACACTATAATACACTACAATACACTACACACTACTATACACTACACACAACACACTACAATACACTATACACTAGAATACACTATACACTACACACTACAATACACTATACACTACAGACTACAATACACTATACCCTACACACTACTATACACTACACATTACAATACACTACACACTACAATACACTATACACTACACACTACAATACACTATACATTACAATACACTACACACTATAATACACTACAATACACTACACTCTACTATACACTACACACAACACACTACAATACACTATACACTACAATACACTATACACTACAATACACTACACACTACAATACACTACACACTACAATACACTACACACTACAATACACTATACACTACACACTACAATACACTATACACTACACACTACAATACACTATACATTACAATACTCTACACACTATAATACACTACAATACACTACACACTACTATACACTACACACAACACACTACAATACACTATACACTACAATACACTATACACTACACACTACAATACACTATACACTACAGACTACAATACACTATACCCTACACACTACTATACACTACACACTACAATACACTATACACTACACACTACTATACACTACACACTACAACACACTACAATACACTATACACTACAATACACTACAATACACTACACACTACAATACACTATACACTACCATACACTATACACTACACACTACAATACACTATACACTACAATACACTATACACTACAATACACTATACACTACAACACACTACAATACACTATACACTACTATACACTACACACTACAATACACTACAATACACTACAATACACTATACACTACAATACACAATTCACTACAATACACTACAATACACTATACACTACACTACAAACGATTGACCGCACTGCAATGCCGTGGCACGAACGTTCCCACGACCCGCTGAGACGGAACTGAGAACGGGGAGCCGCCAACGTTGACCCCGATTCGCTTGGTCACCCCCAACCGGTTATACCGCTCCTGGTCTACCTGGGGGGGGTGGGCGGGGAGGTGGTGATAAGAGGTGGGGGGAATGGGTGGGGGGCGGTGGGTGGAGGGGGGTGGGGGGAATGGGTGGGGGGAATGGGTGGGGGGAATGGGTGGGGGGAATGGGTGGGGGTGGAAAGGGGCGGGCCGTGGAATGGGGCGGGGTGGGGGAAAGGGGTTGGGGGGGAAGGGCTGGGGGGGAAAGGGGTGGAGGGTGGGGGGCAGAAGGTGGGGAGGAAGTAGGTGGGGAGGGGGTGTGTGGAAAGTTGGGGGTGGGGGCTGTGGGAAAGGTGGGGGGTGTGGGAAAGGTGGGGGGGGGGGGGGCGGCGCCGTTCCACAAGCACGCGCTCACGTGTCGCGCGCTGTATAAATGGCGGCCCCACCCACGCAGCAAAGCACAGTATTGGAGACGCGTTGGACTCTACACACTCACTCGCTATCCCTTCTCTACCTTGCATTTCCCTTCCTTTCTCTCTCTTTCTGTGTGCCTCTCTTTCTCTCTCGCTCTCTGTCTCACTGCGTGTTTCTGGCTCTCTGTCTCACTGCGTGTCCTCCGTCTCTCTCTGCGTTCCGAAGCAAGCCAGCCCAGCCAAGTCAAGCCCTGCCAAGCCCAGCCCAGCCAAGCCAAGCCCAGCCAAGCCCAGCCAAGTCCAGCCAAGTCCAGCCAAGCCCAGCCCAGTCCAGCCCAGCCAAGTCCAGCCAACCCAACCAAGTCCAGCCAAGTCCAGCCCAGCCAAGCCAACCAAGCCCATTCCAGCCAAGCCAACCAAGTCCAATCCAGCCAAGCCCAGCCCAGCCCAGTCCAGCCAACCCAACCCAGCCAAGCCCAGCCCAACCCAGCCAAGTCCAGCCCAGCCCAGCCAAGCCCAGCCCAGCCAAACCCAGCCCAAGCCCAGCCCAGCCAAACCCACCAAACCCAGCCAAGTTCCAGCCAAGCCCAGCCAAGCCCAGCCAAGTCCAGCCCAGTCCAGCCAAGCCCAGTCCAGCCCAGCCCAGCCCAGCCAAGTCCAGCCAAACCCAGCCAAGCCCATTCCAGCCCAGCCAAGCCCAGCCAAGTCCAGCCCAGCCCAGCCAAGCCCAGCCCAGCCAAACCCAGCCAAGCCCAGCCAAGCCCAGTCCAGCCCAGCCCAGTCCAGCCCAGCCAACCCAACCCAGCCAAGCCCAGCCAAGTCCAGCCAAGCCCAACCCAGCCAAGTCCAGCCAAGCCCAACCCAGCCCAGCCCAACCCAGCCAAGTCCAGCCCAGCCAAGTCCAGCCCAGCCAAGCCCAGCCAACCCAGCCCAGCCCAACCCAGCCAAGTCCAGCCAAGCCCAGCCAAGTCCAGCCAACCCCAGCCAAGCCCAACCCAGCCAAGTCCAGCCAAGTCCAGCCAACCCAGCCCAGCCCAACCCAGCCAAGTCCAGCCCAGCCAAGTCCAGCCCAGCCAAGCCCAGCCAACCCAGCCCAGCCCAACCCAGCCAAGCCCAGCCAACCCAGCCCAGCCCAACCCAGCCAAGCCAGCCCAGCCAAGTCCAGCCCAGACAACCCAGCCCAACCCAGCCAAGTCCAGCCAAGCCCAGCCAAGTCCAGCCAAGCTCAGCCAAGCCCAACCCAGCCAAGTCCAGCCAACCCAGCCCAGCCCAACCCAGCCAAGCCAGCCAAGCCAAGTCCAGCCCAGACAACCCAGCCAAGTCCAGCCAAGCCAACCCAGCCAAGTCCAGCCAAGCCAACCCAGCCAAGCCAACCCAGCCAAGCCAATTCCAGCCAAGCCCAGCCAAGCCCAGCCAAGCCAACCCAGCCAAGCCCACCCAGCCAAGTCCAGCCAAGCCAAGCTCCCCTCCGAATAACCGCGCCGTGCCATTCAAAAATGTCCCATCAGCGCAGCGGCAAAGACGGCGGCGGCGACGACGACGACGACCGTCTCGTGTGCTCCATCTGCCTCGAGCTGTTCACCACCCCGGTGACGCTCGCGTGCGGCCACACGTTCTGCAGCGCGTGCATCGACAGCACGTGGGCCACCGCGGTGTCGTCACTGGCGGTGACGTCATCGGCGGCGACGTCACCGTCGCCGTCATCGTCCTGTGCCGGGATCTTCTCGTGCCCCCACTGCCGTCGGATCTTCCCCCGGAGACCGGAGCTCGGCAAGAACGTCCTCCTCGCCGACATGGTGGACCAACTCGTGCTGCTCAAGCAGCAGAAGTCTGAGAAGAAGAGGGACGGGGGCAAGGAGGAGGAGGACGAGGAGGAGGAGAGAACGACGAGCAGCCATCGCAGGTGCCGAGATCACTCAAAGCCGCTGGAGTATTTCTGCCGTGGCTCGGACGACTGCCACGGCCTCCTCGTGTGCGCCGCGTGCGTTCTCGTGGGGTCGCACAAAGGCCACGAGGTGGTCACCGTGGAGGCGGAACGCGCCCTGCGCAGCGTGAGTCGCTTACACCACCAACAACCACCACCAACAACCACCACCACCACCAACAACAACAACAACAACCACCACCACCAACAACAACAACAACAACCACCACCAACAACAGCAACCACCACCACCAACAGCAACAACCACCACCAACAACAACAACAAAAACCACCACCACCAACAACAACAACAACAACCACCACCAACAACAACAACCACCACCACCAACAACAACAACCACCACCAACAACAACAACAACAACCACCACCACCACCAACAACAACAATCACCACCAACAACAACAACCAGCAACCACCACCACCACCAACAGCAACAACCACCACCAACAACAACAACAAAAAACACCACCACCAACAACAACAACAACCACCAACAACAACAACAACCACCACCACCAACAACAACAACCACCACCAACAACAACAACCACCACCAACAACAACAACCACCACCAACAACAACAGCAACCACCACCAACAACAACAACAACCACCACCACCACCACCAACAACAACAACAGCAACTACCACCACCACCAACAACAACCACCACCAACAACAACAACAAAAACCACCACCAACAACAACAACAACCACCACCACCACCAACAACAACCACCAACAACAACAACCACCAACAACAACAACAACAACCACCAACAACAACAACAACAACCACCACCAACAACAACAACCCACCACCAACAACAACAACAACCCACCACCAACAACCCCCCCACCACCACCACCAACAACAACCCCCCACCACCAACAACAACAACCCCCCCCCCACCACCACCACCAACAACCCCCCCACCACCAACAACCCCCCCACCACCAGCCCCCCCACCACCAACAACAACCCCCCACCACCAACAACAACCCCCCCCCCCACCACCAACAACCCCCCACCACCACCAACAACCCCCCACCACCACCAACAACCCCCCACCACCACCAACAACCCCCCACCACCAACAACAACCCCCCACCACCACCACCACCACCCACCACCTCTTGACCCAGCTGACTCAACAAACTGAATGATCTAAGGGTCTCTTGTCAATCTCACTGTGTGTGTGTGTGGGGAGCGGTGGTGCAGTGGTTAGCGCAGCACTGCTGCTGACTCGCTAACAGCACTTGCCCCTACAGCCTGTCACAGGCTACACGGGGGACCTTTGTCTTTGGTGTGTTCACAGGCGCTGCTGCTACTCGCTAACAGCACTTGCCCCTGCAGTCTGCTTGAGGCTACACGGGGGATCTTTGTCTTTGTGTGTTCACAGGCTCTGCTGCTACTCGCTAACAGCACTTGCCCCTACAGCCTGTTACAGGCTACACGGGGGACCTTTGTCTTTGTGTGTTCACAGGCGCTGCTGCTACTCGCTAACAGCACTTGCCCCTACAGTCTGTTACAGGCTACACGGGGGACCTTTGTCTTTGTGTGTTCACAGGCGCTGCTGCTACTCGCTAACAGCACTTGCCCCTACAGCCTGTCACAGGCTACACGGGGGACCTTTGTCTTTGTGCAAACACAGCATGCCACAGGTGGGGTGGGGGTTTTGGCTTCGGTGACAACAAAAACATGAAACCTGACGACTCGGACGGCGAGGGGTACTGGGGGCTGGCGACAGCAGTAGCTGCTGCAGCAGTAGCTGCAGCAGCTACTGCTGCTGCAGCTACTGTTGATGCTGCTGCTACTGCTGCAGCTACTGTTGATGCTGCTGCTACTGCTGCAGCTACTGCTATTACTGCTGCTGCTACTGCTGCTGCTACTGTTGATGCTGCTGCTACTGCTGCTACTGTTGATGCTGCTACTGCAGCTACTGTTGATGCTGCTGCTGCTGCTACTACCGCTGCTGCTACTACTGCAGTTACTGCTACTGCTGCTACTACTACTGCTGCTACTGCTGCTACTGCTGCTGCTACTACTGCTACTACTGCTGCTGCTACTACTGCTGCTGCTACTGCTACTACTACTGCTGCTACTACTGCTGCTACCACTACTACTGCTGCTACTGCTACTACTGCTGCTACTACTGATGCTACTACTACTGCTGCTACTGCTACTACTGCTGCTACTACCACTACTACTGCTGCTACTGCTACTGCTGCTACTGCTGCTGCTACTACTACTACTGCTGCTACCACTACTACTGCTGCTACTGCTACTACTGCTGTTGCTACTGCTGCTACTGCTGCTGCTACTACTACTGCTGCTGCTACTACTGCTATTACTGCTGCTGCTACTGCTGCAGTTACTGCTGCTGCTACCGCTGATGCTACTGTTGCTGTGTCTCGCCCAACGCAGGAGCGCGTGAGTTTGGTGAAGCGGAAACTTCGCGACACGGAGACGACAGCTCGCGGGAGGACGAGCAGCCTGCGGCACGGAACCCGTCTCGTGCAGGTGGACACCCCCCACTCACCCCCCCACTCACCCCCCCCCACTCACCCCCCACTCACCCCCCCCCCCCACTCACCCCCCACTCACCCCCCCCACTCACCCCCCACTCACCCCCCCCACTCACCCCCCACTCACCCCCCACTCACTCCCCCCACTCACCCCCCCCCCCACTCACCCCCCACTCACCCCCCACTCACTCCCCCCACTCACCCCCCACTCACACCCCCCACTCACCCCCCCCACTCACCCCCCACTCACCCCCCCCCACTCACCCCCCACTCACCCCCCACTCACTCCCCCCACTCACCCCCCCCCCCCACTCACCCCCCACTCACCCCCCACTCACTCCCCCCACTCACCCCCCACTCACACCCCCCACTCACCCCCCCCCCCCCACTCACCCCCCACTCACCCCCCACTCACCCCCCCACTCACCCCCCCCACTCACCCCCCCACTCACCCCCCACTCACTCCCCACTCACTCCCCCCACTCACCCCCCACTCACCCCCCCCACTCACCCCCCACTCACCCCCCCCCCACTCACCCCCACTCACCCCCCCCACTCACGCCCACTCACCCCCCACTCACTCCCCCCACTCACCCCCACTCACCCCCCACTCACCCCCCACTCACCCCCCCCCACTCACCCCCCCCACTCACCCCCCACTCACTCCCCCACTCACCCCCCACTCACACCCCCCACTCACCCCCCCCACTCACCCCCCACTCACCCCCCCCACTCACCCCCCACTCACCCCCCCACTCACCCCCCCCCACTCACCCCCCCCCACTCACCCCCCCCACTCACCCCCCCCACTCACCCCCCCACTCACCCCCCCCACTCACCCCCCCCACTCACCCCCCACTCACCCCCCACTCACCCCCCCCCACTAACCCCCCACTCACCCCCCCCACTCACCCCCACTCACCCCCCACTCACCCCCCACTCACCCCCCCCACTCACCCCCCCACTCACCCCCCACTCACTCCCCCCACTCACCCCCCACTCACACCCCCCACTCACCCCCCCCACTCACCCCCCACTCACCCCCCACTCACACCCCCCACTCACTCCCCCACTCACCCCCCCACTCACACCCCCCACTCACCCCCCCCCCCACTCACCCCCACTCACCCCCCCCACTCACCCCCACTCACCCCCCACTCACTCCCCCCACTCACCCCCCACTCACACCCCCCACTCACCCCCCCACTCACCCCCCACTCACCCCCCACTCACACCCCCCACTCACTCCCCCCACTCACCCCCCACTCACCCCCCACTCACCCCCCCCACTCACCCCCCACTCACCCCCCACTCACACCCCCCACTCACCCCCCCCCCACTCACCCCCCACTCACCCTCACTCACCCCCCCCACTCACCCCCCACTCACCCCCCCCACTCACCCCCCACTCACCCCCCCACTCACCCCCCCCACTCACCCCCCCCCACTCACCCCCCCCACTCACCCCCCCCACTCACCCCCCCACTCACCCCCCCACTCACCCCCCACTCACCCCCCCCACTCACCCCCCACTCACCCCCCACTCACACCCCCCCCACTCACCCCCACTCACCCCCCCCACTCACCCCCACTCACCCCCCACTCACCCCCCACTCACCCCCCCCCCACTCACCCCCCCACTCACCCCCCACTCACTCCCCCCACTCACCCCCCACTCACACCCCCCACTCACCCCCCCCACTCACCCCCCACTCACCCCCCACTCACACCCCCACTCACTCCCCCCACTCACCCCCCCACTCACACCCCCCACCCCACCACCCCCCCCCCACTCACCCCCACTCACCCCCCCACTCACCCCCACTCACCCCCCACTCACTCCCCCCACTCACCCCCACTCACACCCCCCACTCACCCCCCCCACTCACCCCCCACTCACCCCCCACTCACACCCCCCCACTCACTCCCCCCACTCACCCCCCACTCACCCCCCACTCACCCCCCACTCACACCCCCCACTCACCCCCCCCACTCACCCCCCACTCACCCCCCACTCACACCCCCCACTCACCCCCCCCCACTCACCCCCCACTCACCCTCACTCACCCCCCCCACTCACCCCCCACTCACCCCCCCCCACTCACCCCCCACTCACCCCCCCACTCACCCCCCCACTCACCCCCCCCCACTCACCCCCCCCACTCACCCCCCCACTCACCCCCCCCACTCACCCCCCACTCACCCCCCCCACTCACCCCCCACTCACCCCCCCACCCCCCCCCCACTCACCCCCCACTCACCCCCCCCACTCACCCCCACTCACCCCCCACTCACCCCCCACTCACCCCCCCCCACTCACCCCCCCACCACCCCCCACTCACTCCCCCCACTCACCCCCCACTCACACCCCCCACTCACACCCCCCACTCACCCCCCCCCCACTCACCCCCCACTCACCCCCCACTCACACCCCCCACTCACTCCCCCCACTCACCCCCCCACTCACACCCCCCACTCACCCCCCCCCCCACTCACCCCCACTCACCCCCCCACTCACCCCCACTCACCCCCCACTCACTCCCCCCACTCACCCCCCACTCACACCCCCCACTCACCCCCCCCACTCACCCCCCACTCACACCCCCCACTCACTCCCCCCACTCACCCCCCACTCACCCCCCACTCACCCCCCACTCACACCCCCCACTCACCCCCCCCACTCACCCCCCACTCACCCCCCACTCACAACCCCCACTCACCCCCCCCCACTCACCCCCCACTCACCCTCACTCACCCCCCCCACTCACCCCCCACTCACCCCCCCCCACTCACCCCCCCACTCACCCCCCCACTCACCCCCCCCACTCACCCCCCCCCACTCACCCCCCCCACTCACCCCCCCCACTCACCCCCCCCACTCACCCCCCACTCACCCCCCCACTCACCCCCCACTCACCCCCCACTCACCCCCCCCACTCACCCCCCCACTCACCCCCCCCACTCACCCCCCACTCACCCCCCCCCACTCACCCCCCCCCACTCACCCCCCCCACTCACCCCCCCCACTCACCCCCCACTCACCCCCACTCACCCCCCCCACTCACCCCCCCCACTCACCCCCCCCCACTCACCCCCCACTCACCCCCACTCACCCCCCCCACTCACCCCCCCACTCACCCCCCCCACTCACCCCCACTCACCCCCCCCCCACTCATCCCCCCCTCCCCCCTCCCCCTCTGCCCCTACCTGACACCACAGTCCACCACGCTGCTTACTGGAGAGTTGTTTTTAGTTCACCTTTGTTTGAGGCTGTATCCGCATAATAACAATTTTAAAAAAACAACGCCGACATTTAAATTAAGTCGTTTTATTAGAGACGCAGCGTGGCATTTGATGGCAATCTACATTTTACGAACTTTAAAAAAAAAGATGATTTAAAAATAAATTTGCCCCATGATGATTTACTCGCTGATCTTTCTTTCCCCCCGATCTGTTATTGTTAATTATTGATTCATTTTTTAATTGTGACTTGCGTTTGTCGGTGTTGGTTTTCGTTTGCGAAACCAGGTTTTAAGATCTTCTTTGGGGCCGTCCATAAATGACGTCACGCACCTGGGGGGGGGTCAGACATTTGTGACGTCACATCAAAATGCGCGAACTTTAAATAAATATAGACAACACGTTCTACTTAATTAAATAGACTTTTTAAATAAATGTTTTCTCCTACAACATCAGAGTTGCAGCGCCGCGTTAAATACGCACTACAATGACAACAATAGTTTAAAGCGATTTGAAGCATTTTTTATATATATATTTTTGGGGGGGGGGGCGGCAGAGCTTCGTGACGTCATATTTGAGGGGGGCTGACTTTTTGTAACGTCACGTGACGAGGGGGGGGGGGTCAAAAATCGTCCAAAATCGCGTGACGTCATTTATGGACGGCCCCTTAGCTGCCCCTTATAAACCTCAAAGTTCATCCTACAAATTCCCCATCACGAGGGAGAAACACAATTAGATAATCACCACTAGTACACTCACCACTAGTACACTCACCACTAGTACACTCACCACTACACTCACCACTACACTCACCACTAGTACACTCATCACTACACTCACCACTACACTCACCACTAGTACACTCACCACTAGTACACTCACCACTAGTACAATCACCACTACACTCACCACCACTAAACTCACCACTAGTACACTCACCACTACACTCACCACTACACTCACCACTACGACACTCACCACTACTACACTCACCACTAGTACACTCACCACTACACTCACTACTACTACACTCACCACTAGTACACTCACCACTACATTCACCACTAGTACACTCGCCACTACTACACTCACCACTACTACACTCACCACTACACTCACCACTAGTACACTCACCACTAGTACACTCACCACTACACTTACCACCACTAAACTCACCACTAATACACTCACCACTACACTCACCACTAGTACACTCACCGCTACTACACTCACCACTACTACACTCACCACTACACTCACCACCACTAAACTCACCACTAGTACACTCACCAGTACACTCACCACTAGTACATTCACCACTACACTCACCACCACTAAACTCACCACTACACTCACCACTAGTACATTCACCACTACTACACTCACCACTACTACACTCACCACTAGTACACTCACCACTACACTCACCACTAGTACACTCACCACTACTACACTCACCACTACGACACTCACCACTAGTACACTCACCACTACACTCACCACCACTAAACTCACCACTAGTACCTAAACTCACCACTAGTACACTCACCAGTACACTCACCACTAGTACATTCACCACTACACTCACCACCACTAAACTCACCACTACACTCACCACTAGTACATTCACCACTACTACACTCACCACTACTACACTCACCACTAGTACACTCACCACTACACTCACCACTAGTACACTCACCACTACTACACTCACCACTACGACACTCACCACTAGTACACTCACCACTACACTCACCACCACTAAACTCACCACTAGTACACTCACCAGTACACTCACCACTAGTACATTCACCACTACACTCACCACCACTAAACTCACCACTACACTCACCACTTGTACATTCACCACTACTACACTCACCACTACTACACTCACCAATAGTACACTCACCACTACACTCACCACTAGTACACTCACCACTACACTCACCACTAGTACACTCACCACTACTACACTCACCACTACGACACTCACCAATAGTACATTCACCACTACACTCACCACCACTAAACTCACCAGTAGTACACTCACCACTACTACACTCACCACTAGTACACTCACCACTACGCTCACCACTACTACACTCACCACTACACTCACTAGTACACTCACTAGTACACTCACCACTACACTCACCACTAGTACATTCACCACTACACTCACCACCACTAAACTCACCACTAGTACACTCACCACTAGTACACTCACCACTAGTACACACACCACTGCACTCACCACTACTACACTCACCACTAGTACACTCACCACCACTACACTCACCACTAGTAACATTCACCACTACACTCACCACCACTAACTCACCACTAGTACACTCACCACTACGACACTCACCACTACTACACTCACCACTACAAACCTGTCAACCCCTTATCAGTGCCCTACCTTATTACAGACCCAATTCAAACCTCGTTGGTCACCCCGTGCCCTTATCAACTTCAAGGTTCATCCCACAAAGTCCCCATCACGAGGGGACAAACAAACAGCACTGAAAACTCATTTCCCCTGCACAAGAATGCGGGGTAAACCGTGTGGGTTGACACGGCATGCTACCAGCAGGCATCCTATGGGGCCGGCCATAAATGACGTCACGCATCTGGGGGGGTCAGACATTTGTGACGATGTGTGACGAGGAGGGGGGGGGGTGTAGAAATGTGACGTCACATCAAAATGCGCAACTTTATAAATAAATATAGACAACACGTTCTACTTAATTGAATAGACTTTTTAAATAAATGTTTTCTCCTGCAACATCAGAGCGCAGCGCCACATTAAATACGCACTACTACATGACGATAGTTTAAAGCGATTTGAAGCATGTTTTTATATATTTTTTTTGGGGGGGGGTCAGAGCTTTTTGACGTCATATTTGAGGGGGGGGGGGCTGACTTTTTGTGACGTCGTGTGACGAAGGGGGGGGGGGGTCAAAAATCGTCAAAAATCGCGTGACGTCATTTAAGGACGGCCCCTTATCTTATCTTAACGTAATCTACGTAGCGTCCTAACCGAGGTGCTTTACAGAGGATTAAGGAAGGTACGGCACCGTGCGTGAATGTAGCGGTGGTTGATGAGGTGGATGAAGTAGACGAGTGGGGGGGGGGTATGGGGGGGGCGAATCTGTGATTATGTGAAAGCGAAATTGATGACTGGAAATGATGATGAACGCCAGGTATCCGCATCTGCTGCCAGGTATCCGCATGTCATTTGCTCCCAAATGTGGTAAAACATTTTATAGTTTGGTTTAGTTTAGATTAGGTGGTCACAGCAAAGTCTATTGGTGGCTAGGAGATATAAACTACCTCGCCTAAATACAGGAGGTTTTGTGGGTTCGATCCCGACCCTGACGATGCCTGTTGTATATTTGGAGTTTGCATATTAACTACCTCGCTTGGTATGCTGGTCTGTGTGTCTGTGAGTCTGTGCATGTATGATGATATTCTTTCGCACCGTACGTAGCCAACCGTGCCAATCTGTTAGGTCTCCTCTGTGAGTCCTCTATGGGTGTCTCTGTGGGTCTCTATGGGTCTGGGTGTCTGTGCGTCTCTGTGTACGTGCGTACCTTGAATTTCTTTCGCACCGTACCTAGCCAACCGTGCTAATCTGTGGGTCTCCTTTGTGGGTCTCCTTTGTTGGTCTCTAACGGTGTCTCTGTGGGTCTCTGGGTGTCTATGGGTCTGGGTCTCTGTGGGTCTCTGTGGGTCTCTGTGGGTGTCTCTTCGACCGGACTCGGCTTTCCACGGGGCTGTCGTCCACGGACTTGAAAATCCACGGATTCAGACTCCTGGACTTTTACGGGCCTTCGTAGACGCGACTCGATGACCGCTGGATGAAGTTCGAAACGACGAACGGAACAAAAAAATTAACGATGAATTCAAACCAAAAATCGCACCGGCTCTTAACTCGCAAACCACACCGCTTGCTGCGCGCGCGTGCCATACTGCCAGGAAGCGGCCGAGGAGACAAAGTCGAGGCTGGGCGCCAGCTACGGCGACCTCCTGCGCCTCGTCGCCGAGGACCGCGAGTCGGCGCTGAGGGCCGTGGACTCGGAGCGCGACGCCAAACTCTCGGCGATCCGGCGCGACATCGGGAGCTGCGCCGAGGTGCTGGCCGAAGCGCAGGAGGCGCTGAGAGCCGTCGACGATCTGGAGGCGACCGACGACCACGTGGAGTTCATCCAGGTTTGCCGTGGGACATCTATCCCCTGGAACGACGCGGCACGTCGGTCCCCTCCGCTTAGCGTCGTGTGGAGGCTCGCGATACGGGTTCTTGTGGGGACGCTGGTTTCTTGCAGCGGGGGACGATATCCAAATCGTGGTTGTTATCCGCTCGCTGCTCCAAGAGGGAGTTTGGTCATCGTCTTGAAGGCGGTCCACCCCGACCTCTACTGTCCACCCCGACCCCTACTGTCCACACCGACCCCTACTGTCTACCCCGACCCCTACTGTCCCCACCCACCCCTACCATGCCCAACCATACTGTCCCCACCCACCACTATCCATACTGTCCCCACCTACGACTACCCCTACTGTCTCCATCACGACTGTCCCCACCCATACCCTTGGGAGTTTCATTTGAAAAAATCGTGTTCTGTATTATCCAACAACGTGAGTCTAAGTGTGTGCCTGTGTGTACCTGCGTGTGTTCCAGAAATGCATGACAAACTGGGACAGGTAAGTCCTCTGCATCTGTTATTTTCTTTGCTTCTGAATGACACGTATACACCGGCGAAGTTAACAGCGTTTTATATGTGTGTGTGTGTGCGTTCATATCGAAGTCATAAAGCCATTCAGTCGCCTCTATGGAGGCTTGGTGGTGCAGTGTTGGATCTCATCTAAATTTATCTAGCAGCACCTTATTCAAAGGCACTCTGCAGCAATGATACAATTCCGCATACGATGATAGTGGTAGAGTATAAGAGTGGGGTTGTTATTTAAAACTAAAAAAACTAAACAATTTATTTTTCCAGGTAAGGCCCACTAAGCTATAGAGCTCCGTTTTAAGAAGCGACCTGGCTCTCACAAGTAATTGGTCCACGTAAGTCGGCTTATCGTCATCACATGGAAATGTATAGCAGCAGTCAATATATTATCTAAACCGCATGTCGATTCTAAAATGTGGATGGATAAACCGGAGGACCAGGAGTAAAAATTCCACGCGACCACGGGGAGAACAATCTTCTTCTTTCGTACGGGCATGTAAGCAACAGTTTGTATAGATGTCATAGTTGAATGTTATGATCCTTCAACAAATTCAAGGTGGCAGTAGATGCCGTATAGATTGCAGCAATAACGCCAGGGGAAACATGTAAAAGTGGTGGTTGTTAGCTACGGTGACAGAACATCTGGGATTGTGTGATCCGTGGTCTCGCGCCTTCATCGTCACGACCACTATCCTGATCATTACCATGATCACAATCGTCATCACCACCATTTTCATCACCACCATCGTAATCATCATCAAACTAATTTCTTTAGATAATTGTTTTATTGCCTTTTTTATCTGGCAACAAACTGACACCTTTATTTACAAGGAGTCATGTTTACATTGTTTGCGTTCCGACCGCAGGTATTGTGGTCAATGTAAACATGACTCCTTGTAAAAAAGGTGTCAGTTTTGTTGCCAGATAAAAAGGTTAAAAACCAATTATCATATTTTGTTACTGGCAAATGAGGTTCCCAATGGTGTAAATGCTTACCCCGAGCTCTCATACTTTGATGGTGCATTGTCTTTGAGTTGTGCGCCTTTTGGCGTCTTCTGGTCCAACACCATGTGAGACGAGGCTCTAAAGAAAGCTGTCTCGGGTGTGGACCAATCAATTTCAAGGACAGTGCATATATTATCAGAGTTGTTGTTTTTTGTTTGTGTTCCGACCGCAGGTATTGTGGTCAATGTGTGTCAGTTTTGTTGCCAGATAAAAAGGTAAAAAAACAATTATCATATTTTGTTACTGGCAAATGAGGTTTCCAATGGTAATTTCTTTAGAGCTGATGTGTTTTTATTTTGTCCTTCGCCCGCCACCTTCGATATGAGCATGGTTGGCTGCAGACGGTGCAAAATAAGTTCAACATACATATTGACATACATACAGACATACATACTCTAGATTTGAAGCTGTCGTGACTGCAAGGATCCATACTCTTTGGTTCTATTCGGTAAAGTCACGTAGGTAAAAATAAAATAACAAAAAATCACGACGTTTCGGCCACAACACAAGTGGCCTTCATCAGGTGAAGGGACTGGACTGTCCAGAGGACAGCATTGGAGTGATGAGCTTTGACTTCTTGTCCCATTGTCTGTTGAACGCTCTAACAGATAGGTGAAAGTCCTCCTCGTAGAGGTTATCAATTCTAGATTTGAAGCTTTCGTGACTGCAACGATCCATACTTTTTGGTTCTATTCGGTAAAGTCACGCTGTCCTCTGGACAGTCCAGTCCCTTCACCTGATGAAGGCCACTTGTGTTGTGGCCGAAACGTCGTGATTTTTTGTTATTTTATGTTTACCTACGTGACTTTACCGAATAGAACCAAAGAGTATAGACATACATACATAACATACACCTTGCCATGGCCCCCCCGTCGCCACTCACGGTCATCTCAGACCATCGCTTGTGCGGCGCTACCCTCGCGGTCGCCAGCTTTGTGAGCCTGGAAAGCGTGCAGGTGGAGCCGGCGCTCGACCCGCCCTTGGAGTTCGTGGACGCGGCCGCGCTGCAGGAACGCATCGATGGATTCCTGGCATCCTTCAGAGCCTCCCAGAGCGAGGCGTCACCGGGAGATCCGGCACGTCACTTTGGGGAGCTTGGCTATCGCGAGTTTATCAGGAGATGTACGTAGCACTCGACGCGGAGATTGTTTTACTGTAATTAACTCACCTGTTTATTTTATTTTACCAGGTAAGGTCCCACCAAGCTTCTATGTAGCGCTTTTTTTCAGAAGCGACCTGGCTATCACAAACGATAGCCCGCCGAAGTGGCTTATCATCATCATCATCACCATCAGCTGGAAATTAATGGTAGCAGCCACATACTCTGAACGCATGATGCCGATCCTAAACGTGGAGAGGGTAAACCGAAGGATCCGGAGAAAATGCCACGTGACCAAAATGGGGAGAGAGTCGCAAACTTACAAGTATACAGCAGGGGGTCGGGATCGAACCCATGACCTCCTGCATACCAGGCGAGGTAGTTAACACGCGGACTCCAAATATATGGCAGGGATCATCAGGGTCGGGATCGAACCCATGACCTCCTGCATGCCAGGCAAGGTAGTTACTATGAAAACTCAAAATACACAGCAAGCATCTTCTTTGGTTCTTTCGGTAAAGTCACGTAGAATGAGAATAAAATAATAAATTGATAAAATAAAATAACACAATAATATTCTCACGACGTTTCGGCCACAACACAAGCGGCCTTCTTCAGGTGAAGGGACGAGACTGTCTGGAGGACAGCGCTGGAGCGAACACAGCCAAGCTCAGACCGCGACCTTTAAGCTGTGTGAGAAGAAACAGAGCGCCCTGACAAAGGAATTAGCATAGAATTATTGTATTCTCATTCTACGTGGTGACTTTACCGAAAGAACCAAAGAAGATGAATCCTTGCAGTCACGAAAGCTTTAAATCGAAACATCAGGCATCGTCGTTGGGGTAGGGATCGAACCCACGACCTCGTGCATACCAGGTGGTGAGGTAGTTAACATCTCTTTAGCCATCTTAACGCCCTGGGTTTGTGGTGGTGCTATCGTGTCACCGCGCACACAGACGGCTGCTCGCCGACTCTGAACGTGGACTCGGCCCACCCGGAGCTGCGCTTCTCCCCCGACCTCCGGAGGATGACGCTGGCGCGGTGCCCGCAGGCCCTGCCCGACGCCCCCGAGCGATTCGACACGGCCAAGCAGGCCCTCTGCTCCGAGCCCCTGTCCTCGGGCCGCCGCTACTGGGAGGTGGACGTCGCCGGCTGCGGCTGGTACCGCGTGGGCGCCGCGTACGCCACCATCGCGCGCAAGGGAGCCGGCACCGAATGCCGACTCGGGGAGAACGACGAGTCGTGGTGCCTCCTGCGGGACAGCAAGAGCCTCGTGGCGTGGCACGGCGGGTCGAAGGTGCCGCTGAAGCTGGCCGGGGGCACTCCTCACCTGCGGCGGGTCGGCATCTATCTGGACTGGGAGGCGGGGCTGCTGACGTTCTGCGGCATCTCGGCGGGCGGCGGCGGCGGCGGCGGCGGTGGCGGTGGCGGCGCGGTGACGCTACACGCGTTCCACCACGAGTTCACGCAACCGCTGCTGCCCGCCCTGGCCGTGGGTTGTGTCACCCAGAGCCTGAGGATCATCGAGCTCGGGGGAAAGGAAGACGATGAGGAGGAGGAGGAGGAAGAGGAGGAGCTGCCGCCGTGCTCGTGAACACCCCTTGGGACTGCGGTTGGGCGGCGCCGACCATGCCCCCCTCCTGCTGACCACGCCCTTAACCGAGACCACGCCCTTAACCGAGACCACGCCCCCAACAGACCACACCCCACACTGTGCCGTGCGTTGGACGAGCTCGCCGCGAAATTTGGCTAAGCTCCCCGGCCTCTTCGTCCATTGCCCATTCTCTTCCCCTTCTCTCCCCTCCACTTCTTCACCCTCCCCGAACCCCCTACGCACCCATCGATCGGGACCAGCTCCCCTCCTCCTCCCTATCCCCTTTGCACCCCTCCTAGTCACCCATTCCTCATGCGCTTGCCCGCCCCTGTCACCTCGATACAATTCTTCGTCCGTACCGTTGTTTAAATAATGTTAAGCGCAGCGGTCGAAGGCGTTCTACGAGCACAGAATAAGACGTCAACACCTCGTGAGTACCAACACGCAGATGGATGTAAAGTTAAGAGATTATTTAAGGCACGCTCAAAAAAAGGCATCTTTGGACGAAACAAAAATCTAATGGTCAAATGGTGTACAGGAAACAAAAAAATACATTTCTTCATTTAAAGCTTTCGTGACTGCAGGGATTCATATTCTTGGTTCTTTCGGTAAAGTCACGTAGAGGGGAAAACAATAAAATAATAAAAATATGAAACAATAAAATTCTTGCTGTGGTTTTCACACCTGATGATGACTGCTTGTGTTGCAGTCGAAACGTCGTAGATAATTTTATTGTTTTATATTTTTATTATTTCATTGTTTCCCCTCTACGTGACTTTACCGAAAGAACCAAGAATATAAAAAAAAAATTACGTGTCACAAGTTAACCGAAATTCGCAAATCGTGATATTGACATGTCAATAAAAGATCTCAGCCGTTAAAACGGTTTACGTTTGTATTTGATTCAAGCGAGAACAATGTGTGTCGAGTGGCTGTGTAGCGGTACGAACCCGGCGGCCTCAAGTTCAGCACCAGTGACGATTATCTGAACTCGCCCTGGCCCTCCCCTAGGTTGACTCGGTCTCAAATGTGTACCTGGTACACTGTGCAGTAAACATCGCCACTGGGGAGACAAAGGCGGCCCGGGCGTGGTGCTGGCCACCCACCCCCTCGTGTGCCGTGCCGGCCTTCATAGATGCTCACTGACAGCACTTGCCCCTCTGGTCTAGCACCAATTGAGACGAGGCTCAAAAGAAAGCTGTCTTTGGTGTGGACCAATCAGATTCAAGGACAATGCATCATCATATATTATCATAGTGTGTTTTTTTTGTTTGCATTCTGACCACAAGTATTGCGGTTAATGCAGTAACATGATTCCTTGTAAAAAAGGTTTCAGTTTTGTTGCCGGAAAAAAGGGGAAAACCCCTTATTATTATATTTTGGTACTGGCAAAGGAGGTCTAATGAGCTACCGATACTCTCTCGAGAATCGTCGATGACGGTGCCAATAACTCATACTCCTAGCTCTTTTGGTAAAGTCACGTTGAAGGGAAACAATAAAATAATAAAATATATAACAAGTTGCTCAACATCACCAGCGACAGTGGTATAGTGGTGAGCATAGCTGCCTTCCAAGCAGTTGACCCGGGTTCGATTCCCGGCTGTCGCAGTGGTTATTTATTATTTTAAATTTGTCCGAGTTGAACTCAGATGGAGAGAGAGAGGGGGAGAGAGAGGTCACAGTGGGAGTCGCAGGAGCTGCTGCTGCTACTGCGGGTGGCCTCGTGCAAGGCGGCACAGCAAGTAGGACTCCCCGATTCCCGGCTGTCGCAAGTCCGAGCTGTTTTTTTTTTGGATCAAATATTCATTTTATCAGCGGAGATGGATTCAGGAGATCAGCTGTGAGTGGTAAAATTTAACATCGCAGGATCGAGAGTGTGGCAACGGATTAGGGGAGGAGGCCTTCATCCAGCAGTGGATTGAGCCTGGCTCACGATGTTGATGGCAGTGGTGATGATGATGAGTGGGTCAACAGCAAACTGCTCAACAGCAACAGCGACAGTGGTATAGTGGTGAGCATAGCTGCCTTCCAAGCAGTTGACCCGGGTTCGATTCCCGGCTGTCGCACGCTAAAGTTTTTATATATATTTTTTGTATTTAAATAGAGGCGCCTCATCCATAACGAGTGAACAAATACCGACCGCGTGCAACACAAAGCGATGGTTCGTTAAAATTAGACAAATCATCGCGTCGCAGGAGCTGCTGCTACCGCGGGTGGCCTCGTGCAAGGCGGCACAGCAAGTAGGACTCCCCATCCTGCGTCGGCATCAGCAGCCGCGATCAATCCACTGCTGGATGAAGGCCTGGTGACGTCACATCACGAGCGGAGTTTTTGTCGATTGTGCTCGTCACACCAATGGAGCGGCAGCGTCACCACCACAATAATTTGTCAAAGTTTAACGAACCATCGCTTTGTGTTGCACGCGGTCGGTGTTTGTTCACGCGTCGTGGATGAGGCGCCTCTATTTAAATACAAACAAAATATATTAAACTGTAGCTTGCGACAGCCGGGAATCGAACCCGGGTCAACTGCTTGGAAGGCAGCTATGCTCACCACTATACCACTGTCGCTGTTGCTGTTGAGCAGCTTGCTGTTGACACAGTCATCATCATCACCACCATTACCACTCAGGCTCAATCCACTGCTGGATTGAAGGTCTCCTCTTTCCCAAACCAGTTACCCCCCCTCTCGATCCTGCGATGAAAAACAAAATTACCACTCGGAGGTGACCTCCTAAATCCATCTCTGCTGTAAAGTAAATAAATAAAGAATAACGTGTGTACCCTGTATAGACCTTGCGATGGCCAGGAGTCGAACCGGGTTGAAATTGCTACGGAAGACAGCTCTGATCGCCACTACAGCATCACAGCAGCTCACACTCACAGCAGGTGACTTGACCCAGCAGTGCTGGGGGTAAATATCCCTCTGTGAGTGGTGATGCACAGAGTCCGTGAGAGACTCGCCGAGTGACTCGAGGCTGCTGCTGCTGAGGGTGGTGATGGTGATAGTGGTGGTGATGGCGATGATGATGGTGTTAGTGGTGGTGATGGTAGTGATGATGATGATGATGGTGGTGGTAGTGAAGATGATGGTGGTGGTAGTGATGATGATGATGGTGGTGGTGGTAGTGATGATGATGGTGGTGGTAGTGATGATGATGATGGTGGTAGTGATGATGATGATGGTGGTAGTGATGATGATGGTGGTGGTAGTGATGATGATGGTGGTGGTAGTGATGATGATGATGGTGGTAGTGATGATGATGATGGTGGTGGTAGTGATGATGATGATGGTGGTAGTGATGATGATGGTGGTGGTAGTGATGATGATGGTGGTGGTAGTGATTATGATGGTGGTGGTGATGATAATGGTGGTGGTGGAAGTGATGATGATGGTGGTGGTGGTGATGATGATGGTGGTGGTGGTAGTGATGATGGTGGTGGTGGTGGTGATGATGATGATGGTGGTGGTAGTGATGATGATGGTGGTGATGGTGGTGATGGTGATGATTGTGGTGGTGGTAGTGATGATGGTGGTGGTGATGATGGTGGTGATGATGATGGTGGTGGTAGTGATGATGATGGTGGTGGTGGTGATGGTGGTGGTGATAATGACGGTGGTGGTGATGATGACGGTGGTGGTGATGATGGTTGTGATGATGATTGTGGTGATGATGATGGTGGTGATGGTGATGATCGTGTTGATTATGTTAAAGATGATAACCATGTAAACAGCAAGCTGCTCAACAACAACAGCGACAGTGGTATAGTGGTGAGCATAGCTGCCTTCCAAGCAGTTGACCCGGGTTCGATTCCCGGCTGTCGCAAGTCCGAGCTGTTTTTTTTTTTGGATCAAATATTCATTTTATCAGCGGAGATGGATTCAGGAGATCAGCTGTGAGTGGTAAAATTTAACATCGCAGGATCGAGAGTGTGGCAACGGATTAGGGGAGGAGGCCTTCATCCAGCAGTGGATTGAGCCTGGCTCACGATGTTGATGGCAGTGGTGATGATGATGAGTGGGTCAACAGCAAGCTGCTCAACAGCAACAGCGACAGTGGTATAGTGGTGAGCATAGCTGCCTTCCAAGCAGTTGACCCGGGTTCGATTCCCGGCTGTCGCACGCTAAAGTTTTTATATATATTTTTTGTATTTAAATAGAGGCGCCTCATCCATAACGAGTGAACAAATACCGACCGCGTGCAACACAAAGCGATGGTTCGTTAAAATTAGACAAATCATCGCGTCGCAGGAGCTGCTGCTACCGCGGGTGGCCTCGTGCAAGGCGGCACAGCAAGTAGGACTCCCCATCCTGCGTCGTCATCAGCAGCCGCGATCAATCCACTGCTGGATGAAGGCTTGGTGACGTCACTTCACGAGCGGAGTTTGTGTCGATTGTGCTCGTCACACCAATGGAGCGGCAGCGTCACCACCACAATAAGTTGTCAAAGTTTAACGAACCATCGCTTTGTGTTGCACGCGGTCGGTGTTTGTTCACGCGTCGTGGATGAGGCGCCTCTATTTAAATACAAACAAAATATATTAAACTGTAGCTTGCGACAGCCGGGAATCGAACCCGGGTCAACTGCTTGGAAGGCAGCTATGCTCACCACTATACCACTGTCGCTGTTGCTGGTGAGCAGCTTGCTGTTGACACAGTTACCATCATCTTCACCACCATTACCACTCAGGCTCAATCCACTGCTGGATTGAAGGTCTCCTCTTTCCCAAACCAGTTACCCCCCTCACGATCCTGCGATGAAAAACAAAATTACCACTCGGAGGTGACCTCCTAAATCCATCTCATCTGCAAATAAATAAATAAAGAATTAAGTGTGTACCCTGTATAGACCTTGCGATGGCCAGGAGTCGAACCGGGTTGAAATTGCTACGGAAGACAGCTCTGATCGCCACTACAGCATCACAGCAGCTCACACTCACAGCAGGTGACTTGACCCAGCAGTGCTGGGGGTAAATATCCCTCTGTGAGTGGTGATGCACAGAGTCCGTGAGAGACTCGTCGGGCGACTCGAGGCTGCTGCTGCTGCTGATGATCGTGATGATGATCGTGATGATGATGGTGATGATGGTGGTGATGATGGTGATAATGATGGTGGTGGTGGTGATGATGGTGGTGATGATGGTGGTGATGGTGGTGATGGTGGTGGTGGTGATGATGGTGGTGGTGATGATGGTAGTGGTGTTGATGATGGTGATCATGATGGTGATGATGGTGATGATGGTGGTGGTGATGATGACGGTGGCGGTGATGAAAATGATGGTGGTGTTGATGATGGTGCTGATGATGATGATGATCGTGATGGTGATGATGGTGGTGTTGATGATCGTGATGATGATCGTGATGATGATGGTGGTGGTGATGATGGTGGTGGTGGTGATGATGGTGATGATGGTGGTGATGATGATGGTGGTGGTGATGATCGTGGTGGTGGTGATGATGGCGATGATGATGATGGTGGTGGTGATGATGATCAATCGTGGCTGTCTGGCGATGCTCCGTCTCGTGTCCGCTCCTCCACAGCCCCTGCCGTGCTGTCGGGGACCTCGTGGGGCTGCACTCTCGCCTGGCAAAGGGATGGCAGAGGCCTTCATCCAGCAGTGGATTGAGCATGGATGATGGTGATGATAATGATGTGGCTGATGATGATGTTGATGATGAGTGGGTCAACAGCAAGCTGCTCAACAGCGACAGCGGTATAGTGGTGAGCATAGCTGCCTTCCAAGCAGTTGACCCGGGTTCGATTCCCGGCTGTAGCAAGCTACAGTTTAATATAGTTTTTGTATTTAAATAGAGGCGCCTCATCCACGACGCGTGAACAAACACCGACCGCGTGCAACACAAAGCGATGGTTCGTTAAAATTTGACAACTTATTGTGGTGGTGACGCTGCCGCTCCATTGGTGCAGGAGCACCATCGACAATAACTCCATAAGAAAGGTTTTTGGGATAGATCGCGTTATTTATAAATGTGTCGTAACCCTTCACCACCCGACACGGCCAATCAGCAAAAAAAAGTGTCACGTTGACAAAAGACAAATAATTCACTACTTTAGCCCACCGGTGTGTTGAAGAGTGAATCCACAACATTTACAGGTTGAGTACGACGTTTCGCTGGTAAATACATCCAGCATCATCGGGCAATTCGCCAGAATGGTAAAGCCCTCGCTTGCTCCCGGTTTTATATAGAGCAGCAGGGTGACTTCATCATTTAACTCATTTAAAAAAAAAACCTTTATTATGAATAATATTGGTCGCGAAAGCCTACTACGTGTTAAACTGACAAAAACTCCGCTCGTGAAGTGACGTCACCAGACCTTCATCCAGCAGTGGATTGATCGCGGCTGCTGATGACGACGCAGGATGGGGAGTCCTACTTGCTGTGCCGCCTTGCACGAGGCCACCCGTAGCAGCAGCAGCTCCTGCGACTCCCACTGTGACCTCTCTCTCCCCCTCTCTCTCTCCATCTGAGTTCAACTCGGACAAATTTAAAATAATAAATAACCCCTGCGACAGCCGGGAATCGAACCCGGGTCAACTGCTTGGAAGGCAGCTATGCTCACCACTATACCACTGTCGCTGTTGCTGTTGAGCAGCTTGCTGTTGATTCATAATAAAGGTTATGAGGTGATGATGATGATGGTGGTGGTGGCGATGGTGGTGGTGATGATGATGGTGGTGGTGGTGATGATGATGGTAGTGATGATGGTGGTGGTGGTGGTGATGATGATGGTGGTGGTGGTAGTGATGATGATGGTGGTGATGGTGGTGATGGTGATGATGGTGGTGATGGTGATGATGGTGGTGGTGGTGGTGATGACGGTGGTGGTGGTGATGATGACGGTGGTGGTGGTGATGACGGTGGTGGTGATGATGGTTGTGATGATGATTGTGGTGATGATGTTGGTGGTGATGGTGATGATCGTGTTGATTATGTTAAAGATGATAACCGTGTCAACAGCAAGCTGCTCAACAACAACAGCGACAGTGGTATAGTGGTGAGCATAGCTGCCTTCGATTCCCGGCTGTCGCAGGGGTTATTTATTATTTTAACTTTGTCCGAGTTGAACTCAGATGGAGGGGGAGTCGCAGGAGCTGCTGCTGCTGCGGGTGGCCTCGTGCAAGGCGGCACAGCAAGTAGGACTCCCCATCCTGCGTCGTCATCAGCAGCCGCGATCAATCCACTGCTGGATGAAGGTCTGGTGACGTCACTTCACGAGCGGAGTTTTTGTCAGTTTAACACGTAGTAGGCTTTCGCGACCAATATTATTCATAAAGGTTTTTTTTTAAATGAGTTAAATGATGAAGTCACCCTGCTGCTCTATATAAAACCGGGAGCAAGCGAGGGCTTTACCATTCTGATTCTGGCGAATTGCCCGATGATGCTGGATGTAATTACCAGCGAAACGTCGTACTCAAACTGTAAATGTTGTGGATTCACTCTTCAACACACCGGTGGGCTAAAGTAGTGAATTATTTGTCTTTTGTCAACATGACACTTTTTTTTGCTGATTGGCCGTGTCGGGTGGTGGAGGGTTACGACACATTTATAAATAACGCGATCTAACCCAAAACCTTTCTTATGGAGTTTTTGTCGATGGTGCTCGTCACACCAATGGAGCGGCAGCGTCACCACCACAATAATTTGTCAAATTTTAACGAACCGTCGCTTTGTGTTGCACGCGGTCGGTGTTTGTTCACGCGTCGTGGATGAGGCGCCTCTATTTAAATACAAAAACTATATTAAACTGTAGCTTGCTACAGCCGGGAATCGAACCCGGGTCAACTGCTTGGAAGGCAGCTATGCTCACCACTATACCGCTGTCGCTGTTGAGCAGCTTGCTGTTGACCCACTCATCATCAACATCATCATCAGCCACATCATTATCATCACCATCATCCATGCTCAATCCACTGCTGGATGAAGGCCTCTGCCATCCCTTTGCCAGGCGAGAGTGCAGCCCCACGAGGTCCCCGACCGCACGGCAGGGGCTGTGGAGGAGCGGACACGAGACGGAGCATCGCCAGACAGCCACGATTGATCATCACCACCATCACCACCACCATCATCATCATCGCCATCATCACCACCACCACGATCATCATCACCACCATCATCACCATGATCACCATCATCACCATCACGATCATCACCATCATTACCATCACTACCATAATCAGCAAGATCATCACCATCAGCACCACCATCATCACCATCACGATCATCACCATCATTACCATCACTACCATAATCATCAAGATCATCACCATCAGCACCACCACCATCACCATCATCACCACCATCAGCACCACCATCATCATCACCACCACCATCATCATGATCACCACCATCATCACGATCATCATCACCACCATCATCACCATCATCACCATCACGATCATCACCATCATTACCACCATCACCACAATCACCATCATCACCATCATCACCACCACCATCATCACCACCATCATCATCACCACCACCATCATCATCACGATCATCATCACGATCATCAACACCACCATCATCACCATCACGATCATCATCATCATCATCAGCACCATCATCAACACCACCATCATTTTCATCACCGCCACCGTCATCATCACCACCACCATCATCACCATCATCACCATCATCACCATCACCATCATCAACACCACCACCATCATCACCACCACCATCATCACCACCACCATCACCACCATCACCACCATCATCACCACCATCATCACCACCACCACCATCATTATCACCATCATCACCACCATCATCACCATCATCACGATCATCATCACGATCATCAGCAGCAGCAGCCTCGAGTCGCCCGACGAGTCTCTCACGGGCTCTGTGCATCACCACTCACAGAGGGATATTTACCCCCAGCACTGCTGGGTCAAGTCACCTGCTGTGAGTGTGAGCTGCTGTGATGCTGTAGTGGCGATAAGAGCTGTCTTCCGTAGCAGTTTCAACCCGGTTCGACTCCTGGCTATCGCAAGGTCTATACAGGGTAAACACACTTTACTATTTATTTATTTACAGCTGAGATGGATTTAGGAGGTCACCTCCGAGTGGTAATTTTGTTTTTATTTTCATCGCAGGATCGAGAGGGGGGCAACGGGTTTGGAAAAGAGGAGGCCTTCAATCCAGCAGTGGATTGAGCCTGAGTGGTAATGGTGATGATGATGACGACTGTGTCAACAGCAAGCTGCTCAACAGCAACAGCGACAGTGGTATAGTGGTGAGCATAGCTGCCTTCCAAGCAGTTGACCCGGGTTCGATTCCCGGCTGTCGCAGGGGTTATTTATTATTTTAAATTTGTCCGAGTTGAACTCAGATGGAGAGAGAGAGAGGGGGAGAGAGAGGTCACAGTGGGAGTCGCAGGAGCTGCTGCTGCTACGGGTGGCCTCGTGCAAGGCGGCACAGCAAGTAGGACTCCCCATCCTGCGTCGTCATCAGCAGCCGCGATCAATCCACTTCAGGATGAAGGTCTGGTGACGTCACTTCACGAGTGGAGTTTTTGTCGATTGTGCTCGTCACACCAATGGAGCGGTAGCGTCACCACCACAATAATTTCTCAAAGTTTAACGAACCGTCGCTTTGTGTTGCACGCGGTCGGTGTTTGTTCACGCGTCGTGGATGAGGCGCCTCTATTTAAATACAAAAACAAAATCCCCATTCTACCAGGCAAAGCCCACTAAGGTGTTAACTTATTTAATTTATTTCATTTTTATACCCACGTGACTTTACCGAAAGAACCAATGAGTATGGATCCCTGCAGTCACCAAAACTTCAAATCGAGATTGTTAACTTATGTTTCAGAAACGACCCGGCCATCACAAATGATAGGCCAACAAAAGTGGCCCTTGTGTTATTTTGTTTTTATATATTTGTGGGCGAGATGTTCTCACGATGTTAGCGCCTTTTGAGAACCGTCTGACACAGACATGGGCAAAGTACGGCCCCCGGGCCGTATACGGCCCGTTGGGCTTTTTAATCCGTCCCGCCGAACTTGTCCAAATATTATTATTGTTAAATTAAATTTTACCTTTCTCCTGTAATGCCCCCATTTCCCCATTAGACGGCGCTGTTTTCATGATGTTTGATCAGTCACCTTACGACGTGGTTTTTGTATTGTTCATGTTCGTGCAATTCGTTAAATTGCCTTGCAAATAAATGCTTTGCTACCTGTTAAAGGCCAAATCCTTTCAAGTAATGATTTTTACACGTCATTTATATTTAGTTCAAACAAACACTCCGTCCATCTGTTCCTGGCCCGGCCCCTCTGTCAAATTTTAGAACCCATTGTGGCCCGCGAGTCAAAGAATTTGCCCACCCCTGGTCTGACGTAGCTCTTAAACCATTCCGTTGTACCGTCTGAAAATGTTCGTTGACCAAGTATTGCGAGTGGAATATTGTGTTGCATTATATTGTTTCCAAATCTTACTAAATCTTGTTCGATTTGATGCGCTTCTCCATCTCTCTTTGTATCCCCTACATGCTAAGGCCTCGGCACAGAGACCCCGTCTCTCTGTGCTCCATACGTTGTGTCTCTCTTTGTGTCTCTGTGTTAACTCCCTCCACTTAGGTGTCTGTATATATATCCGCGGTTCTGTGTTTCCTCTCTCTCTCTGAAATTTAGCTCTTCTATGCCTGATGATGATCGCTTGCGTTGCAATCGAAACGTCGTATGCTATTATGTAATTGTATTATTATTTCTTATTTCTACGTGACTTTACCGAGAAAACCAAAGAGTGGAATATCGTGGTCAACGGTGTCCAAAGGCTCTTAACAAGTCGCGGATTAGTGGACAGCTGTGGCGCCATTTATCCAGATTACCGAAGAGGAAATGTAAAGACATCCCCCATGGCTGTAATAATAAAAGCGATCTCCTCGCAAACAACCTGTTTACGATGAAGGAGATTGAGTTTCTTTAGGGAGCAGTTTGTTTGTACTTTTAAGTATTGACAAAACATTGGTAACTGGTGAAAGAATAGAGATTGGTTTATAATCATTACGAGACATCCTTTGCCAGTAACAATATCTTGTTACTGGCAAAGGAGGTCTGAATGTAAATGCTCACCCCGAGCTCTCAATAATCTGATAGTGCGCTGTTTTTTGAGTTGTACGCCTTATGGCGTCATCTGGTCCAACACCAGTGGAGACTTAAGGGCTCTAAGAAAAGCCGTCTCGGGTGGACCAATCAAATTCAAGGACAGTGCCAATATCATTATCAGAGTTGTCTCTTTTTGTTTGCATTTTGACTGCTTGTGTTGTGGTTATTGCAAACATGATCCTTTGTATAAAGGTGTCAGTTCTTGTGCCAGCTAAAAGGGTAAAAAACTTAGTACTGGTTTATAATCATTAGGGTCTTCCTTGGAGCCGTTTTTCACACGCTGGACGAACAACAGCGGATTTCGACTCCAGCGGAAATGTACCTTCGATAAGTGGGGAGGTTGAGAATGTGTCTCGCGAGGTTTACGAATGAGTTTTCCGCGACAGCCACGCGGAGCAAAAAGTGCGAGCAGTCTTCTCGCGTGCAGGACGACGTCTTATCCGACACGAGTTTACGCGACGCGCCCAGTTCAGCTATGGGACTAAACGAGCAATAGGGACGATGCCTTTCACGAACATTTTTCAGGCTTGGTGTGAAGAGGAACAAGGGGTGGGGGGTGGGAGGTGGGCGATAACCCTTTTGTTATTCTTGGTTCTTTCGGTAAAGTCGCGTTGAAGGGAAACAATAAAATAAAATATATCTAAAACAATATTCATATTCTTAGTTTTTGCGGTAAAGTCACGTTGAAGAGAAACAACAAAATAATAAAATATATAATATGTATTTTATTATTTTGTTATTTTTATTAATATATATAATATATTTTATTATTTTGTTGTTTCTCTTCAACGTGACTTTACCGAAAAAACTAAGAATATGAATTACTGCAGTCACGAAAGCTTTAAATCAAAATTTAAAACAATATTGTTTCCTTTCGATTTAAAGCTTTCGTGACTGCAATGATTCATCTTCTTTGGTTCTTTCGGTAAAGTCACGTAGAATGAGAATAAAATCATAAATTGATAAAATAAAATAACACAATAATATTCTCACTGTTATTTTATTTTATCAATTTATTATTTTATTCTCATTCTACGTGACTTTACCGAAAGAACCAAAAAATAAAATAACACAATAATAATAATATTCTCACTGAGAATATTCTCACTGAGAATATTATTGTGTTATTTTATTTTATCAATTTATTATTTTATTCTCATTCTACGTGGTGACTTTACCGAAAGAACCAAAGAAGATGAATATTGTTTCCCTTCTACGTGGTGACTTTACCGAAAGAACCAAGAATATGAATCACTGCAGTCACGAAAGCTTTAAATCAACATTTAACTTTTTTGTTCTTTCGGTAAAGTCACGTAGGTAGACATAAAATAGAAGAAATCGCGACGTTTCGATCGCACAATCTTCATCAGGTGGAACAACCACAGCTAGAAACGTCGCGATTCGTTTTATTTTATACCCAAGTGACTTTACCGAAAGAACCACAGAGTATGGATTCCTGCAGTCACGAAAACTTCAAATCAAGGGGGGAGTTGTTGTCTATGTGGGTGTGTGAAAATTGATGAAAAATAATTAAAATTAAATGAAATTCGAAATTTGCATAATTAATCCGAAATTATGCTAATTTGTTTAATTATGCGTGTAACTATGCTAATTAGAGAGGTAATCGTATTAATTTATACGAGTGGGTGTGGTTGTGTTAATGATAGCCTTTATGATAATCAGGCCCCGCCTCGTTGACGAGGTGGGGTTATCAATCAGGATAATGCAATCAATCGTGCGCAGTTACGCTAGTGTCAATTCGGCCTTGTTGTCTAACTTCGTATTATTGATCCGCATAATACAATGATTCTCGCTTTAACACTCCCCGAGTGTTCATATTTTAGGTCCCATGTTCATATCGTTCGCTTTAGTTTAATGAGGGTGGATTGGTGTGTTTATAGTTTAGGTTCCCGAGTTCCTATCTCGTCGCAGGATACAGATCTTATGCAAAAATTTCAGGAAAGAATCACACGACCACGTCTGTATTAATCAATTTATTTTCTAATTAAACCTTAACTATAATATATATGTGAACTCTCAATCTCGGAACTTCAACACGGTATCCACACGGTATCAAGACAGTATCATCAACGACTGTACGATTTCACTTTGATAACACATGGACCCCGCATAAAGCGATTGCTGTTAGTGAGAGAGTCAGGACATGCAAATGCTATGCTACACAAAAGCTTATACATTATAATATGAACGATCATTATGCTTGAAATGGTCAGCACATTATCACAGGCGATTGATTAACATGCAACGGTATTCATATAAAAAGACAATCAAACAGTTATTATTTCCAAAGGCATAAATGTAACAACAGATCCACCGGACAGACTATAAGATTACCGAAATGGCTTAGTGTGAGGGTATGCGGCGGAACGTGTTATCTCACGGGAGATTAATTAATTAATTCGTGAATAAGATAGTATGATCAGAAAATCGGTTTAGCACGATTCCTCCCTGGGAGCGTAGCTCCGTGGCGAAGGTGCCAAGGGTTAATTCGTATTGATGGATCGGTTGGTAACTTATGTGATTAGAAGTACAGTCCAAAACAAAATATTAAAGAGGGAAATTATGAATATACTTATAAATGACGAACTGTTATCACACGATCGATGCTTCCACAGCCAGATGGTTCACGGACTTGAGTGTTCGCTTCTGGTTAAGGACCCGTGTATGTTTGAGTGATATGAATTGTTTTTAATAGTCAGTGTTTGGAATTAATTATTTGCGTTGCCATACGCTGAAGTTGGCATCGCTTGTAGGAGAAGTAGCCTCGCTCCCTTTAGAGCGGTGAGGTGTGTGGGAGTGCATCATACGTATCGCCGCCCTCCTCCACGCAGCAGCCAGCCTCTGTCCACGGGGGAGAGTTGCTTGATCGCTCTCAGTTCTGCTCAGTGGACACCTCTCTCCACTGCTGGATGAGCTGCGCGATCACGCTCGTGCTGGTTCGCTGACAGCAGTTTCTCTCCGCTGTTGGATGTGCTGCATCGGCACGCTCCCTCTCTCAACGTGCTCGTTGCTGGTTTGCTGAAAGCAGGTTTTTCTCCACTGCTGGATGACTCAAGTCGCACGTGCTCTTGCTCTGGTTTGCAGAAGCTCTTGCTTGGTGCGTCGGTCGCTCTGCAGCTGGACTCAATGTAGAATAAACTTCCAGCAATACTCTGTCTTTCAGCTCTTGGAAATCACACAGGGTGACGCCTCACTACCCTGCGAGTCTTGCCAACGTCAGTGGGTAGCGACGGGGCCACTTTGACTTCTGCTCGCCGTCCCCTGCTCTGCAGCTCGCCGGCTGGCGACCTGTTGCTCTCGTTCCCGATTGGAACTGCTCCTGAGCCGACCCACTGGTCGAACTGCCCGCGTTCCGACCCCTCCGAGTCGAACTCCCCGAGTTCCGACCCCCCTGGTCGAACTCCCCGAGTTCCGACCCCCCCTGGTCGAACTCCCCGCGTTCCGACCCCTCCGAGTCGAACTCCCCGAGTTCCGACCCCCCTGGTCGAACTCCCCGAGTTCCGACCCCCCCTGGTCGAACTCCCTCGAGTTGAACTCCTCCGAGTCGAACTGTCTCCCGAGAGTCGACCCCCCGGTCGAACTCTGGTGAGCCGTCCCCCCCCCCCCCCCTCCCGGTCGAACTGAGGTTTCAATGCTCAGGATCCTCTTTTTATGCCCAAAAATCCCTTCACTCGGATCCTGCCCACAAGGCGGGGTTTCTTTCGATTTTTGCTGTGTCAGGATTTGTCCGTATGTATCTGTGTCCGTGTGTGTGTCCATACGTGTGTCAGTGTGTCATTGTGTGCATCACCCACGGTATATTCCGTTGTCATACTCCTACCATAAAACTCACAAGTAAAACAATCAAATGTTATAAATTGTCTCGAAGGCGCCTCTCTGTCTGGGTGCACAACCTGGAGGGAGGGGCGATATTCCCTCCGACTTTCACCGACGCACAAAGAAATGGTTAAAAAGTTTTAAGTTAACATTTCATTTCATCAGAGTTCCACAGTTATGATTCTGTATTAATCCAAGGTCTGGGTCAGCTTCCCGTTGTGGTGTTTGACTCGTGTTTCCCCAAGCGTATACACACTCCTACCCCGCGCTGCAGGGATACAAAGACGGCCGGGATTTCCCTTTCTCTCCGACCCTGGGTTTAACATCACCCTTTGCTGACGTTGCAGTTTTGCTGTGCGCTTGCATTTCTTTTCCTCTCTATTACTTTAACCCTGCTTATTATTTGCGTATGGGTGGAGGCTAGAGCATTTATGTTGACTTAGGAAAACCTGATTGTTATAGGCTTCCGGTCAAGTCGTATAGAAATTATTAAAATATGGAAATGCATTTCATATTAAATTAATAGACGGGTGACGGTTATATTGACGTAGCTTGTGGCAGGGTTCAATTGAAGTGGGTGTGAAGATCAATAACTTTAGCCTACCCTGTCGTTAAATTCCGACTTTAAGTTACTTTAATAGTAATGCAGAACCAATTAGCTTTTTTGACTTAACTAGATCTAGGCTAACGCAACCTCCCAGTGACCCTGGCTTTGTGTTCACGTCAGCCCCTTGCAATCCGCTGCGCTCTGCTCTCTATCTGCTCCCTCTGACCCTGGGAAGGCTCTGAACGTCAAAATCGTGTTAGTGGGTCAAGGTAAATATGACCTCCACATTCCATGCTGAGGGTGGTTTGGTGTTTTTATTCATTATTAAAATTAACAATAGAAATATGTATCTATATGTATTGAAAAATTACTTGTTAATATTCAGATGGAAAGGGGGGGCATATACAACAGGGTGGCGATGTGAACGGCGTCTGGTGCAATTCGGAGAAATTTGACTCTGGTGAGTTTTTCTTTCAAAGATGCGTCCCTGCCGATCCAAAATGAGAATTCAATCCATTGCCGCGGTCTTGTTTTGTGAACACTTTCCGTGCCTTCTGTTCGGCTTTTTCTTATTGGAAGAGTATTTCGAATTTTTTTTCCCCTTTTCAAACCGAGCTGAACGTTTGCCAGAAATGTCCCGGGGCTTTCATGTTGCCGCTGTGAATTTAACGTCATCCGATGGTAGTTTAAAAATGAAGTGTTTCTTATTTGGCATGCCTATCGATTTCTGAGTGTGCTTTAGTTACTCCAAATCGGAGGTTATTTGATGTTTTTGGTTTATTCCAGGCTACATCTCTAGCAGCAGGGTAACCCCGGTGGGTGGCAGTGCCAGGATATTGGGGATAGCAGGAGAAGAATTCACACATGTAGAGATTTTTTTTAAAACGAGAATTTAATACCAACAAGACTGCAGGAACACACCTGGCGCATAGAATGAACCAACATCATCTCATTCCCGCCCCCTACCCCCACCGTTTCAGAATCAGAATGTTTATTTGTACCGGTGGGAAATCCGATGGAGCTGTAGAGTGATTTTTTTCCCCCCTCGCAGATGTCCAGCATGGTCTCTGGTGGCCGCAGAGTTAAACGGGTAACAACAAAACAACAGGTTACAAGGTCCAGTAAAAAACAAAATAAACATTCACCCGTGAATAGTTGCTTCCTGCGATACACTGCGACCTTCCTTACGCCAAATGTCGTTCTGGACGACACTGGATAACATCCGTTACAGCAACGTGCAAATAACAGCAACACGAAAATATAAAATTCAACCACGTTCGTCAATAGCTGGTGGGCCATCGCAAACTAGCATCTTAAAAGCAATACATTATTTAGTCTAACCCTCCCCATTGTAAGTCAACGGGGAGTAAATCTTTCGCACACGTTTATTTTTACATCTTTATATCCCTGTAAACTCATCATCGGGAACCCGGTGATCACGGATGACAACTCGAACCTTCTACCCCCCCCCCCCAACCTCGCGACTCCTCCCAACAGCTGTTCGTCAACCCACGGCAGGCGGCGGTGCTGCTGCTAGAGGCACGTGGACTGGGGCTGCGTGCCACCCAGCTGCGAGTTGGGAGGGGGGTTGACAGATTTCCGTTTCGCGACGGCAGACGCAGGGGACGCGGTTTTAGCAGGGGACGCCCCCTTGGCTCACGGACTACGCCACCTTCACACCCACCACCTACTCGCCCCTCCCACCTTACCCATCCCCCCGCCCAATGTAACTATCCCCCCCCACCTTACCTACCCCCCCACCTTACCCACCCCCCCCCACCTTACCCATCCCCCCCCCCACCTTACCCATACCCCCGCCCCAATGTAACTATCCCCCCCCCACCTTACCTACCCCCCCACCTTACCCATCCCCCCCCACCCTACCCATCCCCCCCCCCCACCTTACCCATACCCCCGCCCCAATGTAACTTGCCCCCCCCCCACCTTACCTACCCCCCCCACCTTACCCATCCCCCCCCCCCACCTTACCCATCCCCCCCCCCACCTTACCCATCCCCCCCCCACCTTACCCATCCCCCCCCCACCTTACCCATCCCCCCCCCAATGTAACTATCCCCCCCCACCTTATCTCCCCCCTCTTACCCATCCTTCCCCCCCCCACCTTACCCATACCCCCCCCCACCTTACCCATCCCCCCCCCACCTTACCTACCCCCCCCCCCACCTTACCCATCTCCCCCCCCCCCCCCACCTTACCCATACCCCCCCCACCTTACCCATCCCCCCCCCCACCTTACCTACCCCCCCCACCTTACCCATCCCCCCCCCCCCACCTTACCCATCCCCCCCCCCCACCTTACCCATCCCCCCCCCCACCTTACCCATCCCCCCCCCACCTTACCCATCCCCCCCCAATGTAACTATCCCCCCCCACCTTTTCCATCTCCCCCCCTCTTACCCATCCTTCCCCCCCCCCACCTTACCCATACCCCCCCCACCTTACCCATCCCCCCCCCACCTTACCTACCCCCCCCCCCCACCTTACCCATCTCCCCCCCCCACCTTACCCATACCCCCCCCACCTTACCCATCCCCCCCCCACCTTACCTACCCCCCCCCACCTTACCCATCCCCCCCCCCCACCTTACCCATCTCCCCCCCCCCACCTTACCCATCCCCCACCTTACCCATACCCCCGCCCCAATGTAACTATCCCCCCCCCCCACCTTATCCCCCCCCTCTTACCCATCCTTCCCCCCCCCCCGACATCACCCATTTGCCCCCACCTTACCCAACCCCCCCCCCACCCTCACCTTACCCCCCCCACCTTACCCACCCCCCTATCCCCGCCCCCCCCCCCCCACCACGCCAATCTACTCGAGCTCCACCATAGAGAGGGAGCCGTCCCACACGAGCACGGCGAGGGCGGGGAAGAGCGGCTGCGTGAACTTGGCGTGGAACGTGTGCAGCAGCGTCATGTCGTCCGCCAGGTAGAAGGACAGCACCCCCGCGTCGCAGTCCAGAAAGACGCCCACCTTGCGAACCGCCGCCCCCGGTGCCGGCGCCGGTGCCAACGCCGCCGCCGGTGCCGCCGGTGCCGGTGCAGCCACCGGTGCAGCCGCCGGTGCCGCAGCCGCCGGTGCCGCAGGGATTTCACCGGCGTCGCCCTGCTGCTGCTGCTGCTGCTGCTGCAGCGGGTTCGGGCGCCGCCGCAGCAGCAGCAGCAGCGTCCCCACGCCGCCGTGGCGAGCCGTCAGCTCGCTGTTGTCCATGAAGAGGCACCACGAGTCGCCGTTCTCGCCCAGCTTGCACACGCCGCCCTGACCCTTGCGCGGGACGGAGCCGTAGGCGACGCCGACGCGCCACGAGCCCGCGCCGCCCACGTCCACCTCCCAGTAGTGGCGGCCCGACGCCAGCGGCCGGGCGCCCAGCACCTGCGGGTGCCAGCAGTCGAAGCGCTCGGGGTGGTCGGGCGGCGGCTGGCGCGGCGGGGAGCCCATCACGGTCTTGAGGTCGCGGGAGACGCGCAGCCACGGCGACGCGGTGGCCGGGTCCAGCGTCGGGGAGCAGCCGTCTGGGGGGGGGGGGGGGGGGGGGGTTGCAACCTCCGGTCAGCACGGTTGGCTACGGACAGAGCGAAAGAGGTTCAATGTACGTGCTACACGCTGCACACTGCCGTAGGCCGAGTGGGCGGGCGGTCGTGTGGGCGGGCGGTCGTGTGGGCGGGCTGGTCGTGTGGGTGGGTGGTTATGTGGGTGCGTGGTTGTGTGGGTGGGTGGCTGGGTGGTCGTGTGGGTGGGTGGTCGTGTGCGTGAGTAGCTGGGTGGTCGTGTGGGTGGGTGGCTATGTGGGTGGGTGGCTGGTTATGTGGGTGGCTGGGTGGTTATGTGGGTGGCTGGCTGGGTGGGTGGCTGGATAGTTGTGTGGGTGGCTGGGTCGACAGTTGTGTGGGTGGCTGGGTGGATAGTTGTGTGGGTGGGTGGCTGGATAGTTGTGTGGGTGGCTGGCTGGATAGTTGTGTGGGTGGCTGGCTGGATAGTTGTGTGGGTGGCTGGGTGGATAGTTGTGTGGGTGGCTGGCTGGATAGTTGTGTGGGTGGCTGGCTGGATAGTTGTGTGGGTGGCTGGGTGGATAGTTGTGTGGGTGGCTGGCTCAGTGGTTATGTGGGTGGCTGGCTGGGTGGGTGGGCTGGATAGTTGCGTGGGTGGCTGGGTGCTTATATGGATGGGTAGCTGGTTGGGTTCTTCCCAACCCCGGGCTTGGCCGCTGCTACGTCGGCGTGCTCACATCTCTCGGCGATGAGCGGCAGCGGACGAGTGCCCATGATCTTCTGCAGAGAGATGATCTTGTCCAGGTCCGTTGTGGTGGACAGCAGCAGGCCCTTGGTGTGCACCTTGGCTGGCACGTTACTGAAAGACAGAGAGAGAGCGCGCGCAGGTACAGCTCAACTTCCAACGGCCGTCCAATAGAAAACAAAATGGCGCACTCCACGCTCTAATGGCGTGTGCTCCGTACGTAAAGCGCCCGACACCCCACCCCCGCCGCCCCGCCTAGAGTGCCAGGACCGGTGTCGCCCCAGCGACAGCACGCCAGCCTGGACGTGCACCGGTGGGGCGAGCCAAAGCAGGCACTTATTGTTGCGGGCTGCGCCCGAGAAGCACGGCAGCAGCAGCAGCAGCAGCAGCAGCGCCTCCATTGGCGCCGGCGCTACGGCCATTCTACGTGTAAACCCACGACTCAATTGGAACAAATTATCCGGTGGCGGCAACCGCTGCATTGGCGGTGGTGCAAAAGGGAAGAGTCGACGACGGCGACTCCAACACGGACCGGGTGAATAACAGCGAACGCCACGCGCGTGTGTGTGCGCGTCTGTCACCTTCAAAAGGAAACGTATAGAAAACAGGCGAGTTTTCAGAGGGGGGGTGGGGGAGGGACTCGGTGTTAACGTGACTCACGTAAGCTCGTTGAGAACCGGATCCTGCAAAAAGAGAAGAAAAGTGAGAGGCGAGTTTTACTCTCGCTCGGCTCTGGAGGGGAACTCAATATAAAACTGAACCGTGTTTTATGGTTCTATATATATTCTTGGTTCTTTCGGTAAAGTCACGTTGAAGGGAAACAATAAAATAATAAAAAATATATATAAAACAATAAAATTCCCACGACGTTTCGACTGCAACACAAGCAGTCATCGCCAGGTGTGAAAACCAACGGCAAGAACATTTGTACAGTATATAGTAGTGTATAGCGGTGTATAGTATATAGTAGTGTATAGCGGTGTATAGTATATATTAGTGTATAGCAGTGGGCAGTGTATAGTAGCGTATAGTATATATTAGTGTATAGTAGTGGGTAGTGTATAGTGTATAGTAGCGTATAGTATATATTAGTGTATAGTAGTGGGTAGTGTATAGTGTATAGTAGCGTATAGTACATATTAGTGTATCGTAGTGGGTAGTGTATAGTGTATAGTAGCGTATAGTATATATTAGTGTATCGTAGTGGGTAGTGTATAGTAGGGCTGAACGATTAATCGATTTCAAATCGAAATCGCAATTTGAAAAAATGTGATTAGCAAATCGCAAAGGCTACGATTTTTTTGCGATTTGATAAGTCCTATTACTTTCTTATTGGAATTGTTTTATTTTTTTATTACCGCAACTTTAATTATTTAACTAAACAACTGTTCTATGTGTGATGGTTATATTTAAATTAAAACATTTTAATAAATACATGTTGGAAGCAATTCATATCTTTCAAGTTCTCATCCTTGCATTAGAATATAGAGCAGTTAATATTTTGATGGTATCACGTGGTAACGCTCCATCACATGTTTTAAATCAATTAGGTGAATACTCTTTGGTTCTTTCGGTAAAGTCACGTAGAAAGATTATAATAGATCGCGACGTTTCGATCGCCACACATACGGTCGTCCTGAGGAACCAGAGTATGGATTCCTGCAGTCACGAAAGCTTCAAATCTACACAGTTAATTATAGAACTGAAGCTTGACTTAAAAAAAAAAATTGAAGAAATCGCAAATCGAATCGCAATCGCATCCGTCAGGAAAAAAAAAAAATCGCAATCGGCCATTCCCCCCAAAATCGTTCAGCCCCCGGGGTGCATAGTCGTGTACCGTGTCGGCTAACACGCACCTGCAGGAAGGCGATGGGGTCGTGCGTCTCGAGCAGGGCCTCCAGGCGCGAGATGATGCAGCCGAGGGCTTCGATCTCCTTGCGGTGGCGCTCGATCGCGAGCTGCGTGGAGTAGAGCACGGGGCCGCACTGCGCGTCCAGCCCGCGGACTACCTCGTCCTCCTCCTCCTCCTCCTCGTCGTCGTCCGCCGCCGCCGCCGCCGCCGGCTTGCTGACGGCGTAGAAGGCGCTCACCCGCGTCTTGATCGCGTCCGTGTATCTCTGCGCTCGCGGAGTTTGAGACAAAAGACACCGATGCGAAAGGAGAGCTCCCTTCTCCTCCTCCTCCCCCTGGGTAGACGGTTCATTCAAAAAAAAAAAGGAAGAGGCGAAGCCTTTGTTGGTTTCTTAAAGAAAGACGCGCGGGCGGTTTTTTGTTTTTACTTGTGGGGCAAGTCGGGGGGGGTGGGCAGTCGGGGCAGGCCCACCTCGTCGCTTCGTGAACGCACCGATGTCGCCCACCGTTGCTAGACGGCTCTGCTGCGTCCCTGCTCTCAAGACTGCGGTGGCTTCGCTTCCCCCAAGCCCCCCCCCCCTTATATACCCCCAGCAGGCCCCGCCCCTATCAGAAAGTGGCCACGCCCCTCCCCCCACTCCGGCACGTGCCTTCAATTATCTCAACGTCTACGTTGCACTGTCTCCACCCCCTCCCCCACAAAACTTTCTGGCGCCCCTCAGCCACCTGTTACCGATCATCTCAACGCGCAGCACGCCAATTAATTAATAAATTATCTATACATTGCCTTATGGGCATTATGTAAAAGATTTTTGTTCCTGGGTAGTAAGTGTTATTTTCTAATTGGTTATGCCTCAAAAGTACAGAAAGTGGTTATTATTCCCCACAAACTTTGCTTTTGTGACCGGGACTTTACGTGAAGGAATGACACAAATGCACAACAAGTTCTCTCTTTGAAAATAGGTACATTAAAAAAATATCACTGTCCTAGTCACAAAACGCAAAGTTTGTGGGGAATAATAGCCATTTTCTATACTTCTGAGGCATAAGCAATTAAGAAATAACAAAAAAAATGTTTTTGTCACACAGTGTTATCTATGCAGCACCGTACGCGCTAACAGTTCTTCATTATCTCAGCGTGTATTCAGTTTAACACGTAGGATTTCGCGACCAATATATCATAATAAAGTTTTTTGGGTTAGATCGCGCAAGTATGTGTTGTAAGCCTCCACCACCCGACATATCCAGGAAGGTTTGTCACGTAATCAACGTGCCAATTAGTTACTAGCATAGTGTATAGTGTAGTTTACTACTTCAGCCCACCGGTGTGTTGGAAAGTCAATCCACAACATTTACAATTTAAGTAGTACGACGTTTCGCTGGTAATTACATCCAGCATCATCCGGCGATTTTCCAGCAGAGTGAAACAATCCACCTGCTTCCGGTCTGTGTGTATTATTTACTAATTATCTATACAGTACCCTTAGGGGCCATCTCTTCTTAATGATCTCAAAGTATACACTTTACCACTTTCTCTTTAAAGACCCCCTCTACATATGGAAGATGATGACCACTACTTGTACATGTTGGCACTTGACAACCTACTGCCCATGGATCGTAGTGATGATGAGAGACCATGCGGTTAATTGGTACAGGGAAACAAACGCCTTATGCCAAGAGACTCAACAACAACACTAAGCCTACCCCGAACTCTATTACTACCCCAACTCATATCACTACCCCTACCCCTATCACTACCCTAACCACTATCACTACCCCAACCCCCATTACTAGTCCTATTACAACCCTATCCACTATCATTACCCCTATCACTACCCTAACCACTATCACTACCCTATCCAATTACAATAAACTTATCACTACCCCAAACACTATCACAAGCATTACCCCAACCCCGTCAGTGGGGGTATCGGCGGGGGCAATGGCGGGGGCATCAGTGGGGGTATTGGTCACCTCCACTCGGTCGTGGAATGCCGTCAGCTCGTGCACTTTGGACTCAGAGTTCTTCTTGCGGTCGATCCTCCCCTCCCTCTCCATGGTCACCAGCAGCTGCCAACGAAATTGGGGGAAGCAACGCCGGGAAGACATCGGGGAATCGACCGGTAAGTGGTTGCGAACCCATAGAGGCACACAGAGACCCACGGAGACACACAGAGACACACAGAGACACAGAGAGACACACAGAGACACACAGAGACACACAGAGACACACAGAGACACACAGAGACCCAGAGAGACACACAGAGACCCAAAGAGACGCACAGAGACCCAGAGAGACACAAAGAGACCCACAGAGACCCACAGAGACACACAGAGACACACAGAGACCCAGAGAGACACACGGCGATACACAGAGACACACAGAGACCCACAGAGACACACAGAGGCACACGGAGACACAGAGACCCAGAGAGACACACAGAGACCCAGAGAGACACACAGAGACCCAGAGAGACACACGGCGATACACAGAGACCCAGAGAGACACACAGAGACCCACGGCGATACAGAGATGCCCACAGAGGCACACAGACTCAGAGACCCACAGAGATACACAGAGACCCACAGAGATACACAGAGACCCAGAGAGATGCACAGAGACCCACATAGATACACAGAGACCCACAGAGACCCACGGCGATACAGAGACTCACAGAGACCCAGAGAGACCCGGAGAGATACAGAGACCCGGAGAGATACACAGAGACCCAGAGAGACACAGAGACCCAGAGAGATACACAGAGACCCAGAGAGATACACAGAGACCCAGAGAGACACACAGAGACCCGGAGAGATACACAGAGACCCAGAGACACACAGAGACCCAGAGAGATACACAGAGACCCAGAGAGACACACAGAAACCCAGAGAGACACACAGAAACCCAGAGAGACACACAGAGACCCAGAGAGACACAGAGAGACACACAGAGACCCAGAGAGATACACAGAGACCCAGAGAGACACACAGAGACCCAGAGAGACACAGAGACCCACAGACACCCACGGCGATACACAGAGACACACAGAGACCCAGAGACCCACAGAGATACACAGAGACCCACACAGAGACCCACGGCGATACAGAGACCCACGGCGATACACAGAGACACACAGAGACCCAGAGACCCACAGAGATACACAGAGACCCAGAGAGACACACAGAGACCCACGGCGATATGCAGAGACCCACAGAGGCACACGGAGACCCACAGAGACACACAGAGACACACAGACCCAGAGAGACACACAGAGACCCAGAGAGATACACAGAGACCCACAGAGATACACAGAGACCCAGAGAGACACACAGAGACCCACAGAGAACCACGGCGATACACAGAGACCCAGAGAGACACAGAGACCCACGGCGATACACAGAGACCCACAGAGGCACACGGCGATACACAGAGACCCAGAGAGACACACGGCGATACACAAGAGACCCAGAGAGACACACAGAGACCCACGGCGATACAGAGATACCCACAGAGGCACACAGACTCAGAGACCCAGAGAGATACACAGAGACCCACAGAGATACACAGAGACCCAGAGAGACACACAGAGACCCACAGAGAACCACGGCGATACACAGAGACCCAGAGAGACACAGAGACCCACGGCGATACACAGAGACCCACAGAGGCACACGGCGATACACAGAGACCCAGAGAGACACACGGCGATACACAAGAGACCCAGAGAGACACACAGAGACCCACGGCGATACAGAGATACCCACAGAGGCACACAGACTCAGAGACCCACAGAGATACACAGAGACCCACAGAGATACACAGAGACCCAGAGAGATGCACAGAGACCCACATAGATACACAGAGACCCACGGCGATACAGAGACCCACAGACACCCAGAGAGACCCACAGAGACCCAGAGAGACACACAGAGACCCAGAGAGACCCAGAGAGATACACAGAGACCCAGAGAGACACACAGAGACCCAGAGAGACACACAGAGACCCAGAGAGACACACAGAGACCCAGAGAGATACACAGAGACCCAGAGAGACACACAGAGACCCAGAGAGACACACAGAGACCCAGAGAGACACACAGAGACCCAGAGAGACACACAGAGACCCAGAGAGACCCGGAGAGATACACAGAGACCCAGAGAGATACACAGAGACCCAGAGAGACACACAGAGACCCAGAGAGACACACAGAGACCCAGAGAGACACACAGAGACCCAGAGAGACACACAGAGACCCAGAGAGACACACAGAGACCCAGAGAGATACACAGACACCCAGAGAGATACACAGAGACCCAGAGAGACACACAGAGACCCAGAGAGATACACAGAGACCCAGAGAGACACAGAGACCCAGAGAGACACACAGAGACCCACAGAGACACACAGAGACCCAGAGAGACACACAGAGACCCAGAGAGACACAGAGAGACACACAGAGACCCAGAGACACACAGACCCAGAGACACACAGACCCAGAGAGACACACAGAGACCCAGAGAGATACACAGAGACCCACAGAGATACACAGAGACCCAGAGAGACACACAGAGAACCACGGCGATACACAGAGACCCACAGAGGCACACGGAGACCCACAGAGACACACAGAGACCCAGAGACCCACAGAGATACACAGAGACCCAGAGAGACACACAGAGACCCACGGCGATACGCAGAGACCCAGAGAGACCCACAGAGACCCAGAGACCCACAGAGATACACAGAGACCCAGAGAGACACACAGAGACCCACGGCGATACACAGACACCCACAGAGGCACACGGCGATACACAAGAGACCCAGAGAGACACACCGAGACCCAGAGAAATACACAGAGACCCACAGAGACCCAGAGAGACACACAGAGACCCAGAGAGATCCACAGAGACCCACAGAGACCCAGAGAGACACGGCGACCCACAGAGATACACAGAGACCCACAGAGACCCACGGCGATACACAGAGACCCACAGAGGCACACACTCAGAGAACCACAGAGATACACAGAGACCCAGAGAGACCCACAGAGACCCACTAACGACGATGCACGGCGGCTCACCTTCCTCTCCTCATACTCGTCCTTGGCCGCCACCAGCTGGTGGTTCTTGTGAGTACCGAACAGCGAGCAGTCGGAGCACACCAGCAGCCCCTCCCGGGTGCAGTAGTAGCGGAGTGTCGCGCCATGCTCCGTGCACCTGGGGTGGGGGGAGGGGCGGGGTTCGGGCGGTGTCACAATTTGAAAGGAAACGGCACCACCCCCATCCCCTAAGTACCCCCCTCTAACATGGCCACCTCCCATCCCCTAACTCTTCGTGACCCCATAAGTAACCCCTTTATCATAGTGGTGTAGCGAATCATAGTTTAGTGTATCGTAATGTAGTGCATAGTGTGGGGTATAGTGCAGTGTATCGTGATCTACTGTATAGTAGTGTATAGTATTGTGTGTCGTATCGTAGTGTATAGTGTAGTATGTAGTGCAGAGTGTAAGTGTATGTATGTTGAACTTCTTTCGGACCGTACGTAGTCAACCGTGTTAATAGGAGGTGCGGAGGAAGGACAACAAACTCAACACCAAAAGCAGCTCTAAAGAAATAAGTTCGTCAATCTAGATAATGATGATTTACAAGAGCATAGCTCCAGTGGCTTCCTAATATCGAAAGGAAAAGCGTTTCAGACGGCCGTAGAAGCGCATCTGAAAATGCGCGGATGCGGTGACTGTCTTTGTTCGATGGTTAGCCGAAAGTGTGGTGTACAGTGTAGTGTATAATGTAGGGTATCGTAGCGTATAGTGTAGTGCACTGGCAACCCCCAAACCTGCGACCTAATTGGTTGCTGGACAACGGCCGAAAGTCGAGCCGTCGTAAGTAGAACCCTTATTTTCCGTAGGCGCAATGTCATAAATTTGGAGTTCCGTTCCTGGAAACCCATCACCTACTGTACAAATACCAAAATTGACCAGGAAAATAAATGAAAATAACCCAAACAGACATTTTTGTAACTTAACGCAACTTTCGGAAACATTTATTAAGTAAACACAAATACATTTGAAAATCCTTAAGTGCTTTTCTGCACGTGCACCACATTTCCTTTTCTCGGACGCAGTAGCGAAATTTTTTTTTTCCCTCCACTAAATTTGAAGAAAATTGACAAAAGTGAAGAGCGTTGCCAAAGAGATGCTGCGTTCGCTCTTGGCGCAGCTGCAGACTGTCGGGCTACACTGTACATACCCACACGCCAGAACCGAAAAGCAGTGCCATCCGAAGCTGCCCATCTGCGCATGATATGTACAGACTCGTCGCCAGAGGTCACGCCGTCGGTAGGAGCCATTAGGCGGTCGTAGTCATGAGTTTTGGTCGTTTCTGTGGAGGTCTTACTTAATATACACTCCACTACTATACACTACACTCCACTACTATACACCACTATATATCATACTGTGGGGGTCTTACATAAAAAAAGGTCGTAAAAGCGGGGCGAGGGGTTGCAAGTAGACTCATCGTAAGTCGGGGGTCACCTGTACAGTCAACTCTCGGTTTAACCGGTATCTCCCCATTCGGCAGATCTCGAATTTAACGGAGAGGATCTGCCGAATCCGAGTTTTGTGTCCGAAGATCAGACAACAATAACGTCGGACTTTGCCCACAAAACAACAGACTAAGTCCGGAGATTAGTCCGGCCAATATTTGCTTCTTCCCCTTAATGGGCTCAGTGTTCTATTACACTGTGGGGTTTTTTTGGTGTAAAATACAGTAAAACCTCGTCATTTCGGTATTTGATCATTCATAATTTGTGGATAATTGTGGCATGGGTGCGCTTTCGGCATATATACGGTGTATTAGCAATTTGCCACGAGCGAATTGTCATACTGAATGGTCCAATTTCGGCATAGTGCGTGGAGCGACGCCGCGCGCCACCACCAAAACGACTCGGTCTGGTGGCGGTACGCGTGGTGAGCGTTGGTGGCTGTGCGCGTGGTGAGCATCAGTGGGAGACCCGGTCACTTGGGACTTCACCTTGTTCATGTGCACTTTGTGCAAGCCAACCCGCTCAGGAATGTCGTCTACGCCTACATCAAGCGGTAACAGAAAGGGACTGGAGTATAAATCCCTTAGTCAGCGAGATAAATCCAAGAGTTCGCCTGCAGTGCTGGTTATTAATGGTAAGTCTTACGTTTTGTGGAAATAACTTCTGGAAAAAAAATTTAGATTTTTTTTTATCGCGGCAGGAGGCAGTAGGGATTACCATTGTACATAATTCGGAATATTGGATAATTCGGCAAGGCCAGAGCACCGTATGTGTCTAATTAACAAGTGCTTACTGTAGGTGAAAGTGGGAGACATGAAAGTAGTGGACAGTTGTTTATCTGGGTGTAAAAGGGTGTGGACTTAGTTCTCAAAATACGTCAAAATTTAGCCATTAAAGGACAATCGGATTCTACGGACACCCCATCCCCCCTATTCGTCCGTTAAACTGAGAGTTCACTCTATAGTATGGGGTATAGTTTAGTGTATAGTAGTGTATAGTGTAGTGTATATAGCATCTGAAAACGCATGATGCAGTGGCCGTCTTTGTTCGATCGCTAGCCAAAAGTGTAGGGTATAGTAGTGGATAGTGCCTCCCAAAAACCAACCCCTCGTCCACGTTGTGGGAGGTGGTAACAGGTAAAGTACAGGATTGCTAGACAGGGCAAATTATGGTGGGTGGTTTGACCACCTGGGCCACTTCGGTAACCATGAAGGCCTTTTTGGACTCACCTGGAAATGTGCTGGTTAACGGGGCTCTGGTTAGCCACTTAGGCTAAGGGAGTAAACCATGATAAAATCCCGGGTGTATACCAAGTGACCAATGGCCAACCTCGGTGGGGCGGATGAGCTATGGTCCAGATGGCCAACGGCATATGGCGGAGGAGCCACTGGATGTCTGGTGCTGCAGAGGAAAATACTCAATGTAATTAGACTAAAGATCCAGCAGTACAGGCCCGACTGAAAGAACTAACTCAAAGACTCAGCACCAACCAGGCTTCAGGAAATCTTCACGAGTACTGGACACCTGAAGATGGCAGGTATAAGCAGCTGTAAAAACACCGGTGGCTACACAAGAAGGAAAAACTGTGACTGGTTTGATGACAATGACCAGGAAATCACAGGCCTCATTGACAAGAAGCGGAAAGCATGGGGCAGAAATCTTCAAAGACAAAAATGCAATCATCTCCCGCTGGCAGGAACACTTCAGCACTATTTTCAACTGCAACGCTGTTGTAGACGCTTCTATATTCGGTGAGATTCCGCAACGCTCTACGACTGAGGATTTAGCTGGAGAACCAACGATGCTTGAAGTGGCTAAAGCTGTCAAGCAGATTAAAGAGAAAAGCTAGTGGGGGGCTAGACCAGATTCCTGCTGGATGACAACACCGACTAGAACACCTGCACTCCCTCATGGCCAGGATCTGGAATGATGAAGACCTTCCCAGCGAACTGAAAGATGCCATCATTGCCACCATCTTCAAAAAAGGTGACAAGTCAGGCTGACAACTACAGAGGAATCTCTCTTCTTGCCACCGCTGGAAAAATACTGGCAAGAATCCTACTGAACAGACTTCTACCGCTTGCTGAAAAACTCCTTCCTGAATCGCAGAGTGGCTTTCAACCTGGCAGGGGCACTTCAGGCAAGATCTTCTCAGCCCTTCAACTTCAAGAGAAGTGCCAGGAGCAGAGAACTACCATTGTTACATGACCTTCTTCGATTTGACTAAAGCTTTCGAATCTGTAAATGGTGAAACACTATGGAGAATCCTTCTAAGATATGGCTGCCCAACAAAATTTGTTAACATCTTCCGTCGTTTGCATGACGGTATGAAGGCTGTCATCCTCTCGGATAGTGAAACCTCAGATCCAAGCGAAGTAAGGACTGGTGTGAAGCGAGGCTGCGTTATTGCACTAACTATTTTCTCCATCTTCCTGGCGGGAATGCTTCATCGGACAGAGGACAGACTTCCCAGAGGCATAAATATCACATACAGGACTCACGCAAACATCTTCAACATAAACTGTTTCAGAGCCAAGTCGAAAACATCAATGATATAATAGGGTTTTTCCCTTTTTTTCTGGCAACAAAACTGAAACCTTTTTACAAGGATTCATGTCTGCATTAACCACAATACCTGCAGTCAAAATGCAAACAAACAAAAAAAACATTATAATATATGCATTGTCCTTGAAACTGATTGGTCCACACCAAGGGACGGCTTTCTTTTGGGCCTCGACCCAATTGGTGCTCGACCAGATGACGCCAAAAGGCGTACAGCTCAAAGACAATGCACTATCAAAGTAATGAGGGCTCGGGGTGAGCATCTACATCAGGGGTGTCCAAAGTTTTTTTAGTGAGGGCCAAATACATAAAAATAAACAAAAGGCCGGGCCACACACTAGAGGTGACATATTGACACATGAATACTGTGTGTATTTCTAACTCACCTATAATGTGAAGAACATTGCACTCAGTGGGAGCAGTGATGCTGTCCTTTGGATTGAAGGATGGCTGACATGTCAGGAGAAAGTTTGATGGTTGAGACACGAAGGACTTCACAGAGATGGCTATCAGTCATTCTGGTTCTCAGTCTGCTTTGGTTCTGATTTAACAGAGAAAATGTTTGTTCACATATGTATGTTGAGCCGAACAGGCTCATCATTCTTTTTGTGTGGCGTCTCATCAGAGGAAACTTGGCATTATCCAAACTCTGATAGAAGTCAGGGAGGGGGAGAAGCTGATGTTGACTCTTCAGAGAATCATCACATTGCATTTCAATCAGTTCTAACTGCAGACTCTCTTCCACTTCTTCTGCATCCACCAGGAAGGGGGTCGAGAACAGCTTGATTTGTTTTTCAATGACAGAAAAATCTTCGAAACGCTGGTTGAATTCTGTCATGAGAGATACAATCACAGACACATATTCTCCTTTTTAGCAGAAAGGTCGGCCTTTGGAAAAGCAGACTTGATTTCAGACAGCGCAGGGAAGTGTGCAGCATTAAAGCTTCGTAGTTGTGTCTCAAACAGGCGGAGCTTTACACAGAAGGCTTTCATGTGCGCATACAGGTGTGGCCCCAGCTGTTCTTTGCCTTGTAGGTTCTTGTTCAGTGCATTCAGATGATGAGTAAGATTAACTAAAAATGCCAGGTCTGCCAGCCACAGAGGGTCACTCAGTTCATGAAGAGGTCGGCCCTTCTCTTTCAAAAACTGGTCGATTTCTGATCTCAGCGAATAAAACCGCTGCAGTACAGAGCCGCGGCTGAGCCAGCGCACATCAGAGTGGTAGAGTACATCCCCGTATTCAGCATCCACATCAGATAGGAAAGCTTGAAATTCTCTGTGGTACAGTCCTCTAGCTCAAATTATGTTGACAGTTTTTACAACAGTGTTCATCAACATCGCCCAGCTGGACAGTCTTGGCACACAGTGCTTCTTGGTGGATTATACAGTGCATCCTAACAGCCTCACCTCTGCTCTCTTTTACCTTGGCGCACACCATCGATGCCATTCCTTTGCGCTCGCCCATCATGGCCGGAGCTCCATCCGTTGTTACTCCACAGAGCTTGTCCCATTTAAGCCCCATCTTTTCAACTGCCTCTGACACAGCTTCAAAAATATCTCTACCCGTCGTTGTGCCTTTTAGGCTCATCATATCAAGCAGTTCCTCCGTACAGCAAAAATTTTCATCTACTCCCCGCAAAAAAAACTAACAGCTGCGCGGTGTCTGTGGCATCTGTGCTCTCGTCGCATGCTATCGAGTAAAAATCAAAAGCACAAGCTTTGTCTCTCAGCTGAAGTTTCAAGTTAACTGACAAGTCCTCGATTCTCCGCACCACTGTATTTCTGGATAAGCTCACGCTGTTGAAATCCTGCACTTTTTCCGGGCACATTATTTCTGTGACTTTGATGAGGCACTGCTTTATGAAATCACCGTCTGAGAACGGTTTGCCGTGCTGGGCAATAAGTTTAGTGACTTCATAGCTTGCTCATTGTGGCGTTTTTCTGTATTTTGTTAGCACGAAAATTTTTTTGTTGTTGAGCTTGCAGGCTAGCCGCCATTTGCTTGACTTTCTGTGTTCGTTCGGCACCGGTGTACGATGTGTAGCTCTGATGTCTGGTCTCATAGTGCTGACGGACATTATACTCTTTCATCACAGCAACATCTTCATTGCAAATCAAACACACACTTTCCGTTGATTTCTTTGAAAAAATATTCATTTTCCTACCGTGTTTGAAATATTCTACACTCACTTGCTATTTTGCGTTTCTTCGGTGCTGCCATTTCTGGTGACTCGCGGTAAAAGTTTTTCTTTGCTTAATTTTGTTTAGTGGAGAAGCACGGTTTCCCGTGGCTGGCTCCATCTAGTGTTGAAACTGAGAAGTGCAACAGAGTTGAGCTCAAGCTTCTTGTGCGGGCCATATTCAATTATATTTTCAGAATTTGCTGCGGGCCAATAAAAACTGGACCGCGGGCCACAGTTGGCCCGCGGGCCGTAGTTTGGACACCCCTGATCTACATCATTCGACCTCCTTTGCCAGTACCAAAATGTAATAACAGGGGTTTTCCCTTTTTTTCTGGCAACAAAACTGAAACCTTTTTACAAGGATTCATCTCTGCATTAACCACAATACCTGCAGTCAGTTTTGTTGCCAGAAAAAAAGGGAAAAACCCTATTATTACATTTTGGTACTGGCAAAGGAGGTCTAACGATGTAAACATCAATCATATCCGTTATTGAATTCCAATATGCTGACGATGTCCAAGTCAGTGCCTGCTCAGAAGTGGACCTGCTTACAGCAGGATAGGTCTCTAACATTGAATACCAGCAAAACAAAAAACCTTTTACAACAAGCTCCGGGAAAACACCTACCACCCCCTACAATCACTACTAACAATGCACTACTATAAAAGTTCCCAGTTTCCCATACTTAGGCAGCCATCTCTCCAGCAATTTCTTAATCGATTATGAAATCCAACATCGGATTGTCCGAGCTAGTGCTGCATTTGGCAAACTTATAAACAGGGCCTTTGAAGACCACGGCATTACCACCAAGACCAAAGTGGCTGTGTATAATCCTGTCATCATCCCAACGCTCTTATGTAAACACGTAAAATCTCTCGAAATGTTTCATCAACGCTGTCTCAGGAAAATACTAAACATCACCTGGGAAGAAAGACAAGCTAACATCAGTGTCCTGGAGCGATCCAACTCATCCAGCATAGAGGCCATCATCATGATGTATCAACTCAGAGGGGCAGGTTACCTTGTGAGGATGAAGGACTCGAGGCTTCCCGAAGGACATTTTCTATTCCCAGCTCAGGGATGGATCACGTTGCCCCCGGAGGTCAAAGGAAGCAGTTTCCGTGACAACCTTAAAATGCACCTCAAGCGAAGCCACATAGATCCAAACAACTGGGAAATCTATGCTCTTGATAGACCATCACGGAGGGCCAAAATAAACAATGGAACTCAGCATTCTGAGGCCGAGCGAAGAGAGTTGAAAGCCAGGAAAAGACCACGCCGCAACGCACACACACCAGAGAGACAACAACGAGTGGGAGCTCCAGGATGGACCATCCCTGCCCCCACTGTGTCAAGATCTGCAGGTCACGGATTGGCCTATTCAGCCATCTCTGGACCTAAGGCCTGCCAGGTCCACCTCACAACACGGACAAGTGAAACCTGGAGGGAAATCAGACTTGACTGCACGGGATCCCAGAAGAAGTGTACAGTGTAGTGTCTAGTGTAGCATATAGCAGTGTAGCGTATAGCAGTGTAAAGTGTAGTGTCTCCTGTAGTGTATAGTCATGTATAGTGTAGTATAGCGGAGTGTATAGCAGTGCATAGTGTAGTGCATAGTGTAGCGCATAGTGTAGGGTATAGTGTAGGGTATAGCACTTTAGGGTGTGGGGTATAGTCGTGTCTGGTGTAGTGTATAGTGTAGTGTATAGTGGTGTAGTGTATAGTGGTGTAGTGTACAGCAGTGTAGTGTACAGCAGTGTAGTGTACAGCAGTGTAGTGTGTAGCAGTGTAGTGTATAGCAGTGTAGTGTACAGCAGTGTTGTTGTATAGCAGTGTAGTGTATAGTGTAGTGTGTAGCAGTGTGTAGCAGTGCAGTGCATAGTGTAGTGTATAGTGTAGTGTAATGTGTAGCAGTGTAGTGTACAGCAGTGTAGTGTACAGCAGTGTAGTGTATAGTGTAGTGCATAGTGTAGTGTATAGTGTAGTGTATAGTGTAGCGTATTCAGCATCTGAAAGCGGCGTTGTTGTTCGATGGCCGAGCCAAGCGGTGGTTTACCGGCGAGCGGCGACGTTGATGCCCAGCGGAGCCAGCACATGGCCGCTGAAGGCCGGGTCGTGCCTGTGGAGTTTCACGTGGGCCTCGCAGAGAGCGGACTCGCACCTGCCGCACAAAAGTGCACGCAACGGACACACGCGGCAGGGGGTGGCGGCGGCCTAAGGGTTGGCATCGACAACCCTGCGTACGACCTCCTGCATAGCGGGCGAGGTAGTTAACATCTCCTCGCCACCACCCCCTTGCATGTGGAGTGTACGTCCGGTGAACTTATTTCGCGCAATGCGTAGCCAACAAACTAAACACACGAACAAGCGGTTCTAAAGCAATGCATTTTCATCTTAGCATCGTGGTTCAAGTGTATCGCCGTGTACAGGGTAGTACGTAGTGTATAGCGAAGCGTACAAGCACCGCCTGGTACTACCACCGCCACCCGATCCCAACTATCGCCATCACCACCGCCAAGACTTGGTAACCACGACCATCACCATGGCCTGGGTACGACCCATCACTACAACCACCACCACCGCCACCGCCCACCACCACCGCCACCGCGGTACCTGAGGCACGTCTTGACGGCCAGCACGTCTTCGCCGAGGCAGCTCTTGCACGACACGGCCGCCGCCGCCGCGTCGTCGTCTCCGTCGTCTCCTCCTCCTCCTCCGCGGGCCACCACCCTGCGCCGCCTCCTCTTCACCTCCTCCACCATGTTGGCGAGCACGACCGTCTTGGCGAGCCGCCGCTTGCGCGGGTACTCCTTGCGGCACACGGGGCACGTGCAGCAGGCGTGGGCCGGCGAGCGGCGCTGGGCGGCCCACGAGGCGGCGATGCAGGCCCGGCAGAACGTGTGGCCGCACGGCAGCGTGATGGGCCAGTCGAAGAGCTCGAGGCAGATGACGCAGCGGAGGTCGCGGTAGTGGACGAGCGCCGCCTCTTCCTCCATCGCGTCGGAGTTGGCGGAGTCTGCGGCGGCGGCGGTGGTGGTGGTGGCGGCGGTGGCGGTGGGGCAAGGTTGGGTGGTGTTGTTGTTGTTGTGCCCACGACCATCACTAACCCCCCGCTTATAATCACCACCACCACCACCCACGTATAACCATCACCAACCACCCACTTATCACCACAACCACCACCCACTTATCACCACCACTAGTGCCGGATTATCCTGGTAGCAAAAGTAGCTGCATATGCTCCGGGCCCCGTGCTTTCCAGCTGACAATTCCGGTTCAGTGATTCTGCACTTGCTCTATTACTACAGTACTATACCGCCTTCAACTTTTATGAACAACTTGGTCTTTAAGGTTAGCGATTTGTCGTATTATCTGGCTCTATAGCAAATTAATAAATACAATTACTTCACTATGCAAAGTAAATTTACGTGTTATATTAATGCGTTTTGAAAAAACAAATTTTGGGCCTCTTAATAACATATGCTGGAGGCCCTGCACCTAGCTTCATCCGGCACTGACCACCATCACCCCACTTATAATTACCACGACTACCCACTTATAATCACCACTACCACCACACGCGTATCAAAGATATCCCCGTGTAGCCTTCAGCAGACTGTCGGGGCAAGTGGCTGTTAGTAGCGAGTAGCAGCAGCAGTAGCAAGCAGCAGTAGCAGCAGTAGCAGCAGCAGTAGGCAGCAGCAGGCAGTAGCAGCAGCAGTAGTAGTAGCAGCAGCAGTAGCAGCAGGCAGCAGCAGTAGCAGCAGGCAGCAGCAGTATCAGCAGCAGGCAGTAGCAGCAGGTATCAACAGTAGCAGCAACAGCAGCAGCAAGCAGCAGTAGCAGCAACAGCAGCAGGTATCAGCAGTAGCAGCAGCAGGCAGCAGCAGGTATCAGCAGTATCAGCAGCAGGCAGTAGCAGCAGGTATCAGCAGTAGCAGCAACAGCAGCAGGTATCAGCAGTAGCAGCAGCAGCAGTAGTAGCAGCAGTAGCAGCAGCAGGTATCAGCAGTAGCAGCAGCAGGCAGTAGCAGCAGGTATCAGCAGTAGCAGCAACAGCAGGCAGTAGCAGCAGCAGTAGCAAGCAACAGCAGCAGTAACAGCAGCAGTAGCAGCTTACGAAGGCTACAGGCACTGTGGCGGCACCACGCTCATCCAGGGGCCGCCTTTGTCTCCCCGAGTGGCGATAAGTTCACCACGCACCGCAGACTCGTTTTGAGGGCAGAGTCGACCTAGCAGAGGCCCCGGGGCCTCTGGGTTTAGAGATGATAGTCGCTGGTGGTGTTGGCCGTGAGCGTCTGCCGTGTTCGTAGCTGCTAACCGCTGCACCACCGCTCATAACCACCACCACCAAGCACCCACTAAAGAAGCTGTAGTCTTGAAACCACAGCTGACTCTTAGGTGGCGATGGCGTGTGTGAGAGTGTGTGTGTGTTGGTGTGTGTGTTGGTGTGATAATTGTTAAGCGTTGACACCGCACGCGTTAGCGGCGGTCGAGACTCGCAGCCGTGAGCGACGCGTCAACTCGAGACTTCGCGCGCCTCTTCATGACGAGGTGATGGTGGTGATGTTGTGTTTACTGCTTAGCCAGAGGAGCAGCCACCAACACCACCACCAACACCACCACCACCACCGCTGCCGCCGCTACTGCCCCCACCACAACTGCCACCACCACCACCACCACTACCGCCCCACCACCACCACCCCACCCCCACTATCGCCCCACCATCACTACCGCCCCACCACCACCACCGCCCCACCACCACCACTATCGCCCCACCACCACCACTACCCCACCACTATTGCCACCACCACCAGTATTGCCACCACCACCACCACCACTATCGCCCCACCACCACCACTATCGCCCCACCACCACCACTACCCCACCACCACCACCGCCCCACCACCACCACTATCGCCCACCACCACCACTACCTAACCACTATTGCCACCACCACCAGTATTGCCACCACCACCACCACTATCGCCCCACCACCACCACTATCGCCCCACCACCACCACTACCGCCCCACCACTATCGCCCCACCACCACTACCGCCCCACCACCACCACTACCCAACCACCACCACCACAATCGCCCCACCACCACAATCGCCCCACCACCACAATCGCCCCACCACCACTACCGCCCCACCACCACCACTATTGCCACCACCACCACTATCGCCCCACCACCACCACCACTATTGCCACCACCACTACTACCACCACCACCACCACTACCGCACCACCACCACAACGCTCTCTCTCCCTCTCTCACTACGGCGAGCGCTACCGCGATGTGAACGCGCTCGAGAAGAAACAACAACCACGTACAGTGTGCGGTACAGTGCTGTGGAGACGGTGAGTCGACTTCCTGCAGCGCTCCCTGACGTCACCGGCGGGTAGGGAGGGGCTAGTAGACTCCACCCTCTGATAGGTTCTGCCCCTTTTATAGACCCCGCCCCCGTCCTTAGACTACGCCCCCTTCAGTAGACACCGCCCCCTTCCCCCCATATACTCCGCCGCTTTGATAGAATGAATCCCATGTTTTGATTTAAAGCTTTCGTGACTCAGGGATTCATATTCTTGGTGATTTCGGTAAAGTCACCACCACGTAGAAGGGAAACAATAAAATAATAAAAAAATATAAAACAATAAAATTCTCACGACGTTTCGACCGCAACACAAGCAATCATCAGGTGTGAAAACCACAACAAGAAAATTTGAAAAAAGTGACTTTACCAAAAGAACCAAGAATATTAATTCCTGCAGTCACGAAAGCTTTAAATAAAAAATAATGAATCCCTTTTCATAAACCCCACCCCCTTTTATAGACTCCGCCCCATTAATAGTTTCCGCCCACTTTTTATAGACCCTCCGCCCCCTTTTAAGAAACCAAACGCCATGTCTCGGACGGCATTCGTGAACACAAAGCAGACCTTAAACACGGTAGGACCAACACCTCGGCCGTGGCAGATCATTGTTATAATTCAGTAGGCTCACATGACATTGACTTCTCCAAGACAGAGGTTCTCTGTAAGCCATCTGGCTACCATGAGAGATTCGATCATGAGGCTATCCACATATACAAACACAGAGAGAATTTCAACCGAGAAGATGGATTCTGGCTTAGCAATCATTGGAAAGATTTGATAAACCATTTCAGGTCTTAATTGATTGTTCACGCTTACAGTGGCTTTCAGACAGCATACATAAATTTTTCGTCTCCCCCCTCCTCTTTCAGAACATAGATGGACTCGTCCTTCTAAATAAACTGCCAAATCGCTGCGCGTGGCGCTGACGTTTTTTATAAATAAATAAATACACCGTTTAAAAATAAATAAATTTATGCAAACCGATACACCTGATGACGACCGTTTGTGTTATGGTCGAAACGTCGTGAGAATTTTTATTGTTTTATATTAATTTTATTATTTTATTGTTTTATATATTTTATGATTTTATTGTTATATATATTTTATTATTTTATTGTTTCCCTTCAACGTGACTTTACCGAAAGAGCTAAGAATATGAAACTCTGGTCCCTTCCAACACATACCCCGCCCCCTTTAATAGACCCCGCCCCCTTTCATAGACCTCGCCCCCTTTAATAGACACCGCCTCTTCTGCATAGAGTCCGCCCCGCCTTACCCCCTTTCATAGACCCCGCCCCCTTTCATTGACACCGCCCCTTCTGCATAGGCTCCGCCCAGGTCCCTTTAATAGACACCGCCCCTTCTGCATAGACTCCGCCCCACCGAAGACCCTTTTTTCATAGACTCCACTGCGCTATGAAGAAGGCCCGTTGCCCGAAACGTTGCCTCTTACTTGAGATAGTTTGTTTACGCGTCTGTCTCGGTTGAGGCCACGCTGACGAATGCATCGACGGATTGACGAACTCGTTAGAGCTGCTGCTGCTTGCTTGCTGCTGTTGTTGTTTGTTTGTTGTCTGTCCGCCCGCGCCTCCGATTGGCCGCGGTTGGCTAAGTACGGTGCGAAAGAAGTTCGTCGAGGCGTGTAAACAATCAAGGCGTGCACGTATGAACAAAAACATGATCTGGCTTGCGACAGCCGGGAATGGAACGCGGGTCACAAGGCAGCTATGCTCACCACTACACCACCTCCATCATCATCATCACCACCACCATTATTATCATCATCATCATCATCGCCACCATCATCACCACCATCATTATCACCACCATCATCATCACCACCATCATCATCATCGCCACCACCACCATCATCATCACCACCATCATCATCACCACCATCATCACCATCACCACCATCATCATCACCACCATCATCATCACCACCATCATCATCATCACTACCACCATCATCACCACCACCATCATCATCATTATCACCACCATCATCATTATCACCACCATCATCATCGCCACCACCACCACCATCATCATCACCACCATCATCATCACCACCATCATCATCACCACCATCATCATTACCGCCATCATCACCACCATCATCATTACCGCCACCATCACCACCATCATCATCACCACCATCATTACCGCCACCATCACCACCATCATCATCACCACCATCATCACCACCACCATCATCATCACCATCATCACCACCATTATCATTATCACCACCATCATTATCACCACCATCATCATCATCACCACCACCATCATCGTCGTCATCATCACCACCATCATCATCATCGTTATCATCATCACCACCACCACCACCATCATCACCACCACCATCGTCATCATCACCACCACCATCGTCATCATCACCATCATCGTCATCATCATCACCAGCACTGGATTGAGCCTGATGGTGGTGGTGATTATGAGTGGGTCAACAGCAAGCTGCTCAACAGCAACAGCGGTATAGTGGTGAGCATAGCTGCCTTCCAAGCAGTTGACCCGGGTTCGATTCCCGGCTGTCGCAAGTCTGAGTTGTTTTAATTATTTATTTTAACAGCTGGAGTCAGGAGATCAGCTGTGAGTGGTAAAATTTAACATCGCAAGATCGAGAGTGTGACAACGGATGAGGGGGGGAGGCCTTCATCAAGCAGTGGATTGAGCCTGGCTCGCGATGTTGTTGATGGTGGTGGTGATGATGATGAATGGGTCAACAGCAAACTGCTCAACAGCAACAGCGACAGTGGTATAGTGGTGAGCATAGCTGCCTTCCAAGCAGTTGACCCGGGTTCGATTCCCGGCTGTCGCAAATCTGCTATTTTTTATAAATATAATTTTTTTAGTGGAAATGGATGTTAGGAAATCATCTCCTCTGCCCTGCCTCCTCCGTGTTTTCCCCCATGCACGTTTTACAAACCCACGCGTTCAGAGTATGTGGGATGCTGCTGCCGCTCTCAATGTCCACGTGGTAAGCCTGCTTCGTTGAGGGGCCCATCATTTGTGACAGCCAGCCAGGTCGCTTCTGAGAAAGTAGCTGCTGCTGCTGATGATGCTGATGCTCTACTACTACACAGCGGCTGAGTGGGGCTCACCTGGTACACAGACAAAGAGTGCAATCTTGATTTGAAGCTTTCGTGACTGCGGGAATCCACACTCTGTGGTTCTTTCGGTGAAGTCGCGTAAGGTTGAAAAGTAATAGATCGCAACACAAGCAATCGTCATCAGGTGGGACAACCACAGCAAGAAAACTTGCTGTGGAGCAAGAAAACTTGCTGTGGTTGTACCACCTGATGACGATTTCTTGTGTTACGATCTATTACTTTTTTCTTCTCCCTACGTGACTTGAACGAAAGAACCAAATACTCCACAGATCGTGTAGTTTAAAGTGCGCCTGGGTGTGTGCGTGTGGCAACCCAACCTAGCGGTGAGGTTTACGACGAGGTTCCGACTTGCTGTTTGCTGAGTTGAATAAAGCAATTCCCCCCTGTGAGATTAATCGTCTACTCTGTGCAATGCCTCGCGTTCGTTTATTCACCTCGGCACGAATCTGAACACTTGGCAAATAAAGTACAAGATACTATATACTCTTTGGACAGCCTGATCCCTTCACCTGATGAAGGCCGCTTGTGTTGTGGCCGAAACGTCGTGATTTTTGTTGTTTTATTTTTTGCCTACGTGACTAGAAAAGATACCATATATATGTACGTATATAAAATGTGAATTTGCGTGCGACAGCCGGGAATCGAACCCGGGTCAACTGCTTGGAAGGCAGCTATGCTCACCACTATACCACTGTCGCTGCTGACACAGTCATCATCACCACCATCAATATCATCATTACCTCCAATATCATCATTACAACCATCATCATCACCACCGTCAACATCATCATCAGCCACGCTCAATCCACTGCTGGATGAAGGCTTCCTCTTCCCCAAATCCGTTGCCACCCTCTCGATCTTGCGAAGTCAAAATGTTACCACGCAGAGCTGATCTCCTGAATTCATCTCTTCTGTTAAAACTAAATAAATATAAAGCCAACACCTCGGCCGTGGCAGATCACTGTTGTAATTCAGTAGGCTCACATGACATTGACTTCTCCAAGACAGAGGTTATTTGCAAGCCATCTGGCTACCATGAGAGATTCGTTCGTGAGGCTATCCACATATACAAACACAGAGACAATTTCAACCGAGAAGATGGATTCTGGCTTAGTAATCATTGGAAGGATTTGCTAAACCATTTCGGGTTTTAATTGATTGTTCATGCTTACGGTGGCTTTCAGACCGCATCCATTATTTTTCGTCTCCCCCCTCCTCTTTTCCGAACATAGATGGACTCGTCCATCTGAACAAAACTGCCAAATCGCTCTCCGTGGTGCTAACGTAAAAAAATAACCGCCACTTTTTTCAAATTTTCTTGCTGTGGTTTTCACACCTGACGATGATCGCTTGTGTTGCATTCGAAACGTCGTGAGAATTTTATCGTTTTATATTTTTATTATTTTATTGTTTCCCTTCTACGTGGTGACTTTACCGAAAGAACCAAGAATATGAATCCCTGCAGTCACGAAAGCTTTAAATAAAAATATGAAGCCGTTTCAGACTTGCAAAAGCCGGGAAGCGAACCCTGGTTATTGTTTAGAAGGCAGCTATGCTCACCACTATACCACTGCCACGGCTGACGCTCACAGCAGTTGAATTGATCGTGGCTGATGATGATGTTGACGGTGGTGATGTTGATGATGAGTGGGTCAACAGCAAGGTGCTCTACAGCAACAGCGACAGTGGAATAGTGGTGAGCATAGCTGCCTTCCAAGCAAATTACCAGGGTTTGATTCCCGGCTGTTGCAAGTCTGAAATGGCTTTATATTTCTTTAGTTTGAACTGAAGCGATGGATTCAGGGGATCAGCTCTGATGTAACCAACCCCAAATAAAACCTCTATCATGGCGAATATTGGTCCAGACAGCCTGCTCCTTCGTGTTAGACCGTGACTTTGTTATAGATGACGTGTCCAGCCAAGAATTGCGTAAAACTGGTGGCTCGCTCCTCCAATGTTGACGGACGGACTGGTGAACTCGGTTACAAACTAATTTCTGTGGAGCTGATGCTCGTTGTTGTTATTTGTTGTTGTTGTTATTGTTGTTATTGTTGTGTTTAGTGTTGGTGTCCTTCCCCTCGCACCTCCGATTAGCAACGGTTGGCTACGTACGGTGTGAAAGAAGTTCAACACACATTTTGTGTAGCATTCCACACATGTATGCGGAGTATTACACACACATATATATGGTATTACTCACATATATATGGTATTACACACATATGTGTAGCATTACACACATACGTGTAGTATTACACACGTAAATATGGTATTCCACACATATATATGGTATTCCACACATATATATGATATTACACACATATATATGGTGTTACACACATATATATGGTATTCCACACACATATATGGTATTACACACATATATATGGTATTACACACATATATGTGTAGTATTACACTCATATATATGGTAGTCCACACATATATATGGTATTACACACATATATGTGTCGTATTACACACATATATAGTACTGTATGAGCAATAATGTGGATGTTGTATTGAGGTGAAAATGATGAAAATGATGGCAAATATATAGAAATATATTTATATATTTATCCGTGATTTATGATGGTGGTGATGATGGTGATGCTGATGATGGTAATGATGATGTTGGGGGTAATGATGGTGATGATGGTGGTGATGATAATGTAGGGGGTAATGATGGTGATGATGGTGATGATGACGATGATGATGGTAATGATGACGTTGGGGTAATGATGGTGATGATGATGGTAATGATGATGTTGGAGGTAATGATGGTGATGATGGTAATGATGGTGATGATGGTGGTAATGGTGGTGGTAATGATGGTGGTAATGATGATGTTGGAGGTAATGATGATGGTGATGATGGTGGTGATGGTGATGATAGTCGTGATGATGATGGTGGTGCTAATGATGGTGATAATAATGGTGATGATGGTGGTAATGATAGTAGTGATGATGATTATGATGGTGGTTATGATGATGATAATGGTGATGATGATGATAATGGTGATGATGGTGATGATAATGAGTGGATCAACACCAGCAGCGACAGTGGTATAGTGGTGAGCATAGCTGCCTTCCAAGCAGTTGACCCGGGTTCGATTCCCGGCTGTCGCAAGTCTTTAAATTTAACTGAACGTGTTGTTTTATTATCCATTGATGAGGTTTTTTTTGGAGGTTAAATCGCGTGATGTAACCCCAAATCAAGCCTCTACCATGGACAACTCGTTCTTCATTTGCCCGTCCAAGGGCGGGTGTCTATTGCAGTGAATCTGAAATATTCAATGAAAAATTGTTCAGCTCATGATTATTAATGAGAGGGAGGGGGGATTGCCCCATGTGGAGTGACGTCACTCGCTCATGATTATTAATGAGGGAGGGGTGCGGCATGTGGAGTGACGTCACCCGCTCATTAATATTAATGAAGGGGGGGCTCTTGCAGTGACGTCACGCACGATGCAGCGCTGTGCTGCGTAGATTTATTTTTCACCGTCACTTTCTGTAAAGAAACGTCATATTTGAAGCGGCTTTGCGTAATAAATTATTTTTAATTCAACGCGACCTTCCTCTGCGTTCGTGTAAAAATCACTCCCGCTCATGAATATTAATTAGGGGGGGTGGGCCTCATCTGGAGTGACGTCACGCGGGGGGTGGGCCTCATGTGAAGTGACGTCACGCGGGGGGGTTGGATTCCGGGGGAGTGACGTCACGCCGGGGGGTGGGCCTCATGTGGAGTGAAGTCACGCGGGGGGGGGGGTGGGCCTCATGTGGAGTGACGTCACGCGGGGGGGGTGAGCCACATGTGAAGTGACGTCACGCGGGGGGGTGGGCCTCGTGTGGAGTGACGTCAAGCGGGGGGTGGGCCACATGTGAAGTGACGTCACGCGGGGGATGGGCCTCATGTGAAGTGACGTCACACGGGGGGGTGGGCCTCATGTGGAGGGACGTCACGCGGGGGGTGGGCCTCGTGTGGAGTGACGTCAAGCGGGGGGGTGGGCCTCATGTGAGGTGACGTCAAGCGGCGGGTGGGCCTCATGTGAAGTGACGTCACACGGGGGGGGTGGGCCTCATTTGGAGGAACGTCACGCGGGGGGTGGGCCTCGTGTGAAGTGACGTCACGCGGGGGATGGGCCTCATGTGAAGTGACGTCACACGGGGGGGGGTGGGCCTCATGTGGAGGGACGTCACGCGGGGGGTGGGCCTCGTGTGGAGTGACGTCAAGCGGGGGGGTGGGCCTCATGTGAGGTGACGTCAAGCGGCGGGTGGGCCTCATGTGGAGTGACGTCAAGCGGCGGGTGGGCCACATGTGAAGTGACGTCACGCGGGGGGTGGGCCACATGTGGAATGACGTCAAGCAGGGGGGGTGGGCCTCGTGTGGAGTGACGTCAAGCGGGGGAGTGGACCACATGTGAAGTGACGTCACGCGGGTGGGTCTCATGTGGAGTGACGTCATGCGGGTGGGTGGGTATCATGTAGAGTGACGTCACGCGGGGGAGTGGGCCTCAAGTGGATTGACGTCACGCGGGGGGTGGGCCTCATGTAGAGTGACGTCACGTGGGTGGTGGGCCTCATGTGGAGTGACGTCACGAGGGGGAGTGGGCCTCAAGTGGAGTGACGTCACGCGCGGGACACACATTCTTTGCTGTATTATCGTAGTAATCTTGATTTGAAGCTTTCGTGACTGCAGGAATCCATACTCTTTGGTTATATCGGTAAAGTCGCGTTGGTATAAAATAAAATAAATAACCTACGTGACTTTACCGATAGAACCAAAGATTATGGCAGTAATATTGTTAGTGACAGGCTGCTACTGCGTGTTAGACTGTGACTTTATTACAGACTTTGTTAAAGAGTCGAGCCAACCGGTGGCTCACTCGGTTACGAACTCATTTCTGTGGAACTGCTGCTCGTTGTTGTTATTGTTGGTGTTGTTTTTATTGTTGTTGTGCTTAGTTGTTTGTCCATTCCCCTCGCACCTCCGAGTAGCCACGGTTGGCTGCGTACGGTGCGAAAGAAGTTCAACACACATATGTAGTATTCCACGCATATATAGTACTAGCTGTACTACCCGGCTTCGACCTGGAACTTGGATTCACCACACCCGGCCGCCTTTGTCTCCCCAGTGGCGATGTTCACCCACCACAACAGTTACTCGTTTGAGGCTGAGTCGACCTAGAGGAGGCCCAGGAGCGGTTAAAAAATAATCGTCACCGGTGGTGGCCGTGAGCGGGAATCGAACTCGGTTCGCCGGGTTCGTTGCGCGGCGCGCTAACCACTACACTACAATGCGTTACGCTTCCACGTGCGCGGGTCACGTGACAGATGTGACGTCACAGCTCACTTGCCGTGCAAAAAATAAATGCATTATTGAGCTCCCCCCCCCCCTCTAAAAACCAAAAGTATATTTTTATAATGTTTGCGTGGTGTACAGTCTGGAAAGTACCCACATGGCAAATTCCAAGTTTGTTGCATGTCGGGAAGTACGCTAAACATTTTGAACAGACACACTAATCACAACTTTGCATTTTATATATATGGAGATTCCACACATATTTTTGTGGTATTACACACACATATAGTATTACACACATATATATAGTATCACACACACACCTATATGTAGTATTACACACATATATAGAGGTTCCACGCATATATATGTAGTATTACACGCATATATATGTAGTATTACACACGTATATATGTGTAGTACCACACGCATTTATAGTATTAAGAATAATGTGGATTTTGTATTGAGGTGACAATCATGGCAAATAAATAAATAATCGTGATTCATGATCATGGTGGCGATGGTGGTAATGATGATGAAAGTGGTGATGGTGGTGGTAATGATGATGATGGTGGTAATGATGATGATGGTGGTGGAATTGATCATGATAGTGGTGATGATGATGGTGGTGATGATGTTGGGGGTAATGATGATGGTGGTGATGCTGATGTTGGGGGTAATGATGATGATAGTGGTGATGATGAGGGTGATGTTGGTGGTAATGATGGTGATGGTGGTAATGATGTTGGTGGTAATGATGGTGATGGTGGTAATGATGATGATGGTGGTGGTAATGATGGTGACGGTGGTGATGATGTTTGTGGAAATGATGGTTATGGTGGTAATGATGATGGTGGTGATGATGATGATGGTGGTGGTAATGATGGTGATGGTGGTAATGATGATGTTTGGAGGTAATGATGATGATGATGATAACTGTGTCAACAGCAAGCTGCTCAAGAGCAACAGCGACAGTGGTATAGTGGTGAGCATAGCTGCCTTCCAAGCAGTTGACCCGGGTTCGATTCCCGGCTGTCGCATGTAACTCACGTCTTTTTTTTAATACGTAAGGGATTATTTATTTGTATGTATGCTGAACTTCTTTCGCACCGTACGTAGCCAACACTAACACAACAACAACAAACTAACACAACAACAATAAACTAACACAACAACAACCATCGGTTGTAAATTAATTAGGTTTTAATTTAGAATAGTGGTGTAGTGGCGTGTGTATTGTAGTGTATAGTGTAGTGTATAGTGTAGTGTATAGTGTAGTGTATAGTGTAGTGTATAGTGTAGTGTATAGTGTAGTGTATAGTGTAGTGTATAGTGTAGTGTATAGTGTAGTGTATAGTGTGATGTATAGTGTGATGTATAGTGCGTATAGTGTAGTGTATAGTGTAGTGTATAGTGTAGTGTATTGTAGTATATAGTGTAGTGTATAGTGTAGTGTATAATTTAGTGTATAGTGCAGTGTATAGTCGTGCATAGTGTAGTGTATAGTGTAGTATACAGTCGTGTATAGTGTAGTGTGTACTGTAGTGTATAGTAGTGTATAGTGTAGTGTATAGTAGTTAAAGTGTAGTATATAGTCGTATATAGTGTAGTGTGTACTGTAGTGTATAGTAGTGTATAGTGTAGTGTATAGTAGTTCATAATGTCGTATATAGTCGTGTGTAGTGTAGTGTATAGTGTAGTGTATAGTAGTATACAGTACAGTGCATATTAGTGTAGTGTATAGTAGTGTATAGTGTAGCGTATAGTGTAGTGTATAGTGTACTGTACAGTAGTGCATATTGTAGTATGTAGTATATGGTGTTGTATTATAGTGGAGTATATAGTATAGTGTATGGTAGTGTATAGTGTAGTGTATAGTGTAGTGTATAGTGTAGTGTATAGTGTAGTGTGTATAGTGTAGTGTGTATAGTGTAGTGTATAGTGTAGTGTATAGTGTAGTGTATAGTGTAGTGCGTATAGTGTAGTGTATACTGTAGTGTATAGTGTAGTGTATAGTGTAGTGTACAGTGTAGTGTGTATAGTGTAGTGTATAGTGTAGTGTATAGTGTAGTGTGTATAGTGTAGTGTATAGTGTAGTGTATATTGTAGTGTATAGTGTAGTGTATAGTGTGGTGTATCGTGTAGTGTATAGTAGTGTATAGTGTAGTGTATAGTGTAATGTATAGTGTAGTGTATAGTGTAGTGTATAGTGGAATGTATAGTGTAGTGTATAGTGTAGTGTATATGGTAGTGTATAGTGTAGTGTATAGTGTAGTATATAGTGTAGTGTATAGTGTATAGTGTGGTGTATAGTGTGTATAGTGTAGTGTATAGTGTAGCGTGTGTATGTTGAACTTCCTTCGCACTGTACGTAGCCTACCGCACTCATCGGTGGAGCAGGGGGTTGCCATTGACATGGAAATGGTGGAGTGGTTTTGTTCATTTGCGAACAATTTCCATTTGTTTAGCTCACTCGGGTCGGTAATTGACGACTGAGTTTCAATGCTAACAGATTCCAGCCACTGCGCATTGCAAAGGGAGCGTGGGCAGTGGGAGGTGAGGAGCAGGGGGTGAGGGGGGTGAGGGGGGTGAGGGGGGGCAGGGGGGTGAGGAGGGGGTGGGGGGGATTCCTCCACTCTCACTCACCCATTTACCCACTCAACTAACTCACCACCAACTCACCCACTCACTCACCCTCACACTCACCCACTCACTCACCACTGACTCACAAAGACTCATCAACTCACACGCAGACACTCTCACTCACCCATTTACCCACTCAACAAACTCACCACCAACTCACCCACTCACTCACCCTCACACTCACCCACTGACTCACCACTGACTCACAAAGACTCATCAACTCACTCGCAGACACTCTCACTCACCCATTTACCCACTCAACAAACTCACCCACCCACTCACTCACCACTCATTCATACACTCACCCACTCGCTCACCGATTCACTCACCAACTCACTCACCAGTCACTCACACTCTGCAGCACACGGTGAGAAAACACAAACACCACACATACACACACAGAGAAAAAAGCTCCCGAGTTGAGAGTCGAACTCGGGTATTCGTTGCTGCGAGGCGCAGCTACGCAGCACCACCGCCCTACGCCTTAGCAACGCTTTGTGGTCGCTCTTTAGAAATGCGCCCGCAACTCGCCTCTCAAAGAGACGGAGCACGTGGCCGCGCCTCCGCATCACAATGAGAGCGGCGGCACCACGTGGGGCTAGAGGGGGCGGGGCGAGGGGTTAGGGAGGGAGAGGGCGACGGGGGGAGGGTCACTGGGGGGGGAGGGGAGGGGCCGCAACGATGCCCTCAATCGTGAACATCAGAATGTGATTTGTTTTATTTTAGTTTTATTTTAGTTTTATGTTTAGTTAAATTTTATTTTGATTTTATTTTAATGTAATTATTATTTTTATTTCTAACTACGTGACTTTACCGAAAGAACCAAAGGTTATCAGAATGAGATTTTGGTATTTCTACTGCAGGAGGAATCCGATGAGCTATGAAGCTCTTTGTTCACAGATGTTCCAGTAGGGTCGCGGGTCTGAGCTGGGTGGGCGGATATGGGGGAGGGCGATGGGGAGGAATGAACTATAAACATTTTTTTCTTTATTTTAGCAAGTATAAGGCCCCACTAATCTATGTAGCTTATTGTTCATAAGCGACCCTGGCTATCACAAACGATGGCTCAACAGAGTGGGCTCATCCTCATCATCATCGTCACGTGGAATGTTATAGCAGTGGCGAAATACTCTAAACTCGGGTATCTACTGATTCATAGAGACCCATAGAGACCCACTGAGACCCACAGAGACCCACTGAGACTCATAGAGACTCACATAGACCAATAGAGACCCACAGAGACCCAAAGAGACCCATAGAGACTCATGTAGATGCACAGAGACCAATAGATACCCATAGAGTATCTATGAGTCTCTTTGGGTCTCTGTGGGTCTCTATGGGTCCCTGTGGGTTTTTGTGGGTCTCTGTGGGTCTCTATGGGTTTCTGTGGGTCTCTGTGGGTCTCTGTGGGTTTTTGTGGGTCTTTGTGGGTCTCTATGGGTTTCTGTGGGTCTCTGTGGGTTTTTGTGGGTCTCTGTGGGTCTCTATGCGTCTCTGTGGGTCTCTGTGGGTCCGTATGAGTTTGTATGGGCCTCTGTGGGTCTCTATGGGTCTCAGTGGATCTCACTGGGTCTCTATGGGTCTCTATGAATCAGTAGATACCCGAGTTTAGAGTATTTCGCCACTGCTATAACATTCCACGTGACGATGATGATGAGGATGAGCCCACTCTGTTGAGCCATCGTTTGTGATAGCCAGGGTCGCTTATGAACAATAAGCTACATAGATCAGTGGGGCCTTACACTTGGTAAATTAAAGAAAAAATAGTTTATAGTTCATTCCTCCCCATCGCCCTCCCCCATATCCGCCCACCCCAGCTCAGACCCGCGACCCTACTGGGACATCTGTGAGCAAAGAGCTTCATAGCTCATCAGATTCCTCCTGCAGTAGAAATACCAAAATCTCATTCTGATAATCATTGGTTCTTTCGGTAAAGTCACGTAGTTAGAAATAAAAATAAAATAAAATTAAAATAAAATAAAATTAAAATAAAATAAAACTAAAATAAAACTAAAATAAAACAAATCACATTCTAATGTTCACGATTGAGGGCATCGTTGCGGCCCTTCCCCTCCCCCCCCCCAGTGACCCTCCCCCCGTCGCCCTCTCCCTCCCTAACCCCTCGCCCCGCCCCCTCTAGCCCCACGTGGTGCCGCCGCTCTCATTGTGATGCGGAGGCGCGGCCACGTGCTCCGTCTCTTTGAGAGGCGAGTTGCGGGCGCATTTCAAAAAAGCGGCCACAAAGCGTTGCTAATGCGTAGGGCGGTGGTGCTGCGTAGCTGCGCCTCGCAGCAACGAACACTCGAGTTCGACTCTCGACTCGGGAGCTTTTTTTCTCCGTGTGTGTGTGTGTGTGTGGCAAGGCCCTAATTATAATATATTGCTCAAAATGTCACCCCCAATGTATTGCTGTAAAATAAAACAAATTGCTATGCTATCTTAAATAAAAACAACAATTTGCTAAACCTTGGCCACACTATCTGGACTTGTCTTTATATAAATCAACGCATAGATTTTTGTTCATATGATTGTGGTTGTGGTTGTACTTTATTAATCCCTAATCTCAAACATTACATACAATAGAACCAAAGAGTATGGATCCTAGCAGTCACGAAAGCTTTAAATCTAGAAAGGTAAAAAAAAACCAGAGCAACGTAATACAATACCACTATTAGACATTATTGTAAAAAATAAATGAAAAGTCCATCCCATGTGTTTGTGAATTTTTTAATGTTTTAGGCAGGAAATAAGTTTTCAAATTTAGATTTTTTTTCTGGGGGGGGGGAGGGGGGAACCCCTAGACCCCCTGGAAGATTTTGCCCCCGCCCCGCCCCAATGTTGACTCCATGGCTACGGCCTCGGCGCAATGAGACAAAGACGTAGCAACCCCACCCGGTCCAGACAAGAGTCCACATTTTTGTTTCCCTTGTGTTAGCAATCGCCTTCTTATGTATCGCGAGGATCAACGCGACGTGAACCTTCCGCAGGGCCGCCTCTCTGCTCTGCCCATTGTTCCCCTAGGCGCTGCGTAAACAACGAACAGCAGCAACAAAGGGGGGGTGGGTGGGTGGGTGGGGAATCTACGACACTCGCCCGTCTAGTGCCTCGCCTCGAAAGGCGATTACAGATGGCCCATCACCCACCCATTCACCCTCCCACTACCGCCACCCCGTCCTTCGCTGGGAAGGCGTTTTCGTCTCAATACGCAACTTACGACTTTGAACGGGAAGCTCTCCCGCACACCGTTAACGCATTGCAAGCTGTCGTTTTTCGGGGTTAAAAAAAAAAAACAAGGATTTTAACGTTGTTATTTATTTACACCGTAGCTTGTTTATTAACCCACACACACACGCTTCCATGAACTATTTCTGTAGGTCCCACTGGGGTGCTACGCGGAAGTTTTTTTTGTTTCAGAAGCGACCCTGGCTATGACGAATAAGAGCAGCTAAACCCAGTGGCTGATATAATCGTCATCGTCACGTGGGAATGTCATCGTCATCGTCAGACAAATACTCTAAACGCGGTTTTCTACAGACTCATAGAGACCCATAGAGACCCACTTAGACTCATAGAGACCCACAGAGACCCATAGAGACCCACTGAGACCCACTGAGACTCATAGAGACCCACTGAGACCCACTGAGACTCATAGAGACCCACAGAGACCCATAGAGACCCACTGAGACCCACTGAGACCCATAGAGACCCACTGAGACCCACTGAGACTCATAGAGACCCACTGAGACCCATAGAGACCCACAGAGACCCACAAAGACCCACTGAGACTCATATAGACCCATAGAGACCCACTGAGACCCATAGAGACCCACAGAGACCCACTGAGACCCACTGAGACCCATAGAGACCCACAGAGACCCACTGAGACCCACAGAGACCCACTGAGACTCATAGAGAACGACAAAGACCCACAGAGACCCACTGAGACCCATAGAGACCCACAGAGACCCACTGAGACCCACAGAGACCCACAGAGACCCACAGAGACCCACTGAGACTCATAGAGAACGACAAAGACCCACAGAGACCCACTGAGACCCATAGAGACCCACAGAGAAACATAGAGACCCATAGAGACCCACAGAGACCCACAGAGATCGACTGAGAACCACAGAGACCCATAGAGACCCACAGAGACCCACAGAGCCCCACTGAGAACCACAGAGACCCATAGAGACTCACAGAGACCCACTGAGACCCATAGAGACCCACTGAGACCCATAAAGACCCATAGAGACCCACTGAGACGCATAAAGACCCATTGAGTCTCACAGAGACCCACAGAGACCCACTGAGACCCACTGAGACTCACAGAGAAACATAGAGACCCATAGAGACCCACTGAGACCCATAGAGACCCACAGATACCCTGGGTGACCAGCACCACGCCTGGCCGCCTTTGTCTCTCACCAGTGGCGACGTTTTACTACAAACTGCAGCAGGTTTACCGATTTAAGGCTGCGTCGACCTAGGGGAGGCCCAGATACCGGTTAAAATATTCGTCACCGGTTTTTGCCGGCCGTATTATTCGGAAATTAATTCCGATTCTCGTACGAGTGAATTCATAAAGGGATGTCTGTTATATATAAATATAAATATTTGTGGGGAGCGGTAGAGTAGTGGTCAGGGCACTGCGCTGCAACGCTACAACCAGGATTCGATTCCCGCCCACGGCCAACACCGCCAGTGACGATTATTTGAACCGGTTCCTGGGCGTCCCCTAGGTCGACTCAGCCTCAAATGAGTACCTGGTGTAGCGGTGTGTAGTGAACATCGCCACTGGGGAGACAAAGGCGGCCGGGCGTGGTGCTGGCCACCCACCCCCACGTGTGCCACAGTGCCGGTAGCCTTCATAGGTGCTGCTCGCTAACAGCACTTGCCCCTACAGTCTGTTAGAGGCTACACGGGGGTATATTTGTCTTTGTGCGTATCTACCTTGGATGTGTGCGGCCTTAAATAGGATAAACAATATATATGTAAAACAGGCGACGTTTCGGACAATGGCCCTTCTTCACAGCACATTATTGAGAGGCCAGACCAAACAGCTAACAGTCCGTTAAAGTATCCAGAGGTTTGTTTATTTACCAGAAAGGATGACAACTATTATTATATTTAAAAAAAATGTTTTACCATGATATTGATACTGGCAAAAAGGCTATCCCATCGACATAGCTGCTCGACCCGAGCTATTGATACTCTGAAAACTTGCAGTGTCTTTGTACTGTTCACATTTTGTCATTGTCCTCTCTTAAGTCACTTGAAGATGTTTTTCTTGTTCGTGTTTTTGTTTGTTGTGGTTGCACCCGATTCAAGAGCCGAATGGCTCACAGGGCTATACCAAAATAAGTGAAACTATGAAACTAAACTATGAAACTAAACTATGAAACTAAACTATGAAACTAAACTATGAAACTATGAAACTAAACTATGAAACTAAACTATGAAACTAAAATATGAAACTAAACTATGAAACTAAACTATGAAACTATGAAACTAAACTATGAAACTAAACTATGAAACTAAACTATGAAACTAAACTATGAAACTAAACTATGAAACTATGAAACTAAACTATGAAACTATGCTCTCTGACACTGCTGGTGCAGAGACGAGGCCATAAGGGAAAGCTGTAGCTCTGATGGAGGCCAATCAGTTTCAAAGACAATGTATGCACATTGGGGGCCGTCCATAAATGACGTCACGCACCTAGCGGGGGTGGGGGGTCAGACATTTGTGACGATGTGTAACGATGGGGGGGGGGGGGGTGTTAAGAAATGTGACGTCACATCAAAATGCTCAACATTAAATAAATATAGACAACACGTTCTACTTAATTAAATAGACTTTTTTAAATAAATGTTTTCTCCTACAACATCAGAGTGCAGCGCCACATTAAATACGTGCTACAATGACAATAGTTTAAAGCGATTTGAAACATTTTTTATATATATATTTTTGGGGGGGCAGAGCTTTGTGACGTCATATTTGATGGGGGGGGGGGGGTCTGACTTTTTGTGACGCCGTGTGACGAGGGTGGGGGGAGGGGGTGGTAAAAAATCGTCCAAAATCGCGTGACGTCATTTATGGACGGCCCCATTATTATTTTTTCAGTGCGTGTTTGTTTGCATGCTTTGCCACACGAATATGACGCGAAGGGTGAATGCAGACTTGGCGCCTTGCCCAAAGTAGGCGCGCGTGAGTGTCCAGTTGGTGTCTGAACATCTTGACGCCATTCATGTTTCATTGGCAGAAAGAGTGCAAACCTCATCTTATATATCAAGGCCGTATCAAGGCCGTAATTATAATATTCAAATATGCTCAAAATTCCCCCTCCCCAATATATTGCTATAAAATAGATTTATGTTCATATGATTGTGGTTATGGTTGTGCTTTATGAATCCCAAATCTCTGCCATTATATACAATGACACAAGAAAAGGTAAAAAAGAAGAAAAAAAAAACAGAGCAATGTAAATACAATAACACTATTAGACATTGTTGTAAAAAAATAAAAAATAAAACAACAAAAATCACGACGTTTCGGCCACAACACGCTGTCCTCGTGACAGCACGGTCCCTTCACCTGATGAAGGCCACTTGTGTTGTGGCCGAAACGTCGTGATTTTTTGTTGTTTTATTTTTTTTTTACCTACGTGACTTTACCGAATAGAACCAAAGAGTAAGGATCCTTGCAGTCACGAAAGCTTCAAATCTAGAATAAATAAAAAGTCCATCCTATGTGTTTGTGATTTTTTTTGTATATTTTAGGCAGGAAATTCGTTTTCAAATTTAGATTTTTTTTCTGTGGGGGGGGGGGGGGGGGGAGGACGGACCCCCAGACCCCCTGGAAGATTTCGTCCCCCCCAATGTTGACTCCATGGCTACGGCCTTGCATTATAAATATGAAATGTTTCCCGTAGTCTCTTCAAGGATTCTACTGGGAAACCTTGAACTTTCCTAAAGAGTATTCTTTGGGTCTTTCGGGAAAAAAAGTAGCGTAGATAGGTTTCAAAGAAAATAACGGGTTGTTAATTTCTTTCAAACCTCTTCACGTGACGTTACCGAAACACCCAAAGAATATGAATTCCAGCAGTCACTAAAGCTTTTAAGTCGAGATTTATTTTTATCCCCTAAAAGAGCTTCTTCATTGACTGGGGGTGGGGTGGCTTCACCCAAATAACGCAGCGAGTGACCGACATCCGCGTGCGACGTGCTAACGTCTGTTGCGAGCGGGAGACGCCCTTTGTTTACCGGGCTGTTAATGTTTTGCAGCAGCAGCTCCCCTTGAGTAGATTTAACGAAGGCTCTCAGATAATTATTGTTGAACCAGCGGTAAGTACCCGGCGTTGCCCGGGCGAAAAGGACGGACACACACACATCGACTTACACACACACAAACACATACGGACTCACACAGACTGACATCGACTTACACACACACACATATGGACTTACACACATATAGACATCGACTTTAGATACACACACGTGGAGTTACACACACTTTAATAAATGCCTCACCTCCAGTGCCGGACGAAGCTACGTGCAGGGGCCTGTAGCAAATGTTGTTATAAAGGGGCCCTAAATACAAATAAAAATTAAATATTAAAACACGTAACTTTTTTAACTTGCATAGTAAAGTAAATTGCATTTTTTCATTTGCTGTACAGCCAAATAAGACGACAAATCGCTAACCTTAAACAACCCAGTCGTTCATCAAAGTCGAAGGTGGTATAGTACTATAGTGATAAAGCAAGTGCAGCATTGCTGAACCGGAATTGATAGCTTGAAAGCGTTTAGCGCAGGGCCTTTGAAGGTGCGGGGCCCGTAGCATTAGTAGCTACTTGCGTTACTAGGATAATAAGACACTGATAAGTAGAATGTGTAGCTACTTGTGTTACTAGGATAATAATACACTGATAAGTAGCATTAGTAGCTACTCGTGCTACTAGGATAATAAGACACTGATAAGTAGAATGTGTAGCTACTTGTGTTACTAGGATAATAATACACTGATAAGTAGCATTAGTAGCTACTTGCGTTACTAGGATAATAAGACACTGATAAGTAGAATGTGTAGCTACTTGTGCTACTAGGATAGTAAGACACTGATAAGTAGAATGTGTAGCTACTTGTGTTACTAGGATAATAATACACTGATAAGTAGCATTAGTAGCTACTCGTGCTACTAGGATAATAAGACACTGATAAGTAGAATGTGTAGCTACTTGTGTTACTAGGATAATAATACACTGATAAGTAGCATTAGTAGCTACTTGCGTTACTAGGATAATAAGACACTGATAAGTAGAATGTGTAGCTACTTGTGCTACTAGGATAGTAAGACACTGATAAGTAGAATGTGTAGCTACTTGTGCTACTAGGATAATAAGACACTGATAAGTAACATTTGTAGCTACTTGTGTTACTAGGATAATAAGACACTGATAAGTAACATTTGTAGCTACTTGTGTTACTAGGATAATAAGACACTGATAAGTAGAATGTGTAGCTACTTGTGTTACTAGGATAATAAAACACTGATAAGTAGCATTAGTAGCTACTTGTGCTACTAGGATAATAAGACACTGATAAGTAACATGTGTAGCTACTTGTGCTACTAGGATAATAAGACACTGATAAGTAACATTAGTAGCTACTTGTGCTACTAGGATAATAAGACACTGCTAAGTAACATGTGTAGCTACTTGTGCTACTAGGATAATAACACACTGATAAGGATAAGGTGCAGCTACTTGTGTTACTAGGATAATAATACACTGATAAGTAGCATTAGTAGCTACTTGTGCTACTAGGATAATAAGACACTGATAAGTAACATGTGTAGCTACTTGTGCTACTAGGATAATAAGACACTGATAAGTAACATGTGCAGCTACTTGTGTTACTAGGATAATAAGACACTGATAAGTAGAATGTGTAGCTCATTGTGTTACTAGGATAATAAGACACTGATAAGTAACATTAGTAGCTACTTGTGCTACTAGGGTAATAAGACACTGATAAGTAACATTAGTAGCTACTTGTGCTACTAGGATAATAAGACACTGATAAGTAACATTAGTAGCTACTTGTGCTACTAGAGTAATAAGACACTGATAAGTAACATTAGTAGCTACTTGTGCTACTAGGATAATAAGACACTGATAAGTAACATTTGTAGCTACTTGTGCTACTAGGATAATACATTGAGGGAAAAAAAGTATTTGATCCCTTGCTGATTTTGTACGTTTGCCCACTGACAAAGAAATGATCAGTCTATAATTTTAATGGTAGGTTTATTTGAACAGTGAGAGACAGAATAACAACAACAAAAATCCAGAAAAATGCATGTCAAAAATGTTATAAATTGATTTGCATTTTAATGAGGGAAATAAGCATTTGAACTCCCTCTCAATCAGAAAGATTTCTGGCTCCCAGGTGTCTTTTATACAGGTAACGAGCTGAGATTAGGAGCACACTCTTAAAGAGAGTGCTCCTAATCTCAGCTTGTTACCTGTATAAAAGGCACCTGTCCACAGAAGCAATCAATCAATCAGATTCCAAACTCTCCACCATGGCCAAGACCAAAGAGCTCTCCAAGGATGTCAGGGACAAAATTGTAGACCTACACAACACCATTGCCAAGCAGCTTGGTGAGAAGGTGACAACAGTTGGTGCGATTATTCGCAAATGGAAGAAACACAAAAGAAATGTCAATCTCCCTCGGCCTGGGGCTCCATGCAAGATCTCACCTCGTGGAGTTGCAATGATCATGAGAACGGTGATGAATCAGCCCAGAACTACACGGGAGGATCTTGTCAATGATCTCAAGGCAGCTGGGACCATAGTCACCAAGAAAACAATTGGTAACACACTACGCCATGAAGGACTGAAATCCTGCAGCGCCCGCAAGGTCCCCCTGCTCAAGAAAGCACATATACATGCCCGTCTGAAGTTTTCCAATGAACATCTGAATGATTCAGAGGACAACTGGGTGAAAATGTTGTGGTCAAATGAGACCAAAATGGAGCTCTTTGGCATCAACTCAACTCGCCGTGTTTGGAGGAGGAGGAATGCTGCCTATGACCCCAAGAACACCATCCCCACCGTCAAACATGGAGGGGGAAACATTATGCTTTGGGGATGTTTTTCTGCTAAGGTGACAGGACAACTTCGCTGCATCAAAGGGACGATGGACGGGGCCATGTACCGTCAAATCTTGGGTGAGAACCTCCTTCCCTCAGCCAGGGCATTGAAAATGGGTCGTGGATGAGTATTCCAGCCTGACAATGACCCAAAACACAGGGACAAGGCAACAAAGGAGTGGCTCAACAGGAAGCACATTAAGGTCCTGCCGTGGCCTAGCCAGTCTCCAGACCTTATTCCCATCGAAAATCTGTGGAGGGAGCTGAAGGTTCGAGTTGCCAAACGTCAGCCACAAAACCTTAATGACTTGGAGAAGATCTGCAAAGAGGAGTGGGACAAAATCCCCCCTGAGATGTGTGCAAACCTGGTGGCCAACTACAAGAAACGTCTGACCTCTGTGATTGCCAAGGGTTTTGCCACCAAGTACTAAGTCATGTTTTGCAGAGGGGTCAAATTACTTATTTCTCTAAAATGCAAATCAATTTATAATATTTTGACATGCGTTTTTCTGGATTTTGTTGTTAATCTGTCTCTCAGTGTTCAAATAAACCTACCATTAAAATTATAGACTGATCATTTCTTTGTCAGTGGGCAAACGTACAAAATCAGCAGGGGATCAAATACTTTTTCCCCTCACTGTAAGACACTGCTCATCTCGCACCTGTGTGGTTTGGGGAGGCGCCTTTGATTCCTCACTTCGCTCACAACTTTTAAAAAGACAACCAAGAGCGTGACCGTTGTTGGGCTAGATCGGGTTAGTCCGGAATGTCGCAGGAGAGGTTCAAGCACCCGCCGCTGATGTTGACCGTGAGTAATTTCATTTCATTTATTAGGTATAACCCTGTGAGCCATGCGGCTCTTGACTCGGGTGCAACCGCAACAAAACAAAAACACGAACCAAGAAACGTCTTAAAGTGACTAACTGCGCGCAAACATAAAAATCCTGGGATGAAAAAAAACAGCAAAAGTCTTCCGGACAAAAAGCACCGGACACCAACTCTGCGTGCAAAAAAAAATCCCAGTGGGATGAAAGTCGAACAATAACAACCATAAGACAATGCAGATTCAAGTTACCAGGCGAACTCCGTACTACAACAAAACAATCATTGGCCCAACCAAAACGTTTTCAAAATCACCCAAAATAAAGCTGTAAAAACAATTAAACAGTGGTTAAATTTCGATTTAAAGCTTTCGTGACTGCAAGGATTCATCTTCTTTGGTTCTTTCGGTAAAGTCACCACGTAGAATGTGAATAAAATAATAAATTAATAAAATAAAATAACACAATAAAATTCTCACGACGTTTCGGCCACAACACAAGTGGCCTTCATCAGGTGAAGGGACGAGACTGTCTGGAGGACAGTGTCGTCCCTTGGTATAACCCTGTGAGCCATGCGGCTCTTGACTCGTCCCTTCACCTGATGAAGGCCACTTGTGTTGTGGCCGAAACGTCGTGAGAATTTTATTGGGTTATTTTATTGTATTAACTTATTATTTTATTCTCAGTCTACGTGACTCTACCGAAAGAACCAAAGAAGAATTAAACAGTGATCGTGAGTAGGGAGTGGGAGTCTAACTCGGCTACCCTGGGTTCGTAGCGCAGTGCGCGAACCACCGCGACTTCGCCACCAAAGACAAAGATCCCCCGCGTAGCCTTTAACGGAGTGTTGGGGCAAGTGCTCTTAGCGAGTAGCAGCTACCTATGAAGGCTACCGGCACTGTGGCACACGAGGGGGTGGGTGGCCACCAGCACCACGCCCGGCCGCCTTTGTCTCCCCGGTGGCGATGTTTTACTCCACAACAGCAGGCGCTCATTTGAGGTCGAGTCGACCTAGGGGAGGCCCAGGACCGGTTCAAGATAGTGGCCACCGGTGCTGGTGGCCTCGTGAGCGGGAGTCGAACTTGGAGTGGCCGGGTTTGGTAGCGCAGGGCCCTTAGCCGCTACACTACCGCTACCCACCGCTCCAACCCCCACAACAACAACAACAACCGCCATTCGCCACTAAGCGGCGGTGACGTCACCACGGCGCCTGTGCCAGGCTAGGTGCACTTTAAAGCCACGTGAAATGTCGAACGCCCTTGCCGACAGGAGGTCACGGTGACAGACCCAGCAGGTCGCCACGGGTCGACCGACTGAGATGACCGGTAGATGCACCACCCCCCCTCACTGTGCCAATCTGCTGTGCTTTAGCCACCCTGCGCTCCGCTCGTTGTTGTGAGCGTCGCTCCTCCGCCCTCCATTGTTGCTGGAGGGCGACTGCCTCCAACTGCCCAGTAGCCTCAAGGTGCACCTAGCCTGGCACTGGCCCCAGTAGCCTCAAGGTGCACCTAGCCTGGCACTGACCCCCAGTAGCCTCAAGGTGCACCTAGCCTGGCACTGGCCCCAGTAGCCTCAAGGTGCACCTAGCCTGGCACTGGCCCCAGTAGCCTCAATGTGCACCTAGCCTGGCACTGACCCCCAGTAGCCTCAAGGTGCACCTAGCCTGGCACTGCCCACTAGCAGCGTCCTTCACAAGCCTCCTCCTCTTCCTCCACAAAGGCCGATCTTGACACCGCTGGTACCAGTCGTCAGCAAGTCCACTCAGCTCCACGTCCTCCTGTACCACATCAACTCCATCTCTTCTCTAGCCCGTGCCGCGCCCGTTTAGCCCCCCCCACCTCTATCCGGCCGAACAAAATTTACTTTTGGCAATGCGGTGGCTACTGGACATGCGGGCTACGTGACCCAGCGACACACACACACAGACACACAGCACGGGTGGAACAAACAAACACAAATGTTATTTGCCATGGGAATTAATCACCGGGCATTACTGCGACGTGCCAGCCACCCACCCGCGGTGGGGCGGTGGTGAGGTCGGAAGCCAGAAGCGTGCGCGCGTGCCCAGGGCTCAGCGCACGTGGCTGCGAAATCCTCTCGCCCGGCGGTGGCCAATCCATCGTGGGCGAGGAGATGTTGACGACCTCGCCTGGTGTGCAGGAGGGCGTGGGTTCGATCCCGACCCTGACGATGCCTGCTGCTGCTATATATTTGGAGTCTGCGTGTCTCTCTCTCTCATCATCATCACGGTGGCTAGGAGATGTTGACAACCTCGCCTGGTGTGCAGGAGGTCGTGGGGTTCGATCCTGACCCTGACGATGCCTGCTGCTGTTGCTGCTGTAGATTTGGAGTTTGTAGTATTTTTTTTTCTCTCTCTCTCTCTCAATGGTCGCGTGGATTTTCCTCCGGGTCCTTCGGTTTTGTTTTTTACCCCTCCACGTCGATAAGCGTTGCGCTGAGATGATTCGGCTGCTATAAATAGTCACGTGATCATGATTAGCGACCAGTTCGTTGAGCTATCATTTGTGATGGCCAGGCCGCTTCTTAACAAGAGCCATGTGTCTCAGTGGGGCCTTACCTGGTAACATGCAAGTTTAGTTTAAGCGTGGGTCTCCATGGATCTCTGTGGGTCTCTCTGGGTCTCTGTGAGTCTCTGTGGGTCTCTGTGGGTCTCTATGGATCTCTGTGGGTCTTTATGGATCTCTTTGGGTCTCTGTGGATCTCTGTGGGTCTCTATGGATCTCTGTGGGTCTCTATGGATCTCTGTGGGTCTCTATTGATCTCTGTGGGTCTCTATGGATCTCTGTCCGTCTTTATGGATCTTTGTGGGTCTCTACAGATCTCTGTGGGTCTCTATGAATCTCTGTGGGTCTCCATGGATCTCTGTGGGTCTCTACGGATCTCTGTGGGTCTCTATGGATCTCTGTGGGTCTCTATGGATCTCTGTGGGTCTTTATGGATCTCTGTGGGTCTCTATGGATCCACAGAACCCCATAGAAACCCACAGAAACCCATAGAGACCCACAGAGACCCATAGCGACCCACCCACAGAAACCCATAGAGCCCCAAATAGACGAATAGTGACCCACATAAACCCATGGAGACCCGCAGAGACCCATAGTGACCCACAGAGACCCACAGCGACCCACAGAGACCTATAGAGACCCATAGAGACCCGCAGAGACCCATAGAGACCTATAGAGACCCACAAGAACGCATAGAGACCGACAGAGACCCACACCGACCCACAGAGACCAATAGAGACCCACAGAGCCCCACAGAAACCCACGGAGACCCACTGAAACTCATAGAGACCCACAGAGACCAATAGAGCCCCACAGAGACCCACAGCGACTCACATAGACCAATAGAGCCCCACAGAGACCCACAGCGACTCACAGAGACCAATAGAGACCCACAGAGACCCACAGCGACTCACAGAGTCCAATAGAGACCCACAGAGACCCGCAGCGACTCACAGAGACCAATAGAGACCCACAGAGACCCACAGAGACCCATAGTGACCCACAAAAACCCATAGTGATCCACAGAGACCAATATAGACCCACGGAGACCCACTGAAACTCATAGAGACCCACAAAAAACCATAGTTATCCACAGAGACTCACAGCGACTCACAGAGACCAATAGAGACCCACAGAGACCCACAGCGACTCACAGAGACCAATAGAGACCCACAGAGACCCATAGAGACCTATAGAGACCCATAGAGACCCACAGCGACTCACAGAGACCAATAAAGACCCACAGAGACCCATAGAGACCTATAGAGACCCATAGAGACCTATAGAGACCCATAGAGACCTTGTTCAGAAGCGACACTGGCTGCCACAAATGATAGCGGCTCAAAACAAGTGGCTCATCGTCATCATCATCATCATGGCCTGATGATGATTCTAAATGTGGAGGGGAACACCCGAGAAAAATGCACGTGACCGCTAGGAGAGAGAGAGAGACTCAGACTCAAAATATACAGCAGCAGCAGGCGTCAGGCGAGGTAGTTAACATCTCATAGCCACCGTGATGATGATGATGATGAGAGAGAGACGCAGACTCCAAATCTACAGCAGCAGCAGGCGTCAAGGGTCGGGATCGAAGCCACGCCCTCCTGTAAACCGGGCGAGGTAGTCAACATCTCCTTGCCACAGTGATGATGATGAGAGAGAGAGAGACGCAAACTCCAAATATACAGCAGCAGCAGGCATCGTCAGGGTCGGGATCGAACCCACGACCTCCTGCACACCATGCGAGGTAGTTAACATCTCATAGCCACCGTGATGATGATGATGATGAGAGAGAGACGCAGACTCCAAATCTACAGCAGCAGCAGGCGTCAAGGGTCGGGATCGAAGCCACGACCTCCTGTAAACCAGGCGAGGTAGTCAACATCTCCTTGCCACAGTGATGATGATGAGAGAGAGAGAGACGCAAACTCCAAATATACAGCAGCAGCAGGCATCGTCAGGGTCGGGATCGAACCCACGACCTCCTGCACACCATGCGAGGTAGTTAACATCTCATAGCCACCTAGTGAAGGCCGGCACGGCACACGAGATAGCCCTGTGAGCCGCATGATGCTCACAGGGCTATCTCCACATATATATATAAAAGTCAAAGTTGTGATTATGTGTGTCTGTTCAAAATGTTTAGCGTACTTAACGACATGCAACAAACTTGAAATTTGCCATGTGGGTACTTTCCAGACTGTACACCATGCAAACATTATAAAAATATACTTTTGGTTTTTAGAGGGGGGGGGGTGCTCAATAATGCATTTATTTTTTGCACGGCAAGTGAGCTGTGACGTCACATCTGTCACGTGACCCGCGCATGTGGAAGCGTAACGCATTGTAGTGTAGTGGTTAGCGCGCTGTGTATGTGTCTGTGTATGTGTGTGTCTGTGTGTGTGTATCTGTGTGGAAGCGTAACGCATTGTAGTTAGCGCGCCGCGCTACGAACCCGGCGACCCGAGTTCGATTCCCGCTCACGGCCACCACCGGTGACGATTATTTGAACCGGTCCTGGCCCTCCCCTAGGTCGACTCAGCCTCAAACATCGCCACTGGGGAGACAAAGGCGGCCGGGCGTGGTGCTGCCCACCCAGTCCCTCGTGTGCCACAGTGCCGGTAGCCTTCATAGGCGCTGCTACTACTCGCTAACAGCACTTGCCCCGACAGTCTGTTGAGGCTATGCAGGGGGATCTTTGTCTGTGTAGTTTCTGTGTGTGCACGTTGAACTTCTTTCGCGCCGTACGCAGCCAGAATGACACGAGACAAAGATCCCCCGTGTAGCCTGTAACAGACTGTAGGGGCAAGTGCTGTTAGCAAGCATCTATGAAGGCTACCGGCACTGTGGCACACGAGGGGGTGGGTGGCCAGCACCACGCCCGGCCGCCTTTGTCTCCCCAGTGGCGATGTTTACTACACACCGCACCAGGTACTCATTTGAGACTGAGTCGACCTAGGGGAGGCCCAGGACCGGTTCAGATAATCGTCACTGGCGGTGTTGGCCGTGAGCGGGAATCGAACCCGGGTCGCCAGGTTCATAGCGCAGCGCGCTATCCGCTGCACCACCACTCCCCCCCACTCACACACACACAGCGCGCTAACCACTGCACCACCACTCCCCCCCCACTCACACACAGACAGCGCGCTAACCGCTGCACCACCGCTCCCCACGTGCTTCAAGACAATGCTTTAACGACGACGCCACGGGACGTGCGCCTCCTCCGCGCCTCTGCAGACCACCGGGAGAATATTCCAGGGCCACGCGGTTGACAACGAAGGCGAACGAGTGGCAGATAATCTTTGACTTTGTTGAAGCTATTGACATTACATTTGTTATCGTGTTACCGTGTAGTAGTAGTATTAATATTGATTTGAAGCGTTCGTGAATGCACGAATCCATACTCTTTGATTCGTTCGGTAAAGTCGCGTAGGTAGACGAAATAATGATTGTTTGTAAATAAATTATTCTTTACAAAGTTGTATTTGTTCATAAGTAATAATTATTTTTCTACCTACGTGACTTTACCGAAAGAACCACTCGTTACCTTGTAGTAGTAGTAACATTATTATTATTGTCCGTTCGTTTTCCATTTAAAAGATAGTCCCCATAATAAGGGTTAAGAATTTGTTTTTGAAGCACCCTTCACATGTGCGGGGGTCACGTCGATTTAGATGTCGGTTCAGACATTTTGTGATTCATTTCAAGCAGCGGTCCTTAATCTTAACTTACAGCATTTGGTTCTTAACCGTTAACCAAGTAGCAACAATGAAGAATGTTAATAAATACACGGGCTTTGGTGAAACAAAGCGAGTCGCGATTTGTGTTGTCGGTGAATTAACTTCGTGAATAAGACAATCTGGCAACGTCTGGCACCCCCAGAAAGGGAATCTCACACCCCCAGAAAGGGAATCTCGCACCCGCAGAAAGGGAAACTCGCACCCCCAGAAAGGGCATCTCGCACCCCCAGAAAGGGAATCTCGCACCCCCAGAAAGGGAATCTCGCACCCCCAGAAAGGGAATCTCGCACCCCCAGAAAGGGCATCTCACACCCTCAGAAGGGGAATCTCGCACCCCCAGAAAGAGAATCTCGCACCCCCCAGAAGGGGAAACTCGCACCCCCAGAAAGGGAATCTCGCACCCCCAGAAAGGGAATCTCGCACCCCCAGAAAGGGAATCTCGCACCTCCAGAAAGGGCATCTCACAACCTCAGAAGGGGAACCTCGCACCTCCAGAAAGGGCATATCACACCCCCAGAAAGGGCATATCACACCCCCTGAAAGGGAATCTCGCACCCCCAGAAAGGGAATCTCGCACCCCCAGAAAGGGAATCTCACACCCTCAGAAGGGGAATCTCGCACCCCCAGAAAGGGAAACTGGCACCCCCAGAAAGGGAATCTCGCACCCCCAGAAAGGGAAACTGGCACCCCCAGAAAGGGAATCTCGCACCCCCAGAAAGGGAAACTGGCACCCCTCTCACCCACCGGAGAGGTTGCGTGATGCACCCCCCTCCCCCCCCCCCCAGGTTAAGAAGAAGAACCACCACACCGATTTTAAACCAATTTTCAGAGACGCCAGCCAGCGAGAGAGAGCGAGCGAGCGAGATATCCGGTCCTAGCAACCTGAACGTCGTGAGATCGTTAAAAATGTTTCCTCGCGGCCTCGAGCGGACACGCGAAAGTGCCCTCCCCTGCAGCGGCGCGCCACCACCGCCCCGCGCTCTGCTCGGGTTGACGATTTACATCACTCGGCGACGTCTTTGTTATAAGCGGGTCCATCATAATAACACCCGCGGTAGGGAGGGAGGGATGGGGGGCACAGCGGTGGGTGGGTGGGTGGCGTGCGGGATGGTATTTAAGGTGATACGGAGCGAAGCGAGCATCAGGAGCAGGTGAAGGGTCCAGGTTGAACTTCGCCTGCTGCTGCTGCTGTCCGTCATTCCGTCTGCCTCAGGCTGAGGTCCGCGTGCGGTGATGGTGGTGGTTGTGGTGATGATGGTGGTGGTTGTGGTGGTGGTTGTACTGGTGGTCATGGTGATTATGATGGTGATGATGATGGTGGTGGTTGTGGTGATGATGGTGGTGGTGGTTGTGGTGGTGATGGTTATGATGATGATGGTGGTGGTGGTCATGGTGATGATAATGGTGGTGGTAATTGTGATGATGATGATGACGGTAGTTGTACTGGTGGTCATGGTGATTATGATGGTGATAATGGTGGTGGTGATGATGGTGGTGGTTATGGTGATGATGGTGGTGGTTGTGGTGGTGATGATGGTTATGATGATGATGGTGGTGGTAATGGTGATGATAATGGTGGTGGTAATTGTGATGATGATGATGATGACGGTAGTTGTACTGGTGGTCATGGTGATTATGATGGTGGTGATGATGATGGTGGTGGTGATGATGGTGGTGGTTGTGGTGATGATGGTGGTGGTGGTTGTGGTGGTGATGGTTATGATGATGATGGTGGTGGTGGTCATGGTGATGATAATGGTGGTGGTAATTGTGATGATGATGATGACGGTAGTTGTACTGGTAGTCATGGTGATTATGATGGTGATGATGGTGGTGGTGATGATGGTGGTGGTTGTGGTGATGATGGTGGTTGTGGTGGTGGTGATGGTTATGGTGATGATGGTGGTGGTAATGGTGATGATAATGGTGGTGGTAATTGTGATGATGATGACGGTAGTTGTACTGGTGGTCATGGTGATTATGATGGTGATGATGATGGTGGTAGTGATGGTGGTGGTTGTGGTGATGATGGTGGTGGTGGTTGTGGTGGTGGTGATGGTTATGATGATGATGGTGGTGGTGGTAATGGTGATGATAATGGTGGTGGTAATTGTGATGATGATGATGACGGTAGTTGTACTGGTGGTCATGGTGATTATGATGGTGATGATGGTGGTGGTGATGATGGTGGTGGTTGTGGTGATGATGGTGGTGGTGGTTGTGGTGGTGATGATGGTTATGATGATGATGGTGGTGGTAATGGTGATGATAATGGTGGTGGTAATTGTGATGATGATGATGACGGTAGTTGTACTGGTGGTAATGGTGATTATGATGGTGATGATGATGGTGGTGGTGATGATGGTGGTGGTTGTGGTGATGATGGTGGTGGTGGTTGTGGTGATGGTTATGATGATGATGGTGGTGGTGGTAATGATAATGATAATGGTGGTGGTAATTATGATGATGATGATGACAGTAGTTGTACTGGTGGTCATGGTGATTATGATGGTGATGATGATGGTAGTGGTGAAGGTGGTGCTTGTGGTGCTGATGGTGATTATGATGGTGGAGGTGATGATGGTGACTATGACGATGATGCTGGTGATGATGACGATGGTGACGATGATGATAATGGAGGTGATGATGGTGACGATGATGGTGATGATGATGGTAATGGTGGATTTGATGGTGGTGAATATGACGATGACAGTGGTGATGATGGTGATGATGACGATGGTGATGGTAATGATGGTGATGATGATGGTGATGATGGTGGTGCTGATGGTGATGATCTTGATGATTATGGTAGTGATGGTAATGATGGTGATGATCGTGATGGTGATGATGGTGATGATGGTGGTGATGATGATCGTGGTGGTGGTGATGATGATGATGGTGGTGATAATGATGGTGATGGTGGTGATGATGATGGTGGAGGTGATGATGGTGACTATGACGATGATGGTGGTGATGATGGTGGAGGTGATGGTGGTGGTGATAATGATGGTGGTGATGATGGTGATGATGATGGTGATGATGATGGTGATGATGATGATGGTGGAGGTGATGATGGTGACTATGACGATGATGGTGATGATGATGACACTCGCCATGGAGTTCCCTCTCAAGTGCTCACTCGGACAAGGGGAATGTGTTCTGTGACCAAATGAAATCGTGGTCGAGAGCGAAAGCGACAATGAACACGAGCTGACTGCTTTTTTTTTACTTAAAACTTTCGTGACTGCAGGAATTCACATTCTACGGTTCTTTCGGTGAAGTCACGTAGATAGAAAAAAGATATAATGACACTCAAATAATAAAAATGAAAATAAAGTGAATAAAAATAATAATATAATATCACGAGGTTTCGATCGCAGCATACGCGGTCGTCATCGGGAGATCAAAGACGAAGACGGCTTGTGTTGCGATCGAAACGTCGTGATATTTAATGATTTTGTATTCACTTTATATATTTTTATTGTTATTATTTCTCTTCTTCTTCTATCTGCGTGACTTTACCGAAAGAACCATGGAATGATCTTAACTTCTCGTCTCCTTTTCACGCTCACAGTAACATCGAGCACTCTGCTTAGTGATGATTAGCAAGGGCTTGCATGCTGCTGTGAATGTGAACAAGCTTCTACTCTAAGGGTAAGCAACTTTTGTCGTCCTGTATAAATCAACAAGGTTTACATCACAAACGACGAACGTGAAATCAGGGTGCGATTCGCATTGCAGAGAAGGAGGTGCAATGCGCTACCCTGTAGACCTACAACGTTCACGGCAACATTGAGCACTGTGTTGTACGTTCATCAACAAGTGCTCGCATGTTGTTGTGAACGTTGACACGGAACGTCTATTCGAAGTCTTCACGTGAACAGTGATGCTCGCCACGGAGTTCACTCGCAAGGGCTCACTTGGACAATAGGGAATGTGTGTCTGTGACCAAAATGGTATCACGGTACGAAGTGCAGAGTGACAATCTACACGTCGTGACTTCACGTCTTCTGGTCACGTTGACAGCAACTGCGAGCACTCTGATTAATGATGACTAATAAGTGCTTGCTGTTGTTGTGAATGTGAGTCAGACCCATCTACTGGTTCATAGACAGAGCTCTTTAGATGTGTTTCTACGCGTAAAATTTAACTTCGAATTGAGAATAATAACGTAATAACGAAACAAGTGCACATTTGAACGTAATAACGAATCATAGTTAAACGAAATAACGTATATCAGGGTACACCTGCATGTTAATAAAATAGTTTGTTAATGTTATAAGTGCCAGTGACAATCTACAAGTATTGACAGTTCACGTTGACAGCAACTGTGAGCACTCTGCTTGATGATGACTAGCAAGTGCTTGCTGTTGTTGTGAATGTGAATCAGTCCCATCTTCTGGTTATTAGATTATCCTGCTTAATGATGACTAGCAAGTGCTTGCTGTTGTTGTGAATGTGAATCAGTCCCATCTACTGGTTATTAGATTATCCTGCGACGGTAAGTAACTTTGACCGTGCATGTATAAATCAACAGTGTATGTATATATCGACAATGATGGCACAATAACGTGAGATAAGAGGGCCATTTACAGAGGTGACTGCATGGCCATGCGGTACATTTAGCATTTTCAAAATGTAACGAATTATTATTCAGGTGGGGCTGCTGCTGGGCCAGTGACAATGTACCCGTCGTGACATCTTGTCGTCTGTTCACGTTCACAACAACTTCGAGCGCTCTGCTTAATATGTTGACTGGCAAGAGCTTGAATGTTGTTGTGAATGTGAGTCAGACCCATCTACTCGTTCATGGAAAGAGCCATTTAGATTATTTTTTTCCCGCAAAATGAATTGCGACTTAACATTTGGAAGAAAACGTAATAACGAAACAAAGTAGACGCAAACCGAAACGGATGAACATTCAAGACGAACGTAATACCGAATTATTGTTATTCTAATTAACGTATATCTGAGTAAACGTGTATGTCTTTAAAACAATTGTTTGTTCAAGTTATAACTGGCAGTAACAATCTACACGCATTGAGATGTTGTCTTCTATTCAAGCTCACAGCAACTTCGAGCACTGATTAATGATGACTAGCAAGTGCTTGCTGTTGTTGTGAATGTGAATCAGACCCATCGACTTGTTGTTAGATTATCCTGCAACGGTAAATAATATATATATCGACAACTAATACTTTGGCAAACTAACGTAAGATTTTGGGCGATTTTTAGAGGTGACTAAGTGCCCACTTGGTACATTTAGCATTCCAAAATGTCATGAATTATTAATAACGTGCTGCTGCTGCTGTGCCAGTGACAATCTATCCGTTTTGACGTCTTGTCTTCTGGTCACGTTCACAACAACTTTTAGCACTCTGTTTATTATTGTGCAAAAAGTGTTGTAATGTTGTTGTGAACGTGAGTCAGATCCATCTACTAGCTCATAGACAGAGCTATGTAGATCTTTTTTTCCACCAACCAAAGTCTAACTTAAAATTTAGAGGGAAAAAACGTAATAACGAAACAAAGTACACGTTAACCGAAACGAGTGAACAATGAAGACGAACGTAATAACGAAGTATTGCTAACGTAGTTAACGTATATCTGGATACACGTGTATGTCTTAAAAACAATTGTTTGTACAACGTTATACTATGTGACAGTGACATTCTACACGTATTGACTGTTCACACTCACAGCAACTATGAGCACTCTGCTTAATGATGACTAGCAAGTGCTTGCTGTTGTTGTGAATGTGAATCAGACCCATCTACTGGTTCATAGACAGAGCAATTTAGATTTTTTTTCCACAAAAAAAGTAGGAACTTAAAATTTGGAAGGAAAAAACGTAATAACGAAACAAAGTAGACGTTAACTGAAACGATTGAACATTGAAGACGAACGTAATAACAAAGTATTGTTAATGGAATTAACGTATATCTGGGTCCACCTGTACGTTTAAAAACAGTTGCTTGTTCATGTTCTAAGTGGAAGGAACAATTTACACGTATTGACATTTTGTATTCTGTTCACGTTGACAGCAACTGTGAGGACTCTGCTTAATGATGACTAGCAAGTGCTTACTGTCGTTAGGTTATCCTGTAACGGTAAATAACTTTGACGGTGCATGTTATAAATAGACGGTGTATGTATATATATCGACAAAGAATACTTTGACAAACTAATGTAAGATAAGGAATCGATTTGCAGAGGTGACTGCATGGCCACGTGGTACATTTAGCAATTCAAAATGTCACGAAATTGTATTATCCAGGTGGTGATGCTTCCGCTAGGCCAGTGACAATCTACACATATTGACATCTTGTATTCTGTTTACGTTGACAGCAACTTCGAGCACTGCTTAATGATGACTAGCAAGTGCTTGCTGGTGTTGTGAATGTGAATCGGCCACATCTACTCGCTGTTAGCTTCTTCTGTGAGGCTACGCAACTTTAATCTTGCATGTTTACATCAACAATGTACGTGTTATATTTCAGCAAAGAATACGTTGTCAAAAATATTACTTAAGATAAGGGGGTTATTTGTAGAGGTGACTGCATGGCCACCCAGTACATTTAGCATTTCGAAATGGAACTAATTTTTATTATTATTAATCAGGTGGTGATGCTTCTGATGTGCCAGTGGCAATCTACATGTCGTGACATCTTGTCTTCTGTTCACGTTCACAACAACTTTGAGCGCTCTGCTTATTTTTGTGCAACATGTGCTCTAATGTTGTTGTGAACGTGAGTCAGACCCATCTACTGGTTCATAGACAGAGCTATTTAGATTTTTTTTCCACCAAAAAAAATGTAGGAAAAACGTAATAACGAAACAAAGGAGACGTAAACTGAAACGAGTGAACATTGAAGACGAACGTAATAACGAAGTATTGTTAATGTAGTTAACGTATATCTGGGTACACCTGTATGTTTAAAAACAATTGTTGTTTTAATTTTGTATGTGACCGTGATAATCTACACGTATTGACTGTTCACGCTCACAGCAACTGTGAGCACTCTGCTTAATGATGACTAGCAAGTGCTTCCGGTTGTTGTGAATGTGAATCAGTCACATCTACTGGTTGTTAGATTATCCTGTGAGGGTGAGTAACTTTGACACTGCTGTATACATCAACAAGGTATACATCACAAACGGCTTGCGTTACAGAAGGGTGCGATTCTCATTCAAAAGAAAGAGGTGGAATGCGCTACCCTGTAGACCTACTACGTTCACGGCAACATTGGGCACTGTGTTGTACATTCATCAACAAGTGCTCGCATGTTGTTGTGAACGTTGACACGGAACGTCTATTCGAAGTCTTCACGTGAGCAGTGATGCTCGCCACGGAGTTCACTCTCAAGGGCTCACTCGGCAAATAGGGAATGTGTTTCTGTGACAAAAATGGTATCACGGTATGAAGTGCAGAGTGACAATCTACACGTCGTGACTTCTCGTCTTCTGTTCACGTTGACAACAACTCCGAGCACTCTGCTTAATGATGACTAATAAGTGCTTGCTGTTGTTGTGAATGTGAATCAGACCCACCTACTGGTTGTTAGGTTATCCTGTAACGGTAAATAACTTTGACGGTGCATGTTTAAATAGACAGTGTATGTACATACCGACAATGAATACTTTGGCAAAACTAAAGTAAGATAAGGTATCGATTTGTAGAGTTGACTGCATGGCCACGTGGTACATTGAGCAATTCAAAATGTCACGAAATTGTATTACACAGGTGGTGATGCTTCCGCTAGGCCAGTGACAATCTACACATATTGACATCTTGTATTCTGTTTACGTTGACAGCAACTTCGAGCACTGCTTAATGATGACTAGCAAGTGCTTGCTGGTGTTGTGAATGTGAATCGGCCACATCTACTCGCTGTTAGCTTCTTCTGTGAGGCTACGCAACTTTAATCTTGCATGTATACATCAACCATGTACCTGTTATTTTTCAGCGAAAAATACGTTGGCAAAAATATTACTTAAGATAAGGGGGTGATTTGTAGAGGTGACTGCATTGACACGCGGTACATTTAGCATTTCGAAATGGAACGAATTATTATAATTATTAATCAGGTGGTGATGCTTCTGATGTGCCAGTGGCAATCTACACGTCGTGTCATCTTGTCACCTGTTCACGTTCACAACAACTTTGAGCGCTCTGCTTATTATTGTGCACCAAGTGCTCTAATGTTGTTGTGAACGTGAGTCAGACCCACCTACTGGTTCATAGACAGAGGAATTTAGAGTTTTTTATACTAATACAATGTAAAAAAACGTAATAACGAAACAAATTAGATGTAAACTGAAACGAGTGAACATTGAAGACGAAGGTAATAACGAAGTATTGTTAATGTAGTTAACGTATATCTGGGTATACCTGTACGTTTAAAAGCAGTTGTTTGTTCATGTTATAAGTGGCAGTAACAATCTACACGTATTGACATCTTGTGTTCTGTTCACGTTGACAGCAACTTTGAGCAATGCTTAATGGTGACTAGCAAGTGCTTGCTGTTGTTGTGAATGTGAATCAGACCCATCTACTGGTCCATAGACGGAGCAATTTAGATGTTTTTTTCCACCAACAAAAATGTAACTTAAAATTTGGAAGGAAAAAACCGTAATAACGAAACAAAGTAGACTTTAACCGAAAGGAGTGAACATTGAAGACGAACGAAATAACGATATATTGTTAATGGAATTAACGTATATCTGTGTCCACCTGTACGTTTAAAAACAGTTGCTTGTTCATGTTATAAGTGGAAGGAACAATCTACACGTATTGACATCCTGTATTCTGTTCACGTTGACAGCAACTGTGAGCACTCTGCTTAATGATGACTAGCAAGTGCTTGCTGTTGTTGTGAACGTGAATCAGTCCCATCTACTGGTTGTTATATTATCCTGTGAGGGTGAGTAACTTGGACACTGCTGTATACATCAACTAGGTATACATCACAAACGGCTTGCGTTACATAAGGGTGCGATTCTCATTGCAAAGAAGGAGGTGCAATGCGCTACCCTGTAGACCTACTACGTTCACGGCAACATTGAGCACTGTGTTGTACATTCATCAACAAGTGCTCGCATGTTGTTGTGAACGTTGACACGGAACGTCTATTCGAAGTCTTCACGTGAGCAGTGATGCTCGCCACGGAGTTCACTATCAAGGGCTCACTCGGACAATAGGGAATGTGTTTCTGTGACCAAAATGGTATCATGGTAAGAAGTACAGAGTGACAATCTACACGTCATGACTTCTCGTCTTCTGGTCACGTTGACAGTAACTCCGAGCACTCTGATTAATGATGACTAATAAGTGCTTGCTGTTGTTGTGAACGTGAGTCAGACCCATCTACTGGTTCATAGACAGAGCAATTTAGAAACATTTTTCGTCCAAAAAAATTTAATTTAACATTTTGCAGGAAAAAACGTAATAACGAAACAAAGTAGTCGTTAACCGAAACGAGTGAACATTGAAGACGAACGTAATAACGAATTATTGTTAATGTAGTTATCGTATATCTGGGTATACCTATCCGCTTAAAAACAATTGTTGTTTAATGTTATATGTGACAGTGACATTCTACATGTATTGACTGTTCACGCTCACAGCAACTGTGAGCACTCTGCTTAATGATGACTAGCAAGTGCTTCCTGTTGTTGTGAATGTGAATCAGTCCCATCTACTGGTTGTTAGATTATCCTGTGAGGGTGAGTAACTTTGACACTGCTGTATATATCAACAAGGTATACATCACAAACGGCTTGCGTTACATAAGGGTGCGATTCTCATTGCAAAGGAGGAGGTGCAATGCGCTACCCTGTAGACCTACTACGTTCACGGCAACATTGAGCGCTGTGTTGTACATTCATCAACAAGTGCTCGCATGTTGTTGTGAACGTTGACACGGAACGTCTATTCGAAGAATTCACGTGAACATTGATGCTCGCCACGGAGTTTACTCTCAAGGGCTCACTCGGACAATAGGGAATGTGTTTCTGTGCCCAAAATGGTATCACGGTACGAAGTGCAGAGTGACAATCTACACTTCGTGACTTCACGTCTTCTGGTCACGTTGACAGCAACTCCGAGCACTCTGCTTAATGATGCCTAGTAAGTGCTTGCTGTTGTTGTGAATGTGAATCAGACCCATCTACTGGTCCATAGACAGAGCAATTTAGAATTTTTTTCCACCAAAAATAAAGTAACTTAAAATTTTGCAGGAAAAAACGTAATAACGAAACAAAGTAGACGTTAACCGAAACGATTGAACATTGAAGACGAACGTAATAACGAAGTATTGTTAATGTAGTTAACGTATATCTGGGTATACCTATACGCTTAAAAACAATTGTTGTTGAATGTTATATGTGACAGTGACATTCTACACGGATTGACTGTTCACGCTCACAGCAACTGTGAGCACTCTGCTTAATGATGACTAGCAAGAGCTTGCTGTTGTTGTGAATGTGAATCAGAGCCATCTTCTGGTTATTAGATTATCCTGTAACGGTAAGTAACTTTGACGGCGCATGTTTAAATAGACGGTGTATGTATATATCGACAAAGAATACTTTGACAAACTAACGAAAGATAAGGAATCGATTTGTAGAGGGGACTGCGTGGCCACGTGGTACATTTAGCAATTAAAAATGTCACGAAATTGTATGATCCAGGTGGTGATGCTTCCGCTAGGCGAGTGACAATCTACACGTATTGACATCTTGAATTCTGTTTACGTTGACAGCATCTTCGAGCACTGCTTAATGATGACTAGTAAGTGCTTGCTGTTGTTGTGAATGTGAATCAGTCCCATCTACTGGTTGTTAGATTATCCTGTGAGGGTGAGTAACTTTGACACTGCTGTATATATCAACAAGGTATACATCACAAACGGTTTGCGTTACATAAGGGTGCGATTCTCATTGCAAAGAAGGAGGTGCAATGCGCTACCCTGTAGACCTACTACGTTCACGGCAACATTGAGCGCTGTGTTGTACATTCATCAACAAGTGATCGCATGTTGTTGTGAACGTTGACACGGAACGTCTATTCGAAGTCTTCACGTGAGCAGTGATGCTCGCCACGGAGTTCACTCTCAAGGGCTCACTCGGCCAATAGGGAATGTGTGTCTGTGACCAAAATGGTATCACGCTACGAAGTGCAGAGTGACAATCTACACGTCGTGACTTCACATCTTCTGGTCACGTTGACAGCAACTCCGAGCACTCTGCTTAATGATGACTAATAAGTGCTTGCTGTTGTTGTGAATGTGAGCCAGACCCATCTACTGGTCCATAGACGGAGCAATTTAGAATTTTTTTCCACCAAAAAAAATGTAACTTAAAATTTTGCAGGAAAAAAGTAATAACGAAGCAAAGTAGATGTTAACCGAAACGAGTGGACATTGAAGACGAACGTAATAACGAAGTATTGTTAATGGAATTAACGTATATCTGGATATACCTGTACATTTAAAAAACATTTGCTTGCTCATGTAATAAGTGGAAGGAACAATTTGCACGTATTGACATCTTGTATTCTGTTTACGTTGACAGCAACTTTGAGCAATGCTTAATGATGACTAGCAAGTGCTTGCTGGTGTTGTGAATGTGACTCAGACCCATCCACTGGTCCATAGACGGAGCAATTTAGATTTTTTTTCCACCCACAAAAATGTACCTTAAAATTTGGAAGGAAAAAACGTAATAACGAAACAAAGTAAACGTTAACCGAAACGAGTGAACATTGAAGACGAACGTAATAACGAAGTATTGTGAATGTTGTTAACGTATATCTGGGTATACCTATACGCTTAAAAACAATTGTTGTTTAATGTTATATGTGACAGTGACATTCTACATGTATTGACTGTTCACGCTCACAGAAACTGTGATCAATCTGCTTAATTATGACTAGCAAGTGCTTCCTGTTGTTGTGAATGTGAATCAGACCCATCTACTGGTTTTTAGACAGAGCTCTTTAGCTTTTTTTTCCACCAAAAAAAAGTGTAACTTAAAATTTGTAATGAAAAAACGTAATAACGAAACAAAGTAGATGTTAACCGAAAGGAGTGAAGATTGAAGACGAACGAAATAACGAAGCATTGTTAATGGAATTAACGTATATCTGCGTCCACCTGTACGTTTAAAAACAGTTGCTTGTTCATGTTATAAGTGGAAGGAACAATCTACACGTATTGACATCCTGTATTCTGTTCACGTTGACAGCAACTGTGAGCACTCTGCTTAATAATGACTAGCAAGTGCTTGCTGTTGTTGTGAACGTGAATCAGTCCCATCTACTGGTTGTTATATTATCCTGTGAGGGTGAGTAACTTTGACACTGCTGTATACATCAACTAGGTATACATCACAAACGGCTTGTGTTACATAAGGGTCCGATTCTCATTGCAAAGGAGGAGGTGCAATGCGCTACCCTGCAGACCTACTACGTTCACGGCAACATTGGGCACTGTGTTGTACATTCATCAACAAGTGCTCGCATGTTGTTGTGAACGTTGACACGGAACGTCTATTCGAAGTCTTCACGTGAGCAGTGATGCTCGCCACGGAGTTTACTCTCAAGGGCTCACTCGGACAATAGGGAATGTGTTTCTGTGACCAAAATGGTATCATGCTACGAAGTGCAGAGTGACAATCTACACGTCGTGACTTCACGTCTTCTGGTCACGTTGACAGCAACTCCGAGCACTCTGCTTAATGATGACTAATAAGTGCTTGCTGTTGTTGTGAATGTGAGTCAGACCCATCTACTGGTTCATAGACGGAGCAATTTAGAATTTTTTTCCACCAAAAAAAATGTAACTTAAAATTTTGAGGGAAAAAACGTAATAACGAAGCAAAGTAGATGTTAACCGAAACGAGTGAACATTGAAGACGAACGTAATAACGAAGTATTGATAATGGAATTAACGTATATCTGGGTATACCTGTACATTTAAAAACCATTTGCTTGCTCATGTAATAAGTGGAAGGAAGAATTTGCACGTATTGACATCTTGTATTCTGTTTACGTTGACAGCAACTTTGAGCAATGCTTAATGATGACTAGCAAGTGCTTGCTGGAGTTGTGAATGTGACTCAGACCCATCCACTGGTCCATAGACGGAGCAATTTAGATTTTTTTTCCACCCACAAAAATGTAACTTAAAATTTGGAAGGAAAAAACGTAATAACGAAACAAAGTAGACGTTAACCGAAACGAGTGAACATTGTAGACGAACGTAATAACGAAGTATTGTGAATGTTGTTAACGTATATCTGGGTATACCTATACGCTTTAAAACAATTGTTGTTTAATGTTATATGTGACAGTGACATTCTACATGTATTGACTGTTCACGCTCACAGAAACTGTGATCAATCTGCTTAATTCTGACTAGCAAATGCTTCCTATTGTTGTGAATGTGAATCAGACCCATCTACTGTTTTTTAGACAGAGGTCTTTAGATTTTTTTTCCACCAAAAAAAAGTGTAACTTAAAATTTGTAATGAAAAAACGTAATAACGAAACAAAGTAGATGTTAACCGAAAGGAGTGAAGATTGAAGACGAACGAAATAACGAAGTATTGTTAATGGATTTAACGTATATCTGCGTCCACCTGTACGTTTAAAAACAGTTGCTTGTTCATGTTATAAGTGGAAGGAACAATCTACACGTATTGACATCCTGTATTCTGTTCACGTTGACAGCAACTGTGAGCACTCTGCTTAATGATGACTAGCAAGTGCTTCCGGTTGTTGTAAATGTGAATCAGTCCCATCTGCTGGTTGTTAGATTATCCTGTGAGGGTGAGTAACTTTGACACTGCTGTATACATCAACAAGGTATACATCACAAACGGCTTGCGTTACATAAGGGTGCGATTCTCATTGCAAAGAAGGAGGTGCAATGCGCTACCCTGTAGACCTACTACGTTCACGGCAACATTGAGCACTGTGTTGTACGTTCATCAACAAGTGCTCGCATGTTGTTGTGAACGTTGTCACGGAACGTCTATTCGAAGTCTTCACGTGAGCATTGATGCTCGCCGCGGAGTTCACTATCAAGGGCTCACTCGGCCAATAGGGAATGTGTGTCTGTGACCAAAATGGTATCACGCTACGAAGTGCAGAGTGACAATCTACACGTCGTGACTTCACGTCTTCTGTTCACGCTGACAGCAACTCCGAGCACTCTGCTTAATGATGACTAATAAGTGCTTGCTGTTGTTGTGAATGTGAATCAGACCCAACTACTGGTTGTTAGGTTAGCCTGTAACGGTAACTAACTTTGACGCTGCATGTTTAAATAGACGGTGTATGTATATATATCGACAAAGAATACTTTGGAAAAATTAACGAAAGATAAGGGATCGATTTGTAGAGGGGACTGCGTTGCCACGTGGTACATTTAGAAATTCAAAATGTCACGAAATTGTATGATCGAGGTGGTGATGCTTCCGCTAGGCCAGTGAAAATCTAAACGTATTGACATCTTGTATTCTGTTTACGTTGACAGCATCTTCGAGCACTGCTTAATGATGACTAGCAAGTGCTTGCTGTTGTTGTGAATGTGAGTCAGAACCATCTATTGGTCCATAGACGGAGCAATTTAGATTTTTTTATACTAATGAAAAGTAGAAAAAACGTAATAACGAAACAAAGTAGTCGTTCACCGAAACGAGTGAACATTGAAGACGAACGTAATAACGAATTATTGTTAATGTATTTATCGTATATCTGGGTATACCTATCCGCTTAAAAATAATTGTTGTTTAATGTTATATGTGACAGTGACATTCTACATGTATTGACTGTTCACGCTCACAGCAACTGTGAGCACTCTGCTTAATGATGACTAGCAAGTGCTTCCGGTTGTTGTAAATGTGAATCAGTCCCATCTACTGGTTGTTAGATTATCCTATGAGGGTGAGTAACTTTGACACTGCAGTATACATCAACAAGGTATACATCACAAACGGCTTGCGTTACATAAGGGTGCGATTCTCATTGCAAAGAAGGAGGTGCAATGCGCTACCCTGTAGACCTACTACGTTCACGGCAACATTGAGCACTGTGTTGTACGTTCATCAACAAGTGCTCGCATGTTGTTGTGAACGTTGTCACGGAACGTCTATTCGAAGTCTTCACGTGAGCATTGATGCTCGCCGCGGAGTTCACTATCAAGGGCTCACTCGGCCAATAGGGAATGTGTGTCTGTGACCAAAATGGTATCACGCTACGAAGTGCAGAGTGACAATCTACACGTCGTGACTTCACGTCTTCTGTTCACGCTGACAGCAACTCCGAGCACTCTGCTTAATGATGACTAATAAGTGCTTGCTGTTGTTGTGAATGTGAATCAGACCCAACTACTGGTTGTTAGGTTAGCCTGTAACGGTAACTAACTTTGACGCTGCATGTTTAAATAGACGGTGTATGTATATATATCGACAAAGAATACTTTGGAAAAATTAACGAAAGATAAGGGATCGATTTGTAGAGGGGACTGCGTTGCCACGTGGTACATTTAGAAATTCAAAATGTCACGAAATTGTATGATCGAGGTGGTGATGCTTCCGCTAGGCCAGTGAAAATCTAAACGTATTGACATCTTGTATTCTGTTTACGTTGACAGCATCTTCGAGCACTGCTTAATGATGACTAGCAAGTGCTTGCTGTTGTTGTGAATGTGAGTCAGAACCATCTATTGGTCCATAGACGGAGCAATTTAGATTTTTTTATACTAATGAAATGTAGAAAAAACGTAATAACGAAACAAAGTAGTCGTTCACCGAAACGAGTGAACATTGAAGACGAACGTAATAACGAATTATTGTTAATGTATTTATCGTATATCTGGGTATACCTATCCGCTTAAAAATAATTGTTGTTTAATGTTATATGTGACAGTGACATTCTACATGTATTGACTGTTCACGCTCACAGCAACTGTGAGCACTCTGCTTAATGATGACTAGCAAGTGCTTCCTGTTGTTGTGAATGTGAATCAGTCCCATCTACTGGTTGTTAGATTATCCTGTGAGGGTGAGTAACTTTGACACTGCTGTATATATCAACAAGGTATACATCACAAACGGCTTGCGTTACATAAGCGTGCGATTCTCATTGCAAAGGAGGAGGTGCAATGCGCTACCCTGTAGACCTACTACGTTCACGGCAACATTGAGCGCTGTGTTGTACATTCATCAACAAGTGATCGCATGTTGTTGTGAACGTTGACACGGAACGTCTATTCGAAGTCTTCACGTGAGCAGTGATGCTCGCCACGGAGTTCACATTCAACGGCTCACTCGGACAATAGGGAATGTGTTTCTGTGACCAAAATGGTATCACGGTATGAAGTGCAGAGTGACAATCTACACGTCGTGACTTCTCGTCTTCTGGTCACGTTGACAGCAACTCCGAGCACTCTGATTAATGATGACTAATAAGTGCTTGCTGTTGTTGTGAACGTGAGTCAGACCCATCTACTGGTTCATAGAGAGAGCAATTTAGAATTTTTTAACGTCCAAAAAAAATGTAACTTAACATTTTGCAGGGAAAAACGTAATAACGAAACAAAGTAGACGTTAACCGAAACGAGTGAACATTGAAGACCAACGTTATAACGAAGTATTGTTAATGTAGTTAACGTGTATCTGGGAATACCTATACGCTTAGAAATAATTGTTGTTTAATGTTATATGTGACAGTGACATTCTACACGTATTGACTGTTCACGCTCACAGCAACTGTGAACAATCTGCTTAATGATGACTAGCAAGAGCTTGCTGTTGTTGTGAATGTGAATCAGAGCCATCTTCTTGTTATTAGATTATCCTGTAACGGTAAGTAACTTTGACGGCGCATGTTTAAATAGACGGTGTATGTATATATATCGACAAAGAATACTTTGACAAACTAACGTAAGATAAGGAATCGATTTGTAGAGGGGACTGCGTGGCCACGTGGTACATTAAGCAATTAAAAATGTCACGAAATTGTATGATCCAGGTGGTGATGCTTCTGCTAGGCGAGTGACAATCTACACGTATTGACATCTTGAATTCTGTTTACGTTGACAGCATCTTCGAGCACTGCTTAATGATGACTAGCAAGTGCTTGCTGTTGTTGTGAATGTGAATCAGTCCCATCTACTGGTTGTTAGATTATCCTGTGAGGGTGAGTAACTTTGACACTGCTGTATACATCAACAAGGTATACATCACAAACGGCTTGCGTTACATAAGGGTGCGATTCTCATTGCAAAGAAGCAGGTGCAATGCGCTGCCCTGTAGACCTACTACGTTCACGGCAACATTGAGCGCTGTGTTGTGCATTCATCAACAAATGCTCGCATGTTGTTGTGAACGTTGACACGGAACGTCTATTCGAAGTCTTCACGTGAGCAGTGATGCTCGCCACGGAGTTCACTCTCAAGGGCTCACTCGGCCAATAGGGAATGTGTGTCTGTGACCAAAATGGTATCACACTACGAAGTTCAGAGTGACAATCTACACGTCGTGACTTCACGTCTTCTGGTCACGTTGACAGCAACTCCGAGCACTCTGCTTAATGATGACTAATACGTGCTTGCTGTTGTTGTGAATGTGAGTCAGACCCATCTACTGGTCCATAGACGGAGCAATTTAGAATTTGTTTCCACCAAAAAAAAGTAACTTAAAATTTTGCAGGAAAAAACGTAATAACGAAGCAAAGTAGATGTTAACCGAAACGAGTGAACATTGAAGACGAACGTAATGACGAAGCATTGTTAATGGAATTAACGTATATCTGGGTATACCTGTACATTTAAAAAACATTTGCTTGTTCATGTAATAAGTGGAAGGAACAATTTGCACGTATTGACATCTTGTATTCTGTTTACGTTGACAGCAACTTTGAGCAATGCTTAATGATGACTAGCAAGTGCTTGCCGGTGTTGTGAATGTGAGTCAGACCCATCTACTGGTCCATAGACGGAGCAATTTAGAATTTGTTTCCACCCTCAAAAAAGTAACTTAAAATTTTGCAGGAAAAAACGTAATAACGAAGCAAAGTAGACGTTAACCGAAACGAGTGAACATTGAAGACGAACATAATAACGAAGTATTGTTAATGAGTTAACGTATATCTGGGTATACCTATATGCTTAGAAATAGTTGTTGTTGAATGTTATATGTGACAGTGACATTCTACACGGATTGACTGTTCACGCTCACAGCAACTGTGAGCACTCTGCTTAATGATGACTAGCAAGAGCTTGCTGTTGTTGTGAATGTGAATCAGAGCCATCTTCTGGTTATTTGATTAGCCTGTAACGGTAAATAACTTTGACGGCGCATCTTGTCGGTGTATGTATATATCGACAAAGAATACTTTGACAAACTAACGTAAGATAAGTAATCGATTTGTAGAGGTGACTGCATGGCTACGTGATACATTCAGCAATTAAAAATGTCACGAAATTGTATGATCCAGGTGGTGATGCTTCCGCTAGGCCAGTGACAATCTACACGTATTGACATCTTGTATTCTGTTTACGTTGACAGCAACTGTGAGCACTCTGCTTAATGATGACTAGCAAGTGCTTCCGGTTGTTGTAAATGTGAATCAGTCCCATCTACTGGTTGTTAGATTATCCTATGAGGGTGAGTAACTTTGACACTGCAGTATACATCAACAAGGTGTACATCACAAACGGCTTGCGTTACATAAGGGTGCGATTCTCATTGCAAAGAAGGAGGTGCAATGCGCTACCCTGTAGACCTACTACGTTCACGGCAACATTGAGCACTGTGTTGTACATTCATCAACAAGTGCTCGCATGTTGTTGTGAACGTTTACACGGAACGTCTATTCGAAGTCTTCACGTGAGCAGTGATGCTCGCCACGGAGTTCACTCTCAAGGGATCACTCGGCCAATAGGGAATGTGTTTCTGTGACCAAAATGGTATCATGGTGCGAAGTGCAGAGTGACAATCTACACGTCGTGACTTCTCGTCTTCTGGTCACGTTGACAGCAACTCCGAGCACTCTGCTTAATGATGACTAATAAGTGCTTGGTGTTGTTGTGAATGTGAATCAGAGCCATCTTCTGGTTGTTAGGTTATCCTGTAACGGTAAATAACTTTGACTGTGCATGTTATAAGTAGACGGTGAATGTGTATATATCGACAAAGAATACTTTGGCAAAACTAACGTAAGATAAGGGATCGATTTGTAGAGGGGACTGCGTGACCACGTGGTACATTTAGCAATTCAAAATGTCACGAAATTGCGTGATCCAGGTGGTGATGCTTCCGCTAGGCCAGTGACAATCTACACGTATTGACATCTTGTATTCTGTTTACGTTGACAGCAACTTCGAGCAATGCTTAATGATGACTAGCAAGTGCTTGCTGTTGTTGTGAATGTGAATCGGCCCCATCTACTCGCTGTTAGCTTCTCCTGTGGGGCTACGCAACCTTAATCTTGCATGTATACATCAACAATGTACGTGTTATATTTCAGCAAGGAATATGTTGGCAAAAGGTTACTTAAGATAAGGGGGTGATTTGTAGAGGTGACTGCATGGCCACCCAGTACATTTAGCATTTCGAAATGGAACGAATTATTATTATTAATCAGGTGGTGATGCTTCTGATGTGCCAGTGGCAATCTACACGTCGTGACATCTTGCCTTCTGTTCACGTTCACAACAACTTTGAGCGCTCTGCTTATTATTGTGCAACAAGTGCTCTAATGTTGTTGTGAACGTGAGTCAGACCCACCAACTGGTTCATAGACAGAGCTATTTAGATTTTTTTTTCCACCAAAAAAAATGTTACTTAAAATTTTGCAGGAAAAAACGTAATGACGAAACAAAGTAGACGTTAACCGAAACGAATGAACATTGAAGACGAACGTAATAACGAAGTATTGTGAATGTTGTTAACGTGTATCTGGGTACACCTGTATGTTTAAAAACAATTGTTGTTTTAATTTTTTATGTGACCGTGATAATCTACACGTATTGACTGTTCACGCTCACAGCAACTCTGAGCACTTTGCTTAATGATGACTAGCAAGTGCTTGCTGTTGTGAATGTGAATCAGACCCACCTACTGGTCCATAGACAGAGCAATTTAGATTTTTTTCCACCCAAAAAAAGTAGGAACTTAAAAATTGGAAGGAAAAAACGTAATAACGAAACAAAGTAGACGTTAACCGAAACGAGTGAACATTGAAGACGAACGTAATAACGAAGTATTGTGAATGTAGTTAACGTATATCTGGGAATACCTATATGCTTAGAAACAATTGTTGTTTAATGTTATATGTGACAGTGACATTCTACACGTATTGACTGTTCACACTCACAGCAACTGTGAACACTCTGCTTAATGATGACTAGCAAGAGCTTGCTGTTGTTGTGAATGTGAATCAGAGCCATCTTCTGGTCATTAGATTATCCTGTAACGGTAAATAACTTTGACGGCGCATCTTTAAATAGACGGTGTATGTATATATCGACAAAGAATACTTTGACAAACTAACGTAAGATAAGTAATCGATTTGTAGAGGTGACTGCATGGCTACGTGGTACATTCAGCAATTCAAAATGTCACGAAATTGTATGATCCAGGTGGTGATGCTTCCGCTAGGCCAGTGACAATCTACGTATTGACATCTTGTATTCTGTTTACGTTGACAGCAATTTTGAGCACTGCTTAATGATGACTAGCAAGTGCTTGCTAGTGTTGTGAATGTGAATCGGCCCCATCTACTCGCTGTTAGCTTTTCTTGTGGAGCTACATAACTTTAATCTTGCATGTATTCATCAACAATGTACGTGTTATATTTCAGCAAGGAATACGTTGGCAAAAAGATTACTTAAGATAAGGCGGGTGATTTGTAGAGGTGACTGCATGGCCACCCAGTACATTTAGCATTTCGAAATGGAACTAATTTTTATTATTATTAATCAGGTGGTGATGCTTCTGATGTGCCAGTGGTTATCTACACGTCGTGACATCTTGTCTTCTGTTCACGTTCACAACAACTTTGAGCGCTCTGCTTATTTTTGTGCAACAAGTGCTCTAATGTTGTTGTGAACGTGAGTCAGACCCACCTACTGGTTCATAGACAGAGCTATTTAGATTTTTTTTTCCACCAAAAAAATTTTACTTAAAATTTTGCAGGAAAAAAAGAAATGACGAAACAAAGTAGACGTTAACCGAAACGAGTGAACATTGAAGACGAACGTAATAACGAAGTATTGTGAATGTAGTTAACGTATATCTGGGTCCACCTGTACGTTTAAAAACAGTTGCTTGTTCATGTTATAAGTGGAAGCAACAATCTACACGTATTGACATTTTGTATTCTGTTTACGTTGACAGCAACTGTGAGCACTCTGCTTAATGATGACTAGCAAGTGCTTCCTGTTGTTGTGAATGTGAATCAGTCCCATCTACTGATTGTTAGATTATCCTGTGAGGGTAAGTAACTTTGACACTGCTGTATACATCAACTAGGTATACATCACAAACGGCTTGCGTTACATAAGGGCGCGATTCTCATTGCAAAGGAGGAGGTGCAATGCGCTACCCTGTAGACCTACTACGTTCACGGCAACATTGGGCACTGTGTTGTACATTCATCAACAAGTGCTCGCATGTTGTTGTGAACGTTGACACGGAACGTCTATTCGAAGTCTTCACGTGAGCAGTGATGCTCGCCATGGAGTTCACTATCAAGGGCTCACTCGGACAATAGGGAATGTGTGTCTGTGACCAAAATGGTATCACGGTACGAAGTACAGAGTGACAATCTACATGTCGTGACTTCTCGTCTTCTGTTCACGCTGACAGCAACTGCGAGCACTCTGCTTAATGTTGACTAATAAGTGCTTCCTGTTGTTGACAATGTGAATCAGCCACATCGACTCGCCGTTACACGATCACCACGTCCAGGTCACTGCCAAATGTTGACCCCGTATTTTTAATTTATTGAACCGACCCAACAACACGCGCGACTCGAATCACCTGCCCCCCCCAAAAAAAAGTCTGATTCCCCTTTTGTGCGATTTCCCTTCAACCCTTTCCCATTCAATGCTCGCTTGCCAATCACCTTCCACTTGCGCTCCCGACTCAAGGTGTGGAGGTTGTTCCCATTAACCTCACGCCTGATGCTGGCGTGGATTGGGGGGGGGGGGGGGGAGGGCTTCGATGTTGTCTGACGAGTTCCTGCACACACCCCGTATGTCCAGTTGCCTGTTTTGAACCGAGAGTTGTAAGTTCAACTGCCGCTAAATCGATGACGGTGGTGGCATCTACACCTACAGAACGTGAAGAACCAGTGGCATCTTCATCTGCAGAGCGTGAAGAACCAGTGGCATCTACATCTGCAGAACGTGAAGAACCAGTGGTATCTACATCTGCAGAACGTGAAGAACCAGTGGCATCTACATCTACAGAACGTGAAGAACCAGTGGCATCTACATCTGCAGAATGTGAAGAACCAGTGACATCTACATCTGCAGAACGTGAAGAACCAGTGGCATCTACATCTGCAGAACGGGAAGAACCAGTGGCATCTACATCTGCAGAACGGGAAGAACCAGTGGCATCTACATCTGTAGAACGTGAAGAACCAGTGGCATCTACATCTGCAGAACGTGAAGAACCAGTGGCATCTACATCTGCAGAACGTGAAGAACCAGTGGCACGTACATCTGCAGAACATAGAGAACCAGCGGCATCTACATCTACCGGAGATTATACAACTTTTAAAGCCATTCCCCGTGTTTAGTGTACACTACGTACAACGTGTTTGGAATCGACAGGAGTAAAGTTGGACTTACGACCAAATCAATTTACGCAAAGAACCTCTGGAACCTAACTCGTTCGAAAAGTAGAGAAGTCCCGTGTCGTTCACCCCCCCCCCCCAGTGGTGAGTATTGAAGACCACCAGAAAGGCGTCACCGATAACGTCACAGACGTGTGTATCCCAGCAACCCCTTTTGTCAACAACAGAATCCCCGGTGAGTCAGGCAGCGAACTATAAACTGTGTTACCATCAGACAATCGTCATCGATGACGTCACCGACGTGTGTGTGCGCGTGTATCCCAGCAACCCCCTTTACCGATGTTCGCACATCGCACCTGGTACTCGCTTGAGGCCGAGTTGACCTACGTTACGCGGTGGCGTATTGAGCAAAAAAAAATGTTACCGTTGACCCGTGGTGGACACTTCTTACCGTTGCTGAACGCGAATGTTTTTACGATTCTAAAGCTCTGGCGGTTCTACGCAATTCTAAGGGTAATAGAAGGGCGACATTGTGTTGATTTGTTAATGAATGCATTCACCGTCGCTGGGAATCGGGCCGTGCGATTCGCCCGGGTGGATTTGCGAGTTTAGAGGACGGTTAGAAGGGGTGGATGGGGGTGGGTTGAAGGAAGCAGGTGATTGGTGGAGAAGAGAAGGAGGAGGGGCGAACAGGGAAACGTTTGGGGGGGGGGGGTGGATCAAAGGGGTGGGCGTCGGCTTGGAGAGAGCACGTGATCTTTTCTTTGTGACGCATGTTGTGTTACTGCAGACATGTTTTGTGTTACTGGTTAAATAAATTTCGATTTAAAGCTTTCGTGACTGCAAGGATTCATCTTCTTTGGTTCCTTCGGTAAAGTCACCACCACGTAGAATGAGAATAAAATAATAAATTGATAAAATAAAATAACGCAATAAAAAATTCTCACGACGTTTCGGCCACAACACAAGCGGCCTTCATCAGGTGAAGGGACGAGACTGTCTGGAGGACAGCGCTGGAGCGAACACAGCCAAGCTCAGACCGCAAACTTTAAGCTGTGTGAGAAGAAACAGAGCGCCTTGACAAAAGAATTAGCATAGAATTTAGCCTTGAAATAGCTGAGTGATTAGCTTGTGACTGGTCACAGAAATGGCTATGTTAAAGTCAAAGCATACACATCCACAGATGCACCTAGTACAAATCAAACAGGAGAATTTAGCATTGAAATAACTGAGGGATTAGCTTGTGCCTGGTCATAGAAATAGTTGTGTTAAAGTCAAAGCCTACACATCTACAGAGGCACCTAGTACAAATCAAACAGGATAATTTAGCATTGAAATAGCTGAGTGATTAGCTTGTGACTGGTCACAGAAATGGCTATGTTAAAGTCAAAGCCTACACATCTGAGCTATTAACAGTAACTGGGTATACACTGCACTATATAATGAATACTATATAGTAAACCAATAAAAAAAAACCTAAAATATAAATTACCTCAATGTTATCAATACACTCTATATATTCTCCAATCAGCTAAGCTACCAACAATAAGTCGTTATATATCACAATGCTATATGGCAAAAAAATCGGTGGATTCTTACCCTCAACTTTAGCATCACGGATAGCTACGAGCCCCGTTCAGACGGACGAGCTCATCCATGGTCGGAACGGAGGAGGGGGAGAGAGACAGCTGCGAGGCGCTGTTATACTCCATGTTGTAAACCATACCATTAACCGTGGTGTGAGAGGTATTAAGAGTCAATGCCAGCGAAAGAGCTGCGGTCTGAAGGTCATCGTAAAATACAATTAATTAAGAATGGAAATGGTTTAAAACATCTTTCCAATGGTTACTAAGCCAGAATCCATCTTCTCGGTTGAAATTATCTCTGTGCTTGTATATGTGAATGTCCTCATGAACGAATCTCTCATGGTAGCCGGTTGGTTTGCAAAGAACCTCCGTCTTGGAGAAGTCAATGTCATGTGAGCCCGCTGAATTATAACAGTGATCTGCCACGGCAGAGGAGTTCGTTCTACCGTGTTTCAAGTCTGCTTTATGTTCGCAGATGCGGTCCGAGATATGTCGTTTGGTTTCTCCAATGTAGCTACTACCACAGAGGCACTTTAGGTTGTAAACGCCCGGGTAATGTATGTCTGGAACAGCATCTTTTACAGATGGAACCAGATCACGGATTTTATGTACTGTGTTGAATCGGACCTGGATCTTGTGTTTATTCAGGATTTTTGAGATCTTTTTAGTGACCCCTGCAATGTAGGGTAAGGAGATGGTTTTGAGTGGCTCCACAAGAGGATCCTTCTTCATGACTGGAGTGATGGCTTTGCGGATTGTGTAGTCGGAGTAACCATTAGCCCTGAGAGCCTGGTGTACGTGCTTGAGTTCACTGGTAATGTGTTCCTGGTCGGAAATGCATTGGGCTCTATGGTATAGAGTCTTGATGAGGGAGTTATTCTGGGATGGATGGTGGTGGGATTCCGGTTTCAAGTAAGCATCTGTATGGGTAGCTTTCCTGTAGACAGAGCGGCTCATTGAACCATCATGTCTCCTTTTAATTAAGACATCCAAAAAGGGTAGTTTGCCATCTTTTTCGACCTCCATGGTAAATCTGATGGCTGGGTGTATGGAATTGATGTGGTCGCGGAATTGGTCTAGAGCAGGCTGGCCATGTGGCCAGATGACAAAAGTGTCATCCACGTACCTCTTCCATAAGGTCGGGCGTAGAGTGGCAGTCTGGATGGCGTCAGTTTAAAATTTTTCCCTGAATACGTTGGCTGAAACCGGAGATAGGGCGGAGCCCATTGGGGTGCCCTCAGTTTGTTTGTAGAAATTCCCATTCCAGGTGAAGTATGTGTTGGTTAAGCAATGTCTCACCAGGGGGGTACATCAGTATGCAGTCCTTGATGAACCCGGTCTTCAATGATAGAGATGGTGTCAGGTACCGGGACTTTGGTGAACAAGGACACCACATCAAAACTGACAAGCAGGTCGTCTGGGGACGGGGAAATGCTAGCTTCGCTCTTATCTCGGAAAAAATCAGACTTACACGCACCGAACTCGATCAGTTAGACAAGACACTCTACAAATCACACTTAACATTGACAGCAACAATGTCTACATCGGATTGGGAACATGTAGACAATATGATTACCTCTTCGGCTGCCACTATGTCGACCAAATGTAGGGACAATTTGATTTCCAAATTCAATCACCTCTCCAACAAAAAATCGGATCCACACACCGAAAAGATAGACGTCAACAAAGTCGTAATTAATCGCAGTAACAGTTCCATTTCTGATGGTCTGAAATCCGTTTTAGCTAATGGTCTAAACTTTGCTGTCACACCGAGACACATACCGGTTAATGATATCATTGCCCATGTCGACGTTGCACTTAAGGGCTTGAGTCACATCTCTGCAGACGTAGCAAGATCTGAAATCGCTGCAACCCTCAAAAACGCTAAGTTGCCACCTAGCAACATCAGTAGAGATGAACGCTTTGAATTATCTCAATTAAAAAAGAGAGATGATATTGTCGTCCTCTCAGCCGACAAGGGCAATGGCACTGTCATCATGGACAAAACAGAATATAACAACAAAATTCAAGAACTACTCAACGATGGCAGCTATACAAAAATAAAAAGAGATCCCACCAACAGCCTGGTTACCAAAACGAACAAAATCATCTCTGATTCAACAGCATTAATTGATCAGACCAAACAGTTCTCGCTGAAACCCTCTGCTGCCAGACCACCAAGATTACATGACCTTCCAAAGATACACAAAGAAGATACACCCCTTCGTCCCATCGTCTCTACTATCAACTCCCCCACCTATAAACTGGCACATTTTCTTGCTGATATACTGCAACCTTTCACTGGAAAAAACACCTCTGCGGTACTAAATTCTACTCACCTTGTATCGACAATAAAAGGCATTTCCCTGTCCCCAGACGACCTGCTTGTCAGTTTTGATGTGGTGTCCTTCTTCACCAAAGTCCCGGTACCTGACACCATCGCTATCATTGAAGACCTGGTTCATCAAGGACTGCATACTGATGTACCCCCCCTGGTGAGACATTGCTTAACCAACACATACTTCACCTGGAATGGAACTTTCTACAAACAAACTGAGGGCACCCCAATGGGCTCCCCCCTATATCCGGTTGTAGTCAACGTATTCATGGAAAAATTTGAAACTGACGCCATCCAGAGTGCCACTCTATGCCTGACCTTATGGAAGAGGTACGTGGATGACTCCTTTGTCATCTGGCCACATGGCCAGCCTGCTCTAGACCAATTCCGCGACCACATCAATTCCATACACCCAGCCAACAGATTTACCATGGAGGTCGAAAAATACGGCAAACTACCCTTTTTGGATGTCTTAATTAAAAGGAGACATGATGGTTCAATGAGCCACTCTGTCTACAGGAAAGCTACCCATACAGATTCTTACTTGAAACCGGATTCCCACCACCATCCATCCCAGAAGAACTCCCTCATCAAGACTCTATACCATAGAGCCCAATGCATATCCGACCAGGAACACATTACCAGTGAACTCAAGCACGTACACCAGGCTCTCAGGGCTAATGATGACTCCGATTACACAATCCGCAAAGCCATCACTCCAGTCATGAAGAAGGATCCTCTTGTGGAGCCACTCAAAACCATCACCTTACCCTACATTACAGGGGTCACTAAAAAGATCTCCAAAATCCTGAATAAACACAAGATCCAGGTCCGATTCAACACAGTACATAAAATCCGTGATCTGGTTCCATCTGTAAAAGATGCTGTTCCAGACATACAGTACCCGGGCGTTTACAAACTAAAGTGCCTCTGTGGTAGTAGCTACATTGGAGAAACCAAACGACATATCTCGGACCGCATCCGCGAACATAAAGCAGACTTGAAACACGGTAGAACGAACTCCTCTGCCGTGGCAGATCACTGTTATAATTCAGTGGGCTCACATGACATTGACTTCTCCAAGACGGAGGTTCTTTGCAAACCAACCGGCTACCATTCGTTCATGAGGCCATTCACATATACAGCACAGAGACAATTTAAACCGAGAAGATGGATTCTGGCTTAGTAACCATTGGAAAGATGTGTTAAATCATTTCTGTTCTTAATTAATTGTATTTTACGATGACCGTCAGAACGCAGCTCTTTCGCTGGCATTGACTTTTAATACCTCTCACACCACGGTTAATGGTATGGTTTACAACATGGAGTATAACAGCACCTCGCAGCTGTCTCTCTCCCCCTCCTCCGTTCCGACCATGGATGAACTCGTCCGTCTGAACGGGGCCCGTAGCTATCCGTGTTGCTAAAGTTGAGGGTAAGAATCCATTCTAGATAAGAATCCACCCATTTTTTCGCCATATAGCATTGTGATATATAACGACTTATTGTTGGTAGCTTAGCTGATTGGAGAATATATAGAGTTTATTGATAACATTGAGGTAATTTATATTTTAGTTTTTTTATTGGTTCACTATATAGTATTCATTATATATTGTAGTGTATACCCAGTTACTGTTAATAGCTCAGATGTGTAGGCTTTGACTTTAACATAGCCATTTCTGTGACCAGTCACAAGCTAATCTCTCAGTTATTTCAATGCTAAATTCTCCTGTTTGTTTTGTACTAGGTGCATCTGTGGATGTGTATGCTTTGACTTTAACATAGCCATTTCTGTGACCAGTCACAAGCTAATCACTCAGCTATTTCAAGGCTAAATTCTATGCTAATTCCTTTGTCAAGGCGCTTTGTTTCTTCTCACACAGCTTAAAGGTCGCGATCTGAGCTTGGCTGTGTTTGCTCCAGCGCTGTCCTCCAGAGAGTCTCGTCCCTTCACCTGATGAAGGCCGCTTGTGTTGTGGCCGAAACGTCGTGAGAATTTTTATTATTTTATTTTATCAATTTATTATTGTATTCTCATTCTACGTGACTTTACCGAAAGAACCAAAGAAGTTGGTTAAATAAAGTTTGCTAACAAAAAGAGACGACTCGTGGCAATTTCTGAATGCAGTTGAAGTTATTTTTTAAAACTATTCCACAATTTTTGTTTCTACGAGGCAAGGCCCCACTGAGTTGCCATGTGGCTCTTTGGGAAAAACGCGACCCTGGCGATCACAAACGACAGCAGCTCAACGAAATGGCCTTCTTATCACGTGGACATTCATGGCAGCCGAATACTCTAAAACGCGCGACGCTCATCCTGAATTTGGAGGGGAAAACCCGGGGGGACTCGGAGACAAATCCACGTGACCCCGGGGGGGTAGGGGGAGATAGAGACACGCAAACTCTAAATACACGGCAGTCGTCAGGGTCAGGATCGAAACCCACGACCTCTAGCGTCCCAGGCGAGGTAGCTAACATCTCCTAGCCACCGTGGCGCCCCCAAATAACCGTACCTGCATTCGCGTTTGAGTCTCCAGAAACGTTGTAAGTACTGGGCAGTATCAAACTTGTTCGGAATGCAGCTGCCAGAGCGATTACACCACGTGCCCAATTCCGTTAAGCACGTTGCACCCAGGTCCTCTTATCTCTTCATTGGCTACCGGTCAAATTCCGAGTGGATTTTAAGATGCTGCTATTAACCAAGAGGGCTTTAAAAGGGGCTCACCCCACACTACTTGCAGGCACTAATACACTTACACCAGTGGTTCTTAACCTGGGTTCGATCGAACCCCAGGGGTTCGGTGAGTCGATCTCAGGGGTTCGGCAGAGCCCCCGCCACGGAGGTCCGGACACACTTGAATTATTGTGTAAATTTGTGATGACACACACGGCCCGCTTGGCCATCACTGGCTGCAGATGATCATGCTACACTGCTTAGCCAATCAGCGCTGCGGGGAATTTAGTGCATACTCAGTAGTCAACGTGTGACTGTTGTTGTCGTACGTCGTGTGATTTCTTTAATATTTTATCCATACTAACTATGTCGGGCAAAAGAAGAAAGTGGTCGGACGAATATGTACAACATGGATTCTCATGTATCACGGAACGTGATGGGAGTGAGCGTCCTATCTGCATGATTTGCAACGCCAAGTTGAGCAACTCTAGTCTTGCACCGGCAAAACTAAAGGAACACTTCTTGAAGCTGCATGGAGACGGGGAATACAAGAACACAACACTTGCTGAATTCAGGGTGAAGAGAGCCAGATTCGATGAAAGGGCCACTCTGCCTGCTCTTGGATTTGTACCTGTTAACAAACCGATCCTGACAGCATCGTACGAAGTTGCTTACCTGATCGCAAAGCAGGGCAAGCCACACACCATTGGTGAAACACTTGTGAAACCAGCTGCATTAAAGATGGCGAATCTGATACTCGGAACAGCGGCCGAAGGTAAATTATCCCAAATTCCCCTTTCAAATGACACCGTCAGTGACAGAATAGAAGACATGAGTAAAGACATCTTGGCTCAAGTAGTCGCGGATCTGATTTCAAGCCCGGCAAAATTCAGCCTTCAACTCGACGAAACCACAGACGTTTCTGATCTAAGCCAGCTTGCTGTTTTTGTACGCTATGTGAAAGACGACATGATAAAAGAAGAGTTTTTATTTTGTAAGCCTCTTACAACAACAACGAAGGCAGCCGATGTGAAGAAGCTTGTGGATGACTTCTTCAGAGACAACAATCTTTCATGGGATATGGTTTCTGCAGTTTGTACGGACGGAGCTCCAGTCATGCTGGGAAGAAAGTCTGGTTTTGGTGCGCTAGTAAAGGCCGATGCACCACACATCATTGTGACGCATTGTATTCTGCACAGGCATGCGTTGGCAACAAAAACCTTACCTCCAAAAATGGCAGAAGTATTAAAAACTGTGGTGGAATGTGTGAACTATGTGCGAAAAAGTGCTCTGAGGCACCGCATCTTCAGTGAGCTGTGTAAAGAAATGGGATCTGAATTTGAGGTACTTCTGCTCCATTCTAATATTCGGTGGTTATCCCGGGGACAGGTGCTGAATCGTGTTTTTGCCATGCGTGTGGAATTAGCCCTGTTTTTGCAAGAGCACCAACACTGCCATGCAGATTGCTTCAAAAATCCTGAGTTCATTCTCATTTTAGCGTACATGGCTGATATATTCGCAGCTCTCAATCATCTCAATCAGCAGATGCAGGGTGGTGGAGTCAATATCATGGAAGCGGAAGAACACCTGAAGGCTTTTCAAAAAAAGCTACCGTTATGGAAGCGACGAACAGAGAACAATAACTTCGCAAACTTCCCGCTTCTGGACGACTGTGCAAGTAAGATCGAAGATGTGTCTGGAATCGGAGATATTTCTGTATCCACGGAACTGAAGCAAACAATTGCCACGCACTTAGATGAGCTTGCAAAGTCTCTCGACGGATATTTCCCTACAAGAGAGTCATATCCAGCATGGGTGAGACAGCCGTTCACGTTTGCTGTTGAAACAGCAGATGTCAATGATGAATTCCTCGACGAAATCATTGAAATTCAGCAGAGCCAGGTTCAACAGCAACTCTTCAGAACAACAACGCTCTCAACGTTTTGGTGTCGACAAATGAACAAGTATCCAGTTATTGCTAAGAAAGCCCTGGATTTTTTTATACCATTTGTTACAACATATCTTTGTGAGCAATCCTTTTCGAGGATGCTGGACATAAAAACGAAGAAAAGGAACAGACTTTGCTGTGAAAATGACATGAGAGTGGCACTTGCCAAGGTGAAGCCACACATATCTGAACTGATCTCTCAAAGGCAACAGCAGAAGTCACATTGATTTCCAGGCATGTAATTTGTTGTGAGTTTATGCATTGTGTTGGTTTTATTCTTTGAACAAGGTAATGTTCATGCACGGCTCATTTTGTGTACCAGTAAAAAACATATCTACGTCTTGAATTTGAAAAAAATCACATTTTATTTTTCACTAAAGAGGGGTTCGGTGAATGCGCATATGAAACTGGTGGGGTTCGGTACCTCCAACAAGGTTAAGAACCACTGACTTACACATTCCATCAAGGTCCTTAGGATCTTCTGAGCTCCAACTGCTCAGCGCTCCTAGGTCTATGGGTTGCGCTCTTTTGGAGATCAGGCTCTTGTTGGCGTGGCACCCAAGTGATGGTTTACTCCGTATTCTTGTACAGGGAAATTGAGTTTTCGAGTGCATGAAGCGTCCAGCCGTTTCAGTACCGGCAAAGAAAATGTTTTAGTCTGTTTGTTTGTGTTTCTCTCCTTGCGATGGGACTTTGTAGGATGAACGTTGAGATGTATAAGGGGCACGCGGTGACCGACAAAGGTCTGAATTGGTCTGTAATAAGGTAGGGGACTGATATAAGGGGGACGAGAATTCAACAAACCTGAAAAAACATTATGTGAAGCACATCCAGTCAGGCCAAGAACACAGTTAGGCACTTCGTGGTCCGCCAGGAAGTGTCTAACTGTGTTGTTGGCCTGACTGGATGTGCTTCACATAATGTTTTTTCAGCTTTGTTGAATTCTCGTCTCTCATATTTTTGTTGTAAATACCTCCGTGATTTGTTCTTGACACCTAATGAAGATCGCTTGCCTTGTGATCGAAACGTCGTGATTGTTTTTTGTTTTAATATAACTTTATTGTATTTCTACATACGTGACTTTACCGAAAAAACCAATGAGTAATTTTATGCAGTCACGAAAGCTTTAATACTTTATGATATAAAGGGTTGACAGGTACGCAACAACAACAACCAACCCACCGCACGGGCCGTGTTTAATACATCCCTCAGACTTTTGCCCAACAACGTTGGGCCAACGAACGTTGGGCCAACGTTCAATGTCCAGGGCTATACCAAATCAATGAACTATGGGTCAAGGCTGAACCAACCATTCCAGCCACCACCCAGCCCCCTCCTTCACACGTCGATTCCCCTCGCACTCGATTCATTTTGCGCTGAGTCGAAATCGGGAATCGTTTTCTTGGGCAGGGGGTGAAGGAAGAATCGATTCCACAGACCGGACGTGCTTCCTCTCGAGTCGAGACTGACACTCGCGATTACAGTCTGAAGTGAGTGGTACACGTGGCGTGTGTGTAGTACACGTGGCGTGTGTGTGGTACACGTGTGTGTGTGTGGTACACGTGGTGCGTGTGTGTGGTACACGTGTCTGCGTGTGTGTGGTACACGTGTGTGTGTGTGTGGTACGCGTGTGTGTGCGGTACGCGTGAGTGTGGTACACGTGTGTGTGTGTGTGGTACACGTGTGTCTGTGTGGGGTACACGTGTGTCTGTGTGGGGTACACGTGTGTCTGTGTGGGGTACACGTGTCTGTGTGTGTGTGTGGTACACGTGTGTCTGTGTGGGGTACACGTGTGTGTGTGTGTGGTACACGTGTGTGTGGTACACGTGGTGTGTGTGTGGTACATGTCTCTGTGCGTGTGTGGTACACGTGTGTGTGTGGTACACGTGTCTGTGTGTGTGTGGTACACGTGTGTCTGTGTGGGGTACACGTGTGTCTGTGTGGGGTACACGTGTGTCTGTGTGGGGTACACGTGTGTCTGTGTGGGGTACACGTGTCTGTGTGTGTGTGTGGTACACGTGTGTCTGTGTGGGGTACACGTGTGCCTGTGTGGGGTACACGTGTGTGTGTGTATGGTACACGTGTGTGTATGTGTGGGGTACACGTGTCTGTGTGTGCCACACGTGTATGTGTGGGGTACACGTGGTGTGTGTGTGTGTGGTACACGTGGTGTGTGTGTGTGTGTGGTACACGTGGTGTGTGTGTGGTACACGTGGTGTGTGTAGGACCCTACAGTACTCAAGGTGGCAATGTCTCTGTAGGGTCCTCAAGGTGGAAGTGTCTCTGTAGGGTCCTCAAGGTGGCAATGTTTATGTAGGGTTCCTCAAGGTGGCAGTGTCACTGTAGGGTCCTCAAGGTGGCAGTGTCTCTGTAGGGTCCTCAAGGTGGAAGTGTCTCTGTAGGGTCCTCAAGGTGGCAGTGTCTCTGTAGGGTTCCTCAAGGTGGCAATGTCTCTGTAGGGTCCTCAAGGTGGCAATGTCTCTGTAGGGTCCTCAACGTGGCAATGTCTCTGTAGGGTCCTCAAGGTGGCAATGTCTCTGTAGGGTCCTCAAGGTGGCAGTGTCTCTGTAGGGTTCCTCAAGGTGGCAATGTCTCTGTAGGGTCCTCAAGGTGGCAATGTCTCTGTAGGGTCCTTAAGGTGGCAATGTCTCTGTAGGGTCCTCAAGGTGGCAAAGTCTCTGTAGGGTACTCAAGGTGGCAATGTCTCTGTAGGGTTCCTCAAGGTGGCAATGTTTCTGTAGGGTACTCAAGGTGGCAGTGTCTCTTTAGGGTTCCTCATGGTGGCAGTGTCTCTGTAGGGTTCCTCAAGGTGGCAATGTCTCTGTAGGGTCCTCAAGGTGGCAATGTTTCTGTAGGGTTCCTCAAGGTGGCAGTGTCACTGTAGGGTCCTCAAGGTGGCAGTGTCTCTGTAGGGTACTCAAGGTGGCAATGTTTCTGTAGGGTCCTCAAGGTGGAAGTGTCTCTGTAGGGTCCTCAAGGTGGCAGTGTCTCTTTAGGGTTCCTCAAGGTGGCAGTGTCTCTGTAGGGATCCTCAAGGTGGCAATGTCTCTGTAGGGTACTCAAGGTGGCAATGTTTCTGTAGGGTACTCAAGGTGGCAATGTCTCTGTATGGTCCTCAAGGTGGCAATGTCTCTGTAGGGTTCCTCAAGGTGGCAGTGTCTCTGTAGGGTACTCAAGGTGGCAATGTCTCTGTAGGGTCCTCAAGGTGGCAATGTCTCTGTAGGGTTCCTCAAGGTGGCAGTGTTTCTGTAGGGTTCCTCAATGTGGCAATGTTTCTGTAGGTTCCTCAAAGTGGCAATGTTTCTGTAGGGTTCCTCAAGGTGGCAATGTTTCTGTAGGGTCCTCAAGGTGGCAGTGTCTCTGTAGGGTTCCTCAATGTGGCAATATCTCTGTAGGGTTCCTCAAGGTGGCAATGTTTCTGTAGGGTCCTCAAGGTGGCAATGTCTCTGTAGGGTCAAGGTGGCAGTGTCTCTGTAGGGTTCCTCAAGGTGGCAGTGTCTCTGTAGGGTTCCTCAAGGTGGCAGTGTCTCTGTAGGGTTCCTCAAGGTGGCAATGTTTCTGTAGGGTTCCTCAAGGTGGCAATGTTTCTGTAGGGTCCTCAAGGTGGCAGTGTCTCTGTAGGGTCCTCAAGGTGGCAGTGTCTCTGTAGGGTTCCTCAAGGTGGCAATGTCTCTGTAGGGTTCCTCAAGGTGGCAATGTTTCTGTAGGGTCCTCAAGGTGGCAATGTCTCTGTAGGGTCCTCAAGGTGGAAGTGTCTCTGTAGGGTCCTCAAGGTGGCAGTGTCTCTGTAGGGTTCCTCAAGGTGGCAATGTCTCTGTAGGGTCCTCAAGGTGGCAATGTCTCTGTAGGGTCCTCAAGGTGGCAATGTCTCTGTAGGGTCCTCAAGGTGGCAATGGCTCTGTAGGGTCCTCAAGGTGGCAGTGTCTCTGTAGGGTTCCTCAAGGTGGCAATGTCTCTGTAGGGTCCTCAAGGTGGCAATGTCTCTGTAGGGTCCTCAAGGTGGCAATGTCTCTGTAGGGTCCTCAAGGTGGCAATGTCTCTGTAGGGTACTCAAGGTGGCAATGTTTCTGTAGGGTACTCAAGGTGGCAGTGTCTCTTTAGGGTTCCTCATGGTGGCAGTGTCTCTGTAGGGTTCCTCAAGGTGGCAATGTCTCTGTAGGGTCCTCAAGGTGGCAATGTTTCTGTAGGGTTCCTCAAGGTGGCAGTGTCTCTGTAGGGTACTCAAGGTGGCAATGTTTCTGTAGGGTCCTCAAGGTGGAAGTGTCTCTGTAGGGTCCTCAAGATGGCAGTCTCTCTTTAGGGTTCCTCAAGGTGGCAGTGTCTCTGTAGGGATCCTCAAGGTGGCAGTGTCTCTGTAGGGTACTCAAGGTGGCAATGTCTCTGTAGGATCCTCAAGGTGGCAATGTCTCTGTAGGGTTCCTCAAGGTGGCAGTGTTTCTGTAGGGTTCCTCAATGTGGCAATGTTTCTGTAGGTTCCTCAAAGTGGCAATGTTTCTGTAGGGTTCCTCAAGGTGGCAATGTTTCTGTAGGGTCCTCAAGGTGGCAGTGTCTCTGTAGGGTTCCTCAAGGTGGCAATATCTCTGTAGGGTTCCTCAAGGTGGCAATGTTTCTGTAGGGTCCTCAAGGTGGCAATGTCTCTGTAGGGTCAAGGTGGCAGTGTCTCTGTAGGGTTCCTCAAGGTGGCAGTGTCTCTGTAGGGTTCCTCAAGGTGGCAGTGTCTCTGTAGGGTTCCTCAAGGTGGCAATGTTTCTGTAGGGTTCCTCAAGGTGGCAGTGTTTCTGTAGGGTCCTCAAGGTGGCAGTGTCTCTGTAGGGTCCTCAAGGTGGCAGTGTCTCTGTAGGGTTCCTCAAGGTGGCAATGTCTCTGTAGGGTTCCTCAAGGTGGCAATGTTTCTGTAGGGTCCTCAAGGTGGCAATGTCTCTGTAGGGTCAAGGTGGCAGTGTCTCTGTAGGGTTCCTCAAGGTGGCAGTGTCTCTGTAGGGTTCCTCAAGGTGGCAATGTTTCTGTAGGGTTCCTCAAGGTGGCAATGTTTCTGTAGGGTCCTCAAGGTGGCAGTGTCTCTGTAGGGTTCCTCAAGGTGGCAATGTCTCTGTAGGGTTCCTCAAGGTGGCAATGTTTCTGTCGGGTTCCTCAATGTGGCAATGTTTCTGTAGGGTCCTCAAGGTGGCAGTGTCTCTGTAGGGTTCCTCAAGGTGGCAGTGTCTCTATAGGGTTCCTCAATGTGGCAATGTCTCTGTAGGGTCCTCAAGGTGGCGATGTCTCCACGCGTGCTCACCGTGGTGAGGTGTCTCCTGGGGGCGTTCTTCGTGCTGGCCGGGCTCGTCAAGGTCACGGACCTCGTGTCGCCAGACGTCCATCAGCACATGGTAAGCACGCGGGAGTGCGCACGCGATAAACAACAACAACAAACGGCAATGACGCGGCGATTCGTGCCAGGCTAGGTGCACTTTGGGAGGCCGTCGCGTGAAGTCTACCGATTAGCACCCATAGAGACACCCAGAACTATAGAGACCCATAGAGACACCCAGAACCATAGAGACCCACAGGTTGGCACGGTTGGCTACGTACGGTGCGTTGGAAGTTCCACATACACAGAGACCCATAGAGACACCCAGAACCATAGAGACCCACAGAGACTACCCATAGCGACCTAGAGACCCACAGGTTAGCACGGTTGGCTACGTACGGTGCGAACGACGTTCAACATACATCCAGTGTGTAATGCTGTGTCACTCCTGCCTGCAGGAGGTCACGGGACACACCCAGCAGGTGCCATGGGTTGACTGCTGTGCCCGGCTAGGTGCATGATGTCACGGGAGAGACCCAGCAGGTGCCATAGGTTGACTGCTGTGCCAGGCTAGGTGCATGATGTCACGGGACAGACACAGCAGATGCCATGGGTTGACTGCTGTGCCAGGCTAGGTGCATGATGTCACGGGACAGACCCATCCGGTCCTCTGATTTGCCTTCTGTGCCAGGCTAGGTGCAGGAGGTCACGGGACAGACCCAGCAGGTGCCATGGGTCGTCCGACTGAGATGACCGTCAGATGCACCACCACCAGCTGTACCCCCCTGCTGTGCCAGGCTAGGTGCAGGAGGTCACGGGACAGACCCGGCAGGTGCCGTGGGTCGTCTGACTGAGATGACCGCCAGATGCACCACCACCACCAGCTGTACCCCCCTGCTGTGCCAGGCTAGGTGCAGGAGGTCACGGGACAGACCCAGCAGGTGCCATGGGTCGTCCGACTGAGATGACCGCTAGATGCACCACCACCACCAGCTGTACCCCCCTGCTGTGCCAGGCTAGGTGCAGGAGGTCACGGGACAGACCCAGCAGGTGCCATGGGTC